>NC_090359.1:10211928-10811928 GCF_035084215.1 Heptranchias perlo
GATGCGGTAAGGATGTTCCCAAGGATGGGTGAAACTAGAACTAGGGGGCATAATCTTAGAATAAGGGGCTGCTCTTTCAAAACTGAGATGAGGAGAAACTTCTTCACTCAGAGGGTAGTAGGTCTGTGGAATTTGCTGCCCCAGGAAGCTGTGCAAACTACATCATTAAATAAATTTAAAACAGAAATAGACAGTTTGCTAGAAGTAAAGGGAATTAGGGGTTTCGGGGAGTGGGCAGGAAATTGGACATGAATTTAGATTTGAAGTTAGGATCAGATCAGCGATGATCTTATTAAATGGCGGAGCAGGCTCGAGGGGCCGATTGGCCTACTCCTGCTCCTATTTCTTATGTTCTTATTTTCCATTGAACGAATAAGATAAATGGGCTTTCTGAGCAATACTTATGTGACGAGGTGGCCGAGAGGTTGAGGTGATGGATTCTTAATCCATTGTGCTCTGCATGCATAGTTTTCGATCCCATCCACGCCATTATTGCATTTACCGTTTGATGTGTTGGTTCCTTCCTGATATTCAACCAGAAGTCCAAGGTCTCGGTCCAATCCAAATCCATGGTGCATGAGTTTTGCATTGCTCGCTGAACTCTGCTCAAATCTGCAAAATCCTGATTGCCGCCCGGAGGTGTCGCCAGGAAAGGCTTCTCTTCCCGTTCCTGCACCATTCCCTCTGGAGTCCCCCAAGGATCGATCCTTGACCCCCACCTATTTCTCATCTACATGTTGCCCCTCGTGATATCATCTGAAAACACAACGTCAGGTTCCACATGTCGCTGACAACACCCACCTCGACCTCACCACCTGTCTCGACCCCTCCACTGTCTCTGATTTCTCACACTGCTTGTCCAATATCCAGTAATGGATGAGCAAAACATTCCTCCAACTAAATATTGGCACAAACTCCGTTCTCTAGGAACCGACTCCATCCCTCTCCCGGACACAAATGAATCGGCCATCATGAAATGTTCACAGTCCGTTTCTTCAGCCTTCTCCTTCGTAGAAGAATCTTCTAAACTCCTTGCTGAAGTGACCATTGAACTTAATGTCTTGTTTTGCGGTATGTTCTAGATTGTTCCAGGTCAGCGTTGTAATAATTCGGGGTAGTTGAAAAGTGGGATCATTATATCAAATCTAAATATTTATCACATCCCCGCCCCTCAAATATTCAAACCACCGTTCAGGAGGAGAACCCCTCTGCTCGCTGACCTACATTGGCTCCCAGTCCACAAACATCTTAAATTTTAAATTCTCATCCTCGTGTTCAAATCCCTCCATGACCTCGCCCCTCCCGATCTCTGGAACCTCCTCCACCCCGACAACCCTCCGAGATCTCTGAGCTCCTCCAATTCAGGCCTCTTGCGCATCCACGATTTTCATCGCTCCACCATTGGCGGCCGTGCCTTCAACCGACTAGGCCCAAAGCTCTGGATTTCCCTCCATAAACCTCCCGGCCTCTCCACCTCTCTCTCCTCCTTCAAGACACTTAAAACCTACCTCACCTGTCCCAATATCTCCTTATGTGGCTCCGTGTCACATTTTGTTTGATAATCGCTCCTGTGAAGCGCCTTGGGACGTTTTACTCCGTTAAATGCGCGATATAAATGCAAGTTGTTGTTGTTGTTGGGGTGGAGAAAGGGTTTTCTTTCTTTTTATGACTCTTTACTATCTCTCTATTTCTTTCCTTTCTCGGACTCTGTTTTCCGGGTCTGTTTACTGACACACATTACAATCTGTGTCACTCGGTGTCTAACAATGTGAGGCAATGTGTTTTATTCCCGCTGTGTTATCTCTCTGGCGGTTTGCTGATAAATGTTTAACTCGCGGCCTGTTCCCGTTAATGGTCACAAGCAGTAACAGACAGACAGAGCGTGTCTGACCGCCCTGAGATGTGGAAAAGGCATCAGTTTAGGACAAATGCATTAAATCAAATGTTCATCGAGCACCGAGAGAGACAAAAACCAGAGAGAAAGGCAGAAGGAAATAGAGAAATAAAAGCTAAATACAGACATCCTTGATGTCTCTCTATTCCATCCCCAACCGTTCAGTGTCGGGTAAAAATGTCAGTGTAAATAAATGTTCGAGAATCGGCCCAAAGATGAAGAAACAAAATAACCCAAAACTGCCGAAACCCGGGATCTTTAGATCTTCAGTCTAACGCTCTCCCAACTGCGCTATTTCGACCCCACATCCGACTGCCCTTTGGGTCATCCTCTTGGAATAAAATATAACCCCGGGTGGAATTGCCCCTCCCGCTCATTCCTCACTTCGGGAGAATGAGACCGACCATCAAGGAGAGATTTTCTGATCCTGTCGTTGAATCTCATTTATATTAAACGTTCCTTGAACTCTCTGCCGGGGGGATTCAGAGCTGGGGTTCGCCATGAACCAGCTTCCCCTCAATTCCCAGCTTTATCAGTGAATCGAACAACAAACGCTCGAGAGAGCTCAGGTTATATTAATAATAAAAACAGAAAATGCGGGAAACACTCAGCAGGTCAGGCAGCATCTGTGGAGAGAGAAACATCCTTTCAGGTTGATGACCGTTCATCAGAGCTCTCTCTTTCATCAGGCCAATCCGCTACCACCCACTTTGTGCTACGGCCCAAGACAATTTTGATTCCCGTTGAATTGAACGGCAGGGAATTTCCCGCAGTTTGTATAAACAGCAGGCGGTCCGCCCACCAAATGACCTCCAGGCGGTGAAGACATATTTCGACCCCTCCTCGTCACCGGGGCCGATTTGGAACTGGTGCTCGGGCATGAAACTGCCGTTGGCTCTGTGGGACTGGATAGACCCAGACCGACAGGAAGTTTACGGGGATATGTTTCTGGCAGACAGCATGTCAGACTGCACGAGGAAAGGCTTCATCACCCTCATCTCCAAGTGAAGCTTTGTTACACTGCCTCTCAGGCAAGTATATCCTTGCTTAGATCTGGAGACCAAAACTGTACACAGTACTCCAGGTGTGGTCTCACCAAAGCCCCGTACAATTGCAACAAGACTTCCTTACTCTTGTATTCCAATCCCTTGTAATAAAGGCCAACATTCCATTTGCCTTCCTAATTGCTTGCTGTATCAACATGTTAACTTTCTGTGTTTCTTGTACCAAGACACCCAAGTCTCTGAACACGAATGTTTAATAGTTGCTCACCATTTAAAAATATTCTGTTTTTCTGTTATTCCGACCAAAGTGAATAACCTCACATTTCCCCACATTATACTCCATCTTCCACCTTCTTGCCCACTCACGTAACCTGTCTATATCCCTTTGCAGACACTTTGAGTCCTCCTCACAGCTCACTTTCCCACGTGGCTTTGTATGGTCAGATATCTTGGATCCTTTACACTGATGTAGATTGTCAATAGCTGAGGCCCAGTAAAGGCCGGTATCGCTCGCTGATAAGTCAAGAGTAAAATCCCTGCGAGGACATTGGTCCCAGCCCCGATGAGGTGCAACCCGTCCATCTTGTACAGGTCTTTACTATTAATCAAAGTGCACAATGACGCCCCGGTGAAGCGAGTATCTCCCCACAGATACTACCTGACCTGCTGAGTGTTGCCAGCAGTTTCTGGGTTTATTTTTGAGCTTTCACTATCGCAGTTTTCCTGACAACCTGCAACTTGCCTCAAGGGCGCAGCTTCAAGCACAACTTTCTTGTGCTCTTCTCACACACAAGATCGCACTTTACTTTCCGACACACGCGCTTTAAAATCTGCCGTTTCCGCACACAGCGCCCTGCGGCATGAGAATTTGAAAGACCTTTCGCTCATGGCCTGTAATCGCTCCTTTTTTCCCCACAGGCGCTCTTCACATTTATCCTATACTCGATTCAATCACAGGTATCAATAGAACTATTAAGATCAAGGCGGAACACTTCCGATCTTACTGCACCGCCCCAACTTGCCAAATGTGCACCTTTCAACCGCCATTCGCAGCTCTGTGGCGCTGCCCATCGCTCACGCAACTCAACTGGTGAGAGAAAAGAGCCAACAATCATCAAAACAAAAACCAGTTCTTCAGTTACCATCCCCTGGATCACAAGATTCCCCAAGTAAATTTCGTGAACATTCGGGCGGCTGTCTTTCCAGAGACCAGCCCTGCTTTCGTCGTGTTTGTCTGTCGAGCGGTCACGCAGATCGAAATGTATCGACTGGTTTCAAGGCACAAATGAACATTGGTGCGAATGGGACATGTGCCCAAGAGAAACAGCGGTCGGAGCAGAACAAACTTTAAGGCATGAGATCGTGAAAGTGAATGTTAGAGTCAGCAATGCCGCAGGAAAGTGTCCATGAAATGGAAGGAGGAAAGGAAAGGCGGCCTATTGACTGTGGAAGGAAGAAAAAGCTGGGAGAAGAGATGGGTTTGAACTGTGGAACATCAAGTACATGTGAGAGTGCTGGGATTTGATGGAATAAATAGGTTTTCACCACCAAAAAAAATGTTTTTTTCACTTATTAAATATTGATATATTGTTTTATATTCGCAAGCGCGGGAGAGAACAAAAGAAGCAGCGCACACTATGCCGTGACTCGGATTCGAACCGAAGTTGCTGCGGCCACAACGCAGAGTACTCACCACAATACGACCACGGCGCCACACATCAGTGATTCAGCTTTTGCCCGAACTATTTAAATAGCGCTTTAATGTAGCAAAACGTCCCAAAGTGCTTCACAGGAGCGTTTTTAAACAATATTTGACACCGAGCCACAGAAGGAGATATCAGAAACAAAATACTGCGGATGCTGGAAATTTGAAATAAAAACAGACAATGCTGTAAATAATCAGCAAGTCAGGCAGCGTCTGTGGAGAGAGAAACAGAGTTAACGTTTCAGGTCGATGACCCTTCGTCAGAACTGGAAAAGGTTGAAGATTAAACAGTTTTTCAACAAGTACAGAGTCAGGGAAAGGGATGGGGGAGGAAGGGGAGGGGAGGAAAGAACAAAAGGGAAGGTCTCTGATCGGGTGGAGGGCAGGAGTGATTAAATAACAAAAGGGGTGATGGTGCAAGGCAAGGAGGGTGGTAATGGGACAAGTAAAGAAACAAAAGATGGGACTAGAGGAGCTGTAAATGGCAACATTAGAACCATAACCAGCACTTGATCTCCGAAAAAATGTGAGCAGTGTTTATGATCTGAAGTTATTGAAATCAATGTTGAGTTCAGAAGGTTGTAAAGAGCCTGATCGAAAGATGAGGTGCTGTTTCTCGAGCTTATGTTGAGCTTCATTGGAACGGAGTCGGAGGCCGAGGTCAGAGTGGGAGTGGGATTGGGAATTAAAGTGGCAAGAGACCGGAAGCTCAGGGTCACACTTGTGGACTGAGCGGAGGTGTTCAGCAAAGCGATTACAAATAAATCGCTGTTTCACCTGGAAGGAATGTTTGGGCCCTGGAAGGTGGGAAGGGAGGAGGTGAAAGGGCAGGTGTTGCATCTCCTGCACTCGCATGGGAAGGTGCCGTGTGGAAGAGAGGACCAGGGTGTCTTGGAGGGAGCGGTGCCTTTGGAAGGCTGAAAGTGGAGGGGAGGGGAAGATGTTTTTGGTGATGGCATCACGCTTGGACATGGTGGAAATGGCAGAGGATGATATGTTTTATGTGGAGGCTGGTGGGGTGGAAGGTAAGTTTTTCATTTTATTTTCAACATCCAATATTGCAGATAAATGAAAGTGAAACTTCTAAAGCAGCAATAACCTCCTCGTCAGGGAATTGAACCCCAGTCTCCCACATAACAGATGGGATACTCACCACTATATTAACGAGGAATTGATGTTTGGCAGACCACAGGTAATTTGGATGAATTTTTTTATTCTTTCATGGGATGTGGGCATCGCTGGCAAGGCCAGCAGATATTGCTCATCCCGAATTGCCCTTGAGAAGGTGGTGGTGAGCCTCCTTCTTCAACCGCTGCAGTCTGTGTGGTGAAGGTTCACCCACAGTGCTGGTAGATGGGGAGTTCCAGGATTTTGACCCAGCGACGATGAAGAAACGGCGATGTACTTCCAAGTCAGGATGGTGTGTGAATTGAAAGGGACTGTGCAGGTGGTGTTGTTCCCGTGGACCTGCTGTCCTTTTCCTTCTCGGTGGTAGAGGTCGTGGGATTGGGCGGTCCTTTCAATGAAGCTTTGACGATTTGCTGCAGTGCTTCCTGTGGATGGTACACACTGCAGCCACGGTGTGCCGGTGGTGGAGAGAGTTAATGTTAAAGGTGGATGAGGTGCCAATCAAGCGGGCTGTTTTGTCCTGGAAGGTGTCGAGCTTCTTGAGTGTTGTTGGAGCTGCACTCATCCAGGCAAGTGGCGAGTATTCCATCACACTCCTGACATGTGCGTTGTAGATGGTAGAAAGGTTTTGGGGAGTCAGGAGGTGAGTCACTCACCACAGAATACCCTACTATAGCCACAGTATTAATGTGGCTTGACAATTTAAGTGTCTGGTGAATGGTGACGCCCAGGATGTTGATGGTGGGCGATTCGGCAACCGTAATGCCATTAAATGTCAAGGGGCAGTGGTTGGACTCTCTCTTCTTGGAGATGATCATTGCCTGGCACTTGTCTGGCGCGAATGTTAGTTGGATGTTGTCCAGGTCTTGCTGCATGCGGGCACGGACTACTTCATTATTTGAGGGGTTGTGAATGAAACTGAACACTGTGCAATCAATAGTGAAAATCCCCACTTCTGACCTTATGATGGAGTGAAGGTCATTGATGAAGCAGCTGAAGATGGTTGGGCCTCGGACACTGCCCTGAGGAACTCCTGCAGCGATGTCCTGGGGCTGAGATGATTGGCCTCCAACAACTACTATCATCTTCCTCTGTGCTAGCTATGACGCCAGCCACTGGAGAGTTTTGTCTCTGATTCATATTTACTTCAATTTTATTCGGGCTCTTTGATGCCACACTCGGTCAAATGCTGCCTTGATGTCAAGGGCAATCACTCTCACCTCAACTCTGGCACTCAGCTCTTTTGTCCATGTTTGGACCAAGTCTATAATGAAGTCTGGAACCGAGTGGTCCTGGAGGAACCAAAAGTGAGCATCGGTGAGAAGGTTATTGGTGAGTAAATGCCGCTTGATAACACTGTCGACGACACCTTCCATCACTTTGCTGATGATTGAGAGTAGACTGATGTGGCGGTTATTGGATGAATTGGATTTGTCCTGCTTTTTGTGAACAGGACATACCTGGGCAATTTTCCACTTTGTTGGGTAGATCTCACTGTTGTAGCTGTACTGGAACAGCTTGGCTAGAGGCGCGGCTAGTTCTGGAACACAAGTCTTCAGCACTACAGCCAGGATTTTGTCGGGGCCCTTTGACTTTGCTGTATCCAATGCACTCAGCCTTTCCTTGATATCAAGTGGAGTGAATC
Source organism: Heptranchias perlo (assembly GCF_035084215.1). Classification (NCBI taxonomy): domain Eukaryota; kingdom Metazoa; phylum Chordata; class Chondrichthyes; order Hexanchiformes; family Hexanchidae; genus Heptranchias; species Heptranchias perlo. Next base: position 10,219,305 of record NC_090359.1, read on the forward strand.
GAATTGGCTGAAGACTGGCTTCTGTGATGGTGGGGATCTCAGGCGGAGGCCGAGAAGGAGCATCCACTTGGCACTTCCAGCTGAAGATGGTTGCAAACACTTCATCCTTGTCTTTTGTACTTACATGCTGGGCTCTGCCATTATTGAGGATGGTTGTCCATCACCAATCAGGACTGGATGTGGCAGGACTGCAGAGCTTTGATTTGATCCGTTGTTTGTGGGATTGCTTAGCTCTGCTCTATAGCATGCCACTTCCGCTGTTTGGCTTGTATGTAGTCCTGTGTTGTATCTTCATCAGGTTGGCACCTCATTTTAGGTACGCCTGGTGCTGCTCCTGACACGCTCTTCTACACCCCTCATTGAACCAGGGTTGATCCATTGGCTTGTTGGTAATGGTAGAGTGAGGGATATTTCGGGCCATGAGGTTACAGATTGTGGCGGAATACAATTCAACTGCTGCTGATGGCCCACAGCACCATTTGGATGCCCAGTTTGGAGCTGCATAGATCTGTTCTGAATCTATCCCATTGAGCACGGCCACCACACAATATGCTGGACAGTGTGAAGACGGGACTTTGACTTCACAAGGACTATGCGGTGATCACTCCTACCAATGCTGTCATGGGCAGATGCATCAGCAACAGGTAGATTGGTGTGGAAGAAGTCAAATAGGTTTTTCCCTCGTGTTTGTTCTCTCACCACCTGCCACAAGCCCAGTATGGCAGTTATGTCCTTCAGGACTCGGCCAGCAGTGGTGTTACCAAACCACTCTTGACGATGGACAGGGAAGTTCCCCACCCAGAGTACATCCGGTGCACTTGCTACCCTCACTGCTTCCTCCAAGTGGTGATCAACAGGGAGGAGTAACGATTCATCAGCTGAGGGAGGGCGGTCAGTGGGAATCAGCAGGAGGTTTCCTTCCCTTTTTTGACCTGATACCATGAGATTTCATAGGGTCCGGAGTCAATGTTGAGGACTCTCACGGCCACTCCCTCCTGACTGTACACCACAGTGCCGCCACCTCTGGTGGGTCTGCCCTGCAGGTGGGACAGGACCTACCCAGGAACAATGATGGACAAGTCTCGGGCTTTGGCTGAAAGATATGATTCTGTGAGTGTGGCGATGTCAGGCTGTTGCTTGATCAGTCTGGGACAGCTCCCCCAATTTTGGCACAAGTCTCCAGATGTTCGTGAGGTGAACTTTGTAGGGTCGACTGTGCTGGGATTGCCTGAGCCTTTTCCAGTGCCGGGTGGCCCGTACTGTTTTATTCTTATTACGACTTTTATGTAACAGGATTGTGCAACTGAGTGGCTTGTTAGGCCATTTCAGAGAACCGTTAAGAATCAACCACATTGCTATTGGTCTGAGGACGGCATGTTTCCTTCCCTCAGGCGGGCATCAGTGAACCAGAGGGATTTTTATGACAATCCAGTACATTCACAGTTACCATTTCTGATAGTAGCTTTTCAGTCCCGATTTTATTTAATTAACTGATTTTAAATTCCCCAGCTCCTGTGGTGGAGATTTGAACTCATGACTCCCGATTATTAGTCCGGGCCTACTGGATTACTCGTCCAGTAACATCATCACTATGCGACCGTACCCTTTCCCTTGGGCGAAAGGGAGAGGAGATGGGAGCTGTACCAGGGTGGCCGAACAGTGTGAGAGAGAGTAATGGTTTTAATGGGGACAACTGCATCAAAAGTGGAGGTGAGAGTGTGATTGAGCAGATCGGTAGCTGCAGAAATGTCGTGGTGAATGGAGGGCCAAAGGCTGGACAGTTGGGACTTTGAAATTGTGATTGTAAGTTAAATGGTGGGAGGGTTCTTTTGATGGGTGAACACAGAAGGAAGTAGGTTTTGGAGGGGGAAGGGGGATGTGGGTACAGAGGGATACAAGTGATCAGGGATGGCCTTCTCCGTGAGTATAGTGATGAGTATCTTCGCCTGTCACGTCGAAAGACAGGGGTTCAATTCCTCCGACGGGGCGATTAAACTTTCTGCCTTCAAAAGCTTCACTTTCATTTATCTGCAATATTGGATGCAGGAAATACAGAGCAAAACTGACTCGGAGTTTCTCACTTGCCACAATTTAATTTCACTGATATTCCAACGGTTTTAAAATCTGCTCTCTGTCACTCTTCACCTCGATGTCAGAACCACAATAATGAGGAAGAAATGAAACGCACAATCTCACCGTGAATAACATCAACTGCAACTTGCATTTATATCGAGCCTTTAAGGTGGTGAAACGTCCCAAGGCGCTTCAAAGGAGCGATTTTCAAACAAAGTTTGACACCGAGCCACGTGAGGAGATATTAGGACAGGTGACCAAAAGCTCGGTCAAACAGGCAGGTTTTAAGGAGTGTCTTAAAGGAGGATGTGAAAGGTGCTATATGAATGCAAGTTCTTTGTTTCTCACAGGGGGCCGTGTCTTGTTCCTCGTCTCATTGAGATCTCAGTTAATTGGTCTGTTCTCTCCACAGATGGGGCCCGACTCGCTGAGTGTTTCTAGAATGTTGTGAGTGACTCGGGTTTTAGAGTAAATGATAAAAGGACTGTCGTCAAACACCAGGCCATGAGCTGCTGCCCAGCTGCTGAGTGACCTGTCGGGACATTGTTGCTTGCTTCCCTTCAGCTTGTGGTTCTGGATTTTTGGTGCACTGTCCCTTTAAGAGCTGTGGTCTGCCTGCAGCGGTGAGACAAGTCGCAAAGGCTCCCAGAACTATGCTTGGCTCTGTCTTTTACTGAGGTGCAGAGATCAGCCGGACTTTAACGTAAATTCCACCAGCTGGCAGAAAAGAGTGAGTAACAACTCGTTTGAACCCAGAGTGTGAGCTGCGGCCAATAATAAAGAAGTGAAAAATTATCTTAGAAGAACAGAAGTGGGTCATTCAGCCCCTCGATCCTGTGCCGCCATTCAGTCAGATCATGGCTGATCTGTACCTCAACTCCAATTACCCGCCTTTGATCCATATCCCTTGATATCTTCATCAAACAAAAATCTATCAATCTCAGTCTCAAAAATCATTTTGAGTTAACTAACGTTAGCCAGAAAGAGAGGAAATCAGGAAGAAAATGGAGTTCCAGAGAAAGAGGGAATAAAAGAGGTAGATTAACAGAGAGAGAAATTCGGGAGTCAAGTAAAAGGAGTGTGTGTGAGGGAGAGAGGCCTGGACATTGGGAGAGACAGAAAGAGGGGGAATGAGTGAAACAAGGTGACAAGGACTGTGCTAAATTACATAGTAGGGTGACAGGGAATAGCAGGACCAGCCTGGGAATGGGAGTACAGAAGATTCAAGTAAAAATGTCACATTGGTGAACTGGGTTTCGATATTTCTTACACTGTGTGCTTGTGGTTTCAATCTTCATGTAATTTATTAAACTTAGAAATTGTGACTCTGTCATTGTTGAATTCATTGTTCCAAAAGTTTACTCAGCTGGTCGATGTGTAATGTTCCGTCACCTTAATGAGTGTGATAGTCAAAGGTCAGATGGGACCAAAACTTATTTGTTCAGGAGTCTGTAAGTAATATGTGATGTCAGTCGGGATGCGATCTAATTGTCCCATTCGGGGTTTATTTGCAATATAAGTATCTCGCTGTTTTAACTTCGTTACCTGACTATCGCAGTTCACATACCTCTTTACAGCACCGAAAGAAATCGTCTTCGCAGAGAAATGGGTCTGCCGCTATTTACGCAGATAGAATTCATTTATTATCCTGTTCTGGCAGCAATTGGAGTACCTGGTAAGTCATTATCAGCACGTACGGTGTAAGTAACAGAATGTTTAACGATATTGCTGTTTGTGCTCTGAGCCTGGTAAATGTAGAATGTTATTCTTCACCGCTTTGTGATACAGTTAAAACTTCCATCCTTGTCCCATTGGTCAATGCACCGAGTAACTCACCCTCGCTCTGTGCTGAACTGTCGAGTCTGGGGTCCAAATGTGTCCTTGGTGCTCCCTGGCCAGGCAGGGGTAAAACAGGCAGGGCGCACAGTCCTGAGTGTAATCCACTGCCTCCTGGTGGACAGCGCGCCTGTTGTGGAGATCGGGCGAGGAAAGACCGGGTGAGATTGTCGTGTTTCCCGAGGACCGATCGCCTGGGGTTCCGGAGAGCAGATTGCGGCTGTGTATCCCGGCATGAGTCAGTGTCTTCAGGATAGAAGGACAGGGAACAAACGGAATACGCATCAGATAAATAAAACATGTGACAGAAACTGTCCTCCTCACTCGAAGGTACAATCTTGTGTTCCCGTCAAATGTTCCTCTCAGATCATAATTATATTTCAGCAAAATGGCTTCACAGGACTTTTGATGTGTTTGATGTTTAAAGTATTGTTTGGACTAGTTGAATGACGATGACTGTATACTTCAGTCCATGTGTGTTATTGTGGAGAGTGGGGAAACCAGTCTTGACACTGGTTCGGGAGGGGGATTAACTGGAGACCATGAGTGAGAGTTGGCGGTGATTTGTTCTTTTCCCGCGCGGCTCCTGGGATCGATCTCTTATTCCGAGGATCCGACTGTCCTTTGTTTTTCTCACGCCTTGTGCTGAGATATAAAGACTGGACCTGGTTATAACTGGAGCACGTTACAGAATTTAATTCCTTGACATATTGTGTCATGATTCATTCACAATACTCCACTGGAAACCTCATCTAATTAATTACTAATAGATGACGGGCAGCAACTCAATACCAGGCTCGTGTTTTCAATGTATTTTCTAAAATCAATGTCTCTGGTATTGTGTGGGTCAAATCATTAGGTTTTCCCCCCGTATTACGATTTAAACCAAATTTAGAGTCACCTTGTCTGTATTTCCTGATTTAACTCGTCTTGTCGCCTTTCACTTTCATAGTTGGTGACGTCCTGCCCCGCGGACCTCCCAGTGTCGGAATCGACAAAATAAACTGAATCTCAAGGATCACAAGTGAGGACTCAGCTGTCGGGTGAGGGATCCCGGGGCCACCGTCACCCGAAAGGAACCTCCCAGAATGAGCTGCTCCTTCGGAACAGGAGGCAGAAGCCAAGGGGCAAAACCAATAAATAAACACAATCATAGCCCATGTCCATCGGTTAAACTGAGAGCTCATTGATCAGCCCGGTTAGTGATTTCACTGTTTCTGTCTCTCTCTTTCTCTCAGTGAACTTGCTGGCGATTGTGATCCTGTCCCGTGGAAAGTGCGGTCTCTCCAAATGTATCACTCGCTACCTGGTGGCCATGGCGACGGCGGATCTCCTGGTGATTGTCTGTAATGTGATCTTATATCGGATTGCTCATCTTTATTGGGGGGACACTTTCCTGCTCTGCACTCCTGTTTGCAGATTTATTCTCTTCCTGGCTCCTACTGCCACAGACAGTTCTGTTTGGTTAACGGTCGCTTTTACCTTTGATCGTTTTGTAGCCATTAGTTGTCAGAAGCTGAAAACAAAATATTGCACCGAGAAAACTTCACTTGTGATTATCGTGACTTTGAGCACGCTGTTCGGTTTAAAGAACATTCCCCGGCCCTTTGTGTATATTCATTACTATACTGTTAACAATATACCGTGGGGTTGCCTTGTATCATCACAGTTTTATATTCTACCCACATGGATCGCATTTTCTTGGATTGAACAGCTGTTAACCCCGTTGCTTCCATTCTGTTTGATTTTATTGTTTAATGCTCTCACCGTCAGACGCATTTTAGTGGCCAGTCGGGCCCGAAGGAGCCTCCGGGACCTCAGCAATGGTGAGAATGACAAGGACCCTGAGATGAAGAACCGCAGAAGGTCCATCGTTTTACTTTTTGCCATATCCGGCAGTTTTATCCTGCTCTGGATGACAACGGTCGTATATTTTTTATATTACCGAATTTCAGGTGTCTTTAACCGCAGATCTTTCTATAACCCTTTCGCAACTTTCGAACAAGCGGGAATTCTGCTTCAGCTTCTGAGTTCCTGTACGAACACGGCCATTTACACAGTGACCCAGAGTAAGTTCAGAGAGGAGCTGCTCAATGCGATTAAATATCCATTCACTCTAATTGGTAAACAGGTCAAATGAGGAAAATGATTGAAGTGAAGCGGGAACTGACTTCCCAACATCACAACTCAATTCCAGATCACAATTATCACCTCAATTTACCAAAGGGACTCAGCATCAGGGCCATCGATATCTCCTTTAAACACATTTCTTATCAAAAGTTAGATCAAAATTAAATTTAACAGCAGCCGACATAAAATGAACAAAACTTTTCTCAAAACATGTTCCTGTATTCAGATCATTTTTTAAACACGTCCTCAGGGAGTCTGACCTGAAATGTAATTGTCCGGAGGAAGGGCTGTGAATTAGCGACTGGATATTAGTTTCCACTGGACCGGACTAATAATCGAGCCCCGCCTACAGCATCTGTGGGGTTAATTCCCTTTCATTTCCGTGCCCCCTGAAAGCATTCCTGTAACTCCGATTGTCTGTGATATTTGAACAGCTGTTAATCCTCAATAGTCTGGGAATTACTGGTGTTGATCACACGAAAGGAATGTTTCGCTTTCAAATAAAACTCTGGCGCTGTTTTACAACAGCCGTTAAGTCTTTTTAACAAAATAACCGGGTTAATGAGCAGTCAAAATATCGGATAGAGGAATTTCACAGGATTAGATTAAATTTCCATCCGCCATTTCTTTAAATGGGAGGAGTGAGGCCGCCAGGTGGAAGGGTTTAACAGTCAGGATTGAAGAATCATAGAATGATACAGCACAGAAAGTGGCCATTCGACCCATCGTGGCTTGTACTGACTCTTTGGAAGAGCTTTCCAATTAGTCCCACTCCCGCGATCTTTCCCCATATCGCTGCATTTTTTTCTTTTTCAAGTATACATCCGATTCCCTTTTGAAAGTTACTATTGAATGTGTTTCCACCGCCCTGTCAGGCAGTGCATTCCAGATCACAACAACTCACTCTGTAAAAAATATTTTCCTCATGTCGCCCCTGGTTCTTTTGCGAATTACCTTAAACCTGCGTCCTCTGGTTACCGACCCTTCTGCCACTGGAAACAGTTTCTCCTCCTTTCTTCTATAAAAACCCTTCATAATTTAGAACACCTCAATCAAATCTCCCCTTAACCTTCTCTGCTCTAAAGAGAACAACCCCAGTTTCTCTAGTCTCTCCGTGTAATTGAAGAGAGTAAGGCCGGGTTAGCTGGAGGCACTGCCCCAGATGGGAGAACCAATGAATGAGGGAGTGCACAGAACGTCAGTGCTGGAGGATCAAAGAGTGTGGGACATGGAGATGTCGGGTTTGGCAAAGCTCGGAGAGGGCAAACCGTGGAGGGACTGACAGGGAATGTGTTGAGGGACAGGAAAACGATGGAGGTCAATGAGAACCGAGAAGTGGAGGAGTGGGAGGGTGGAGGAATGGAGACTGGCAGGGAGATGATTGAAGAGATGGAGGAGTGGGAGGGTGGAGGTATGGAGACCGGTCGGGAGGTGATTGAAGAGGTGGAGGAGTGGGAGGGTGGAGATATGGAGACCGGCAGGGAGGTGATTGAAGAGGTGGAGGAGTGGGAGGGTGGAGGTATAGAGACCGGTCGGGAGGTGATTGAAGAGGTGGAGGAGTGGGAGGGTGGAGGTATAGAGACCGGTCGGGAGGTGATTGAAGAGGTGGAGGAGTGGGAGGGTGGAGGTATAGAGACCGGTCGGGAGGTGATTGAAGAGGTGGAGGAGTGGGAGGGTGGAGGAATGGAGGAGTAGGAGGGTGGAGATATGGAGACCGGTCGGGAGGTGATTGAAGAGATGGAGGAGTGGGAGGGTGGAGGTATGGAGGAGTGGGAGGGTGGAGATATGGAGACCGGTCGGGAGGTGATTGAAGAGATGGAGGAGTGGGAGGGTGGAGGTATGGAGACCGGCAGGGAGGTGATTGAAGAGGTGGAGGAGTGGGAGGGTGGAGATATGGAGACCGGTCGGGAGGTGATTGAAGAGGTGGAGGAGTGGGAGGGTGGAGGTATGGAGACCGGCAGGGAGGTGATTGAAGGGATGGAGGAGTGGGAGGGTGGAGGTATGGAGACCGGCAGGGAGGTGATTGAAGAGATGGAGGAGTGGGAGGGTGGAGGAATGGAGACCGGCAGGGAGGTGATTGAAGAGATGGAGGAGTGGGAGGGTGGAGGAATGGAGACCGGCAGGGAGGTGATTGAAGAGATGGAGGAGTGGGAGGGTGGAGATATGGAGACCGGCAGGGAGGTGATTGAAGGGGTGGAGGAGTGGGAGGGTGGAGGTATGGAGACCGGCAGGGAGGTGATTGAAGAGGTGGAGGAGTGGGAGGGTGGAGGTATGGAGACCGGCAGGGAGGTGATTGAAGAGGTGGAGGAGTGGGAGGGTGGAGGTATGGAGACCGGCAGGGAGGTGATTGAAGAGGTGGAGGAGTGGGAGGGTGGAGGTATGGAGACCGGCAGGGAGGTGATTGAAGGGATGGAGGAGTGGGAGGGTGGAGGTATGGAGACCGGCAGGGAGGTGATTGAAGAGGTGGAGGAGTGGGAGGGTGGAGGTATGGAGACCGGCAGGGAGGTGATTGAAGGGATGGAGGAGTGGGAGGGTGGAGGTATGGAGACCGGCAGGGAGGTGATTGAAGAGGTGGAGGAGTGGGAGGGTGGAGGTATGGAGACCGGCAGGGAGGTGATTGAAGGGGTGGAGGAGTGGGAGGGTGGAGGTATGGAGACCGGCAGGGAGGTGATTGAAGAGGTGGAGGAGTGGGAGGGTGGAGGAATGGAGACCGCGGTGCAGGGAGGTGATTGAAGAGATGGAGGAGTGGGAGGGTGGAGGTATGGAGACCGCGGTGCAGGGAGGTGATTGAAGAGATGGAGTCCAGAGGTAATGAACAAATGGGGAATAAAAACTTTGGAGGGACTGCACCTCAGAGAGTCGGAGACAGGGATTTTTATGGAAGCGGAAGGAACTGACACTGGTGAAGAATAAAATCGGGGAGAGCAAGCGCAGCTCTCAATCGAATAGGTTGTTCACTCCTGGTTCCGTGGGAGCCAGTTTACTAATAACCTGATGCTACATCTGACCAACTAGAGCCACTACACTATTTACACAATTCCACATCCGACACATTGTAGCTGATACGCTGTAAATATACTTGTTTTGTGCAGAAATACCACAGACACAATGCACAGAAACCCCAGTTTTTGCCACAGCAACAGACATGGTGCTCCAGGTCCATTTCACTGATAGACTTGGCGCTCTGCTCGATGGCCAATCTATTAACAATGAAATAAGGCAATCCGTTCTTTCTGTGGTTCACACATGTTTATTCTCAGGTAGATGTCTGACTCATAAAAATCCATCAAGGTTCTTAAGAATGAGGACAGGATGCGACTGGGAAATCCATATTAGTCCCTCCCGATGGTCTGATTTGTGAGCTCAATCTTTCCTTTCATGAGAACCATCCCACGTTCCGTATGTCCAGGGGCCTTGTCACCTCACAATGGAACCGCTCACCTTTTAACATGAACTTTCTGAGTGGACTTCACCAATTGTTTCCATGGATTGGGTGGTTAGCGTTGTTCACAAATAGATTTTTTCAGTGTGAAAGTGGTCTGATTGTTACCCTATTATTTTGTCAACATATCACCTTTCACCTTTGTTCGCTGTCTCTCTTCAACAATTCAATAAAACAAGGCAAAATATTTCTGTATTCGCAACTGCAAGATTGAAAATTCTCACGGAGCTCGGGAAGAACGATCTGTCGGAAAGATTCCATCTGAGCGCTAGAGTTAACCAAGTCCTGTCACTAAAATTTATGTAAAAGGCCTTTGTGATTTTGTTGCAATTAACGGAAAATGAAATATTTCCCCATAGAACTGAGAAACTTGCTCAATTTGGAATTGTTTAAAATTGATTGTCTGTCTGTTTGGTTTCACTTCTAAGCCTGAATTATGCTGAAATAAAGTACAAAAGTTGCATTTGGGTGTTCATTTGTATTTCTGTCTGCCAAGGGAGGAAGATTAACTCTGGCCACAATTCTTGGAAACGAAACAGATAATCTGTTTTAGTGATGATGCTTGAGGGATAAATTAGGCCAGGACATCGAGGAGAACTCCCATTCTCTCTTCCAATAGTCTCATGAATCTTTTACACCCATCAGAGAGGGCAGAAGGGGCCTTGGTTTAAGGTCTCATTCAAAAGGCCTCAGACAGGGCAGCACTCCCTCAAGACTGCATTGAAGTGTCAGCCTAGATTATGTGTTCAAGACCCTGGAGTGGGACTTGAACCCACAGCCATCTGACTCAGAGGCGAGAGTGCGACCATGGAGTAAAGGCTGACACTTGAGAAGGTGATGGTGGATCTTCTTCTTGATCCGCTGCAGTCTGTATATTTTGTAGCAGTTTCGTACAACTGAGTGCTTACTAGGCCACTTCTAGGACAGTGAAACAGCCATCCACATTGGTTTGGGACTGGGGTCATACATAAGGACATCAGCTTTGCTTTTCTAAAGGGCATTACTGAACCAGTTGGGTGTTTACGACAATCCAACAGCTCCATGGTCAGTTTTACTGATACCAATTTTTTATAGAGTCTTACAGCACAGAAGGAGGCCATTCGACCCATCATGCCTGTGCCGGCTCTTTGAAAGAACTATCCAATTAGTCCCACATCCCCAATCTTTCCCATTTACCTGCAGTTTTTTTCATTTTCAAGTGCATATCCCATTCCCTTTTGAAAGTCACTATTGAATCTGCTTCTACCTCCCTTTTCAGGCAGTACATTCCAGATCATAACAACTCACTGCATTAAAAAATTCTTCTCATTTCCCCCCTGGCTTTTTTGCCAATTATCTTAAATCTGTGTCCTCTGGTACCCAACACTGCTGCCAATGGAAACAGTTTCTCCCACCTACTCTATCAAAAGGCCTCATAATTTTGAACACCTCTATACACTTCTCTACATTAAATTTCATCTGCCACGTGTCTGCACATTTCCCCAGTCTGTCCATGTCCTCCTGAAGTCTTCTCATATCCTCCACAATGTTTAATACATTTCCAAGCTTTATGTCAGCAGCAAACTTTGAAATTATGCCCCCGATACACAAGTCCAGGTCATTAATATATATCAAAAATAGCAGTGGTCCTAATACTGGGGGACACCATTGTATATTTACCTCGGTCTGATAAACAACCATTCACCACTACACTATACTTTCTGCCTCTTAGACAATTCCGTGTGCACGCTGCCACCGTCCCTTTAATTCCATGAGCTTCATGTTTTCTAACCAGTCTATTATTGTCACTTGATCAAACACCTTTTCAAATTCCATATACACAATATCAACTGATCTACTTTCACCAACCATCTCCGTCGTTTCATCGAAGAACTCAATCAAGTTTGTCAGACACGACTTGCATTTATAAAATCCCTGTTGCCTGTCATTTATTAACCCATGTTTTTATGGATTATTGTCTGTACAAGTTTCTCCACCACCATCGTTAGGCTGACCGGCCTGTAGTTATTGGGTTTACCCCATCCCATTTTTTGACCTGGCGTGTAACATTTCCAACCCTCCGGTCCTCTGGCTCCACTCCCACATCCAAGGACGATTGAAATATTTTGGCCAGAGCCTCCACTATTTCCATCCTACCTACGCACATCAACCTGGGATGCATCCCATCTGGACCGGGTGAATTTTCTACTTTGAACGCTGCCAACCTTTTAAGCAACCAATCTTTATTTAATTTTTTACCCTATTCAATTTCTCTGTTCCTTTTTCTTTACTGAGATTAGCAGCATCCTATCAATGTGGCCGAAACAATGTTTAGCTGAAACCAGAAAGAATAAGAAGTTTCCCGGTGCAGAGGTTGAGAGAGGAAAGGTGAGAGGGTGCAACTGGATAATGTGTTCAAAGGAAGAGAAGGTGACAGAGCAGGAAGGGGTGAGGCCAATGTCTGTTTGGAAGAGATCCACGGCAACACCACAGAGGTTGGGGGAGAAGGTGAATTGTACCAACAGGCAGTGAGGATTCAGAAAGCCTCTTGTACCTTGTTTGATCGGCCAAGTTGCAGTCAGAGAGAAAAAGGCAGGGAGAGGGGAAAACAGCATATATAGATTCAGACATACAGGGATACAGGGTCAGACACACAGAGATACAGGGACAGACACACAGGGTTACAGAGTCAGACACACAGGGATTCAAGGGGTCAGACACACAGGGATACAGGGTCAGTCACACAGGGATTCAGGGTCAGACTCACAGGGATACAGAGTCAGACACAAAGGGATACAGGGTCAGACACACAGGGTTACAGGGTCAGACAAACAGGGATACAGGGTCAGACACACAGGTATAAGAACATAAGAAATTGGAGCAGGAGTAGGCCAATCGGCCCCTCGAGCCTGCTCCGCCATTCAATAAGATCATGGCTGATCTGATCCTACCACAAATCTAAAGAACACAAGAAGTCGGAGCAGGACCCGGCCACATAGCCCCTGGGCCCTCTCCGCCACCCACAGGGCATTGACCGATCCGAACTCAGCTTCATGTCCAATTTCCTGCCCGCTCCCCATAACCCCTAATTCCCTTTACTTCTAGGAAACTGTCTATTTCTGTTTTAAATTTATCTAATGATGTAGCTTCCACAGCTTCCTGGGGCAGCAAATTCCACAGACCTACCACCCTCTGAGTGAAGAAGTTTCTCCTCATCTCAGTTTTGAAAGAGCAGCCCCTTATTCTAAGATTATGCCCCCTAGTTCTAGTTTCACCCATCTTTGGGAACATCCTTACTGCATCCACCCGATCAAGACCCTTCACAATCTTATATGTTTCAATAAGATCGCCTCTCATTCTTCTGAACTCCAATGAGTAGAGTCCCAATCTACTCAACCTCTCCTCATATGTCCGCCCCCTCATCCCCGGGATTAACCGAGTGAACCTTCTTTGTACTGCCTCGAGAGCAAGTATGTCTTTTCTTAAGTATGGAGACCAAAACTGTATGCAGTATTCCAGGTGCGGTCTCACCAATACCTTATATATCTGCAGCAATACCTCCTTGTTTTTATATTCTATCCCACTAGCAATAAAAGCCAACATTCCGTTGGCTTTCTTGATCACCTGCTGCACCTGCATACCAACTTTTTGATTTTCTTGCACTAGGACCCCCAGATCCCTTTGTACTGCAGTACTTTCCAGTCTCTCGCCATTAAGAAAATAACTTGCTCTCTGATTTTTCCTGCCAAAGTGCATAACCTCACATTTTCCAATATTATATTGCATCTGCCAAATCTCCGCCCACTCACCCAGCCTGTCTATATCCCCTTGCAGGTTTTTTATGTCCTCCTCACTCTCTACTTTCCCTCCCATCTTTGTATCATCTGCAAATTTTGATATGTTGCACTCGGTCCCCTCCTCCAAATCGTTAATATAGATTGTAAAGAGTTGGGGACCCAGCACCGACCCCTGTGGAACACCACTGGTTACTGGTTGCCAGTCCAAAAATGAACCATTTATCCCAACTCTCTGCTTCCTGTTCGATAACCAATCCTCCACCCATGCCAGAATATTACCCCCAATCCCGTGATTTTTTATCTTAACTAATAATCTTTTATGTGGCACCTTGTCGAATGCCTTCTGGAAGTCTAAATACACTACGTCCACTGGTTCCCCTTTATCCACCCTATACGTTATATCCTCGAAGAACTCAAGCAAATTTGTCAGACATGACTTCCCCTTCATAAAGCCATGCTGACTTTGTCCTATTAAATTATGCATATCTAAATGTTCCGTTACTGTCTCCTTAATAATAGACTCCAAAATTTTACCCACCACAGATGTTAAGCTAACTGGCCTATAATTTCCAGCCTTCTGCCTACTACCCTTTTTAAATAACGGTGTTACATTAGCAGTTTTCCAATCTGCCGGGACCTCTCCTGAGTCCAGGGAATTTTGGAAAACTATCACCAAAGCATCCACAATCCCTACTGCCACTTCCCTCAAGACCCTAGGATGGAAGCCGTCAGGTCCAGGGGATTTATCCGCCTTGAGTCCCATTATTTTACTGAGTACCATCTCCTGAGTGATTTTAATCGTATTTAGCTCCTCCCCCCTGAGAGTCCCCTGTTTGTCCAGTGTTGGGATATTCTTAGTGTCCTCTACTGTAAAGACTGAAACAAAATATTTGTTCAGCATTTTTGCCATCTCCATGTTTCCCACCATTAATTTCCCGGTCTCATCCTCTAAGGGACCTATGTTTGCCTTAGCCACCCTTTTTCTTTTTATATAACTATAGAAACTCTTGCTATCTGTTTTTATATTTTTTGCTAATTTCTTTTCATAATCTAACTTCCCTTTCTTAATCAATCCTTTAGTTACTTTTTGCTGTCTTTTGAAGAATTCCCAATCTTCTATCCTCCCACTAAGTTTGGCTACCTTATATGTCCTTGTTTTTAGTCGGATACTATCCTTGATTTCTTTACTTAGCCACGGATGGCTTTCATTTCTTTTACACCCTTTTTTCCTCAGTGGAATATATTTATTTTGAAAGTTGTAAAATAACTCCCTAAATGAACACCACTGCTCATGTACCGTCTTACCCTTTAATCTATTTTCCCAGTCCACTTTAATCAATTCCGCTCTCATACCATCATAGTCTCCTTTATTCAAGCTCAGCACGCTTGTTTGAGAATCAACCTTCTCACCCTCTAATTGGATATGGAATTCAACCATGTTGTGGTCGCTGGTTCCAAGGGGATCCTTAACTAGGACATTATTAATTAATCCTGACTCATTACACAGGACCAGGTCCAAGGTTGCCTGCCCCCTTGTAGGATCAGTTACATACTGCTCAAGAAATCCATCCCTGATGCACTCAATGAACTCGTCCTCAAGGCTGCTCTGCCCAATTTGATTTGTCCAGTTAATATGATAATTAAAATCCCCCATAATTATGGCTGTTCCCTTATTACATGCCCCGACTATCTCCTGATTAATACTTCTTCCAGCAGAGTTGCAACTATTAGGAGGCCTATATACTACGCCCACTAATGTTTTTTTCCCTTATTATTCCTTATCTCCACCCAAACTGTTTCATTATTTTGATGCTTTGTCCCAATATCATTTCTCTGTATTACAGTGATTCCTTCCTTTATTAACATAGCCACCCCACCTCCCCTTCCTTCCTGCCTGTCCTTCCTGATTGTTAAATACCCTGGCATATTTAATTCCCAGTCGTTGTCACCCTGCAGCCATGTTTCTGTAATGGCCACAAGATCATACCCATACGTAGTTATTTGTGCCGTTAACTCGTCCATTTTATTACGAATGCTACGTGCATTCAGATAAAGAACTTTCAAATCTGTTTTGTGACGCTTAGTTCCTGCTTTTTCCTTTTTTAACACTTTACCTATTACTCCATACCTTCTGTCCCTTCCTGTTACGCTTTCCTCTCTCTCCCTGCTCAGGTTCCCAACCCCCTGCCACTTTAGTTTAAACCCTCCCCAACAGGGTCAGACCCACAGGGATACAGGGTCAGACCCACAGGGATACAGGGTCAGACACACAGGATTCACAGGGTCAGACACACAGGGATACAGGGTCAGACACACAGGGATACAGGGTCAGACACACAGGATTCACAGGGT
This sequence comes from Heptranchias perlo, assembly GCF_035084215.1. Taxonomy (NCBI): domain Eukaryota; kingdom Metazoa; phylum Chordata; class Chondrichthyes; order Hexanchiformes; family Hexanchidae; genus Heptranchias; species Heptranchias perlo. Next base: position 10,234,914 of record NC_090359.1, read on the forward strand.
CAGACACACAGGGATACGGGGTCAGGCACACAGGGATACAGGGTCAGACACACAGGGATACAGGGTCAGACACACAGGGATACAGGGTCAGACACACAGGGATACAGGGTCAGACACACAGAGATACAGGGTCAGACACACAGGGATTCAGGGTCAGACACACAGGGGTTCACAGGGTCAGACACACAGGGATACAGGGTCAGACACACAGGGATACAGGGTCAGACACACAGGGATACAGGGTCAGACACACAGAGATACAGGGTCAGACACACAGGGATACAGAGTCAGACACACAGGGATTCACAGGGTCAGACACACAGAGATTCAGGGTCAGACACACAGGGATTCAGGGTCAGACACACAGAGATTCAGGGTCGGACACACAGGGATACAGGGTCAGACACACAGGATTCACAGGGTCAGACACACAGGGATACAGAGTCAGACACACAGGATTCACAGGGTCAGACACACAGAGATACAGAGTCAGACACACAGGATTCACAGGGTCAGACACACAGAGATACAGGGTCAGACACAAAGGGATTCAGGGTCAGACACACAGGGATTCACAGGGTCAGACACTCAGGGATTCACAGAGTCAGACACACAGGGATACAGAGTCAGACACACAGGGATTCACAGGGTCAGACACACAGGAATACAGAGTCAGACACACAGGGATTCACAGGGTCAGACACACAGGGATACAGAGTCAGACACACAGGGATTCACAGGGTCAGACACACAGGGATAGAGGGTCGGACACACAGGGATACAGGGTCAGACACACAGGGATACAGGGTCAGACACACAGGGATACAGGGTCAGACACACAGGGATACAGGGTCAGACACACAGGGATACAGGGTCAGACACACAGGGATTGACAGGGTCAGACACACAGGGATACAGGGTCAGACACACAGGGATACAGGGTCAGACACACAGGGATACAGGGTCAGACACACAGGGATTCACAGGGTCAGACACACAGGGATACAGGGTCAGACACAAAGGGATACAGGGTCAGACACACAGGGATACAGGGTCAGACACACAGGGATTGACAGGGTCAGACACACAGGGATACAGGGTCAGACACACAGGGATACAGGGTCAGACACACAGGGATTCACAGGGTCAGACACACAGGGATACAGGGTCAGACACACAGGGATACAGGGTCAGACACACAGGGATTGACAGGGTCAGACACACAGGGATACAGGGTCAGACACACAGGGATACAGGGTCAGACACACAGGGATTCACAGAGTCAGACACACAGGGATACAGGGTCAGACACACAGGGATACAGGGTCAGACACACAGGGATACAGGGTCAGACACACAGGGATACAGGGTCAGACACACAGGGATACAGGGTCAGACACACAGGGATTCACAGGGTCAGACACACAGGGATACAGGGTCAGACACACAGGGATACAGGGTCAGACACACAGGGATACAGGGTCAGACACACAGGGATTGACAGGGTCAGACACACAGGGATACAGGGTCAGACACACAGGGATTCACAGGGTCAGACACACAGGGATACAGGGTCAGACACACAGGGATACAGGGTCAGACACACAGGGATTCACAGGGTCAGACACACAGGGATACAGGGTCAGACACACAGGGATACAGGGTCAGACACACAGGGATTCACAGGGTCAGACACACAGGGATACAGGGTCAGACACACAGGGATACAGGGTCAGACACACAGGGATACAGGGTCAGACACACAGGGATACAGGGTCAGACACACAGGGATTCACAGAGTCAGACACACAGGGATACAGGGTCAGACACACAGGGATACAGGGTCAGACACACAGGATTCACAGGGTCAGACACACAGGGATACAGGGTCAGACACACAGGGATTCACAGGGTCAGACACACAGGGATACAGGGTCAGACACACAGGGATACAGGGTCAGACACACAGGGATACAGGGTCAGACACACAGGGATTGACAGGGTCAGACACACAGGGATACAGGGTCAGACACACAGGGATACAGGGTCAGACACACAGGGATTCACAGGGTCAGACACACAGGGATACAGAGTCAGACACAAAGGGATTCAGGGTCAGACACACAGGGATTCACAGGGTCAGACACTCAGGGATTCACAGAGTCAGACACACAGGGATACAGAGTCAGACACACAGGGAATGACAGGGTCAGACACACAGGAATACAGAGTCAGACACACAGGGATTCACAGGGTCAGACACACAGGGATACAGAGTCAGACACACATGGATTCACAGAGTCAGACACACAGGGATACAGGGTCAGACACACAGGGATACAGGGTCAGACACACAGGGATACAGGGTCAGACACACAGGGATACAGGGTCAGACACACAGGGATTCACAGGGTCAGACACACAGGGATAGAGGGTCAGACACACAGGGATACAGGGTCAGACACACAGGGATACAGGGTCAGACACACAGGGATTGACAGGGTCAGACACACAGGGATACAGAGTCAGACACACAGGGATTCACAGGGTCAGACACACAGGGATACAGGGTCAGACACAAAGGGATTCAGGGTCAGACACACAGGGATTCACAGGGTCAGACACTCAGGGATTCACAGAGTCAGACACACAGGGATACAGAGTCAGACACACAGGGAATGACAGGGTCAGACACACAGGAATACAGAGTCAGACACACAGGGATTCACAGGGTCAGACACACAGGGATACAGAGTCAGACACACATGGATTCACAGAGTCAGACACACAGGGATACAGGGTCAGACACACAGGGATACAGGGTCAGACACACAGGGATACAGGGTCAGACACACAGGGATTCACAGGGTCAGACACACAGGGATAGAGGGTCAGACACACAGGGATACAGGGTCAGACACACAGGGATACAGGGTCAGACACACAGGGATTGACAGGGTCAGACACACAGGGATACAGAGTCAGACACACAGGGATTCACAGGGTCAGACACACAGGGATACAGGGTCAGACACACAGGGATTCACAGGGTCAGACACACAGGGATACAGGGTCAGACACACAGGGATTCACAGGGTCAGACACACAGGGATACAGGGTCAGTCACACTGGGATACAGGGTCAGACACACAGGGATACGGGATCAGACACACAGGGATACGGGATCAGACACACAGGGATACAGGGTCAGGCACAAAGGGATACAGGGTCAGAGGCACAGGGATTCGGGATCAGACACACAGGGATACGGGATCAGACACACAGGGATACAGGGTCAGGCACAAAGGGATACAGGGTCAGAGGCACAGGGATTCAGGGTCAGACACACAGGGATACAGCGTCAGACACACAGGGATACAGGGTCAGACACACAGGGATACAGGGTCAGACACACAGGGATACAGGGTCAGACACACAGGGATTCACAGAGTCAGACACACAGGGATATAGGGTCAGACACACAGGGATACAGGGTCAGACACACAGGGATACAGGGTCAGACACACAGGGATTCACAGGGTCAGACACACAGGGATACAGGGTCAGACACACAGGGATACAGGGTCAGACACACAGGGATACAGGGTCAGACACACAGGGATTCACAGGGTCAGACACACAGGGATACAGGGTCAGACACACAGGGATACAGGGTCAGACACACAGGGATTGACAGGGTCAGACACACAGGGATACAGGGTCAGACACACAGGGATACAGGGTCAGACACACAGGGATTCACAGGGTCAGACACACAGGGATACAGAGTCAGACACACAGGATTCACAGGGTCAGACACACAGGATTCACAGGGTCAGACACACAGAGATACAGGGTCAGACACAAAGGGATTCAGGGTCAGACACACAGGGATTCACAGGGTCAGACACTCAGGGATTCACAGAGTCAGACACACAGGGATACAGAGTCAGACACACAGGGATTCACAGGGTCAGACACACAGGAATACAGAGTCAGACACACAGGGATTCACGGGGTCAGACACACAGGGATACAGAGTCAGACACACAGGGATTCACAGAGTCAGACATACAGGGATACAGGGTCAGACACACAGGGATACAGGGTCAGACACACAGGGATACAGGGTCAGACACACAGGGATTCACAGGGTCAGGCACACAGGGATAGAGGGTCAGACACACAGGGATACAGGGTCAGACACACAGGGATACAGGGTCAGACACACAGGGATTGACAGGGTGAGACACACAGGGATACAGAGTCAGACCCACAGGGATTCACAGGGTCAGACACACAGGGATACAGGGTCAGACACACAGGGATTCACAGGGTCAGACACACAGGGATACAGGGTCAGACACACAGGGATTCACAGGGTCAGACACACAGGGATACAGAGTCAGACACACAGGGATTCACAGGGTCAGACACACAGGGATTCACAGAGTCAGACACACAGGATTCACAGGGTCAGACACACAGGGATTCAGGGTCAGACACACAGGGATTCACAGGGTCAGACACACAGGGATACAGGGTCAGACACACTGGGATACAGGGTCAGACACACAGGGATTCAGGGTCAGACACACAGGGTTACAGGGTCAGACACACAGGGATTCAGGGTCAGACACACAGGGATACAGAGTCAGACACACAGGGATACAGGGTCAGTCACACTGGGTTACAGGGTCAGTCACACTGGGATACAGGGTCAGACACACAGGGATACAGGGTCAGACACACAGGGATACGGGATCAGACACACAGGGATACGGGATCAGACACACAGGGATACAGGGTCAGGCACAAAGGGATACAGGGTCAGGCGCACAGGGATTCAGGGTCAGACACACAGGGATACAGGGTCAGACACACAGGGATACAGGGTCAGTCACACTGGGATAAAGGGTCAGACACATAGGGATACAGGGTCAGACACACAGGGATACAGGGTCAGGCACACAGGGATACAGGGTCAGTCACACTGGGATAAAGGGTCAGACACATAGGGATACAGGGTCAGTCACACAGGGATACAGGGTCAGGCACACAGGGATACAGGGTCAGACACACAGGGATACAGGGTCAGACACACAGGGATACAGGGTCAGTCACACTGGGATACAGGGTCAGACACATAGGGATACAGGGTCAGTCACACAGGGATACAGGGTCAGGCACACAGGGATACAGGGTCAGGCACGCAGGGATACGGGATCAGACACGCAGGGATACAGGGTCAGGCACACAGGGATACGGGATCAGACACGCAGGGATACGGGATCAGACACACAGGGATACAGGGTCAGACACACAGGGATACAGGGTCAGACACGCAGAGATACAGGGTCAGACACACAGGGATACAGGGTCAGACACGCAGAGATACAGGGTCAGACACACAGGGATACAGGGTCAGACACACAGGGATACAGGGTCAGACACGCAGAGATACAGGGTCAGACACACAGGGATACAGGATCATTCACATAACAACAAAAACAACTTGCATTTATATAGGGTGTTCCTAATACACGTTGTTGAGTCAGGGTCACACCTCCGCTCTGTCCACAAGCGTGACCCTGACCTGCCAGTCGCTTGTCATTTTAATTCCCCTTCCCACTCCTACTCTGACCTCTCTGTCCTCGGCCTCTTGCACTGTTCCAATGAAGCTCAATGTAAGTTTGGGGAACAGCACCTCATCTTTCGATCAGGCTCTTTACAACCTTCCGGACTGAACATTGATTTCAGTAACTTCAGATCATAACCACTGCTCCCATTTTTTCGGTCAGCTGGTGCTGGTAACGGTTCTGCCATTTACAGCAACTGATCAATCTTTTGTTTCTTAACCTTCCTTGCCTTGGACCATCATCCCTTTTGTCATTTAATCACTCGTACCCTCCACCCTGTCAGAGACCTTCCCTTTTGTTCTTTCCTCCTCTCCTCTCCCTCCCTCCCCTCCTTTTCCTGGCTCTGTACTTGCTCAAAAACTTTAACTCTTTTAACATCTTCCAGTTCTGAGGAAAGGTCTTTGACCTGAAACGTTACCTCTGTTTCTTTCTCCACAGATGCTGCCTGTCTTGCTGAGCTTCTCCAGCATTTTCAGTTTGTATTTCAGATTTCCAGTATCCGCAGTATTTTGCTTTTGATGTTGCCGTAAGGCTTGTTGAGTGAGTGAAGGTCCGTGTGTAGTCGAATTGACCGTGAAATGGTGAATTTTTGTGTCTTTATAGAATCATAGAAGTTACAACATGGAAACAGGCCCTTCGGCCCAACATGTCCATGTCGCCCGTTTATACCACTAAGCTAGTCCCAATTTCTTGCACTTGGCCCATATCCCTCCATACCCATCTTACCCATGTAACTGTCCAAATGCTTTTTAAAAGACAAAATTGTACCCGCTTCTACTACTGCCTCTGGCAGCTCGTTCCAGACACTCACCACCCTTTGAGTGAAAAAATTGCCCCTCTGGACCCTTTTGTATCTCTCCCCTCTCACCTTAAATCTATGCCCCCTCGTTATAGACTCCCCTACCTTTGGGAAAAGATTTTGACTATCTACCTTATCTATGCCCCTCATTATTTTATAGACTTCTATAAGATCACCCCTTAACCTCCTACTCTCCAGGGAAAAAAGTCCCAGTCTGTCTAACCTCTCCCTATAAGTCAAACCATCAAGTCCTGGTAGCATCCTAGTAAGTCTTTTCTGTATTCTTTCTAGTTTAATAATATCCTTTCTATAATAGGGTGACCAGAACTGTACACAGTATTCCAAGTGTGGCCTCACCAATGCCCTGTCCAACTTCAACAAGACATCCCAACTTTGTAGGCGGTACTAATAGAGGGAACAGAGATAAGGATAAGTCCTTCTTTCGTCTTCCTGCTATTATCACTAACCAAGGGATTGAAACTGAGGAATTGTCTAAAAAGGAGTGAGAATTGTGACTGGCGAGGATTGCTCTGTCCGACTTGACGTTATTTAACCTTCCGCATGTTCGAGTCTGCTCAGACCATTTTGTATCAAGTTAATTGTCAAATATCTTTCTAGGTTGTATTTACACTGAATATTTGTATTAACAAAGACAAAAACATCAGTGTTTTTATATTTGCTGTTACAGAACCGTATGAAACTTACGGGACAGTCGACTTGTTGAACAGTTACGGATGGTAACGAGCACGTGTGATCCATCATAGACCAGACACAACGCAAAATTTTATAGATGTGTTCGGTTATTGTTCAATTTTATCTTCAGGACCCGTCTGGTATTTAGTGACTAGACTATGGATCCCAGCAATTACAAAGGCTGGACTGGTTAATCTTTGAAAGGTCGGATAAAATCAGAAATACACATGTGGCTTACTTTATATTTCAGTGTTTTTTTAAACAGTGTTGAAATTCAAAGATTACCTTAATTTCAGTGCCCACGGACCATGTTCGCTGCGGTCAGGTGCAAGGCTTGCAGGCAGCAATTGTTATCACCTTGTAATTTGAAGTGATGGAATGATTTTCCTTTTCTCTGATTTTTTGTCCTGTCTTATTGTTTATTTTTCTGTTAAAGCTTGGCTCTCTTGCCTGAACATTATGAGTCGACTAACCCAGACTGGGCGCCTTCCTTAAAGCTCGAGCAGGAGAAGGTGAAGGAAACTTCAATTGCTGTATCTCGCCACGAGAGGCAAGTGAAAAGAAAGAAGCAGCAGCTGGATCCAGAAGCTGCATCAGCACTTTTGACTCTCGGGGAAGACCAGTCAATAATGGAGGATGGACAAGTGGACCAAGCAGGCCCAGGTGATGTGGCATCCCAGACAGAGTTAACTGGAGGCATGATCAGTGGTATGGGATCGAGATCAATCGCCTACTTCAGGATAACTCAAAAGTTGAAAGAAAATATACCGGAGGATTTATTTCAAAGTTATGAAAATATAATAAAGTTTTATACAAATCTTCAGAACTTCATGGTGCTTATAATTGTGTTTAATTTTCTTGAACCCTTCATTAATGAAACTGCTAGAAATTCCCTGACCAAGTTTCAGCAATTGATAATGACAACTTAAGAACATAAGAAATAGGACCAGGAGTGGCCATACGGCCTCTCGAGCCTGCTCCGCCATTCAATAAGATCATGGCTGATCTTCCACCTCAACTCCACTTTCCCACCCGATCCCCATGTCCCTTGATTCCCTTAGATTCCAAAAATCTATCGCTCTCAGCCTGAAATATATTCAAGGACGGAGTATCCACAGCCCTCTGGGGTCGAGAATTCCAAAGATTCACAACCCTCTGAGTGAAGAAATTCCTCCTCATCTCAGTCTTAAATGGCCGACCCCTTATCCTGAATCAGTGCCCCCGAGTTATAGACTCTCCAGTGATGAGAAAGTGGTGATACTTAGACTGTAATTAACCTGCTCTTGTAGCCAAGTATTTATGTGGCTGGTCCAGTTACGTTTCTGGTCAATAGTGACCCCAGGATGTTGATGGTGGGGGATTCGGCGATGGTAATGCCGTTGAATGTCAAGGGGAGGTGGTTAGACTCTCTCTTGTTGGAGATGGTTATTGCCTGGCACTTGTCTGGCGCAAATATTACTTGCCACTTATCAGCCCAAGCCTGGATGTTGTTCAGGTTTTGCTGCATGCGGGCACGGACTGCTTCATTATCTGAGGGGTTGCGAATGGAACTGAACACTATGCAATCATCAGCCGAACATCCCCATTTCTGACCCTATGATTGAGGGAAGGTCATTGATGAAGCAGCTGAAGATTGTTGGGTCCAGGACACTGCCCTGAGGAACTCCTGCAGCAATGTCCTGGGGCTGAGATGATTGGCCTCCAACAACCACTATCATCTTCCTTTGTGCTCGGTATGACTCCAGCCACTGGAGAGTTTTCCCCGATTCCCATTGACTTCAATTTTTCTAGGGCCCCTTGGTGCCACACTCGGTCAAATGCTGCCTTGATGTCAAGGGCAGACACTCTCACCTCACCTCTGGAATTCAGCTCTTTTGTCCACATTTGGACTAGGCTGTAATGCGGTCTGGAGCCAAGTGGTCCTGGTGGAAGCCAAACTGAGCATCGGTGAGCAGGTTATTGGTGAGTAAGTGCTGTTTGATAGCACTGTCAACAACACCTTCCATTACTTTGCTTGAGAGTAGACTGATGGGGTGGTAATTGGCCGGATTGGATTTGTCCTGCTTTTTGTGGACAGGACATTCCTGGGCAATTTTCCACTTTGTCGGGTAGATGCTAGTGTTGTAGCTGTACTGGAACAGCTTGGCTGGAGGCGCGGCTAGTTCTGGAGCACAATTCTTCAGCACTACAGCCGGGATGTTGTCGGGGCCCATATCCTTTGCTGTCCCTGAGTTACTTCAATGGCTTAAGGAAATGAGGCTGCACAGGTTTAGGTATAAAATCTGCATTGCATGGTTCCATTATGCTGAGAATGGCAGTCTTTGTTCCAGTCTGACTAAAATGCTCAAAAAATCTTGGAACATCTGCATCATTTGGTGGTGGGATATTGTGAGTTTGCCGTCGTCTCTGTGCAACTGGGTGTGGTACTGTTGGTAGGGAAAGTTGCATCCGGGCATCAAATCTCTTTTTGCCTTTGACAGATGTACAATCAATGTCAGCAATTGGTGAATATGTAACATCTTTTGCAGGAGTTGGAAAATAACCAACATGGCCACCGGAAGTTAAAGAGTGATGTCATTCGAAATACCCTATAGTGCCTTTAATGTAATTATATGTCCCAGAGCACTTCACAGGAGCGATTATCAAACAAAATTTGACACCGAGTCACATAAGGACATATTAGGAGAGGTGACCAAAAGGTTGGCCAAAGAGGTAGGTTTGAAGGAGCGGCTTAAAGGAAGAGAGGTAGAGAGGTTGAGGGAGGGAATTCCAGAGCTAAGGGCCGAGGCAGCTGAAGACACAGCTGCCAATGCTGGAGCGATTAAAATTGGGGATGCGCAAAAGGCCAAAATTGAAGAAGCACAGAGATCCCAAAGGGTTGTGTGGCTGGAGGAGGTCAAAGACAGGAAGGGGTGAGACCATGGAGGGATTTCAAAACAAGGATGAGAATTTCAAAATTGAGGCGTTGCTGGACCGGGAGCCAATGTAGGCCAGCGAGCTCAGGGGTGATGGCTGAACGGGACTTGGTGCGAGTTAGGATACGGGCAGCAGAGTTTTGGATGAGCTCAAGTTAATGGAGGGTGGAAGATGGGAGGCTGGCCAGGAGATTATTGGAATATTCAAGTCTAGAGATAACAAAGGCATGGATGAAAGTTTCAGCAATAGATGAGCTGAGGCAGGGGCGGAGACGGGCGATGTTACTGAGGTGGAAGTAGGTGGTCTTGGTGTTGGAGCGGATTTGCTGTCGGATACTCATCTCAGGATCAAATAGGACGCCAAGGTTGTGTACGCTCTGGTTCAGCCTCAGACAGTGGCCAGGAAGAAGGATGGAGTCGGTGGCTAGGGAATGGTGTTTGTGGTGGGGACCAAAGACAATGGCTTCAGTTTTCCCCATATTTAGTTGGAGGATATTTCTGCTCACCCAGTACTAAATGTCAGACAAGCAGTATGACAAATCAGAGATAGTGGAGGGGTCGAAGGAGTTGGTGGTGAGGTAGAACTGGGTGTTGTCAACGTACATGTGGAACCTGATGTGTTTTCGGATGTTGTTGCCGAGGGGCAGCAGCATGTAGTTGAGGAAAGGGGATTGGCCAAGGATAGGTCCTTGGGGGACTCCAGAGGTAACAGTGTGGGAGCGAGAAGAGAAGCCATTGCAGGTGATTCTCTGGGTACGAGTGGTTAGATAGGAATGGAACCAGGAGAGGGCAGTCCCACCCAGCTGGATGGTGAAGGAGAGGCGATGGAGGAGGATGGTGTGATCAACCCTGTCAAGGGCTGCAAACAGGTGGAGAAGGATGAGGAGGGATGGTTTACCACAGTCACAGTCACACAGGATGTCATTTGTGACTTTGATAAGGGCCATTTCAGTACCGTGGCAGAGGCGGAAACCTGATTGGAGGGTTTCAATGAGTTGCAGGAAAGATGGACACGGATTTGGAAAGTAACAACATGTTCAAGGACTTTGGAGAGGAAAGGGAGGTTGGAGATGGGGTGGTAGTTTTCAAGGACATAGGGGTCAAGGGTGGGCTTTTTCAGGAGGGGGTGATGATGACAGGGACACGGGGGTACAGGGCCAGGGACACGGGGTCAGACACAGAGGGATACAATGTCCGACACACGGGGATACAGAGCCAGACACACAGATTTTAAAAAAATAAACAAGGCTCCAGTTAGCTCAGATCCTGTCGACAGCAGGTTGCACACACTGGGCGTTATCACTGATATATGAATAACCCTCTTCGTTACGAAATGACGAATTTCAGGAATTTGTTGGATCCCTTTTGTACAATGTGTGACTTTACCAGTAAGGGTTTGATCTGTGTAAGAAATCTCCATGTTCTGTGTTGATAAAACTCTGCTTCTGGTGTCACTGGGGACCTGCTCTCCATTTACTATAATAAATCTCCAGGTGCTGACACACCCCGTACTGGGTTCATGAAACTCTCCATCCCACTCCAACTGGGGCTCGCTCACTGTTGTTTCCAAAATTTTTTACAAATGTGTACACAGAACGAAACTACACCCCAGACCCTGTAAACTACATTCCATGTCCTATAAGCAAAATTGCAGATCCTCCCAACTAAATCCCAGATCCTGTCACCCTATCGATTGAGCCAAGTCGGAGACAGGCAGAGAGAGACAGACAGGCAAGACACGCAGACAGCTGTGCTCATGCTGCAGGTCAGCCATTCTTTAAGATTATCTGGACTCTGGACACTGCACATGATCCGCTACAGAAAATCGATGAACCTAATTTAGCAAATGAGATCACTTGCAATTCAACATAATAAGTGCCCTGTATCTCAATAAAATGAATCATCTGTGAATCAAAATAGCTGAGATAATCTTAAAGAATGGCTGACCTGCAACATAAGCACAACTGTCTGCGTGTCTGCCTGTCTGTCTGTCTATGACCTTCCCGTTTGCTTCTCTTTCTCTCTCTGATGCGGCCTATACCTGTCTTCATCCCTCCCTGTCTCTCTCTAGTTCCCATTGCCTATCTCACTATTCCTGTTTCCACTGCTTTCTTGCCTCCAACTCCCTGTGTGCTTGTGTCTCTCTCGTTCTCCCTGTCTGTTTCACTCAAACGTCATCCCTCTCGACCTTGCTCCCCATCTCCTATTCTATCCCAACCCAGTTCTCCTCTCTGTGTCCACTTCAATGAGTCCCTATCCCTCCCTCTCTCCATTTCTTTTCGTCCTTCTCGATCATCCCCATCAATCGCTGTCTATCCTTTCTCTTCCCCCTCGCTCCATCCCGATACACTTTCTCTCTGTGCCTGGCCCTGCTCTCTCTAATTTCACGGACATTTTTTTCGATGCAATCCCCTCATTTTGGCCCGTCCATCCCGTTCTGCTTAAGTCACTCCCTTTCTTTTTCCACCCTCCCTCTTTCTGACTTTCCGTTTCTGTCTCTCCACATTCCTCCCTCTCCCTACCTGTCTCTCTCTACATATTCCATTTCTCTGCCTTTAACTGCAGCTGCCACCTATTGCTTCACTCACTCCATGGTTGGTGTTCAGAGGTTATATTTTCAGGCTGGTGATACATCAACACAAGTTGCTCAGTTTCCATTAAATTTTAGGGACAGTAAGTTGTAATTGTAATCACAGGGCCTGGGTTCATTATTTATAAACTAAACAAAGATTTGCTGTGTATATTGGAAGATTAAGTGAGTGAAGTTTCATTACTGTTGTAACCATACACCCCAATAGCACCAACATTTTCACCAGTCTGACACTCATTCACTTTTGACACCGGCCATACTCCAGCCTGTCTGAGTGAGATCATTAGTTAAAAGCAATATTTGCTGTGGGCCCATTCCCAGTAAGTAATGGATTGACGCTGCCCAGACTGATTCAATGCAGGATTCTAACAAGCAGCAGGTAGAACAGATTTGCCTCGTCAATGTGGGCTGTGTCCAAACACAGGCATTCGAGGCTGAAATTACCAACATCCAGCCCACAGGAACCCACAGACACCTCCACAAGAACAGAAACTCACACAGTAATAGTCTAAAATACAACAAGAGAAATAGATTGTGTGTCACAACACTATGTGACGTGGATACAACATTAACAATCCTTAGTGTTCGATTGGAAGGATTTCCCCATTGTGTAGTGATATGTGGAATAAATCCTCAGTTAAAGCTGTGACGATTCACTGGATAAATATTGAGGTGGAAATGATATTGAAGATTTCCAAACTGAACCTGAACCATAAACTGACCATAACTACAAAATGACCCAGAACCCGAAACTCATGTAAGACACTTGCACGACAAGGCAAACATATAATGATACAATCCTAAACTGACACTGAAACATAAATTGACCTAAATTCCCAAACTAACCCTTAATCAGATGCTCAATCATTCCCCCAAACTGAAGCAGAACCAGAGCAAGTCACAAACCTAAACTTAACCAGAACCCAACAAAGACTCTGAACAAAACAAGCAACAACTCTCAATCAGATCCTCAAATCTAAACAACACGAAGCCCAACACTGGAAGACCCTAAACTCATATACAAACCTCAAATAAACCAGAAACTGTAAAATGACCCAGAGACAAAAACTCTACCTGAACCCAAACTAAACTGAACTGAACATGAACGCCCAAACCTCTGAACAACCTCAACCTGATCTTAAAGTTAAAAGTGCCCTGGAACCCTGAAGATATGCAGAACTCTCTATGAATAAGAGCCCTTCGCTGTTCTTAAGAGCCTCTGATCCAAAGCATTTCAGAGACCAAGAACACTAAGCTGAGCTGAACCCTAAATTAGCTGACAATCCCACAGTGACTTAGAAACTTAAACTGACCTGGAACTCTAAACTGATCCAGAATCCCAAAAGGGACCAGGTTCCCTGAACTGGCCATCAACCGAGTACTGAGTCAGAACCTCAACATGACCCAGAATCTTACACTGACCATAACTACAAAGTAACCCAGAATCACAAACTCACATTAAGCCCCAAATTAATATGTAAATTGAAATGACTGGATACCCAAAACAACCCGAAACCCAGTGACACAAAACCCTAAATCGACATAAAACCCTAAACCTGTACAGAAACCAAAACTGAACCAGACCCTCAAACTGACACTTTCCGTGGCCTAAATTGTTAAAGCTCCAATGAAACCCTCGTCAATCCAAGAGCTCCGGTCCTCTGGTTTCCCCTCTCACAGTGGAAGAACGTTAAACTGTTCCAGAATCCTAAACCGACCTGGAACCCGGAATCAAAGCAAAACTGCAACCAACTCAGAATCACAGGCTGATCTAAACCCTAAACTGATCCATTATCCTAAACGGACTCAGAATATTAAAATACGGCAAATCCTAAACAGACCCGAAACACCAAGCAGACCTGGAAACCCGACCTGGCCCAGAACCCTCGCTGACTCCACTGGTTCACTTGTTATTTCTGTAGTTTGTTTCAGGCTCTTCTGCTGTTTTTAGATATGATGTAATGTTAGGGGTCATTGAGATCAGTCTGTGAGGATCAGTCTTTGCCGGGGTCCTGTGGAATATTTTGTGGGGCTGGGCGTTTTTGGATGCGTGGAGAATGTTAGTCTTGAGGGTTCTGAGTTAATTGGAGCTCTTGTGGTCAGTTTGTGTGGAGTATGTTACAACCAGATACTGAGCCAGAAACTCAAAACAACACAGAATCTCAAATTGACCAAACTGATCCAGAATATAAAACTGAACTGGGACCACTAACCAATCCTAATTCTGAAGTGACCAACTCATGTAAAATGAATTATAAACATAAAGAAAAGCCAAGAACTCAAATTTGTGTTGAAACTCAAAATAAGCCCAGAATCCAAGACAACCAAAGTCTTACACTGATTCATCAGCCTAAAAATACTCAATGCATGAAACATATCTCGAACCCAGAATGAACCCACATGACGAGGCTGACACCGAAGGCTGAGCGTCAGGGGTTTCTACAATCCCTCAGTGTTGGCATCAGTCTGGGCGTGTTGAGTCATCAGAGATCGTTGTCTATGTTTGTTGTTCTGTGTCAGTTTGTGGGTGTTGTGGTTTGGGGTTTCTCTGCTCAGTATTGGGGTAATGTGCACTGTTTAAGGTCCGTTTACAGATGCTGTGGTTTGCTGTGACAGTGCAGTTATCATTTTACAGGAGGCAGAAGCCCAACGTGTGATGCCATCGTTAGCTTTGGGTGTTTGATCAATGTGTGGATGGTGAGGTAAGTGTGTGGGGACTGGGTCAGTTTCTGGGTATTGTGTTTTTTTTTGTGGATGATGTGATCGGTTTGGGGCGTATTGTGGACAGCTTTAGGATGCTGACTCATTTGGGGAGATGGGATAGTCAGTCATTGAACACTGCCTCAGTTATGGTCCCTGAACCCAGTTTGCAGTACCAGAGTCAGTTTCAGGATGCTGTGGTCAGTTTCAGAGATACATGGTATTAGCTTGAGGTGCTGGGCCAGTTAGAGGTACTGTACTACTTGAAGAGCTAGGTTAGGTTAAGGTGCTGGACTAACTTGAGGTGCGAGGTTAGCTTGAAGTGTTGGATTAGTTTGGAGGCTGTATTATTTTGAAGTATTAGGTTATTTTGAGGTTCTGGGCTGGTCTGAGGTGCTGTTTTTGCTTGAGGTATTAGATTATGTTGAGGTGCTGGATTACTTAGGGCAGCAGCTTTAGTTTGAGGTAATCTATTTGCTGCAAGTGCAGTTTTAGCTTAAGTTACTGGGTTAGTTGGAGGTGCTGTATTAGATTGAGCTGCTGGGATAGTTTAAGCTTTTGTAAATGTCTGAGGTTCTTGATCAGCATGTTTCCAGCCTAACGAGGAAGGAAGCAGTGCTGGATCTAGTTCTGGGGAATGAAGTGGGGCAAGTTTCAATGGGAGAGTGTTTTGGAAACGGTGATCACAATATGATTAGGTTTAGAGTAATTATGGAAAAGTACAAGGACAATGAAAGTTGAAGATACTGAACCGGAAGAGGGTTAATTTCAGTGAGTTGAAAAGGGATCTGGCCCTTATGGAATGGGAACAAAGATTATCAGGTAAAACAGTTAAAGAGCAAAGGGAGGCCTTCAAGGAGGAGATAGTTCAGGTACTTCATCTAACCCTATCAGCATATCCTTCTATTCTTTTCTATGTTTGACCAGTTTATCAATTATCTCCCCTTTTCTATCATAAATGTCTTTACAACTTTTTTGATTTCTGCTTCTAATGTCTTATCCATCTTGTTAGTGTCAATATTGAGGCAAAGTAATGATTCCACATTTCTGCCGTTACCTGTGAGTTTACCTTGTGCATCCCATAGTGGCCCTACCCCGATCATGATTTTCCTTTTGTTATTTATGTGTCTGTAGAATACTTTACTTTTTAAAAAGTATTTTTTGATAATTTAATTTTGTAATTCCTCTTTGCCTTCCGAATAGGTTTTTTTAAAACTTATTTCCTAACCTCTTCGTATTCCATTTTGTCATCCTCTTCTTTATTGTCCAGGTGCTGAGTATATGCCTTTTTCTTTAGTTTCAATTCTGATCTTATCTCTTTATTCATCCATGGTATTTCATTATTAGTGTCAGCGTCCGTGGAACAGTATCCCAGTGAGAGACCGTGTCCGTGGAACAGTATCCCAGTGAGTGTCAGTGTCCGTGGAACTGTATCTAGTGAGAGTCAGTGTCCGTGGAACTGTATCCCAGTGAGTGTCAGTGTCCGTGAAACTGTATCCCAGTGTCAGTGTCCACGGAACTGTTCGCAGAGTGTGTCAGGATCCATGGAATAGTATTCGAGTGACAGACAATGTCCATGGAACTGAGAGAGTAGGTCCTCATGGAACTGTTCCCCAGTGAGAGTCAGGGTGCATGGAACTGTTCCCCAGTGAGAGTCAGGGTGCATAGAACTGTTCCCCAGTGAAAGTCAGGGTGCATCGAACTGTTCCCCAGTGAGAGCCAGAGTGCACAGAACTGTACCCCAGTGAGAGTCAGAGTGTACAGAACTGTACCTCAGTGAGAGTAGGTGCCCATGGAAATGTACCCAGTGAGAATCATCGCCCATGGAACTGTACCCCAGTGACTGTCAGGGTCCATGGAACTGTACCCCAGTGACTGTCAGGGTCCATGGAACTGTACCCCAGTGACTGTCAGGGTCCATGGAACTGTACCCCAGTGACTGTCAGGGTCCATGGAACTGTACCCCAGTGACTGTCAGGGTCCATGGAACTGTACCCCAGTGACTGTCAGGGTCCATGGAACTGTACCCCAGTGACTGTCAGGGTCCATGGAACTGTACCCCAGTGACTGTCAGGGTCCATGGAACTGTACCCCAGTGACTGTCAGGGTCCATGGAACTGTACCCCAGTGACTGTCAGGGTCCATGGAACTGTACCCCAGTGACTGTCAGGGTCCATGGAACTGTACCCCAGTGACTGTCAGGGTCCATGGAACTGTACCCCAGTGACTGTCAGGGTCCATGGAACTGTACCCCAGTGACTGTCAGGGTCCATGGAACTGTACCCCAGTGACTGTCAGGGTCCATGGAACTGTACCCCAGTGACTGTCAGGGTCCATGGAACTGTACCCCAGTGACTGTCAGGGTCCATGGAACTGTACCCCAGTGACTGTCAGGGTCCATGGAAGATGGGTTGGTCAGATGGGCGGAACAGTGGCAAATGGAATTTAACCCGGAAAAGTGCGAGGTGATGCACTTTGGAGGGACTAACAAGGCAAGGGAATACACAATGAATGGGAGGACCCTAGGCAAGACAGAGGGTCAGAGGGATCTTGGTGTGCAAGTTCACAGATCCCTGAAGGCGGCGGAACAGGTAGATAAGGTGGTAAAGAAGGCATATGGGATACTTGCCTTTATTAGCCGAGGCATAGAATATAAGAGCAAGGAGGTTATGATGGAGCTGTATAAAACACTGGTTAGGCCACAGCTGGAGTACTGTGTGCAGTTCTGGTCGCCACACTACAGGAAGGATGTGATCGCTTTGGAGAGGGTGCAGAGGAGATTCACCAGGATGTTACCAGGGCTGGAGCGCTTCAGCTATGAAGAGAGACTGGGAAGATTGGGTTTGTTTTCCTTGGAGCAGAGGAGGCTGAGGGGGGACATGATTGAGGTGTACAAAATTATGAGGGGCACAGATAGGATGGATACTAAGGAGCTTTTTCCCTTCGTTGAGGGTTCTATAACAAGGGGACATAGATTGAAGGTAAAAGGCGGGAGGTTTAGAGGGGATTTGAGAAAGAACTTTTTCACCCAGAGGGTGGTTGGAGTCTGGAACTCACTGCCTGAAAGGGTTGTGGAGGCAGGAACCCTCACAACATTCAAGAAGCATTTGGATGAGCACTTGAAATGCCATAGTATACAAGGCTACGGACCAAATGCTGGAATATGGGATTAGAGTAGACAGGGCTGATGGCCGGCGCGGACACGATGGGCCGAAGGGCCTCTATCCGTGCTGTATAACTCTATGACTCTATGACTGTCAGGGTCCATGGAACTGTACCCCAGTGACTGTCAGGGTCCATGGAACTGTACCCCAGTGACTGTCAGGGTCCATGGAACTGTACCCCAGTGACTGTCAGGGTCCATGGAACTGTACCCCAGTGACTGTCAGGGTCCATGGAACTGTACCCCAGTGACTGTCAGGGTCCATGGAATGTACCCCTGTGAATGTAGGCACCATAGAACTGAATCAAGTGAGAGTAAGGGCCCATTGAACTGCACGCTCACCCTCAGGAGTGGATCATTCATTCCCGCGATTCTGTTCTGCCATTCATTTAGATCATGGCTAATCTGTATCTTAACTCTTTTTACCCATCTTGTATATAATGGGCAGCATTTTAGCACCCGCTATCGGGTGCGTTCCTGGCGGGGGGGCCCCCGAAAATTGGGAAATCCCGGAGTGGGACCACGCACTTCTGGGTTCCCCACTGATGCGCCAGCGTGCGCGCGCAGCCCCCGCTGGTGGGAATCCCGCAGGCAATTATAGCCAGCGGGATGCCACTTGAACGTATTTATTTTGCTTGTTCAGGTCATTAACTGACCTGATTCAGGGATTATGTGAGGAGGGGTGGGATTTTAAAGGAAACTGGGACTGTTTCCCACACTGGGGGAAACACTCCCAGTTCAAATGGACCTGTTGCAGCTGTCAGCCTGTGGCAGCTGCAAAGGTCCATTTGACAGGTTGGGGGTGGGGGAGACCCTCACCCATTGCAGGAGGCCACTCAGTCACTTGGGACAAAGTTTGGCCTCCACCACCCTCCTCCTGACAACCAAAGTCACCAACTTGCACACTTACCCCGGGGTCCAGAGATATGTACCTACCTTGCGGACCCCTCAGATGTACATCTTCCGGATGGGGGCCGCCGTAGCTGCAGTCATGACCTCATTGGAGGGCGAACAGCATCACCAGCCTCACCGTCCACCTCTGACACGTGGAGCTCCACAACAGTGCGCTGTGACACATCCACCTGTCCAGCAGGAGGGAGGGCTACCGCAGAGAGAGATGCGTCGCAGAGGGCACTACCCTCGCCACAGGGTCCACAGACCGAGGCTCAGCTTCCTGGACCTCTCTGAGCAGCAGTGCACACGGAGGCTCAGAGCCACTCGACATGTAGTCGTGGACATCTGCAGCCTCCTTCATGCCAAGCTGCTCCTGGCTGGCCCGAGCACCATCTTCTTACCTGTTGCTGTCAAAGTCACCACTGCCCTCAACAACTTCTCCTCCGCATCCTTCCAGGGTGCAACCGGGGACATCGCCGACGTCTCTCAGCCGTCTGCACAAAAGAGCCCTGCAAATGCACCTACACCCACTCTGCAGTGACACAATGGGTGGCATCAGTTGTGGGTCTTAGTGATCCTCAGGAAAGGGCATTATTGCACAAACCAGACAAGATTCGCGAAGACATGGCAGCAGTGGTGCCAATATAATATGTGATGTGAGTTGCTCAGAAATTAAATACAGGTAAACACCATGACAAACCCTCAAACACGCTTGTGCATCCCCTTCATGCTCACGACACGTTTGCCTTATGCTTCCTGCTGCACATATGTGATGCATGCCCTGTGGCTGCAGCACAGGTAGTGGCAGGTTGAGTGAGGCTGACCGTGAAAGAGATGCATGAGAGGGTGAGGATGAGATAGAGCCATGATATTGTATGAGGATTGGGTTGAGTGGTAGTGGCGGGATGAGTACTGGCGAGGTGAGTAGGTGCAGGTAAGATGAGGATGAGGTTTGAGTGGGTATGAGGGGTGATGCGCCAGAGTAGTGTTGGCAGTGCAGAAGGAGGTGTGGGCGGTAATGTGGCAGATGGAGTGTAGGGGAATGAGTAAGTGTACTCACTTTGGCTGACCGACTGAGGTCATTGGAGCGCCTCCTGCACTGTATGCAGGTGGGCGATATGTTGGTGGTGCTGGTGACCTCCTCTGCCACCTCGAGCCAGGCCTTCCTGGTGGCAGAGGCAGGCCGCTTCCTCCCGCCCGCCGGGGGTGGGGGGGGGGGGGGGGGGGTGGAGGGGAAGATCTCTGTCCTCCCCCTCCACCTCACCCCATGTATTGATACCTGGAGTGAGGCAACATTAAACTGGGAGCAGCCTTCCCCCTGGGCTGCTCCATGCTGTAATTTTTTCTATTTGTTGCAGCATCTGTCAGTGGAGGACTGCCCCTTTAAATAGAGCTCCTCCAGCTGACGGATCTGACTGTGCACGCGCAGTCCGCCCGACGCGCAGATCAGCAGTGGGGAACCCGGAAGACCAGGTAAGTGGATCCAATTATGCTACGATCGCGCGGGGAGCTGACTGATTTCACCGGGCGCGTTACCCACGTGCCCGATAGCCCCCCCGCCGAGAACCCGCAGCCCTGGTAACACCGGGCCCAATGTATTCGGATTAGATGTCAATTATCTTCAATCTGTTTTTTTCTGGTTATCAACCCTCCTGTCAGTGGAAACAATTTCTCCTTATTTACTCAAAGGTCAGTTTATTTTTTAAACTTACCTCAGTGTGTCTTGCAGGCTTCTCGACAGGTTCCCCCTGCGGGGTGGCCTTCCTGCTCAGAAGTGGGTTAAATTTCAGGGGTTACGATGTGACCGAGGAGTCCGGCGGGAGACTCGTTAAAAGCCAAGATGAGTGGCGTTAAAACGGCCGATTGATGGGAATGGAGCGGGAAATGGAGCTGCTCCATTTTAACTGATCCTGCGATCAGGGAGAGTTAAAATCAACCTGTTTCACATTGCATGATAGTCCACATGTGCCACTGGAGGGAAAGCTATAACTGCAAGTTATTCTTGCAGGTGTTATGAATGAGTTCGGGTCTATTCGTAACTATTCACCACATTACTAGTCAATGAAACAATGCATTACTTTGCTTTTCAGTCATACTCCATCTAAAACAAGGGTACGTTTTAATATCTGCGTCTGTCTCTCCCATGTCTGTCTGTCTGTCTCTCTCTCCCCGTCTGTCTCTCCCGTGTCTCCGTCTGTGTCTCCTGTCACTCACACATATATTGTGGGGAAAGGCCTGTCGCAATTAAGCCTCAGGCCCTCTCCATCCAAAATAGTGCCATGGTATTTGCCACCTTTTCTGAGGGTGCCTCTGTGTATAAATGTGCCAAGGATCACATGCCAGGCACTGGACTTATGTGGCACATCACCTGTTCTCATTATAATGGACACATTTCAGCTGGCAGAAAGGTACAGGGTGAAATATGTGTTGCTTAATCACCCCTCTGCACCAACAATGTTTCAGTGAGTGATGGGGAGATGGGCTGAGATTTATAAATAGACTTGCAGTACATTCTCTCTCTCTCTCTGGTGTGCAACAGAAATGAGTCACAGTGACAGGAGCAGAAAACTGCTTGGACAGAGGATCTGACACAACACATTAAAGCTGGCGATGACTGGTGTGGCAGGATTGTAAATTTAAAGGGACATTACCATTTGGCTGGAGAGTTTTTAAGGGAAACGCGACTCCTCGAAGAGTTCACTTCTACCCGCCTGATAAGTTGGCTGCGGTGGACAATTTTCTCCGTGTGGACAATATATTTGCTGAATTGTAAACTACTCCACAGTGATGAACACTGAGCCTCGGTCATTTCTATATCTGAGGCCGTTTCTCCCCTTCTCTGGGTCTTCGACCTCCACCATTGCTGGTCTGAATCCAGCCACGAGAAGAGGGTGGAAGAGCAACCTGGGCAATTCTCCCTTGATCTCCCCCCCACCACCTGTGGAGAGTCCCTGCCTCCCTGGCCCAGCCTTTGTTTGGTATCTTCCCCAGTGGTAAGGTCGGGTTTAGAAACATTGCAGGTGGGTGAAAACCTGTATCTTACTGCTGGACCGGTCTTTTAAATTCAATTATAATTTTTATCCCTCAACCAACATCACTAAAACAGATGATCTGGTCATTATCACATTGCTGTTTGTGGGACCTTACTGTGTTCAATGTACTGCCGTGTTTCCTACAGTAAAGCAGCAACTAGACTTCAAAAGTACTTAATTGGTAGAGGAACCACCTGGGGAACAGGCTATTTGAGATCTCGTATTGTGTAATGAGACAGGGTTAATTAAAAAACTTATAGTAAAGGATCCTCTGGGGGAGAATGAACATAATATGATAGAATTTCATATTCAGTTTGAGAGTGATGTGGTTAAGTCCGAAACTCGGGTCTTAAATATAAACAAAGCCAATTATGGAGGTTTGAGGGGCGAGTTGGCTGAGGTAGATTGGGAAATTAGATTAAAAGATATAACGGGAGACAAACAATGGCAAATATTTAAAGAAATGATTCATAATTCTCAACTAATATACATTCCCTTGAGGAATAAAACTCCACGGGAAAAGTGGTACAATTGTGGCTAATTAGAGAATTTAAGGATAATATTAGATTAAAAGCAGAGGCTTACAATGTAGTCAAAAAGCGTAGTTAGCCTGAGGATTGGGAGGGTTTTAGAAATCAGCAAAGGATGACCAAAAATTCATAAAGAGGGAGAAAATTGAATCTGACAGTAAACCAACAAGAAATATAAAAACAGATTGTAAGAGCTTCCACAAGTATGTGAAAAGGAAGAGATGAGTGAAAGTAATCGTGGGTCCCTTAGAGGCAGAGACAGAAGAAATTATAATGGGGAGAAAGGAAATGGCAGAGATGTGAAACAAATATTTTGTATCTGTCTTCACAGCAGATGACACAAAAAACATACCGGAAACAGTGGGGAACCAAGGGCCTAATGAGAGTGAGGAACTTAAAGTAATTAATATTAGTAAAGAAAAAGTACTGGAGAAATTAATGGGACTAAAAGCCGAGAAACCCCCTGGACCTGATGGCCGACATCCTCGGGTTTTAAAAGAGGTGACTGCAGAGATAGTGGATGCATTGGTTGTGATCTTACAGAATTCCCCAGATTCTAGAATGGTCCCTGTGGATTGCAAGGCAGCAAATGTAACCCCGCCATTTAAGAAAGGAGTGAGAGAGAAAAGAGGGAACTATAGGCTAGTTAGCTTGACATCAATAGTAGGGAAAATGCTGGAATCTATTATTAAGGACGTAGTAACAGGGCACCTAGAAAATCAAAATATGATTAGGCAGAGTCATACGGTTTACTCTTCGAGTCATAGAAAGATTACAGCATGGAAGGAGGCCATTCAGCCCATCCAGTCCAGGTCAGCTCTGTGCAAGAGCAATCCAGCTAGTCCCATTCCCCCGCCCTATCCCCGTAGCCCTGAAAATTTTTTACTTTCAACTACTTATCCAGTTCCCTTTTAAAGGCCATGATTGAATCTGCCTCCACCACCCCCTCAGGCAGCGCATTCCAGATCATAACCACTCGCTGTGTAAAAAAGTTTTACATCATATCACCTTCGGTTCTTTTGCCAATCACCTTAAATCTATGCCCTCTGGTTCTTGACCCTTCAGCCAATGGGAACAGTTTCTCTCTAGACCCTTTATGATTTTGAATACCTCTATCAACTCTCCTCTCAACCTTCTCTGTTCCAAAGAGAACAACCCCAGCTTCTCCAGTCTATCCACATAATTAAAGTCTTTCATCCCTGGAATCATTCTAGTAAATCTCTTCTGCACCCTCTCTAAGGCCTTCACATCTTTACTAAAGTGCAGTGCCCAGAACTGGACACAATATTCCAGTTGTGGTCGAACCAGTATTTTATCAAGGTTCATCATGACTTCCTTACTTTTGTATTCTATGCCTCTATTTATAAAGCCCAGGGCTCATCTGCTTTTTTAACCGCTTTCTCAACCTGCCCTGCCACCTTCAACGATTTGTGCACAAATACCCCCAGATCTCTCTTTTCCTGTACCCCTTTTAGAATTTTGCCCTCTAGTTTATATTGCCTCTCCTCGTTGCTACCGAAATGTATCACCTCACATTTATCTGGGTTAAATTTCATCTGCCACGTTTCCGCCCATGCCACTAGCCTGTCCATATCCTCTTGAAGTCTATCACTATCCTCTGCACTGTACACTACCCTTCCAAGTCTCGTGTCATCTGCAAATTTGAAAATGTGCCCTGTACATCCAAGTCCAAGTCCTTAATATATATCAAGAAAAGCAGTAGTCCCAGAACCAACTCCTGGGGAACACCACTATGCACCTCCCTCCAGCCCGAAAAACAACCGGTCACCACTACTCTCTGTTTCCTGTCACTTAGCCAATTCTGTGTCCATGTTGTTATTGCCCCCTTTATTCCATGGGCCACAACCTCGATGACAAGCCTACCATGTGGCACTTTATCAAACGCCTTTTGAAAGTCCATATACACAAAATCAACCGCATTTCCCTCATCTACCCTCTCTGTTACATTATCAAAAAACTCCATTAGGTTAGTTAAACACGATTTGCCTTGAACAAATCCGTGTTGGCTTTCTCTGATCAATCCACACTCGTCGAAGTGACTGTTAATTCTGTCCAGTATTATTGTTTCCAGAAGTTTCCCCACCACCGAGATTAAACTGACTGGCCTGTTATTGCTGGGTTTATCCTTACACTCTTTTTTGAACAAGGGTGTAACATTTGCAATTTTCCAATCCTCTGGCACCACTCCCGTATCCAAGGTTGTTTGGAAGATTATGGCCAGTACCTCAGCAATTTCCCCCCTTACTTCCCTCAGCATCCTCGGGTGCATCCCATCCAGACCAGTTGACTTATCTATTTTAAGTTCAGCCAGCCTTTCTAGTACCTCTTCTTTATCAATTTTTAGCCCATCCAGTATTTTAACAATATCTTCCTTTACCGAGACTCTGGCAGCATCTTCTTCCTTGGTAAAGACAGATGCAAAGTATTCATTTAATCCCTCAGCCATGCCCACTGCCTCCATGAGTAGATCTCCTTTATGGTCCATAATCAGCCCCACCCCTCCTCTTATTACCTGTTTACTGTTAACATATCTGTAGAAGACTTTTGGATTCCCTTTTATGTTGGTCACTAGTCTATTCTCATACTCTCTCTTTGCTCCTCTTATTTCCTTTTCACTTCCCCTCTGAACTTTCTATATTCTGCCTGGTTCTCACTTGTTTTATCAACCTGATACCTGCCATACACCGCTTTTTTCCGCTTCATCTTATTCTCTATCTCCTTTGTCATCCAGGGAGCTCTGGCTTTAGTTGCCCTACCTTTCTCCCTCGTTGGAATGTACTTTGTCTGTACCCGAATTATCTCCTCTTTAAAGGCCGCCCACTGTTCAATTACAGTTTTCCCTGCCAATCTATGATTCCAATTTACCCGGGCCGGATCTGTTCTCATCCCACTGAAATTGGCCCTCCTCCAGAAAGGGATGGACTGCAGACAGAGAGATCTAGGGACGGGGCAAAACACGGGGATTGGGTAGAAAATGTGTCCGAGAAATTAAAAGGAGAGCAGGGTCAGGCACAGAGAGAAAGTGGATGGGGACGGAGCGGGAGGGAAGAGGGTAAAGAGCGATTGATGGGGGATGACAGAGAGGGATGAGAAGGAATGGAGAGAGAGAGGGGTAAGGAAACAGAGTAAGGTGGACGCAGAGATGAGAACTCGGTTGGGAGAGAATAGGAGATGGGGAGTAAGGGAGAGGGATGTGGAGCAAGTGAAATGGGACAAGGAGGAAGTGAGAGAAACCAGCATGCAGAGACTGGGCGGTACAAAAGCAGGGGAAACAGGAATAGTGAGAGAGGTCAAGGGACGGACCGACCGTGGGTGAGCGAGTGAAGCAAACAGGCAGGTTGGAGACAGAAAGGGAGACAGACAGGTAGATAGACAGACAGGCCCACACACAGCTGTGTTCATGCTGCAGGTCAGCCATTCTTTAAGATTATCTCAGCTATTTTGATTTACAGATTATTCATTTTATTGAGATTCAGGGCATTTATTACGTTGAATTGTAGGTGATCTCATTTGCTAAATCAGTTGATCCATTTTCTGTAGCAGATCACGTGCAGCGTCCACAGTAACACTTGGCTCAATTGGTCCCCACCAAAAACACCGTTCCCTGGTCACCGACTCCATCCCTCTCCCCGGTCACTGTCTGAGGCTGAACCAGACCATTCATAACCTTGGTGTCCTATTTGACCCCGAGATGAGTTTCTGACCATATAGCCGCTCCATCACGAAGTCCGCCCACTTCCTCCTCCATAACATCGCCCGTCTCCACACCTGCCTCAGCTCATCTGCTGCTGAAACCCTTATCCATGCCTTTGTTATCTCTAGACTTGACTATTCCAATACTCTCCTGGCTGGCCTCCCATCTTCCATCCTCCATAAACTTCAGCTCGTCCAAAACTCCCGTATTTTATCTCGCACCAAGTCTCGTTCACCCCATCACCCCTGTGCTTGCTGACCTACATTAGTTCCCAGTCCAGCAACACCTTGATTTTAAAATTCTCATCCTTCTTTTCAAATCTCTCCATGGCCTCGCCCCTGCCTATCTCTGTGACCTCCTCCAGCCCTACAACCCTCCAAGATCTCCACGCTCCTCTAATTCTGGCCTCACGCGCATCGACGATTTTAATCGTTCCACCATTGGCGGCCGTGTCTTCAGCTGCATTGATCCTAAGCTCTGGAATTCCTTCTCTTTCTCTCCTCCTCTAAGACGTCCCTTAAGCCTATCTCTTTGGTCAAGCTTTTGGTCACCTGTCCTAATACCTCCTTATATGGCTCGGTGTTAAATTTTGATTGATAATCACGCCTGTGAATCACCTGAGGGTGTTTTACGACATTAAAGGCGATATTGGCCAAGGTGCTTACCCCGAGGAAGGGAGGAACCATCACAGGCCGAGTCTCACTGGGCAGCTGTCCGACATCTCCTCGCGGCTGATTAGATTCCAGAATCTGTCACTGGAATACAACAGGACTATTTTTGAGACGATGATTATATTTAATTTGAATATATTTGTCATTAATGGCATTTGATTGATTTACTTTAACATTAAATTGTTCTTTTCTTTCCGCTCTTTACATGGATTAAATTCACTCACAATATCAGCTGCCAACTCCAGTTTGTGAGGGATATCAAGGACAACACTAAAGGTTTTTACAAGTATATTAAGAGAAAGAAGGTGACTCAGAGTAATGTGGTCCCTTAAAGACAGACGCAGGGGATTATAGTAATTGAAAGGGAGAGAGGGTGAAGAATTTGAAAAATTTGTACAGGAGAACTTTCTTAATTAGTATATTTCTAGCCCAACGAGGAAGGAAGCAGTGCTGGATCTAGTTTTAGGGAATGATGTAAGGCAAGTGGAGTGTATTTCAGTGAGAGAACATCTGGGTAATAGTGATCATAATATAATTAGGTTTAAAGTAATTACAGAAAGGGACAAAGAAAAATCAAAGGTGAAAATATCCAACTGAAAGAGAGCCAATTTCAGTGATTTGAGAAGGGATCGAGCACAGGTGGACTGGAAACAAAGATTGGCCAAAAAACAGTAAATGAGCAATGGCAGGTCTTCAAGGTGGAGATAGTTCGGGTATAAACCAAGGATTTTCCCATAAGGAGGAAAGATACGGCATCCAAAGCTCGAGCTCCCTGGATGACAAAGGAAATAGAGCTTAAAATAAAACAGAAAAAGGTTTATGACCACTGTCAGGTACAGAATACAGTACACAACCAGGAGAGTGTGCAGGGGGAAATTGAAAAGGATATAAGAAGGGCAAAGAGAGAATATGAGAAAAGATTAGCAAGTAACATAAATGGGAACCCAAAAACTTTTATAAAAATATGAAAAGGAAAAGGATAAAAGGAATGGTGGGGCCGGTTAGGGATAAAATAGGAAATCTGCTTGTGGAGGCAGAGGGCATGACTGAGGTACTGAATGAGGACTTTGCATCTGTCTTCACAAAAGAAGAGGATGAAGTTAATGTCGCAGTAGAGGAGGAGGGAGTAGAGATATTGGATAGGATCAAAATAGATAGAAAGGAGGTGCTAAATAGGTTGGCATCACTCAAAGTGAACAAGTCCCCCGGTCCAGGTGGGGTGCATCCCAGGCTGCTGAGGGAAGCAAGGGTGGTGATAGCAGAAGCTCTGACCACAATCTTTCAATCCTCCTTGGATATGGGAGTGGTGCCAGAGGACTGGAGGATTGCAAATGTTACACCCCTGTTCAAAAAAGGAGAGAGGGATAAAACTGGTCACTACGGGCCAGTCAGTCTAATATCAGTAGTGGGAAAACTACGAGAGACCATTGTCAAGGACAAAATTAATTCTCACTTGGAGAGGCATGGGTTAAGAAGGAACAGCCAGCACAGATTTCTTAAAGGCAAACCATGTCTGACCAACCTGATTGAATTCTTCGATGAAGTAACAGAGAGGGTCGATGGAGGTAGTGCAGTCGCTGTTGTATATATGGACTTTCAAAAGGCATTTGATAAAGAATCACATAACAGACTTATTTGGAAAACAGAGGCCCATGGGATCAAAGGAAAAAATTGGTGGTAACTTGGGTACGTAATTGGCCAGGGGAAAGGAAGCAGAGAGTCGTGGTGAACGGATGCTTTTCTGACTGGACAGAAGTATGCAGTGGGGTCCCCCAGGGGTCAGTATTAGGACCATTACTTTTCTTGTTATATCAAAATGACCTGGATTTGGGTTTCGGGAGCACAGTTTCAAAGTTTGCGACTGATACAGGACTTAGCAACGTAGTAAACAGTGAGGAGGATAGTAGCAGATTTCAGGAGGACATAGACAGACTGGTAAAATGGGCAGACACAGGGCAGATGCAATTTAAGACGGACAAGTGTGAAGTGATGCACTTTGGGAGGAACAAAGCGGACAGGCAGTATAATCTAAATGGGACTATTTTGAGGGGAGTGCAAGAACAGAGGGACCTGGGGTACATAGTCACAAATCTTTGAAGGTGGCAGGGCAAGTTGATAAGGTGGTTAAGAAAGGATATGGGAAACTTGGCTTTGTAAATAGGGGCATTGAATACAAAAACGAGGAAGTCATGCTGAACCTTTACAAATCACTGGTTAGGCCTCAGCTGGAGTATTGTGGCCAATTCTGGGCACCACACTTTAGGAAGGATGTCAAGGTCATGGAGAGCGTACAGAGGAGGTTTACCAGTATGGTACCAGGGATGAGGGACATCAGTTATGTGGAGAGGTTGGAGAAGCTGGGATTGTTCTCCTTAGAGCCGGGGATAAGGGGAGATTTAATAGAGGTGTTCAAAATCAAGTGGGGTTTTGATCGTTTCTCCCTACTTGCTCGGTTTCCTCTGGCAAGCGGGTCGGTAACCAGAGGTCGTAGATTTAAAATAATTGGCAAAAGAACTAGAGAGGAAATGAGGAGAAGTTTTTCTTCATACAGAGAGTTGTTAAGATCTGAAACGCACTCCCTGAAAGGGTGGTGGAATCAGATTCCATGGGAATTTTGAAAGGGCAATTAGACATATACTTGAAGAGGACTAATATGCAGGGTTATGGGGAAAGAGTTGGAGTGTGGGACTAAATTGGACAGCTCTTTCAAAGGCACGATGAATGGCCTCCTTCTGTTCTGTAAGTTTCTCTGAAAAGTGGGTAAAATAGTGTGAGAGAGGGAATGAGTCTCGGAGAATCTGTGTGAGAGAGGGAGTGAGTCACAGAGAGTCTGTGTGAGAGAGGGAGTGAGTCACAGAGAGTCTGTGTGAGAGAGGGAGTGAGTCACAGAGAGTCTGTGTGAGAGAGGGAGTGAGTCACAGAGAGTCTGTGTGAGAGAGGGAGTGAGTCACAGACAGTCTGTGTGAGAGAGGGAGTGAGTCACAGAGAGTCTGTGTGAGAGAGGGAATGAGTCTCGGAGAGTCTGAGAGTGTGTCTCGGAGAGTCTGCATCTGGATGAAGGAGAGTCTGAGAGGTAGGGTGGGAGGGAGATAGAGAGGGAGAAAGGGTTTGTGAGAACGGGCAAGAGAGAATATTGGAGACAGGAAAGAGAAACAGTCTGTGTGTAAGAGAGAGAGAGAGGAAAGGGGAAGAGAGCCTGTTTGTGCATGAGAACTTAGGGATAGAAATGTGAGAAGTTGGAGAGAAATGAGAGATTGCATGGATAAAAGGACAGAAAACTGAGAGTTGTGATTAACAGATGTTTCTTGCACTGGAAGGATTTAAACAGTGGCGATCCCCGGGGTCAGTGTTGGCACCATTGCTTTTCTCAATATCTGTGGATAGAAATGATCTGGACCTGGGTGTAGGGGGCACAATATCAAAATTTGCAGCTGCCACAAAGATAAGGAGTGAGATTAACCATGAAGAGGATTGTCAACAACTTCAGGAGGAGGCAGACAGGTGAGGAGATTGGACAGGTAGATGTGAGATGGAATTTAATGGGGAGAGATGTGAGGTGAGAAGAATAAGGAGAGGAAATAGACACTATACTGTAAAACTGTAAAAGGAGTAGAGGAGCAGAGAGATTTAGGGATTCAGATACACAAATCTTTAAAAAAGTGGGAGGACAAGTTGATAAAGCTGTTTTGCAAAAACCCCCATGGGATCCTAGGATTTATAAATAGGGGCATAGAGTATAAAAGGAAAGAGTTAATGCTACACCTGGACAAATCATGGGTCAGGCCACAGTCAGAATATTGTGTCCAGTTTTTGGTGCATTACTTCAGTAAGAATGTCGCGGCCATGGAGAGGGGCAGAAGAGATTCACTAAGATGATCCCAAGGATGAGAGTCTTGACATAACTTTTCATGAGAGCAGAGAAGTTTAAATAAGATCAGAGAGAGGGGATCAAAATTATGAGGGGGTTTTGATAAAGTAAATGAGGGAAAACTATTTCCACTCGTACGGGTACGGGAGCACAGTGGTTATGTTACTGGACTAGTAATCCTAGAGGCTCGGACTAATATTCCGGAGTCATGAGATCAAATCTACGGCAGCTGGGAAATTTAAATTAAATTAATTAAATAAAATCTGGAATTTAAAAAAAACTAGTATCAGTAATGGTGGCCATGAAACTACCGGATTGTCGTAAAAACCCATCTGGTTCACTGATGTCCTTTAGGGAAGGAAACCTGCCGTCCTTACCCGGTCTGGCCTATATGTGACTCCAGACCCACAGCAATGTGGCTGATTCTTAATCACCCTCTGAAATGGCCCAGCAAGCCACTCAATTGTTCAAGATAGGTGGCACACCACCACCTTCTCAAGGGCAACTGGGAAGGGCAATAAATGCTGGCCTTGCCAGTGACGCCCACATCCCAGTTCGTGAGTCGGTAACTGGAGGGCATCAAATTAAGAGAGGTTGGTTTTCTTTTTGATGCAGAGGGTTGTTCGGACAATGGAATGTCCGACCAGAAACAATGAGGGAAGCAGAATTTAAAAGGGAAGTGAATCAATATCTGAAGAAGAAAATCTTGAAAGATCTTGAAAGGCCTTCGATGAGGTACCGCATTGTAGATTCATGACCAAGGTCAGAGCTTGTGGAGTCAGGGGACAGGTAGCAGAATGGATAGCAAGCTGATAACAAAACAGAAAACAGAGAGCAGGGGTTAATGAGAGTCACTCAGACTGACAAAAGGTGGGAAGTGGTGTTCCACAGGGATCGGTGCTGGGAACACTGTCGTTCACCATTTGCATCAACGGTTTGGACTTGGGAATCGGAAGAACAATTTCAAAATTTGCGGACAACACCAAATTGAGGGATATCGTTAATAGTGAAGAGGACTGAGATAAAATACAGGAAGACATTAATAAACTTACAGAATGGGCGTGTAATTGGCAAATGAATTTCAATATAGACAAGTGTGAGGTGGTACAAATTTAGTGGGAAGAATAAGGAGGCCACATACTTCCTGGATAATAAGAGTCCAAATGGGGTAGAGGAGCAAATTGGGGTCAAGGGGTACAGATACACAAATCATTAAATGTAGTGACTCAGGTTCATAAGGCCATAAAAAAATAAACAAAGCACTGGGGTTCATTTCCAGAGGAATAGAATTGAAAAGCAGGGAAGTTATGTTAAACTTGTCCAGCACCTTGGTTAGGCCACACTGAGCACTGTGCACAGTTCTGGTCTCCATGTTACAAAAAGGATGTAGAGCCACTGGAGAAGGTGCAAAAAAGATTGACAAGGATGATACCAGAACTGAGAGGTTATAACTATCAGGATAAACTCAACAGGCTGGGGCTCTTTTCTCTAGAAAAGAGAAGGCTGAGGGGTGACCTGATAGAGATCTTTAAAATTATGAGGGAGTTTCATAGGGTCGACATAGATGTGTTTCCACTTGTGGGGGAGTCCAAAACTATGGGCCATGAATAGAAGATAGTCACTAATAAATCCAGTCAGGAATTCAGGAGGAACTTATTTACCCAGAGAGTGGTTAGAATGTGGAACTTGCTAACACATGGAGTAATTGAGGCAAATAGCATAGATGCTTTTAAGGGGAAGCTAGATAAGTACATGAGGGAGAAAGGAATAGAAGGATATACAGATAGGGACAGATGAAGAGAGGTGTGAGGAGGCTCGTGTGGAGCATAAACACCAGCACAGACCAGTTGAGCCGAATGGCCTGTTTCTGTGCTGTAAATTCTATGTAATTCTAAACGGTCCATAAATACGGAGAATAAAAGTGGGCCCAGCACTGACCCCTGGGGTAACCACTTCCAACCCTTCTCCAATCACTTCCACACCGCCTGAGGAAGGGGAAAGCCCCCGAAAGCTTGTGGGATTAAAAATAAAATCGTTGGACTATAACTTGGTGTTGTAAAATTGTTTACAATTCTCCAATCTCAGCAACTCCCATTAACCCGGACCCTCTGTTTCCGGTCCCCAGACAACTTTCTCCCCACACTGTTCCATTTCCTTTTAAACGGCCCACCTGAACAGACTGGACATTACCCCGGGGATCCCCCAGTTACCTTCACACCGTTGCTCGCCATGTCCCTGATTTCACTTGACATCCTTCACAGTCTCATCGAATTGTCTTGGTGCCTCCCGGCCGTGTGAACATCCAAAGAGGTTTCCAGTCAGCCTCAAGTATTTTCCAGCAGATTGATTCAAATCCAGTGCGGTTTTCCTCAAAACTCCTGGAAGTTCAGGCATGAATTTTCCTGTGGAAGAAAGTCACATCGTGTTACGGGACGGAAGAATTAACGATCCTTCTGAAGTACTCGGTGTCGGCCTTGGCTCATTTGTAGCACTCTCTCACCTCGAGAATCATAAAGGTTGTGGGTTAAAGCTCCCCTCCAGAGACCTGAGCACAAAATCTCGGCTCACACTCCAGTGCAGTACTGAGGGAGTGCTGCACTGTCGGAGGGGCCGTCTTTTGCACGAGCCGTTAAACCAGTCCGGCCCCTCAGGTGGATGTAAAAGATCCCGCGACACTATTCGAAGAAGAGCAGGGGAGTTCTCTCCGGTGTCCTGGCCAATATTTAATCCTCAACCAACACCTATAAACAGATTATCTGGTCATTTATCACATTGCTGTTTGTGGGATCTTGCTGTGCACAAAATGGCTGCCCACATGACAACAGTGACCTCATTTCCAAAGCCCCCCATTGGCTGCGAGGCTTTGGGTCGTCCTGAGGATGTGACAGGCGCTGGAGAAATGCAAGTTCTCCCTCCCCGGGGCCGCCCTCCGCTCTAATCCCATTGCCCGTCTCTCGGTCCTGTCCCCGGGCTCGGGGACTCTCGGCCGGTCCAGGCCCCTTTAAGAGGGACGCGCCACACTGCGCATGTGCGCCGTTTATTTAAATCAAACCGCGCGATTCAAAGGAAAAGTGACGTCAGTTTCCGTCACAATAAAAACCGCTCGTTCTCAACCGAAAAAACGGAAAGTTTGTCTCGCGACACAACAGGAAGCGGTCACTGATCCGGCGGGTGATGTGCGCATGTGCGAACATTCTCCCAGAGTGCAGCGCGGCCCGTCTCACAGATGCGGCCTTTTCTCCGCCGCTCTGCATTGTGGGAGATTCGGCCGCCATGACAGGCCCGGGTCACCGAGTTCATCCAATCACAGGTGAAGCTTCCCGGATTGGTGGAACCGACAGAGTGCAGGTGGTCTGTGGAGCGAGAGAATCTCTGAGAAGAGGGGCAGCCAATTGGGGAAATCACAGGAGGTGGTGACCGGTCATAAACCCAATCGGTGAATGACGGATTGAACCAAGGAAAGGAATGAAGAAACTCCACTGGGACCTGTGGGAACAGGCGGACTAATAAATTTAACCCGTGTCCAGTTCAGGTCACCACATTACAGGAAAGATGGGATTGAACCAGAGAGGGTCCAGAGGAGATTTACAAGGATGGTCCAGGACTGGAGAATTTTAGCAATGAGGAAGGATTGGATCGGCTGGAGTTGTTTTCATTGGAACAGAGGAGGCTGAGGGGGGATTTAATTGAGGTGTATAAAATTATTGGGGGCCACACGGACTGCATCACTTCAAGAAGGCAGCTCACCACCACCTTCATGAGGGCAATTAGGGATGGTTAATAAATTCTGCCATTGCCAGCGACGCCCACATCCCATGAACAAATAAAAAAGGATATTAAGGTCCTATTTCCCTCAGCAGAGAGGCGAATAACCAGGGGGCATATATTTCAAGTAATTGGTAGAAGGATTGGAGGGGATGTGTGGATAATTTTTTTCACCCAGAGGGTGGTGTGGGTATGGACCTTACTGGCTGAAAGGGTGGTCGAGGCAGAAACCCACATCGCTTTTTAAAAAGTACTTCGATGTGCACTTGAAGTGCCGTCACCGACAAGGCTGCGGACCAAGACCAAGAGTGCGATCAGGCTGGATAGCTCTTTTTCGGCTGGCATAGACACAATGGGCCGAATAGCCTCCTTCTGTGCTGTAAATTTCTATGATTCTATAACTCCTAGTGTCAAATGTGACATGGCAAAAGATACTTGTTCATGATTCAAAAAAATCTTTACAGAGAGGAAAGAAACAATGTAGAGCTCTGCCTGAAAGTGTTGTTCAGACAGACTCCATGAATTATTTTAAATGGGAGTGGTATAGGGACCTTGGAACAGAGGAACATTAAATTGGATGAGGGGAGAGGAAAGTCACCTGTTTCTGTACTGCAAGATCCTAAGCTTCATTGAGAATGAATTCTTGAAGCATTTCTACATGGTATTTTTTGCAACATTGTAAAAATATCGCAAAGTAGTTCTCCTGGTGACCTGGCCACTTTGTAAAGTCTCCCTGAAATGTTTACATGTAAATCAGACAACAGTCAGAAGAGGGTAGGATGGACCTACATTGCACTTGAATGTATTGTCATCTATTGGGTTTAAAGTTTCCAAACACTATTTATCAATAGTGTGAGGAAGCTGAGAGTGAAAGTGAGGAGGGGCCGTCTGACTGCAGTTTCCACTGGAAGAAAAATCACCTTCAGTGTGTACAGTGAGCAGAAATGAATTGCTATTGTTAAAAGTTCCCACTAACTTATTGTTATTCTACTTTAACAGAACGAGCCTGGATCGCCTGCTATGTTTAAACACTAAACTTCAGTGATTATAGCTCAAGTAAAATATTACTATGATTTGATTTAAATGGAGAAGTGGTTTCCACCCGCCAAAGAATGTTGTCTGAAGCGAGGGTGTTTACTGCTAACAGCTCCCATCCTGTTTAATAGACCCCCTGAATGTCTGATTAACCAAAAAGAAAAACCCAGCTCAGTAAAGTTAAACATTCTCTTATTAATCTGAATATTTTATGAACAAATTTCAGTATTTCACAAGGCAAGGGTGTCCCAGACATGGATTGTACCCAATTCACTGTAAAGTTATAAAAACAGCCAGTTTAGCGACCAGGGGACATCACCTAAAAATTAGAATCAGGACTTTCAGGAGTGAAGTGAAGAGACACTTCTACACGCAAAGAGTGGGAGAAGTTAGGAACACTCTGCCACAAATGGCAGTTGATGCAAGCTCAATTGTTAAATCTATTATCTCAGCTTAAAATGTTGTTAAGCAAAAAAAAAGGTAAGTGATATGACTAAGGCAGGTATATGGAGTTATGTCACAGATCAACCATAATTTCATTGAATGGTGGACCAGGCTCGAGGGGCTAAATGGCCTACTCCTGTTCCGATGACCACCCTTCAAATACAGTGAATGATAAACAATGTATTTTGAAAATAGGACTAACGACTTACAATACAATCCTGAGGGCCTGTCGTGAGGGGAAGCTGAGGATAAAGAAACTTCAATCTGTGCTCACAAGATGACAGGTGAAATTCAAATCCAACAGAGTTAAATCACAACCGCTGGGTTCCCCGTCCCTCACATTCTCACTGTGCCTGTACCCAATGGGCACATCATTGCCCCCCGTGTACATTAACCATTACACTGAACATTTGAAATCTACCTGGAGCCCCACCCCCACTAAACAAGAATCGTTCCACCAGGGGCAGAGATCTTCAATCTTGGAGGAGAGTTCCAAGTCCACCAACTTTCAACCCTATTGGTGTTTGGACAATTAGCTCCAAAAGGGAAAGTTTAACTGGAGTTTGGAGCCCGTGTGGGATTCGAGTGATCAATGGCCACGGGACACCAAGGGAATGATTGGGCCGTCAACCAGCTGCCACCAGTACCTCAGGCCAGTCCCACTGTCCCTTCAGAGTTCATTGACCTGCACAATGAGGGCCTGGCAAGCCTTCACCCATTGCTGCAGCCATCCCTGGACAGGGCCTGGATACACTATTACCAGCCATTCTGCCACTACTTACATGGACCCATTAAAACCCATTTCACTAACAGGAGGAACTGTGGAGGAGTGCGGAGTGTTACTAACAGAATTGAGCACTCGTTGCATGCTGATTGGAGCCAGATAATGAAAAATGAGCAACCAGCCATGAGAAGATACAAGCAGTCACTGCTTTATTGGTCATTTGATAACTAGTTGAACTGGGTTTGCTTGTGTTTCCTGTACAGGAACAAGGCGATCAAAGAAGCAGAGATCAGAGAGACAGCGGTCACAGTCAGGACCAGGATCAGGACCACCTCAGACTCCACACCTAAAAAGCAACAAGAAACCAATGGTCAGTGAAGGAAATACTGAGGGGAAAATGGAAACTAGCAGTCGGCCAACTCACCACCTGGAGACCTCTCCTGCATCCTTTGCTCAACCTCATTAAGGGACTCAGTTGCCAGGTCTGTCACATCAGGATCCAGAATGACCAGGGGTCCAAGTGAGGCCTCACCCTCCCACTTCAATTCAGCTTCACTCTCTGCAATATCAAACATTCCAGTTAGAGAGGGTAAAGGGTGACCACCAACACAGAGAGGATCAATGTCCTACCAGGTCCAGATACAAGATCCCTCCTTCCTCTGGAATCAGGTCGGAAATCCCTCGTGGCACTGCAGCTGCCCAGATGACAACAGGCACACACATCATTGGTCGATTCTTCCAATGGGGTCCAGCTAAACCAGAGAATCAGTTTATCAACCATGTTGTCCATCACCCTTTAATCAACACATCCCTGAGCGAGAGAGGGAACTTACCTATTCTGGAAAGTACAAGCTTTGTTCATGGAATCTCTCCGATCCACTGCAGCAACTTTCAAGTGACAAGTGATGAAAATCTGAGGGACACATTCAATACAAGTTGTTATTTAGTGACCTCCTCCCAACATGGGGAACCCAATGTTTGGCTTCCTCTTACCAGGGAACGGTCATCTCCAAAGAAGCGGAACGCATCCAGATCAAACTGGAGTTTGTCCAGCTCACGTTCACCTCTTGGCAACACAAAGGTTGAAAAGGAGCCCTCAGCTTTGCTGTCCAGGAGGCAACTGAAGAAAGATTTAAAAAAAGGACAAAGTGAATTAAGTGAACCTATTGAGACACAACGAGCTGGAGAAAGCAGAGAGCTCCTTACCCATGGTAGTCAATGATGTTGTATCTTGGGGTGGAATCCTTGTCTGGGCTCAATGTAGCTGCACAGCTGTCAATGTAGAGCTTCAAGGGCATGTGGTTGGTCATTGAAACAGAGGCCTCAATGTGAATGAGGTCACCCAGGTCGTAGACAGTCAAGGTGCGCTCTGTAAGCCAGTCATCTGAAGTACAAGAGGACAAGGGTTGGAGACAGTGGGTGTAACTCCCAGTGGGAGACGACAGAAAAGCACTCCCCATCCACCCATCACATACCGTTCATAAGACGCAGTGAGAATGACAGAAGCCCTTCTCCAGACTTGGTCGAGCTGAATGGGATCCAGGTGGGCTTGATAGGGTCACTGCTCACATTGCCCTTCCTGGAAGGACAGGAGTGTAATTTCAGGACAACTTTAGAGAACTGCACCTGCTATAGACCTTATTTGCCACAGAGTAAAGATTCTTAACGAAAATAGTGGCACTCAATGGGAATGATTGCTCCATTCGTTCTCACAATGACAGATCCACGAGCATTTGGGGTGTGGTTCAGGTGGGTAGTGTAGACCAGGAAATCTCCAGCCATCTGAAAGACATCAGCTTAAGGAATGAAGAGCTGGTCTCATTGGACAAAAGCTATTTCTGTTCATTTTCCTGCCCTGTTAAGCAGCAGTTTGAGGGGTTTCAGTTGTTCCTCAATGACACATGTTTGAAGCAGCTCCACCATTGGTTGAAGTTGCCTGGAGCAGCCTCTGTTACTCTGCTCAGTCCACCTTCTATTACAGGGGACTTCAGGCCTGCAGTCACAAACCCTGAAATGATTGGAACTGCCAGATTTGATGAGCATTCTTTCCCATATAGAATAGAGCTTTTCACCTTAAGGGGCTTCAAGTTACCCCTGATATGGAGCACAAAACACAACATCACTTTTAAACCTCATGTGTCTGCAGAATCAAGGGGTTTGGCAGGTGTAACAACCAAAAGTGGAGTTCCCCTTTAATACATTGGGATACAATTATTATTCCACTTGTTTCATCATTAAAGAAAAGTCTCAACAGGAACTTCCACACTGAACATTCATTGACCACAAGTTGAGGCAACAGGCCAGAATATCCACAGGAAGGCACAGAAAAGATAAATCAATTGAGGCACAAAAGAACAGAGTGGTTTGGAGAAATGTAGGTGAAGGTTCAAGGTCAATAGAATTGAACCTCAGAGTTAGAGAGTAGTAATGATCAATTCAAGAAAGATGCAGTCCCTCAGTGACAAGTTGAAGTTCTTTTTAAATATAAAGCTAAGATTAACATGTCAAAATAAAGAAAGTAGTTTCACACAGGGTGATATTTAACAGTGGGCAAGAATTTATACACAGATTTCATTCAGGGATCTCCTCAGTGGCTGGAGTTTCACCTGATGTTAATGAGTTCAGAGTGGGCAGTAATCTACACAGTGAAATTGGAGCAAGAGTTGAGGAATCACATTACCTGCAATCTGCTGCCACATTCATGGAGCCCATAGTCAAAGAGGACAGTGTGGTTCTGAGAGTAGATCCCAGTTGGCCGACAACCGGCTGTCCCCAGGGTCAGGTCAGCAGCTTTAATCAGGTGCCTGGTTCTAAATAAATCCATGTCCACCCTCACCAGCAGGTTCTGCTCTCCACAATGCACCATCACAGTCTGCAGTGGGGACAGACTTCTCCCCTCAGACACACTGAAATGGGAACCAAAGGGAGGGACAGGGGTGGGTTTTACTCTTCTCCATGGAAATCTCTGCCCTCGAAACTGTTGCCAAATATCAGAGCAACAAACGGCTCCAACTAACACCAGCACCGGGAACAAACCTCTCACCACTAAATCCCCCATGATACCAAACAACTCAACTATCACTTTACCCACCAACCAGCACCTTTTATACAAAACCTGCAGTCACCTGACTCCAATTCAATGATTCGCTGTTGTGATACGATTGGATGTGTTTCAGAAAAAAACTCAATGTCTTTAGAATCCTCCTTTCATTCAATCACTTCCATTGTCCTGTTTCATAAGTTTCATTCGAAAGAAAGGAAAAAAAAGGAAAGAAAAAAAGATGGAGATAGTGAGCGGTGTAACTGAGTTCAGAGATACAGAGAGACACCAGCAGAGGGAGGTAGAGAGCGGTGTAACTGAGTACAGAGATACAGAGAGACACCAGCAGAGGGAGGTAGAGAGCGGTGTAACTGTGTACAGAGATACAGAGAGACACCAGCAGAGGGAGGTCGATAGCGGTGTAACTGAGCACAGAGATACAGAGAGACACCAGCAGAGGGAGGTAGAGAGCGGTGTAACGAGGTGCAGAGATGCAGAGAGACACCAGCAGAGTGTCCAGGAAACCAACCTTTTATCTGAAATCTGAGGCGGGATCTAAACTGCACAGTAGAGGAAGCATTACTGTGTATCTAACCCGTGTTGTGCCTTTCCTGGGAGTGTTTGATTTGACAGTGTCGAGGGAGCTTTGCTCTCTATCTAACCCGTGTTCTAACTGCCCTTCCACAACTGGAATGTTTCTCCTTCTTGACTCTATGAAAACCCTTCACAATTTTGAACACCTCTATCAAATCTCCCCTTTACGTTCTGTGCTCTCAGGAGAACAGCCCCAAGTTTCTCCAGTCTCTCCACATAACTGAAGTCCCTCATTCCTGGCACCATTCTCGTAAATCTCTTCTGCATCCTCTCAAAGGCCTTGACATCCTTCCTAAAGTTTGGTGTCCAGAATTGAACACAATACTCTAGCTGAGGTCTAACCAGTGTTTTATCAAGGTTCAGTATCAACTCCTTGCTTTTGTATTCAATGCCTCAATTAATGAAGCCAAGGGCCCCATTTGCTTTCTTAACAGCCTTCTCAACTTGTCCTGCCACCTTCAAAGATTTGTGTAATTACACCCCCAGGTCTCTCGATTCCTCCACTCCATTTAAAATTGTTCCATTTAGTTTATATTACCTCTCCTCATTCTTCCTACCAAAATGTATCACTTCACAATTCTCTGTATTAAATTTCATCTGCCATGTTTCTGCCCATTTCACCAGTCTGTCTCTGTCCTCCTGAAGTCTGTTACTATCCTCAACATTGTTTATTACATTTCTGAGTTTCGTGTCATCTGCAAACTTTGAAATTATACCCTGTACACCCAAGTCCCGGTCATTAGTATATATCAAAACGAGCAGTGGTCCTAATACTGAGCCCTGGGGGACACCACTGTATACTTGCCTCCAGTCTGAAAAACAACCGCTCACCACGACTTTCTGTTTTCTGCCCCTTAGCCAGTTTTGTATCCACGCTGCCATTGTCCGTTTAATCCCATGGGCTTCAATTTTGCTAACAAGTCTATTGTGTGATACTTTATCCTCCCTTAATCTCTCCCTGCATAGAAACTCCCCGACCCATATTCATGGCCACCCCCTCGACCTTGCAATCACGTGGCCTCTCTACTCCCGATCGTGTCAATCATGGATAAGGCCATCTCTGATCACTTCCTTGTATTCCTCTCCACCCACATGGAATCATAGAATCATAGAAAGGTTACAGCACGGAAGGAGGCCATTCGGCTCATTGAGTCCATACCAGCTCGATGCAAGATCAATCCATGTAGTCCCACTCCCCCAATGCACATCACAGAATGAACACAGGAATCCCACTTTCTATGAGCGGTTATGGTGCAGACCGGGACCCAGGGCTGTGGTCATCAGTTACTCTGGGAGTGGCACAGTCTGGTTCATGACGAGCCGGGGGTGAGAGTAACACCAGGGAGTCAGGATGGTGTTTAGAAGGGTGTGGGTTCCAGCTCCCATTCCAGGACTGGGACACATGATCCAGGCTGACTGTGTCGTTCTGAGAGGCAGCTGCATCGTGAGAGGTGCTGCCCTTTGAATGAGGTGTTTCATGGGGGTCCCTTCTTTCTGCTCCGAGGTGTAAAAGATCCCGTGACAATTTGTGAAGAGCCGTGTCTCGTTCCTTGTCTCATTGAGACTCTCAGTTAATTGGTCTGTTCTCTCCACAGATTCGGCCTGACTCGCTGAGTTTTTCCAGAATATTCTGTGAGTGTTTCACTGAGCCTCGGGTTTTACAGTGAATGATAAAAGGATTGTAGTCAAACACTTGGCCATGAGGTGCTGAGTGACCTGTCTGGACATTGTTGCTTTTAGTGCACTGTCCCTTTAAGAGCTGTGGTCTGCCTCATTTCTCAGTGTGATTGTGGGTCTGACACAGAAGCGAGGGAGGAAGCAGCAGCCACAGCCCGGACTGCAGGCAAATTGCGAGGCTGGGACTGAAAAGCTGTTACGCCCACAGCGGGAGTCGAACCCGGGCCGCCTGGGTGAAAACCAGGAATCCTAACCGCTAGACCACATGAGAACTGAAGGGATGGTCAGCAGGAAGGGCACTGAGACTACACCCAGAAGGTTTAATGGAGGTTGACGATTATGACAGGTTTTGATACAGTAAATAAGGAGAAACTGTTTCCAGTGATGGAAGGGTTAATAACCAGAGGACACAGATTTAAGATCAATGGGCAAAAAAGCCACGGGCGGGGGAATGAGGAGAGATTTTTTAACGCAGCGAGTGTTTGTGATCGGGAATGCACTGCCTGAAAGGGCGGTGGAAGTGGGTTCAATCGTAACTTTCAAAACGGAATTGAGTGAATAGTTGACATGAAAAAATTTGGAGAGATATGGGGAAAGAGCAGGGGAGTGGGACTAACCCACTTCCTTCTGTGTTCATCCCTGGAAAAAACTCTCCCCCAGGTCACTTACAACAGCACTTTCAAATTCCTAACTGTCTGGACTTTGGCCCTCCATTCACCACGACATTTCTGCAGATACCCATCTGCTCGATCAGACCCTCACCTCCATCTTTGATGCCCTTCTCCCCATTAAAACCATTACTCTTCTCTCAACCCGGTCGATCCCCCTGGTACTGCCCTCATTTCCACTCCTGTGAGCCCAAGGGACGCAGACTTGAAC
Source organism: Heptranchias perlo (assembly GCF_035084215.1). Taxonomy (NCBI): domain Eukaryota; kingdom Metazoa; phylum Chordata; class Chondrichthyes; order Hexanchiformes; family Hexanchidae; genus Heptranchias; species Heptranchias perlo. The sequence continues at coordinate 10,278,281 of NC_090359.1, forward strand.
ATTTATGGTGGACAACTGGTTAACCATTCATCACCAGATCTGGCTGGACCACATAAAGCACTATCGGGTCCTGCTCTCCTCTGACAAAACTGCTCACTGTTCCAGGATCATCCTGGAATGTAAAGATAACCCCCGGCTTCTCTTCACCACTGCAGACCATCTTCTTACACTCCCCTCCCCCCATCTTCTGAAACATCTCAATTAGATCACCCCTTAACCTCCTATACTCAAGGGAATAAAAGTCTCGTCTGCAAGACCTGTCCTCACAATTTAACCCTTTTATCCCCGGTATCATTCTGGTGAATCTGTTCCACACCCAGTCAAAGCCAATATGTCCCTCCTGGGGTACGGTGCCCAGAACTGAACGCAGTTCTCCAGATGTGGTCTAACCAGAGCTTTATGCATCGGTATCATAACTTCCACCCTTTGTATTCCAGCCCCTTGAGATGAAGGCTCACATTCCATTAATTATTTTTTGTACCTGTCCACTAGTTTTTAGTGATTTCTGGAGATGGACCCCTGAACCTCTCTGCTCCTCCATAGTTCCTAGTTTCGCGTCATATAGAAAATACTCTGATTTATCTTTTTAATGTTCTAAGTGGATTATATCTCACTTCCCCACATTGAACTCCATCTGCCACAGTTTTACCCTCTCATTTAATCATCAATGTTCCTTCACTACTTCCTGCTCCCATCTACACTATTTACTGCGCCACCTAACTTGTTGGTTTAAGGGTGAAAACTGCCCTCCGCTTCACTGGAAGTGCAAGAGACAACTTTGTCGATGCCGTGTCGTGTGACAGACCGGCTCGTTGGACCTGCTCGTTTCATCTCATCTCATTTTCAGCAAACCGGAATATTCCTGAAATAGAGGATGGTGAATCACAGCTCGAGAAACCGATCCCCTCGACCAATGGGGACTGCGCCTTCCAACAAATAGGCATTGATGGGGCAAAGTGAGTCTGCTGCTCAGAAATAATACAGCACAGATCATCACTCGTGCAAGCTTCACACCCTTTAGTTTGGAAAAGTAAACTGATGGGAGACAGCTGCTGTCGTGAATGGGTTTCCAAAACTCAAATCAAATGGATTTGTCCTGTGTTGTGAATTACTATTTGTCTGATTCAGGTCATCAGAGCAGTGGGGACTGCATTTTGGACATTCCGAATACCAATGCCCTGTCACGTGAGCCTGTCGTTCTATTCCCGTTCCAAGTTCTCTTTTAAATTTCGATGACTTCCCCGAAATTTGCTTGGGGGACTGTTCGAATCGCAGTCCAGCCCTTCCCACTGTCGCATCCTCTAAATCTCCACCCAGGATTTTCACTGGTGCAACTTTCATCAACTTGGGCTACTTTTTAATTTCACAAGCAAAGTGCTGCGGATTCTGGAAATCTGAACTATAAACAGAAAATGCCGGATACACTCAGCCGGTCAGGCAGCATCTGTGGAGCGAGTTCTGATGAAAGGTCACCGACCTGAAACATTCCCTCTGTTTCTCTCTCCACAGACGCTGTCTGACCTGCTGAGAGTTCGCAACATTTTCTGTTTCTACTTTTTAATTTGTTCTTTGTATCAACTGTGCCGATCCGTGACTCGACCCACTGCGCGGCATCTGGTGGTTTGGATTCAGGGCTCTCATCGCCGCGGTGTGGGTTCGATTCCCGGTCAATGAAACAATTGTCACAAAACAATTGTGAACTTTATTAAATGAACACATGAAAGATGAAAAATTGTTGTAATCGCCATTAATGAAGCGATAACTTTCTGCAGACTGACTGACGGAAATACTAACCTGGTTACCCAGTGACACGTGGGGAAGTTATTGTGTTTTGCATGTGATCAACTTTTATCCGTTCTCATTTTAAAGACTGTTTTTTAAGAGTCTGGTTAAAATGTTCAGTGTTTATGAAAACAGGAATGTGGTGCAGCCGTTGTTAAATTCAACAGGAAAAGCCAATTATCTCCCACTTTTCACAAGAGCAAATTCTCAAATAACATTCCCACCTGGGGTCGAACCAGAGATCTTTCGTGTGCGAAACGAATGTGATAACCGCCACACTCTGGAAACCGCTGCTCATGTTCATTTCATCGCGTGACTTCTCCATGAAACAACATCACTTCTGTCCCACACTAAAAGCTCTCAATCCTTCCCTTTCACAAACATTTCACTGATCAAAACTTCACAAGTCACACAGGAAAAAGTCTTCATTTCAAAATCATTAAACTCCCGAAGGAGCTGCGGGGACAGAATGAGCAAACCTGCGTTCAGTCGTCAAAGGCGGTGTGTGAAGGGTGTGGGTGTGTTGTCATCCTGAGAGACAGCGACAGGCCCGTGACACAGAGCGAAGGCAGGAACTGAGAAATGTGGCCATTCAGGTCCATAAATAGGCAGACACTCAGTCCCAGTCATTCATTCCGACACACTGTCCGGTAGTTAGTCAGTCAGTCGGGTCGGGAGGCCTGCAGACAGCAAACAAAGAGCCAGAGAATGAAGCAGAGACTCAATCAGACGGATAAACCGGGAGACAGACAGACAGACAGTGAAGCGGGCAGGGACTCAGCCTTGTAGATAAGCAGACTGTATCCTTTGCCTTTGACCCTGATTTGTCAGTAATAATTTAAAACCGCTTCTGGTTCGGTCCCTTCCTTTAATCCTGGACAGCAGCAGTGACAAAAACTTTGTGGATTTGAGGGTTGAGCCGAATCCGAGTCAGTTCCCGGTCCCCGGGAGAAATTCCCTAATTCCTGGGCACTTTGTATCAATCAGCAGTTAGCAGCAAAAAGTGTTATTAATGGGAGTAGTGGGACTGAGAAATATTTAAACAGCCGACACCCTGTAAAACAGAGCTCCAAGTATCGGTTTAAATAAAGTTCTGAACTGACAGAGCGGAGGGCAGATGAGGATTGAATTAAATCCCAATTCACTGAATCGAAACAAGGTTTAAAGAAGTGAATCTGTCCGGAATGGGATTCCTGGGCCTGTGTGTGAGCTGCACCTGGATCGGTCCCGTTCAGTAAAGAGAGACCGGCAGGCGGCTCCCAGACACGGCTCAGGCCGGGACCGGCAGCTCTCCGCCGGCAGCGGCTGGATTAGAGAGCGGGGATCCTGAGCTGTTGTTGAGGCGGTCTGGCTGCTGCTGCTTCCGCCTCTCGCCCTCCGAGAGTCCCGGCGGCGGTCGGTACCGATCTCCCTCCTCTGGATCCGGATCCACCTCCTGTCGCAACTGACAGCGTCTGATTCCCGATCAGAAAACTGAGAGTTCAAATCAGGTCGGGATCACAGCATTTTCACAGCGGCTCAGGGTCCTGGGACTGGTTTTATATCAGTGTTTGAGGGATGGGCTGTTCAGGTTTTATGCTATAATAATGATCAGAATTAAGTTTGATGGATTAAAATGCTTTTTTCTGTTACTTACTATTTACACACTCATCAGTTTCAGACAGAAACGGGTAACAATGTTTCAGGGATGTGATGTGCAGCCTCATCTCCCATCCTTTAAGTCCAAGGTCGCAGACTTGAAAATTTATGGCGGACAACTGGTTCAGCCATTCATCGCCAGATCTGGCGGGAACACTTAAAACACCATCAGGTCCTGCTCTCTGCCAAAACTGCTCAATATTCCAGGATCATCCTGGAATGTAAAGATAACCCCGGCTTCTCTTCACTGCAAACCGGTTTCTTAAACCCCTCTCCCCTGCCCCTCCCCCCTCACCTCCAACAACAAGTGCGAGGAGCTCATGGACTTCTTTGTCACTAATACTGAGACCATCCGTTCAGCTGCCTCTGCCGTTTCCCTCCCTTCCCCCTCCCACAAGCTAAACTTCCCCTAAGGTTCCCCCTGCCCCAGCCCTGAACTTACATCTTTCTCTAGTTTCTCTCCTATCTCCCCTCTTGCCCTCTCTGAGCTCATCTTGACCATGAGACCCATCCCCTACTCCTTCGACCCAATTCACACCAAACTACTGACCACCCAACTTCCCTTCCTGGCCACCATGTTAGCCCAATATTGTTAACGATTCCCTCTCCTCAGGTACTGTCCCCCTCCCCTTCAAATCTGGCGTCATCACACCCTCCTCAAAAAACTCACCCTTGACCTCTCGGTCCTTGCAAACTACTGCCCCCATCTCCAACCGAGTTGAAAAGTGGGATCATTATATCAAATCGAGAGACTTTTCACCTCCCCCTCCAAATATTCAAACCACCGTTCAGGAGGAGAACCCCTCTGCTCGCTGACCTACATTGGTTCCCAGTCCACCAACATCTCAAATTTTAAATTCTCATCCTCGTGTTCAAATCCCTCCATGACCTCGCCCCTCCCTATCTCTGTAACCTCCTCCACCCCGACAACCCTCCGAGATCTCTGAGCTCCTCCAATTCAGGCCTCTTGCGCATCCACGATTTTCATCGCTCCACCATTGGCGGCCGTGCCTTCAACCGATAGGGCCCAAAGCTCTGGATTTCCCTCCCGAAACCTCCCCGCCTCTCTACCTCTCTCTCCTCCCTTAAGATGCTCCTTAAACGCTCTCTACTTGCTTAAAAACTGTTTAATCTTCAACCTTTTCCAGTTCTGACGAAGGGTCATCGACCTGAAACGTTAACTCTGTTTCTCTCTCCACAGACGCTGCCTGACTTGCTGATTATTTACAGCATTTTCTGTTTTTATTTCAGCTTTCCAGCATCCGCAGTATTTTGCTTCTAATATCTCCTTCTGTGGCTCGGGGTCAAATATTGTTTAAAAAAGCTCCTGTGAAGCGCCTTGGGACGTTTTGCTACCTTAAAGGCGCTATTTAAATAGTTCGGGCAGATCGCTCACCACTGACATGTGGCGCCGTGATCGTATAGTGGTTAGTACTCTGCGTTGTGGCCGCAGCAACCTCGGTTCGAATCCGAGTCACGGCATAGTGTGCGCTGCTTCTTTTATTCTCTCCCGCGCTTGCAAATATAATGCAACAATCGATCAATCCTTAATACGTGAAAAAAAAAAAATTTTGGTGGCGACAACCTATTTATTCCATCAAATCCCAGCACTCTCACATGCCTGTACTTGATGTTCCACAGTTCAAACCCGCCTCTTCTCCCAGCTTTTTCTTCCTTCCACAATCAATAGGCCGCCTTTACTTTCCTCCTTCCATTTCATGGACACTTTCCTGCTCCATTGCCGACTCTAACATTCACTTTCACGATCTCACGCCTTTAAGTTTGTTCTGCTCCGACCGCTGTTTCTATTGGGCACATGTCCCATTCTCACCAATGTTCATTTGTGCCTTGAAACCAGTCGATACATTTCGATCTGCGTGACCGCTCGACAGACAAACACGACGAAAGCAGGGCTGGTCTCTGGAAAGACAGCCGCCCGATTGTTCACGAAATTTACTTGGGGAATCTTGTGATCCAGGGGATGGTAACTGAAGAACTGGTTTTTGTTTTGATGCTTGTTGGCTCTTTTCTCTCAGCAGTTGATGTGCGTGAGTGACGGGCAGCGCGACAGAGCTGCGAATGGCGGTTCAAAGGTTCACATTTGGCAAGTTGGGGCGGTGCAGTAAGATCGGAAGTGTTCCGCCTTGATCTTAATAGTTCTGTTGAAACATGCGATTGAATCGAGTAGAGGATAAATGTAAAGAGCGCCTGTGGGGAAAAAGGAACGATTACAGGCCATGAGTGAAAGGTCTTTCAAATTCTCGTGGCGCAGGACGCTGTGTGTGGAAACGGCAGATTTTAAAACGCGTGTGTTGGAAAGTAAAGTGCGATCTTGTGTGTGAGAAGAGCACAAGAAAGTTGTGCTTGAAGCTGCGCCCTTGAGGCAAGTTGCAGGTTGTCAGGAAAACTGCTATAGTGAAAGCTCAAAAATAAACCCAGAAACTGCTGGTAACACTCAGCAGGTCAGGTAGTATCTGTGGGGAGATACTCAAGTATTTATCCAATTCTCCTTTTCAAGTTACGATTGAATCGAGCTCCACCATCCTTTAAGGCAGTGCGTTCCAGATCGTAACAATTCGCTGTGTAAAAAAAATCTCCTTATTTCTCTTCTCGTTCTTTTTCCAATTATCTTAAATCTGCGTCCGTTGGTTGACGACCCTCCAGCCAATGGGTGAAGTTTCTCCTTATTTACTCGATCAAAACCCCTCTTAATTTTGAACACGTGGGTTACTTCTACCCTTAACCTTCATTGCTCGAAGCAGAACAATCCCAGGTTCTCGAGTCTCTCCACACAACTAAACCCCATCCCTGGTATAATTCTGGTAAATCTCCTCTCCATCCTCTCCAAGACCTTGACCTCCTTAATAAATTATAGTGCCCAGAATTGGACACAATACTTCAGATGAGGCCTGAACAATGATTTATAAACGGTTAACATAACTTCCTTGCTTTTGTGCTCTATTTCTCTATTATTAAGCCAAGGAACTGGATGCTGTTTTAACGGCTTCACCAACTTGTGCTGCCACATTCAATGATGTCGCTGAAAACTGTCGAAACTTAACACTATACAAATGCATTAACACCCAAACAAGAAGTAGAATGAGAAACTTTATTGAACCACAACTTGTATACAAGTGGAAGTGCACCTCATACAATGGTTGAGGGTGCAACTTCGCCGAGTGAATGAAGCAGCTCATGTTTATACAATTCATTCGGCAACGCCCACCTGTTGCAGAATATGGGCGTACACGTACATTCTTTATTGGCTCAGGTAGTTGGTCAATCAAGTAGTGAGCCAGCCCCCGAACATCCAGAGCCATCACGGAGGCCTGAGCAGATGTCAGCTCTTTTCTTTCTCTCTGCATTCCTGTTCCTTGTTATCAGTAAGGCTGGAGCCAGTCTCAAGGCTTCATGGCCATTCATCAGCTCTATTATTATTATATTCTGTCCTTATCTCAAGGAAGGCCAGGCTGTGCTAGGCTTAATTATCAACACACCAAGGCTCAAACGCAATTACACAATTGTGCTTACATTGTGTTTGTGGCTGATCCTATCATGTGAGTTAATAAAGAGTTAATATGGTCAAGTATCCCGTCATGCACTTCCACAAAATTACCAGTAACACATTGGGTGAGAACGGATAACACAGCACAGGCCGGGATGGCGGAGAGAGACAGAGACACGTGTTGTGATCTGTAACTTTTTATAAACACTTCAGTTTATTTCACTCCGTGTCCAACACCGTGCGATCTCCCCTGGTGTGTCAGCTTTCTGTGTTTATACAGAGTGTAATGTATTGAATTGTCTCTTGGATCACACGGAGTGGTAGACGGGGGTCTGTGTGCGTTGGGTTTGGGGGGTGAGCTCTGATTCCCGCCCTCTTCTGGATTGAAAGGAGAAAAGAATGAATGAGAGAGAGAAGCGATGTGGGAGAAGGGATGATGGAAGAATTTGTCCATGAACCTGATTAAAGTGGCCCAAAAACAAGAAAATATTAAGATATCATCAGCAGAACATCAATACAAGATGTAAAACAAAAGCAAAATACTGCAGATGCTGGAAATCTGAAGTAAAAACAGAAAATGCTGGAAATACTCAGCAGGTCAGGCAGCATCTGTGGGGAAAGTTCTGATGAAAGGTCATCGACCTGAAAGGATGTTTCTCTCTCCACAGATGCTGCCTGACCTGCTGAGTGTTTCCCGCATTTTCTGTTTTTATTATTAATATAACCTGAGCTCTGTCGAGCGTTTGTTGGTCGATTCACTGATAAAGCTGGGAATTGAGGGGAAGCTGGTTCATGGCGAACCCCAGCTCTGAATCCCCCCGGCAGAGAGTTCAAGGAATGTTTAATATAAATGAGATTCAACGACAGTATCAGAAAATCTCTCCTTGATGGTCGGTCTCATTCTCCCGAAGTGAGGAATGAGCGGGAGGGGCAATTCCACCCGGGATTAGATTTTATTACAAGAGGCTGACCCAAAGGCCAGTTTGATGTGGGGCTGAAATTGCTCAGTTGGGCGAGCGTTCGACTGAAGATTTAAAGGTTCCTGGTTCGATCCCCGGGTTATTTTTATCTTCTTCTTTGGGCCGATTATCGAACATTTCTTTGCACTGACATTTTTACCCGACACTGAACGGTTGAGGATGGAATCGAGAGACATCAAGGATGTCTGTATTTAGCTTTTATTTCTCTGTTTCCTTCTGCCGTTCTCTCTGGTTTTTGTCTCTCTCGGTGCTCGATGAACATTTGATTTGATGCATTTGTCCCAAACTGATGCCTTTTCCACATCTCAGGGCGGTCAGACACGCTCTGTCTGTCTGTTACTGCTTGTGACCATTAATGGGAACAGGCCGCGAGTTAAACATTTATCAGCAAACCGCCAGAGAGATAACATAGCGGGAATAAAACACATTGCCTCACATTGTTAGACACCGAGTGACACAGATTGTAATGTGTGTCAGTAAACAGACCCGGAAAACAGAGTCCGAGAAAGGAAAGAAATAGAGAGATAGAAAAGAGTCATAAAAAGAAAGAAAACCCTTTCTCCACCCCAACAACAACAACTTGCATTTATATCGCGCCTTTAACGGAGTAAAACGTCCCAAGGCGCTTCACAGGAGCGATTATCAAACAAAATGTGACACGGAGCCAAATAAAGAGATATTGGGACAAGTGAGGTAGGTTTTAAGTGTCTTAAGGGAGGAGAGAGAGGTCGAGAGGCGGGGAGGTTTAGGGAGGGAAATCCAGAGCTTTGGGCCCAGACGGTTGAAGGCACGGCCGCCAATGGTGGAGCGATGAAAATCGTGGATGCGCAAGAGACCTGAATTGGAGGAGCTCAGAGATCTCGGAGGGTTGTAGGGGTGGAGGAGGTTACAGAGATAGGGAGGGACGAGGTCATGGAGGGAATTGAACACGAGGAGGAGAATTTTAAATTTGAGATGTTGGTGAACTGGGAGCCAATGTAGGTCAGCGAGCAGAGGGGTTCTCCTCCTGAACGGTGGTTTGAATGTTTGGGGGGCGGGGCTGTGATAAATATCTCGATTTAATATAATGATCCCACTTTTCAACTACCACCGAGTTATTACAATGCTGACCTGGAACAATCTAGAACATACCGCAAAACATGACATTAAGATCAATGGTCACTTTAGCAAGCAGTTTAAAAGATTCTTCTAAGAAGGAGAAGGCTCAAGAAAGGGACTGTGACCATTTCATGATGGCCGATTTATTTGTGTCGAGGGAGAGGGATGAGACACATGAAATGTTTCACACATTTCAAATCTCCCCGGTCAGACTGGCGATTGTTTACTGATCAGGAAGATGACTGGTAATAATCTGAGACCCAGTGAAGAGGTGAGAACAGAGCAGCAGGGAATGATCCCAGAACAATAGGAGCCAGCAGCTCACCGTCTGGTCCCTGTGTCAGGGACAATACACAACACCTCAGCTCCAGACCAGGAACAGAGAGCTGCTGTTAACGTGGCCCAGCCCTCGCAAACTGCTGGAACTGTGGGATGGAAATCAGACTTTGGGTCTTGGAGGCTGCTTTAGCGGCTCAGTGGCTCATCGAAAGAATGATTTCCATTAAAGAGCAGGGCTCTGCTCCATCACAGACTGATACTGTACAGTACATGGCAGAGTAAAGCTCCCTCTACACTGTGCCATCAAACACTCCGGGGGCAGGTGCATCAAGGGTTAGATCAAGATTAAATCTCCCTCCACACAGTCACAGAGGATGTCATTTGTGACTTTGACAAGGGCCGTTTCAGTACTGTGGCAGGAGTGGAAACCTGATTGGAGGGATTCAAACATGGTGTTGTGGGAAAGATGGACACGGATTTGGGAGGCGACAACACTTTGGAGAGGAAAGGGAGGTGGGAGATGGGGTGGTAGTTTGCAAGGACACAGGGGTCAAGGGTGGGTCTTTTATGAAGGAGGGTGATGATGGAAGATTTGATGGGGAGGGGGACAGTACCTGAGTAGAGGAGACCATTAACAATGTCAGCTGACATGGGGCCAGGAAGGGAGGTTGTGTGGTCAGCAGTTTGGTGGGAATAGGGTTGAGGGAGCAGGAGGTGGGTCAAGAGAGCTCAGAGAGGGCATGAGGGGAGGTAGGAGAGAAACTTGGTGGGCGAGGGGAATGGTGGGAGAGCGGCAGAGGCAGCTGAATGAATGGTCTCAATCTTAGTCACATCCCCCCATGATTGTCTTTCAATTTATCTTAAATCTTTCTCTTCTGGTTATTAACCCTTCCATCACTGGAAACAATTTCTCCTTCCATACTCTGTCAATACCTTTCATAATTGTGAATACCTCCTTTGAATCGTCCGTTAACTTTCCGGTTGTAGTCTCAGTGCCCTTCCTGCTAATCTGTTTTTCAGTTCCCATATGGTCTAGCGGTGAGGAATCCTGTTGTTCACCCAAGTGGCCCGGATTCGACTCCCGGTGTGGGGTTGGTGAACTTTTAGTCCCAGCCTCCCAATTTGCCTGCAGTCCGGGCTGTGGCTGCTCCTTCCTCTCTCGCTTCTGTGTCAGCCCCACAATCACACTGAGAAATGAGGCAAACCACAGCTCTGAAAGGGACAGTGCACCAAAAACCCAGTCCCACAAGCTGAAGGGAAGCAAGCAACAATGTCCCGACAGGTCACTCAGCAGCTGGGCAGCAGCTCATGGCCAAGCGTTTGACGACAATCGTCTTATTATTCACTGTAAAACCCGAGTCTGGGTGAAACACGCACAGAACAATCTTGAAACACTCAGCGGGTCGGGCCCCATCTGCGGAGAGAACGGACCAATTGACTGACAGTCTCAATGATTCGAGGAAAGAGACACGGCCCACTGTGAGAAACAAGGAACTTGCATTTGTATCGCACCTTGCACATCCGCAGGACATCCCAACGCACTTCACTGGAAGTTCAGTCACTATCGTTTTATAAGAGAACGTAGCAGCCAAGTTGTGTACAGCAAGATCCCACAAACAGTGATGAGATATTGAGCAGATCGCCTGTTTGTTGGGTGCTGATGGTTGTGGAAAGAATATTGGCCAGGACACCGGGAGAACTCCCTGCTCTTCACAAATTGCCACGGGACATTTAAAACCTCGGAGCAGAAAGAAGGGACCCCCATTAAACACCTCATTCAAAGGACAGCACCTCTCACAATGCAGCTCCCTCTCAGAACGACACAGTCAGTCTGGATCATGTGTCCCAGTCCTGGAACGGGAGATGGAACCCACACCCTTCTAAACACCTGCCTGACTTCCTGGGGTTACTCTCACCCTTGGCTAGTCATGAAACAGACTGTGCCACTCCCAGAGTAACTGATGACCACAGCCTCAACCCTGGGTCCCGGTCTGCACCATAACCGCAGCCTGTTACATCTCATAGAAAGTGGCGTGGGATTCCTGAGTTCATTCTGTGATCTGCATTGGGGGAGTGGGACGACATGGATTGATCTTGCTTTGAGCCGGTAAGGACTCGATGGGCCAAATGGCCTCCTTCCATGCTGTAAACTTTCTATTTTTCTATGATTCTATGTGGGTGGAGAGGGATACAAGGAAGTGATCAGAGATGGCCTTATCCATGATTGACACAATCGGGAGTAGAGAGGCCACGTGAGATGGCAAGGTCGAGGGGGTGGCCATGAATATGGGTCGGGAAGTTTCTATGCAGGGAGAGATTCAGGGAGGATAAAGTATCACACAATAGACTTGTTAGCAAAATTGAAGCCCATGGGGTTAAACGGACAATGGATACAAATTTGGCTCAGGGGCAGAAAACAGAAAGTAGTGGTGAACGGTTGTTTTTCAAATTGGAGGCAAGTATACAGTGGTGTCCCCCAGGGCTCCGTATTATGGCCACTGCTCTTTTTGATATATATTAATGACTGGGACTTGAGAGTACAGGGTATAATTTCAAATTTTGCACATGACACGAAACTCGAAAATGTAATAACCAATGTTGAGGATAGTAACAGACTTCAGGAGGACACAGACAGACTGGTGAAATGGGCAGAAACATGTCAGATGAAATTTAATGCAGAGAATTGTGAAGTGATACATTATGGTAGGAAGAATGAGGAGAGACAATATAAACTAAATGGTGCAATTTTAAAGGGAGTGCAGGAATAGAGAGACCTGGGAGTGTAGTTACACAAATCTTTGAAGGTGGCAGGATAAGTTGAGAAGGCTATTAAAAAAAGCAAATGGGGCCCTTGGCTTTATTAATTGAGGCACAGAATAGAAAAGCAAGGAATTGATACTAAACCTATATAAAACACTGGTTGGGCCTCAGCTGGAGTATTGTGTTCAATTCTGGACACCAACCATTGGGAAGGATGTCAAGGCCTTCGAGAGGGTGCAGAGGAGATTTACTAGAATGGTGCCATGGATGAGGGACTTCAGTTATGTGGAGAGACTGATTAATGTTCCATCTGAACTGCCCCATCAAACACTCCCAGGACAGGTGCAGCACGGGATATATGCAGAATGAAGCTCTGTGCAGTTTAGATCTCGCCTCAGATTTCAGATAAAAGGTTGCTTTGCTGCACAGTCTGCTGGTGTCTCTCTGCATCTCTGCACCCAGTTACACAGCTCTCTACCTCCCTCTGCTGGTTTCTCTGTGTATCTCTGTACTCAGTCACACCGCTCTCCACCTCTCTCTTCTGGTGTCTCTCTGCACCTCTGTACTCAGTTACACCGCTCTCTACCTCCCTCTGCTGGTGTCTCTCTGTATCTCTGTACTCAGTTACACCGCTCTCTACCTCCCTCTGCTGGTTTCTCTCTGTATCTCTGTACACAGTTGCACCGCTTTCTACCTCCCTCTGCTGGTTTCTCTGTGTATCTCTGTACTCAGTCACACCGCTCTCCACCTCCCTCTTCTGGTGTCTCTCTGTCCCTCTGTACTCAGTTACACCGCTCTCTACCTCCCTCTGCTGGTGTCTCTCTGTATCTCTGTACACAGTTACACCGCTCTCTACCTCCCTCTGCTGGTGTCTCTCTGTATCTCTGTACTCAGTTACACCGCTCTCTACCTCCCTCTGCTGGTGTCTCTCTGTATCTCTGTGCACAGTTACACCGCTCTCTACCTCCCTCTGCTGGTGTCTCTCTGTATCTCTGTGCACAGTTACACCGCTCTCTACCTCCCTCTGCTGGTGTCTCTCTGTATCTCTGTACTCAGTTACACCGCTCTCTACCTCCCTCTGCTGGTGTCCCACTGTATCTCTGTACTCAGTCACACCGCTCTCTACCTCCCTCTGCTGGTGTCTCTCTGTATCTCTGTACTCAGTCACACCGCTCTCTACCTCCCTCTGCTGGTGTCTCTCTGTATCTCTGTACTCAGTTACACTGCTCTCTCCCTCCCTCTGCTGGTGTCTCTCTGTATCTCTGTGCACAGTTACACCGCTCTCTACCTCCCTCTGCTGGTGTCTCTCTGTATCTCTGTACTCAGTTACACCGCTCTCTACCTCCCTCTGCTGGTGTCTCTCTGTATCTCTGTACTCAGTCACACCGCTATCTACCTCCCTCTGCTGGTGTCTCTCTGTATCTCTGTACTCAGTTACACCGCTCTCTACCTCCCTCTGCTGGTGTCTCTCTGTATCTCTGTACTCAGTTACACCGCTCTCTACCTCCCTCTGCTGGTGTCTCTCTGTATCTCTGTACTCAGTCACACCGCTCTCTACCTCCCTCTGCTGGTGTCTCTCTGTATCTCTGTACTCAGTCACACCGCTCTCTACCTCCCTCTGCTGGTGTCTCTCTGTATCTCTGTACTCAGTTACACCGCTCTCTACCTCCCTCTGCTGGTGTCTCTCTGTATCTCTGTACTCAGTCACACCGCTATCTACCTCCCTCTGCTGGTGTCTCTCTGTATCTCTGTACTCAGTTACACCGCTCTCTACCTCCCTCTGCTGGTGTCTCTCTGTATCTCTGTACTCAGTTACACCGCTCTCTACCTCCCTCTGCTGGTGTCTCTCTGTATCTCTGTACTCAGTCACACCGCTCTCTACCTCCCTCTGCTGGTGTCTCTCTGTATCTCTGTACTCAGTCACACCGCTCTCTACCTCCCTCTGCTGGTGTCTCTCTGTATCTCTGTACTCAGTTACACCGCTCTCTACCTCCCTCTGCTGGTGTCTCTCTGTATCTCTGTACTCAGTTGCACCGCTCAGTCTGTCCCCGCAGCTCCTCCGGGAGTTCAATGATTTTTAAATGAAGACTTTTTCCTGTGTGACTTCTGAAGTTTTGATCAGTGAAATGTTTGTGAAAGAGACGGATTGTGAGCTTGTAGTGTGGGACAGAAGTGATGTTATTTAATGGAGAAGCCACAAGATGCTATAAATTGAGTAGTGGTTTCTGTCCTGTGGCGGTTATCACGTTTGCCTCCCACGCGAGCGATTCCCGGGCGGGAACCTATTTTGGGAATTCGCTCCATGCGAATCTCCAGAGTGAGTTTCTTCTCCTGTGAAATGGGGGCGATAATTGGCTTTTCCTGCTAAATGTAGCAACGGCTGCACCACATTCCTTCGGGGGAGAAGGGATTTTGGAGACGAGATGATGGAAGAAAGTGCCCACGAACCTGATTAAATGAGGCCAAACACAAGATAATATTAAGATGTCATCAGCTGAACATTAACATAACCTGAGCTCCGACATCTGGTCTGGTCCCATTCCCCCAGAGTGAGGAATGAGCGGGAGGGGAAATTCCACCCGGTTTATATTTTCCTCCAAGGAGATGTCACAAAGTCCAATTTACAGTGGAGCCGAAAAAGTTGAGTTTGGAGAGCGTGAGATTGAAGATCTAAAGGTCTCTGGGTTTGATTCTGTGTTCGGCAATTTTTGTTGCTTGGTTCTCGTTCTTTGAGTCGATTCTCGCATTTATTTGCACTGAAATTTTAACCGGCACAGAAAGATTGGGGAAGAAATAGACAGGCATCAAGAATGGGAAATATTGATAGCGTCTTCATTGAGCTTTTATTTCTCTTTTCTCTTCTGCCTTTTTCTCTGGCATTTGTCTCTCGGTGCCGGGAGACCATTTGATTTGAGGCATTTGTCCTAAACTGATGTCTTTTCCACATCTCGGGGCGGTCAGACCCGCTCTGTCTGTTACTACTTGTGACCATTGACGGGAACAGACGCGAGTTGAACGTTTACCAGCAAACCGACAAAGAGATAACACAACGGGAATCAAACTCATTGGGCATGATTTTATCGAGGGGGGGGGTCATGGGAGGCGGTCAGGGGTCATGGGAGCTGGTCAGGGGTCATGGGTTGGACAGTCATCGGTGCGAGGACTCAGTCATCGGGGGCTGGGTTCGGGGGTCATCGCGGGGGTCGGAGATCATGGGGTTTGTCACTCGTGCAGGGGTGTCGGAGATTTGGAGGGGGTCGGCCGATCGCCTATATGGGATCGCGGCAGGTTGGCTTGTTGGGCCTGGGGGAAGCACTCCTGCTCCTCCGGGCCCACAAGCTGTGCTATAAAGGCATTTACCTGCTGTTTCGGGCCTTCCCGTCTCCTCTCATGTGGTGTGAAGGAGAAGGCCCAGGAATCCCGGCCCCCACGAGCTAAAAATAAAAAAGCTGTGAAAATGGAGGCCCGCATCCGAGCAACATCAACACACACACACAGACAGAGACACACAAACATACACACACCAATAACCTGAAAGTAACACAGGACGACCTGACAAACAGTGGAAGCAGCATGCTGTGGATCGAGCTCAGCGATCCCACAAACAAGGATCAGATCAAAGCTCTGCCGTCCTGCCACATCCAGTTGTGAATGATGGTGGATAATTAAACAACGAACGGGAAGAGGCTCCATGAACATCCCCATCCTCAACGATGGTAAAGCCCAGCACGTGAGTGCAAAGTGTTCGCAACCGCCTTCAGCCAGAAGTGCCGAGTGGATGATCCATCTCGGTCTCCTCCCGAAATCCCCACCATCACAGAAGCCAGTCGAACATCGAGGTGAAGAGTGATGCAGAAAGCAGATTATAAAACCGCTGGAATATCAGTGAAATTAAATTGAGAAACTCTGAGTCAGTTGCACTGCACATTCCACATCCAACATTGGAGATAAATACTTTTGAAAACGTTGAATCGCCGCGTTGAGAAATTGAACCCCGTTCTCCCGCGTAAGAAGCAGGGACACTCACCAGTACACTAACGAGGAACTGCTGCATTGAATGTACACTCACCCAGATGGTGCAAGACATGCTTCATGTGTCACTGCATTTCTTTTAACTATTTATTTGATGACAGTTTGTTTAATTTTCCACGGGCCACTCTTGAAAGAATCTTTTACATTTCCATCTCTTTGTTAGTCAATAACTGACTCTGTCTTTCTTTCGTTCTTTCTTTCTCTCTTATCGTGGTGAGTTGCCCCGCCTCAGTCCGGGGTTTAATTCCCCGACGGGGAGGTAGCATTTATAAGACGCCAACTTTTAATTTTATGTCTTCGCCGAGCTTCTTCCCAAACAAAAACTGCAGAGAAAAAAAACAGGTGATTGCCACTTTCAGAATATTATTGTACGGAGACTATTTGAGGACTGGATGCAGAGCAATTGTGATTTTCACGAACTGGTGGTTCAGGTGACAGATTCGAAATTCATTCATTTCCCCCGCGCAGGTTCAAATCTGACAGACTTCAGATCCCGTCATTCATCAACCTGTTTCATCTCTGCGTTTCAAAATTCAACAAGTATCTTCTAGAATTAATAATTCTTAAGTGAATTAAAATTCTACAGCATTGAGTAACCCCGAGTTTTATGCTCATTTTAATTGATCTGCAAGATTTCACGAAATCTACGACAGAAATAGAACAAAAGTCAGCCAAATTATCCATATTCTGACTCTCAGTATTTCTGAGTCAATCCATGTGTCTGTCTGTGTATGTGCCTCATATTTTCTATATTTTCCTGAGAAGATCTGTCTCTTTCTGTCTCACTCTCTCCCGCGTGGAAAAGTGGTCGGTAATTTTTCTTTCAACAGTGGTCCGTGGAAAGTTCAACAAACTGTCATCAAATGAACAGGTCAAACAGATTCACTGAAACGTGAAGCATCTGTGGTGAATATACGGCAACTGTCTGCACCAATTCCTCGTTAGTATAGTGGTGAGTATCCCCGCCTGTCACGCGGGAGACCGGGGTTCAATTCCCCGACGAGGAGGTTATTGCTGCTTTCGAAGCTTCACTTTCATTTATCTGCAATATTGGATGTTGAAAATACAATGAAAAACTGACTCGGCCTTTCCCACTTCCACAATTTGATTTCACAGCGATTTTAAATATCTGCTCTCTGCCTCACGCTTCAGCTCGATGTGAGAACCACAATGATGGGCAGCCCGAAACAGAGAGAGACAGGTCTCGGAACAGGCGCAGACATGAAAGATCTCACATACAGCAATGAAAATGATGCATATTTCAGTGAATCTATTTTAACTACTTCTTTGATGACAATTTGTTTAACTTTCCACATGCCACTGTTGAAAGAAGACTTACTTTCTATCTCTTTGTTAGTCAAGGTCCAGATAAAAATTATTTGAGGAGCAGGGAAAAAGTGACAGATAGAAAGGAAGAGAGAGACACTCAGAAACGCATATAACAAGTGAGACAGACATAGTCATATTCACACACACACATTCCTCGCTACATAAACACTTACACACAAACATACACACACCAATAACCTGAAAGTAACACAGGACTACTTGACAAACAGTGGAAGCAGCATGCTGTCGACAGAGCGAAGCGATCCCACAAACAACGGATCAGATCAAAGCTCTGCAGTCCTGCCACACCCATTTGTGAATGATGGTGGATAATGAAACAACTAACGGGAAGAGGCTCTATGAACATCCCCATCCTCAATGATGGTAAAGGCCAGCACGTGAGTGCAAAGTTTTAGAAACCATCTTCAGCCAGAAGTGCCGAGTGGATGATCAACCTCGGCCTCCTCCCGAAATCCCCACCATCACAGAAGCCAGTCGAACATCGAGGTGAAGAGTGACGCTGAGAGCAGATTTTAAAACCGCTGGAATATCAGTGAAATTAAATTGGGGAAAGTGGGAAACTCCGAGTCAGTTTTACACTGTTCTTCCGCATCCAATATTGGAAATTAATAAGAGAAAAGCTTTTGAAGGCGGAGAAAGTTTAATCGCCTCGTCTGGGAACTGAACCCCGGTCGACCGCGTGACAGGCGGGGATACTCACCACTATACTAACTACTGCGTTAACCATACGCTCATCCCATATGGTGTTAGACATGCTTCATGTATAAGTGCATTTCATTGAACTAATTGTTTGATGACAGTTTGTTTCATTTTCTACGGGCCACTCTTGAAAGAACCTTTTACATTTCCATCTCTTTTTTATACAACGAACAACTGACTCTGTCTTTCTTTCGTTCTTTCTTTCTCACTTATCGTGGTGAGTTGCCCCGCCTTCGTCCGGGGTTTCATTCCCCGACGGGGAGGAAGCATTTCTAAGACTCCAACTTTTAATTTTATGTCTTCGCCGAGCTTCTTCCAAAAAATAAACTGCAGAGAGAAAAAACAGGTGATTGTCACTTTCAGAATATTATTGTACGGAGACTATTTGAGGACTGGATGCAGAGCAATTGTAATTTTTACTGACTGGTGATTAAGGTGACAGATTCGAAATTCATTCATTTCCCCCGCGCAGGTTCAAATCTGACAGACTTCAGATCCCGTCATTCATCGACCTGTTTCATCTCTGCGTTTCAAAATTCAACAAGTTCCTTGTCGAATTAATAATTCTAAAGTGAATTGAAATTCCAAGATGTTGAACACCGCGAGTTTTATGCTCATTTTAATTGATCTGCAAGATTTCACGAAATCTGCGACAGAAATCGATCAAAAATCAGCCAAATTATCCATGTTCTGTATCTCTGTATTTCTGAGTCACTCCATGTGTATGTGTGTCTGTTTCTGTGTGTCTGTGTCTGTTTGTCTGTGTATGTGCCTCATAGTTTCTATGTTTTCCTGCGTCGGTCTCTGTCTCTTTCTCTCTGAACAGAGTGAGACAGAAAACTGCTCACTATTCCAGGATCATCCTGGAATCCAAAGATATCCCCTGTATCTCTTCTCGACCACAAACCGTCTTCTTGCACCCCCTGCCTCTTCCACACTCACCAAAAAAATTGCGAGGAGCTCCTGGACTATTTTGTCACAAAGATTGAGACCATCCGTTCAGCTGCCGCTCCGGTGGAAAGCTCTCCACTGGTTCGGCATACCGAGCGCAAAAGAAGATGGAGTGGTTGTTGGAGGCCAATCATCTCAGCCCCAGGACATTGCTGCTGGAGTTCCTCACGGCAGTGTCTTTGGCCCAACCATCTTCAGCTGCTTCATCAATGACCTTTCCCCCATCATAAGGTCAGAAATGGGGATCTTTGCTGACGATTGCGCAGTGTTCAGTTCCATTCGCAACCCCACAGATAAGATGCAGTCAGTGCCCACATGCAGCAAGACCTGGACAACATCCAGGCTTGGGCTGATAAGTGGCAAGTAACATTCACGCCAGACAATTGCCAGGCAATGACAATCTCCAACAAGAGAGAGTCTAACCACCTCCCCTTGACATTCAATGGCATTACCATCGCCGAATCCCCCACCATCAACATCCTGGGGGTCACCATTGACCAGAAACTTAACTGGACCAGCCATATAAATACTGTGGCTACAAGAGTAGGCCAGAAGCTGGGTATTCTGTGGTGAGTGACCCACCTCTGGACTCCCCAAAGCCTTTCCACCATCTGCGAGGCACAAGTCAGGAGTGTGATGGAATACTCTCCACTTGCCTGGATGAGTGCAGCTCCAACAACATTCAAGAAGCTCGACACCATTCAGGACAAAGTAGCCCACTTGATTGGCATCCCATCCACCACCCAAAACAGTCACTCCCTTCACCACCGGCGCATCGTGGCTGCAGTGTGTACCATCCACAGGATGCACTGCAGCCACTCGCCAAGGCTTCTTCGACAGCACCTCCCAAACCCACGACCTCTAACAGCTAGAAGGACAATGGCAGCAGGCACATGGGAACAACACGTTCCCCTCCTCGTCACACACCATCCCGACTATGAAATATATCACCGTTCCTTCAGCGTTGCTCAGACAAAAACCTGGAACTCCCTACCTAACAGCACATTGGGAGAACCGTCACCACATGGACTGCAACGGTTCAAGAAGGCCGCTCACCACCACCTTCTCAAGGGCAATTAGGGATGGGCAATAAATGGTGGCCTTGCCAGCGACGCCCACATCCCATGAACGATTAAAAAAATACAATAATGGCGCGGGTGGGATACAAAACCATGGGTGCAGAGCACAGTGGATTAGCAGTCCGTTCCCGTAACCACTCGGCCACCTTGTCGCATGAACAGTGCAAAGAAATCCCTTTTATTTTGTAAAAGCAAAAGTCTTGGACTGAAAGGTCAGAGTAAGAAAGCCGCTTTTCAATCACCAGTTCCCAGATTCTGAGGGCAGCAGAGGTGACATGGTAGTGTGGCTGAGCGGTTGAAGGCGCTGGATTGAGGTCCCACTCTCTGTGGGGCCGTGGGTTTAAATCCCACCACTGCTCCAATTTGAGGTGCTGGTTGTTTTGGCCTCATCGCTCAGAATCCTTCTTTTCGAAGCAGCGCCATTGCTGTTGTTCGGGCACAACTGCCACACCTGATGTCCCTCGTCGTGATCGTTTTGTGGTTAACACTCTGCGTTGTGGTCGCAGTCACCTCCGTGCGAATCCGAGTCTCCACAGAGTGTCATTTACCGATTTTCTCCTTTGCCACAGATGCAAAGAGAATGCAGCAAGAAATCAATCTTTAGCACAAGAAATAATATTATTTTGGTGAAACCTTTTAATTCCGTCAAATCCCAGCACTCTCACATGCCTGTACTTGATGTTCCACAGTTCAAACCCGCCTCTTCTCCCAGCTTTTTCTTCCTTCCACAGTCAATGGGCCGCCTTTACTTCCCTCCTTCCATTTCATGGACACTTTCCTGCTCCATTGCCGACTCTAACATTCACTTTCACGATCTCACTCCTTTAAGTTTGTTCTGCTCCGACCGCTGTTTCTATTGGGCACATGTCCCATTCACACCAATGTTCATTTGTGCCTTGAAACCAGTCGACACATTTCGATCTGCGTGACCGCTCGACAGACAAACACGACGAAAGCAGGGCTGGTCTCTGGAAAGACAGCCGCCCGATTGTTCACGAAATTTACTTGGGGAATCTTGTGATCCAGGGGATGGTAACTGAAGAACTGGTTTTTGTTTTGATGCTTGTTGGCTCTTTTCTCTCAGCAGTTGAGTTGCGTGAGCGACGGGCAGCGCAACAGAGCTGCGAATGGCGGTTGAAAGGTGCACATTTGGCAAGTTGGGGCGGTGCAGTAAGATCGGAAGTGTTCCGCCTTGATCTTAATAGTTCTGTTGAAACCTGTGATTGAATCGAGTAGAGGATAAATGTAAAGAGCGCCTGTGGGGAAAAAGGAGCGATTACAGTCCATGAGCGGAAGGTCTTTCAAATTCTCGTGGCGCAGGACGCTGTGTGCGGAAACGGCAGATTTTAAACGCATGTGTCGGAAAGTAAAGTGCGATCTTGTGTGTGAGAAGAGCACAAGAAAGTTGTGCTTGAAGCTGCGCCCTTGAGGCAAGTTGCAGGTTGTCAGGAAAACTGCTATCGTGAAAGCTCAAAAATAAACCCAGAAACTGCTGGCAACACTCAGCAGGTCAGGTAGTATCTGTGGGGAGATACTCGCTTCACCGGGGGCGTCATTGTGCACTTTGATTAATACTAAAGACCTGTACAAGATGGACGGGTTGCACCTCAACAAGGCTGGGACCAATGTCCTCGTCGGGATTTTACCCTTGACTTATAAGCGAGCGATACCGGCCTTTACTGGGCCTCAGCTATTTACAATGTATATGAGTGTAAAAAGGTCTCTGACGCTAGCGACGTGGGAAAGTAAGCTGTGAGGAGGACACAAAGTGTCTGCAAAGGGATACAGACAGGTTACGTGAGTGGACAAGGTGGCAGGTGGAGTATAATGTGGGGAAATGTGAGGTTATTCACTTTGATAGGAAGAATAGAAAAACAAAATGTTTTAAAATGGTGAGCAACTCTTGAATATTCATGTTCAGAGAGACTTGGGTGTCCTGGTGCAAGAAACACAGAAAGTTAACATGTTGGTACAGCAAGCAATTAGGAAGGCAAATGGCATGTTGGCCTTTATTGCAAGGGGGCTGGAATACAAGAGTAAGGAAGTCTTGTTGCAATTGTACGGGGCTTTGGTGAGACCACACCTGGAGTAATGTGTACAGTTTTGGTCTCCTTATCTAAGCAAGGATAAACTTGCCTGAGAGGCGATGTAAGAAAGCTTCACTTGGAGATGAGGGTGATGATGCCTTTCCTCGTGGACTCTGCCATGCTGTCTGCCAGAAGCATATCCCCGTACACTTCCAGTCGGTCTGGGTCTATCCAGTCCCACAGAGCCAACGGCAGTTTCATGCCAGAGCGCCAGTACCGAATCTGCCCCGGTGACGAGGAGGGGTCGACATATGTCTTCACCTGGAGGTCATTTGGTGGGCGGATCGCCCGCCGTTTATACAAACCGCGGGAATTTCCCTGCCGTTCATTTCAATGGGAATCAGAATGGTCTTGGGCCGTAGCACAAAGTGGGTGATAGCGGATAGGCCGCCCATCACACATCCCACCTGATATTCAGTTCCCTTGACTTCAGTGGGACTTGACTGAATATCAGGAGGGAGCTTCATCGAGCGATACCGGCCGTCAGGCGGTACCGTCCAGGAAGAATTCCTGCCCCAGGTGGTTTTAATAACGAGCGGTCAATCTGCAAGGCCAGTTTTACACCAGATCACCAAGCGGAAAATGTACCCCAGAGAGTCTGTAATTATTCGTTCTGGGAACTGAAGTATATAGAAATTCAAGACAATAAATTTTCTGAATTTGTACATTTCCATTGACCAGAACCCCGACCACCTCCTGTGGAACAAACGGATTTGTGTTAACATTGCAGAGAATCCATTGGAAATCCACATTGTGAATTGAAACATTCAGCATTGTACAAATTCCGGATTGGTGTCGGTCATTCAAACATTACCACAGACACTCGCTTTATTTCATCTTATTCATCTCTCTCCCACCGTGAGATAAATATCTCACCCTCTGACACCAAAATCAACGAGCGACATATGTTTTCATCACGTTCATCGCGAAGAACTAATGGATCATCTTTAGTACAGCTGATTCAGACCTCTAAGAGGTCTCTTTGGGCCTCTGTGAATGATCAATGAATGGATTGAAAAGGGCAGGTCAGTTAAAATCTGATTTTTTATCGTATTAACAAACAGCCAAGTGATTAGGAGATTCTAATTGCCAGTTTAGTGCAGACACCATGTGATGAGTTCAGCACTCACTCGAAAGCAAACTGAGAGCTGGTCTGTTTCTGTCTCTGTGATATTGTAAGGAGTGACTGGTTGTGTTTCAGAGGTCTGTGTTGTGCTGATGACTGGAGCAGAAAAAACATCTTTGGGCTGAAATCTACACCTGATTCTTTGATGCCTCGTGTGTTTGGACCTTTTGAACATCTGCTTTGCTCAGACGGCCTGTCATTGTCCTTCTTACAGAAACAAATATATGGAAAATATACAATCCTAGAATCTCACAGCACAGGAGGCCATTCGACCCATCGTGCAGTGGCCAGCTCTTTGAAGGATGTAACCGATTACTCCCATTCCCGTGCTCTTTACCCATAAACTTTGTAATTTTTACCTTTTCAAGTATTTATCCAATTTTCCTTTTAAAGTTACGATTTAATCGAGCTCCACCATCCTTTGAGGCAGTGCGTTCCAGATCATAACAATTCGCTGTGTAAAAAATCTCCTTATCTCCCTTCTAGTTCTTTTGCCAATCATCTTAAATCTGCGTCCGTTGGTTGCCGACCCTCCCGCCAGTGGGTGCAGTTTCTCCTTATTTACTCGATCAAAACCCCTCTTAATTTTGAACACGTGGATTACTTCTACCCTTGACCTTCATTGCTCGAAGCAGAACAATCCCAGGTTCTCGAGTCTCTCCACACAACTAAACCCCATCCCTGGTATAATTCTGGGAAATCTCCTCTCCATCCTCTCCAAGACCTTGACCTCCTTAATAAATTATAGTGCCCAGAATTGGACACAATACTTCAGATGAGGCCTGAACAATGATATATAAACGTTTAACATAACTTCCTTCCCTTTGTGCTCTATTTCTCGATTATTAAGCCAAG
Organism: Heptranchias perlo; assembly: GCF_035084215.1. Taxonomy (NCBI): domain Eukaryota; kingdom Metazoa; phylum Chordata; class Chondrichthyes; order Hexanchiformes; family Hexanchidae; genus Heptranchias; species Heptranchias perlo. Next base: position 10,302,502 of record NC_090359.1, read on the forward strand.
GAACCGGATGCTGTTTTAACGGTTTCACCAACTTGTGCTGCCGCCCTCCGCTCTAATCCCATTGCCCGTCTCTCGGTCCTGACCCCGGGCTCGGGGACTCTCGGCCGGTCCAGGGCCCTTTAAGAGGGACGCGCCACACTGCGCATGTGCGCCGTTTATTTAAATCAAACCGCGCGATTCAAAGGAAAAGTGACGTCAGTTTCCGTCACAATAAAAACCGCTCGTTCTCAACCGAAAAAACGGAAAGTTTGTCTCGCGACACAACAGGAAGCGGTCGCTGATCCGGCGGGTGATGTGCGCATGTGCGAACATTCTCCCAGAGTGCAGCGCGGCCTGTCTCACAGATGGGGCCTTTTCTCTGCCGCTCTGCATTGTGGGAGATTCGGCCGCCATGACAGGCCCGGGTCACCGAGTTCATCCAATCACAGGTGAAGCTTCCCGGATTGGTGGAACCGACAGAGTGCAGGTGGTCTGTGGAGCGAGAGAATCTCTGAGAAGAGGGGCAGCCAATTGGGGAAATCACAGGAGGTGGTGACCGGTCATAAACCCAATCGGTGAATGACGGATTGAACCAAGGAAAGGAATGAAGAAACTCGACTGGGACCTGTGGGAAGAGGCGGACTAATAAATTTAACCCGTGTCCAGTTCAGGTCACCACATTACAGGAAAGATGGGATTGGACCAGAGAGGGTGCAGAGGAGATTTACAAGGATGGTCCAGGAGTGGAGACTTTTAGCTGTGAGGAAGGATTGGATCGGCTGGAGTTGTTTTCATTGAAACAGAGGAGGCTGATGGGGGATTTAATTGAGGTGTATAAAATTATTGGGGGCCACGCGGACTGCGTCACTTCAAGGCGGCAACTCACCCCCACCTTCTCAAAGGCAAATGGGATGGGCAATAAATGCTGCCCTTGCCAGTAACACCCACATCTCATGAACAAATAAAAAAATAATATGAAGGTCCTATATCCCTTAGCAGAGAGGCCAATAACCAGGGGGCATATATTTCAAATAATTGGAAGAATTCGAGGGGATCTGGGGATAATTTTTTTCACCCAGAGGGTGGTGTGGGTTTGAACCTGACTCGCTGAAAGGGTGGTAGAGGCAGAAACCAACATCGCTTTTTATAAGTACTTGGATGCGCACTTGAAGTCCCGTCACCTGCAAGGCTGCGGACCAAGACCAAGAGTGCGATCAGGCTGGATAGCTTTTTCAGCTGGCACAGACAATGGGCCGAATAGCCTCCTTCTGTGCTGTAAATTTCTATGATTCTATAACCCCTCGGTTCAAATGTAACATGGCAAAAGATACATGTCTACGGTTCAAAAAAATATCTTTATAGGGAGGGGACAATGTAGAGTTCTGCCCGAAAATGTTGTTCACACAGACTCCGTGAATTATTTTAAATGGGAATAATAGTGGAGGCACCTTGGAACAGAGGAACATTAAATTGGATGAGGGGGCGAGAGGAAAGTCACCTGTTTCTGTCCTGTAAGATCCTAAGCTTCATTGAGAATGAATTCATGAAGCATTTCTACATGGTATTTTGTTGCAACATTTTAAAAATACCCCAAAGTAGTTCTCCTGGTGTCCTGGTCAGTATATCCAGTTTGTAAAGCCTCCCTGAAATGTTTACATGTAAATCAGACAAGAGTCAGAAGAGGGTAGGATGGCCCTACACTGCACTGCAATGTATTGTCATCTATTGGGTTTAATGTTTCCTAACATTATTTATCAATAGTGTGAGGAAGCTGAGAGTGAAAGTGAGGAGGGGCCGTCTGACTGCAGTTTCCACTGGAAGAAAAATCACCTTGTGTGTAGTGAGCAGAAATGAATTGCTATTGTTAAAAGTTCCCACTAACTTATTGTGATTCTACTGCAACAGAACGAGCCTGGATCTCCTGCTATGTTTGAACACTAAACTTCAGTGATTATAGCTCAAGTAAAATATTACCATGATTTGATTTAAATGGAGGAGTGGTTTCCACCTGCCAAAGAATGTTGTCTGAAGCGAGGGTGTTTACTGCTAACAGCTCCCATCCTGTTTAATAAACCCCCTGAATGTCTGATTTACCAAAAAGAAAAACCCAGCTCAGTAAAGATAAACAAATATGCTCTTATTAAATCTGAAGAACATTTTATGAACAAATTTCAGTATTTCAAAGGCAAGGTTGTCCCAGACATGGATTGTACCCAATTCACTGTAAAGTTATAAAGACACAGCCAGTTTAACGGCCAGGGGACATAACCTCGAAGTTCGAATTAGGACTTTCAGGAATGAAGTTAAGAGACACTTCTACACACAACGAGTGGGAGAAGTTAGGAACACTCTTCCACAAATGGCAGTTGATGCTAGCTCAATTGTTAAATCTATTATCTCAGGTTAAAATTTTGTTAATCAAAAAGGTAAGGGATATGACTAAGGCAGGTATATGGAGTTATGTCACAGATCAACCATGATCTCATTGAATGGTGGACCAGGCGAGAGGGGCTAAATGGCCAACTCCTGTTCCTATTGCCACCCCTCAAATATAGTGAATGATAAACAATAACGTAATCTGAAAAATAGCACTAACTACTTACAATACAATCCTGAGGGCCTGCCGTGAGGGGAAGCTGAGGATAACGAAACTTCAGTCTGTGCTCACGAGAAGACAGGTGAAATTCAAATCCAACAGAGGTAAATCACAACCGCTGGGCTCCCCGTCCCTCGCACTCTGTGCCTGTACCCAATGAGCACAACATTGCCCCCTGTGAACATTAATCTTAACACTGGGCATTGGAAATTTACTTGGAGCCCCAGCCCAACAAAACAAAGATCTTCACACCAGGGGCAGAGATCTTCAATCTTGGAAGAGAGTTCAAGTCCACCCACTTTCAATCCTATTGGTGTTTGGACAATTAGCTCCAAATGGGAAAGTTTAGGAGTTTGGAGCCCATGTGCGGATTCGAGTGATCAATGGCCACAGAGCACCAAGGGAATGATTGGGCAGTCAACCACCCGGCACCAGGACTTCAGGCCAGTCCCACTGTCCCTTCAGAGCTCATTGACCTGCACAATGAGGGCCTGGCAAGCCTTCACCCATTGCTGCAGCCATCCCTGGACTGGGCCTGGATACACTATTACCAGCCATTCTGCCACAAGTTACATGGACCCATTTCAACCCATTTCACTAACAGGAGGAACTGACGGAGGAGTGCAGTGTGTTACTAACACGGTATTGAGCACTCATTGTGTCGTTGACTGGAGACAGTGAGAAATGAGCAACCAGCCATTAGAAGATACAAGTGGTCACTGCTTTATTGGTCATTTGATAACTAGTTAAACTGGGTTTGCTTGTGTTTCCTGTTCAGGAACAAGGCAATCCAAGAAGCAGAGATCAGAGAGACAGCGCTCACAGTCAGGGCCAAGATCAGGACCACCTCAGACGCCACACCTATAAAGCAACAAGAAACCAATGGTTAGTGAAGGAAATACTGAGGGGAAAATGGAAACTAGCAGTCGGCCAACTCACTACCTGGAGACCTCTCCTGCATCCTTTGCTCAACATCATTAAGGTGCTCAGTTGCCAGGTCTGTCACATGAGGATCCAGAATGACCAAGGGTCCAAGTGAGGCCTCACCCTCCCACTTCAACTCAGCATCACTCTCTGCAATATCAAACATTCCAGTTAGAGAGTAAAGGGTGACCTCCAACAATCAAGAGGATCAATGTCCTACCAGGTCCAAATACAAGATCCCTCCTTCCTCTGGAATCAACGAGGAAATCCCTTGTGGCACTGCAGTTGCCCAGATGACAACAGGCACACACGTCATTGGTCGATTCTTCCAATGGGGTCCAGCTCAACCAGAGAATCAGTTTATCAACCAGGTTGTCCATCACCCTTTAATCAAAACATCCCTGAACGAGAGAGGGAACTTACATATTCTGGAAAGTACAAGCCTTGTTCATGGAATTTCTCCGATCCACTCCAGCAACTTTCAGGTGACAGGTGATGAAAATCTGAGGGACACATTCAATACAAGTTGTTATTTCGTGACCTCCTCCCAACATGGGGAACCCAATGTTTGGCTTCCTCTTACCAAGGAACGGTCATCTCCAAAGAAGCGGAACGCATCCAGATCAAACTGGAGTTTGTCCAGCTCACGTTCACCTCTTGGCAACACAAAGGTTGAAAAGGAGTCCTCAGCTTTGCTGTCCAGGAGGCAACTGAAGAAAGATTAAAAAAGGGACAAAGTGAATAAAGTGAACCGATTGAGACAGAACCAGCTGGAGAAAGCAGAGAGCTCCTTACCCATGGGAGTCAATGATGTTGTATCTTGGGGTGGAATCCTTTTCTGGGCTCAATGTAGCTGCACAGCTGTAAATGTAGAGCTTCAAGGGCATGTGGTTGGTCATTGAAACAGAGGCCTCAATGTGAATGAGGTCACCCAGGTAGTAGACAGTCGAGGTGCGCTCTGTAAGCCAGTCATCTGAAGTACAAGAGGAAAATGGTTGGAGACAGTGGGTGTAACTCCCAGTGGGAGACGACAGAAAAGCACTCCCCATCCACCCATCACATACCGTTCATAAGACGCAGTGAGAATGACAGAAGCCCTTCTCCAGACTTGGTCGAGCTGAATGGGATCCAGGTGGGCTTGATAGGGTCACTGCTCACATTGCCCTTCCTGAAAGGACAGTACAGTAATTTCAGGACAACTTCACAGAACTGCACCTGCTGTAGACCTTATTTGCAATAGAGTAAAGATACTTACCTAAAATAGTGGCACTCAATGGGAATGACTACTCCATTAGTTCTCACAATGACAGATCCACGAGCATTTGGGGTGTGGTTCAGGTGGGTGGTGTCGACCAGGAAATCGCCAGCCATCTGAAAGACATCCGGTTCAGGAATGAAGAGCTGGTCTCATTGAACAAAAGCTATTTCTGGTCATTTTCCGACCCTGTTAAGCAGCAGTTTAAGGGGTTGCAGCTGATCCTCAATGACACATGATTGAAGTAGCTCCACCATTGGTAGAAGTTGCCTGCAGCAGCCTCTGTTCCTCGACTCAGTCCACCTTCTATTACAGGGGACTTCAGGCCTGCAGTCAGAAACCCCTGAAATGATTGGCACTGCCAGATTTGATGAGCATTCTTTCCCATATAGATTAGAGCTTTCACCTTAAGGGGCTCAAGTTACCCCTGATATGGAGCACAAAACACAACATCACTTTTAAACCTCATCTGTGTCCGTGGAATCAATGGTATTGGCAGGTGTAACAACCAAAAGTGGAGTTCCCCTTTAATACACTGTATCCCAATTATTGTTCCACTTGTTTCATCTTTCAAGGGAAGTCTCAACAGGAACTTCCACACTGAACATTCATTGACCACAAGTTGAGGCAGCAGGCCTGAATATCCACAGGAAGGAACGGAAAAGATAAATCAATTGAGGCACAAAAGAACAGAGTGGTTTGGAGAAATGCAGGTGAAGGTTCAAGGTCAATAGAGTTGAATCTCAGAGTTAGAGAGTAGCAATGACCCATTCAAGAAAGATGCAGTCCCTCAGTGACAAGTTGAAGTTCTTTTTAACTATAAAGCGAAGATTGACATGTCAACATAAAGAAGTAGTTTCACACAGGGTGATACTTCACAGTGGGCAAAAATTTATACACAGATTTCATTCAGGGATCTCCTCAGTGGCTGGAGTTTCACCCGATGTTAATGAGTTCAGAGTGGGCAGCAATCTACACAGTGAAATTGGAACAAGAGTTGAGGAATCACATTACCTGCAATCTGCTGCCACATTCATGGAGCCCATAGTCAAAGAGGACAGTGTGGTTCTGAGAGTAGATCCCAGTTGGCCGACAACCTGCTGTCCCCAGGGTCAGGTCAGCAGCTTTAATCAGGTGCCTGGTTCCAAATAAATCCATGTCTCCCCTCACCAGCAGGTTCTGCTCTCCACACTGCACCATCACAGTCTGCAGTGGAGACAGACTTCTCCCCTCAGACACACTGAAATGGGAACCAAAGGGAGGGACAGGGGGAGGGACTCTCTGGGGCACAGGGGTGGGTTTTACTCTTCTCCATGGAAATCTCTGGCCTCGAAACTGTTGCCAAATATCAGAGCAACAAACCGCTCCAACTAACACCAGCACCGAGAACAAAGCTCTCACTACAAAATCCCCCATGATACCAAATAATTCAACTATCACTTTACCCACGAACGAGCACCCTTTTTTTTCTTCTTTTTTTTTTGTGTTTTTTAGTCCCCCCTTTTATAAGGAGGGGGGGGGGGGGTGGTGTAGGGTGTGCTTAAGTACGAAAAACCAAATAAAACGAAACCAGGCATCAAATTAAAATTTTATTTTCCTCGTCCAGGATGCACTCCAGCCCCTGCGGTGACCACCGGTCGCGGAAAGCCTCAAGCGTACCGGCAGACACCGCGTGCTCCATCTCCAGGGCCACCCGGGCGCGGAGCAACCCGCGAAAGAGAGGCAGACAGGCCGAGCGACCGCCCCCACGGACCGCGAGCATCCTGGACCCTTGGATATCCAGGATGCACTCCAGTTTCGTCTAGTTTTCTGGTGGGTCAGTGGCGGGTGGACTCCCTGCCGGAGGAGCTCAGGCCTTTCGCCTGGAGTACCACGCACCTCCGGTACCTGGGAGTCTACCTCGGCCCTGCCGAGGAAGCCTGGCCGGCGAACTGGGAAGAGCTGGAGGCCAAGGTCGCCGCTCGCCTGGCGTGCTGGACAGGACTGCTCCGAGTGTTATCCTACAGGGGTCGAGTGCTGGTCATAAACCAGCTGGTGGCCGCCATGTTGTGGTACCGGTTGGTCACTTTGACCCCACCCCCCGAGTTTGTCGCCAAGATTCAGAGGAAGTTCGTCGACTTCTTCTGGGCCAGAGGGATACACTGGGTCGCTGCCGCGGTCCTGAGTCTCCCGCTTAGGGAGGGCGGTCAGGGGCTGGTGTGCGTCCGCACCCAGGTGGCAACTTTCCGCCTTTGGACGCTGCGGCGATACCTGTACGTTGAGCGTCCTCTTAGATGGCGTGCGCTGGCGACGTATTTTTTCCGCCAGCTGCACGGCCTGAACTACGACACGCAGCTCCTGTTCGTCTCGCTGCTGGGCGGCCGCACGTCTTTGCGGGAGCTGCCTGTCTTTTACCAGGATCTGCTCAGGGTCTGGAACATGGTCGCCTCCGGTCGGAGCTCTCGCCCGTCAGGGGTAGCGGCCGTCCTGCAGGAGCCGCTGCTCGGGAATCCGTTCCTCCGCGATATCGGCTTCGGCCACTCGCGGCTGTCGGTGCGGAGGGCTGTGGCCGGTCGGGTGACCAGAGTCAGGGACGTCCTGGATGGCGGTGGGTCGGGTTGGTTGGAGCCGTGGGCGCTCGCCGCACGGATGTCCTCGTGGCGTGCCGGGGACGCAGCCATCGCCATCCAGGCGTTGAAATCGGCGCTCGGCCCTGACTCCACTCGGGATGTGGAGGCGGCTCAGGCGTGCGGAGCCATCCCGTCCGACCTGACCCCCGTTCGGACGGAGTTCCTCCTCGGCGCCAAACCCCGGAACCTCCCTCGGGGGGCCGCGCCTCACAACTTGAGCCGTCTCTCGGAAATTCCCTCCGTGCCGTTTCACACCGCGCGGAGGGATTTCCTGTACGGGCTGCTCCTGCACACCATCCACTTCCTCGCCCTCGTCTCTCGGCCGGACACGCCCTGGCGTACCATCCTGCCGTCCGGCGGAGACGGGGGTTCCCAGTGGGGGGCTCTCTACTCAGGGATCCTCCCGTGTTCCATCGGGGATCTGGGGTGGAGGGTGTTGCACGGAGCAGTCGCGTGCAACCGGCGGTTACGCCATTTCACGGACACCCAGGCCGCTTGTGATTTCTGCAGCCCCTGTTCCATTATTTGAAGGGGCTGCTCCTCAAGTTCTGGCTGCATTTCAGTCCCACGCTCCTGATCTTTGGCCGCCCGGTGAGGAGGGGAGCGGGCAGGTCGGTGGACGTCCTCGTGGGCCTGCTCCTGGGCCTGTCCAAGGTGGCCATCCACAGGTCTAGGATGATCGTGGTCCGTGGGGGCGGTCGCTCGGCCTGTCTGCCTCTCTTCCGCGGAATGCTCCGCGCCCGGGTGGCCCTGGAGATGGAGCATGCGGTGTCTGCCGGTACGCTCGAGTCTTTCCGCGACCGGTGGGCACCGCAGGGGCTGGAGTGTATCCTGGACGAGGAGAATAAAATTTTAATTTGAACACTTGGTTTTGGTTTGTTTGGTTTTAGTATTTAAGCACACCCCACACACCCCCCCTTCTTATAAAAGGGGGGGCCTAACAAAATAAAAAAAAATAAAAAAGGAAAAAAAAAATCTGAAAGTGAAAAAAAGAAAAAAAAAAAATCTGAAAGTTTCTCTTTGTTTCAATCTCTTGGAATCATAACTTTGAATTATTTGATAATAATTTGATATTTTCACTGAAGTGGCTTTTCATAATCTGGTCAAGTTTATTACTTGTTCGTGATTGTGATGTTGAGACAATATTCAAAGCAATCAAGTTGTCTTGAGTGAATTTGCAAACCATCCATTGGTCAGAGAAATGGAAATTCCATCCCATGGATGGTGTGAATCGTCCCCAGTTCTAATATAGAGAATGGGTGTGTCTGAGGATTGGCAGCGTGGGGGCATCAACTGGGCAAAGCATTGTGGGATGCATCATTTTTAGTTTTGATTCTCATGAAATGTTGTTTGGTAAAATTCAGGATATTCAGCGAGAATGAGAGGGAGTGAAGATTACTGAATGCAATGTCACCCACACAAACATCTCCATTTGTGTCAGCTGTGGCTCAGTGGCAGCACTCTCACCTCAGAGTCAGAAGATTGTGGGTTCAAGTCATCATCCAGAGACTTGAGCACATAATCTAGGCTGACGAAGGGAGTGCTGTACTGTCGGAGGTGCCGTCTTTTGGATGTGATATTAAATCGAGGCCTCATCTGCTCTCTCAGGTGGACGTAAAATATCCCACAGCACTATTTCGAGGAAGAGCAGCGGAGTTCTCCCCAATACCTGGACCAATATTTATCCCTCAACTAACATCACTAAAACAGATTATCAGGTCAATATTTCATTGCTGTTTTTGGGTCCTTGCTGGAGGCAAATTGACTGCCGCATTTCTTACCTTACAACAGTGACTACACCTCAAAGGTGCGAACTATGCAGCAGTCAAAGCTACCAGATAATCCACACTGACTCGTAAAATTATGACTCAACAACGTATGAAATGTGGTGACATTGATATCCCAAAAGTGCCTTTAGAGATCATAATATCCAACTATTACAGCACAGAAAGAAGCCATTCAGCCCATTGTGCCTATGCTGCCTCTTTGAAAGAGCTATCCAATTAGTCCCACTCCCCTGCTCTTTCCCCCTTCAAGTATTTATCCAATTTCCTTTTGAAAGTTATTAAATCTGCTTCCACCACCCGATGAGTCAATGCATTCCAGATCAGAACACTGAAAAAAGTTTCGTGTCACTTCTGGTTCTTTTACCAATCACCTTAAATCTGTGTTTGCTGGTTACTAACCGGTCTGCTACTGGAATCAGTTTCCCCTTATTTACTCCATCAATATAAAGATATTAACATGGACTGACTGAAGACGGCAATTCTATCACACCCAGTGCAAGTCACAAGTTCCTAAACTTCACTTGGAAACACTGGATAATTACAGCTACAGCATCAACATTTGAATCCATTCATAGGGGTGAAGGAGATGAATGGAGAACCCATAGGATTTGGAAAGGTTGATTACAATTTGGTATGGAACGCACAATAGGACTATAGGCAAATCGACACATTTATGGAGGAGCTGATTGTATTGTGTTTATGAATTGATGGCATTGGGATGTGGAGTTTCAGGCAAAATATCTATTTAACTTGGTTTAAATGAAATGGTGATCCAGTAGAATTTAGAATTGTAATCTAGTATTAACTGCACAATGGGATAAATACAAATTGATAGATTTATGGATGAGCTGCTTATATTGGGTTTATGAATTGATGGAACAGTAGTGGTATGGAAGAGTTTAGGAGCCTTATCTATTCAACTTAATGGTTCAAGTTAGTTGTTTAGTGCATTTACTACGTCTCCCAGAAGGAAGATTTTGTTTGCTGGAGTTTAGTTCGAGGTATTTTTTCTGTACCATACCCAATTTATTATTCATGGGGGAGATAAACATGGGGGTGGGGGGCAGAAGATGAAAATGAAGGGAAATAGACAAACAGGGAACCTGCACTCCCCCATATGAGACCTATTTGACTCCAAACAGTTTATTAGGAGTAATAGTGAGTGATTTCATAAGCTACCCCAACTACCTACTGAGGTCTGTAGCATCTTTGAAAAAAAAGCATCTGGATTGTTCTTCCCCAGGCAGATACTATTCTTAAAAAATTGCCTATTGGACTGAAATTACTAGTTCACTTTCCTTGTGTTTTATTGGAACAAAATGTTACAGCAGCTGATTTTGCATCATTAATGAGTTAAACAGTTGATAATATGCAGTACTAATAGGAACAGTAACTCATTACTGTATTGTTCTTTGCATTGAAATCAGCAGTAATCATTTTACTGCATAAATACAATTTACACTCAAGGCAGACACATTGGCCCTCAACACCCAAGTCACTACATTGATATGACCCCAGAAGAAAAAATGTCATAGGGCAGAATCTCACCCTAAAGCCAATACATAGCCCAATGTAATTTGTTACAACAGCTGAATTATGTTAATCTGAAAAATAAGCAATCACTCAATTTACAAGGAGCCATAACCCAGTCTTCTGTAACAGTTTATTTCCAGTTACTATTACATTTCACATCAAGAGCCCAGGTCTCACAGCTCTTAGTACAAAGTCACCATTGCTACAGGATAGGGGTTCTTCAGACTATAAACAGGAGTACTGAACAATAAGCTTTATCCCTGCAGTCAGTTCAATCACTCTCCCCCAGGGTGAGCTTGTCAAACAGGTACACTCCCATGCCATTCTCAGGGGCTCCCAGTCTCTTCAGGTTGGTGATGTGATCTCCAAGCTTCTTGATCATCTTCACTTGTTCATCCAAGTAGTGGGTCTCCAGGAAGTCACACAACTGGAACAAAAGATGGAAAATAGTTATGTCCAGCAAGAGATGGAGGAAGATCTGAGCTTCTCCAAGGGTTTGGATTTTAATCTTCTTGGTCTGGAGGATAGTCAAGTGGTGCACTTCAGATTGATGCATTTTATACAGTAACTTTGCTCTCTATTAAGTGCTTAGATCCTTGGATCAGATACATTTACTTCTAATGCAGACAGTAGGGCAATCTCCCTTTCCTGTCTCCCCTCCCCAATAAAACTTGAGCATGAAACCAACAAAGCTATTGGGTATGAAGATCTTTTGAATAGGCTCAAGGACAGTAAATTACCACCACCTCAAACTTACCCAAAGGCCCACATTAAAAACTTACATGAGGGTCTGTCCTCTCAGTGGAGAGTTTGTGCAGATCCAGCAGACTCTGGTTTACATTCTTCTCCATCTGCAGAGCTCTCTGCATCGCCTCCAGACCATTGCTCCACTCATCCTGCTCTGGCTTCTGAAAAGGGAATCAGGTCTCAGCCAGTTCACTTAATGGATTAAACAAAATACACAAGAAAGTACTGAAGGAAAATAGGGTTGAAAAGCAATCAGATGTCCATGTTGCCATGAACCAATTGTCCCAAGAATATAGAATTACACCACCACAACCACGAGTCAAATAGTATAAATGTCTTTAAGGAGAAGTACTGAGGGAGACAGTAATAGATGGATGTGATGATAGGGCAAGATGAAGGTGGGAGGCAGCTCATGTGGAGCATAAACACCAGCATAGACCAGTTGGGCGAAATGTCCTGTTTCTGTGCTGGACATTCTATGTAATTATGTGCATTAGAACAAATTGCTTTAGAAATATTTAAAATTGTCCATTTAAGGGGAGCCATTCAGAAGGCCACTCCATGAAATCTAACCTTGATATCCTCCAAGATGACTCGGCCCCCACGCTGATTCTGGAATTTCAGCAGTTTCTCAGCGTGCTCCCATTCCTCATGCGACTGCTCCTTGAAGAACTCAGCAAAGTGACGCAGGGCAACATCATCCCGGTCAAAGTAATAGGACTGGTGAGATCAAAAGTAGTTGGGTATCAGAATTATCATCATGGGTATTGTACATAAAGCCAACCTCAATATTTTGCTTTCTGTCAAGGGTTCAAGTCTCACTGAGCTTGTAGGCAGATGGTTCTGAAAACTAGCACAGGCTGACTTGCTTCACTAACCTGGTAGTGAGATAATCTCACTCCTAGCAATAGGGAAGCTGGCCAATGGAAAATTACCAATTCAGCTTTGAACATGCTCAACACAATATTTCACTTTAATCTTCACACCCAAGACTGGATTATATGTCTAGAAATTAGTGAAGGAACATAAAAGCTTACATCCTTTTCATGACTGAAATTTGAAACAAACCCCTTTCTACAACTACCACAAACAGCATTAACTTAGCACCTTCAACACTAAACATCAAGGCATTTCAGAGGAGAAACAGATACCAAGCAGTAAGAGTTGCATGACTAGAAACTGTTAGCATTTGAATGCTTTGAGAGACAGACAGAGGTAGGAAGGCAAAGGGATTAACAGTTACACTGAGTAGGACCAAAATGGCTGAAGGCCCTACCACCAATAGAGCAAAGGCAGAGAGAGAAGACAGACAGGGACAAGCTGGTACTTAAAAAGTGAAGGTTCAGAGCATAGAAACAGAAGTGGGACATACAGCCATTTGAGCCAACTCAATGATTTAATTAGAACATGGATCTGTACATCAACTCATCCTTCAATACCCTGACCCAACAAAAGATTTCAGTCTTGAAAGCACCAATTAATCCCCAACATCCACAGACTTTCAAGGGAGAGAGAGTTCTAGATTTCCAGTACCTTTGAGGGGAAAAGTGCTTCCTCACTTACCTCCTAAATGGACTAGCTCTAATTTAAGATTATGACCCCCCATTGCAAGGAGAATGTGGGGAAAGACTGTGGAGAGATGTAGAATAGAGGGTAAGAAATATGAATCCCAGGCATTGAATGCAGAGTGTATTGCAAAACACAACTTCAATAGAAAGCTCAGACACCAGGAAAGTGAACAATTGAGATTTAAGATATAGAATGTGGTGCAACTACTGCAAGGAAGAGGGAGACATTTTGATAATGACTGTACAATAAATCACATTATATTACAGCTTTAAAAAGACACTCACCATCCATCAATTGGGGGGAGGGGGTGCAGATTAGAGAAAAGGCAATAGATGAGTTGGAGAAAACAGAATTTTGTAATGTCACATTACAATCTCCAATGTGAAGGGGTCAAAGAAACAAAACTCACCATAGAAAGATAAACATAGGAGGAATAGAGCTCCATATTGATCTGCTTGTTGACACCATCCTCACACTCCTTGTGATAGTTCTGACACACTTGGGAAGCCATCTTTAAATTAACTTTAACAAAACTAAACAACTCTATTGAAGCAAGAAACTGAAAAACAGCCACCCAAAGCTCCATATTTATACTGCTGGTTAATCCTGGGCGTGGCAGCCTAGATGATGAGTGACAGTTGGCAATACCCAATCAGAAATTACATCCTCTCTCAGAACACCAATCAAGAAAAGGGAGGAGGGGAGATGACACCCAGAGCCAGTCAGAACTTTGAAGGAGGAGCATCATTGGCTGACAATTCAATAAAGATCCAATTGCTTTGACTTTCCTCAAACTGTAAAATCTGTTTCCGTGACCGGTGGGCACCGCAGGGACTGGAGTGCATCCTGGATCGATGTAATAAAATTATAATTTGACACTTATTTTGGGTTTATTGATTTACTGCACATAAACACAACCAAACCCCCCCTCCCCTTCTAATAAAAGGGGGGCCTAAAACACAAAAAAAGGAAAAGAAAAAAAACCATGGCTGCTCTTCCATCCCACACTCCAAAGAATAAAAAATCTGATCGTGACCATATTCTTGACCATAATCGACATTTCTTTGATGGACCAATAAGGGAGACTCTGGGTTGCCCCAGGGTCACCAAACATAAACCATCACAAGTGGCCCTCTCAGGGCACCACTAATATTGGATGGTCCAATCAAACTGAAAAGATACCAAAATAAGCATCAAGTGCCACCAAAAACAACAGGATACTTTCCCAATTAAATCAGGATTCTATTATTGATGTCTGAAAGACAGTCTATACCCTGCGGTGCCCAGCGGTCGCGGAAGGCATCAAGCGTAACGGTGGACACCACATGCTCCCTCTCCGGGGCCACCCGGGCACTTGACCATAATGGACCAAATTGTCAATTGGTGGATCTGCCCCCACCCCATCGGTTATGGTCACTGATCGTGACGGTTCAAAGATCCAGAACCACAGGTTTAATTGTTGTTTGCGGGTCAGTGTCTTTGAATAATTCTGGATGGATCCGTGAGTTGGTTATTTGGCAAGTAGCTGCGGGTTTGAGGCAACATCCAAACAGATCAGAGCCTGTGAACAGCAACCAACAGCGAGTCAGGCGAATGGAAAGTGGGTGTGATGAACGTGTTAAACACAAGTCCTTCAATACTCCATCAATTCTAGGGTCAGTGAGCATCTGTACACACATCGGCTGGAAAGTGAAGGGGGCCACGGCATGTTGAGTTCTTGTTTTGTCATCATGACATTTTACAAACCATAAAATGCAGAGCACTCCACGGGGAAGAGACTGTGGACCATTGACTGAAGGGATTTGGTGTTGGGAGGGATTGCGGTGAGAGGCAAACACTGTGTGTAGTGTTGGTTGTATATACAGTGAGCGACAGTGGTGAACAGACTATCTGGTATTTCCTGGGTTTGGTAATCACTTGTTTCAATGATTAATCTCTTGTACTTTTTGGACAGTCAAACACCAAGTGGAAAGAGTCGAGTGGTGAATTTTCTCATTAGAAAGGGGAGTTACTGATATTTCCCTAAATCCGGTCAGGGAAGGATGGGGCTCCGTGGATATTTTGTGTTCCAGATCACATCAGAATACTGTCGGATCAACAACAAACAGCAGGCTAAAAAATCAAAGGTGGAACCTAGTGAAGGAAAGATGAAGCAACGAAAAGTGGGGTCGATGGACTGATCTGATCATATGATCCCTGTGTGAGAATAACCTGAACATCACTGGTGCAAACTCAGTTAAAGCTTTAAACAGACCAAATAGTTGGTGGTTTAGCCTTTAATTAGATGGCTCTATTCTCCAACTCTTCAGTAGACTTATAAGTGGCAGTTTTGGCAATTGGGATCGAGTGTTATTTGGTTCCAGGCCAAATAAGATTACACAAAGATTGTATTCGCAAGGAGAGGGGAATGGGGCAAGAACTGTTTAATGAAACAGAATCCAGCAAGGGAAACTTCGAGGAGCTCTTAGATTTGCAACAGCAAATGGAAGTATTTTAGAGGCTATGGGGTCCAGGATATAAAGGGTGCATGAGGTGAACAGAGACTGGAAAATAAAAATTGAGATTGAAACAAATAGCAGGAGCTGGACCAAAGTTCTGCACAGGAAGAAAAAGATGGGCTGAAGAGAAGGAGGAAAGAGCCAGGTAACCCTAGCAGGACAATTGGAGATTTGGTCTTACTTTGCTCCAGGATTTTTGTAACTACTTAAATTTGAATACCTGCTTCAGGGAACACTTCCCTCATGTCCTACAATGGACAAGTCAGCAGCAATGTGTGGGGTTGTTTATTCAGAAGGTTAACTACTGTAATCACCATTGATGCCCACATCCCATGAACAAATAGTAATAAAAAAATGCACACTCTCCAAAAGGGATTCAAGCCTATGTGGAGGAAGAGGTCTTACTGGAATCAGATTACACTTTAATCTCTACTACAGAACACCAAATATTGAAAGCTGTTAGGTACAAATCTAATTTTGGCCTGATGGCCATCCTCGGCTGCTACAAAACCAAATTAAGCCTTCTGGAGGGGAAGGGGTTAAAACATCCATGTGCCCAAACAAATCAGATTTTATCACGGTGACAACCTATTTCTTAGAATTTTTTTTTGTTTGACGCAAGGCCACGTGCATTGGTGTTAGAATGTGCTCAATTACTGAAGAAAAGGAACCAGTTCAACATCAAAATGTTTTATTTCAGCTGCAAGAACACTCAACTACAATGTTTGGAAGTTAATCTTAGACTTTGAATTCCATTCCCAGTTCAGAGAGATGGCAACATAAAACTTCAATACACAAGTTGAATATCTGCAACATGGACAACAGTCCAGTCACTCCTCCCCCAGGGTGTGCTTGTCAAACAGGTACACTCCCATGCCATTCTCAGGGGCTCCCAGTCTCTTCAGGTTGGTGATGTGATCTCCAAGCTTCTTGATCATCTTCACTTGTTCATCCAAGTAGTGGGTCTCCAGGAAGTCACACAACTGGAAAGGGAAAAATAAAAATCAAGCTAGCTACTTGAATCATTAGGTTCCTTTAATCTCACTTCCCTACTGGGGAATACTCAAGGTCTCATTACAAAATATGGCCAAGAGACTACGAGATCCAACTCCTTGCCCTCCCAGCCACTGGTATTGAAAATAAATGCTGCCCTGCCCCTCACCTAAAGTCAGTATCCATTTGAAGGTTCCCTTCAAGCCCAAGATATCTCAACCCTTGAAACAGATTGATTTCAAGGACAGATTTTAATGCTCGCCTTCAGTAGATTTAAAAAACCTCAGATTTAGAAATGGAAAGTATTGAGCTGCATTCAGTCTGATGTGATTTTAAAGGACAGTGCTAAATTACACAATCCCAAATTAAAAATAAACCCAAAAGCTAAATGCCACTGATGCATTAAGGACTTACATGAGGGTCTGTCCTCTCAGTGGACAGTTTGTGCAGATCCAGCAGACTCTGGCTCACATCCTTCTCCATCTGCAGAGCTCTCTGCATCGCCTCCAGACCATTGCTCCACTCATCCTGCTCTGGCTTCTGAAAAGGAAGTCTCAGCCAGTTCACGTAATGGATTAAACAAACGAACAATACACCAGAAAGCATTGAAGGAAAATAGGGTGGAAAAAGTAAAAGTCCATGTTACCATGAACCAATTGTGTTAAGAATATAGAATTACTGAATTAAGCCATCACAACCACAAGAGTCAAATTAATGACAATTAGTATCGATGCATTTAAAGGGGAGCTCGACATGTCCATGAGTGCAAAAGAAATAGAAAGATATGCTGATCACATTCGATCAAGTAAAGTGGGAGGAGGCTTTTCTGGAGCATGGACATAAACATAGACCAGTTGGACCAAATGACCTGTTTCTGTGAAGCAAATTCCATATAAATTGGAACAAGCAAAGTGGTGCCATGTAAAAGACCACTTGTTTGCTGAACCCAACCTGGATATCCTCCAAGATGATTCTGGAATTTCAGCAATTTCTCAGCATCCTCATGTTTCTCCTGTGACTGCTCCTTGAAGAACTTGACAAAGTGATGCAGGGCAACATCATCCCGGTCAAAGTAATAGGACTGTGGAGAGATCAAAAGTAGTTGGATATCTCAAAGACCAATCATGGGTATTGTACATGAAGCCAACTTCAATATTTTGCTTTCTGGCTCACTGAACTGGTCTGCAGATTGTTATGAAAACTAGCACAGGCCAACTTGCTTCACTAATCTGGTAAAGATGGTGGATAATTTCATTCCCAGCAATTGGGAAGCCAGCCAATGGAAAATAATCACCAATTCAGCTTTAATTAAAATTTTACTTGAATATGCTCACAAATCAATACTTGCTTAACTTGAAATTATGACACTCAATAGTATATCTGGAAATTAGTGAAGGACCAATAATAACATTCCTTTCACCAGGATCATGCCCCCATTGAATGCAGTGTATTCCAAAAGTAAATTTGAAGAAGCTCAGAGCCCAGGAACGTGAGTCAGAGATTGAAGAAACTCAGCCTATAGTACAATTACTGTAAGGAACAGGGAGACAGTTTGTTTATAACAATTCAATTTAACTTGCACAATTACAGGTTTCAAAAATACACCCACTGTACATAGATTGAGGGATTGAATAGGGTCCAAAAAAAAGACTCACTATGGAGAGATAAACATAGGAGGAATAGAGCTCCATATTGATCTGCCTGTTGACACCATCCTCACTCCTTGTGATAGTTCTAACACACCTGGGAATCCATTCTAACTGTCAAAGAAGGTATTTTAACTTGCTGAACCAGGCTAACGTCTTCCCAAACTCTTTTTTTTTCTATTTTTTCTTTTTCCTATTAGGCCCCCCTTTTATAAGAAGGGGGAGTGTGGGGTGTGCTTAAATACTAAAAACCCAAACAAACCAAAACCAAGTGTTCAAATTAAAACTTTATTATCCTCGTCCAGGATGCACTCCAGCCCCTGCGGTGCCCCCCGGTCGCAGAAAGCCTCGAGCGTACCGGGAGACACCGCGTGCTCCATCTCCAGGGCCACCCGGGCGCAGAGCATTCCCAAACTCTTCTATTTATATGTCTGGGGACAGCCTGCCTGTAATACAAGGCGTGGCATTCCCGATGATGAGTAAAAACTCACACTAGCCATTCAGAGCTCTACGCCCACTGAGGACACCAATCAAGAAAGAGGCGTAGTCGAGATTGTATTTAAGGCCAATCAGAACATTTTTTTTTCAATTAAGTAGATTTGTTTTGAATCAGGTTGACTTTTTTTGTATGTTTCGATCCCCTTTTATGAGATTGAGGGAGGGAGGTTCAGGATGTAACTTTATTTTTTTTTAAAAAATCCAAAAACTAAATGATAACAGAGTCAAATAATAATTTAAATTTTTTTTATGGGCAGTCAGCTTTTTTTGTGTGTTTTAGGCCCCCCTTTTATAAGAAGGGGGGGTTAGGGTGTGTTCATGTGCAGTAAATCCAAAAAAAAAATAAGTGTCAAATTATAGTTTTATTATCTCGGTCCAGGATGCACTCCAATCCCTGCGGTGCCCATCCGTCGCGGAAAGCCTCAAACGTACCGGCAGACACCGCGTGCTCCCTCTCCAGGGCCATCGCGGTGCGAAGAATGCTGCGGAAGAGAGGCAGACGGTCGGAGCGACCGTCCCCATGGGCCGGGTCGAGCCTGGACCTGTAGATGACCACTTTGGACAGGCCTAGGGCCAGACCCATGAGAATGTCCTCCGACTTGCCTGCGCCCCGCCCCCCCCAAACTCCCCACTCCCCTCAATGGGTGGCCAAAGATCAGGAGCGTGGGACTGAAGTCCTCGTGGGTCTGGTCCTGGGCCTGTCCAAGGTGGCCATCTACAGGTCCAGGCTAGACATGGCCTATGGGGGGGGCGGTCGCTCCGACTGTCTGTCTCTCTTCCGCAGCATTCTCCGTGCCCGGGTGGCCCTGGAGAAGGAGCACGGAGTGTCTGCCGTTATGTTTGAGACCGGGGACTGGAGTGGATAGTTGATTACGACAGTGACATTTTGGTTTAATTCGGTTTCATTGCTATGATTGGGTGTGCCACAAGAAAAAATTCTTACAGCACTTGAATAGGTTTTCGGGGTTCCTGACACTGGGGCTCAAAGACCCATTAGAAAAAAAGAGAAACTCAGTGTCTCCTTCTTGTTCAATTAAAAGAGTAACATTGAGACAATGGCACCGAGGGACTGGATAGCATGCTCGTAGTGGAAGGAATATTTTTTATTGAAGAGAGTGACTCAGGCTGACTGAAGCACAGGGACATGGACACACAGGCTGCAGACTGCACAGTGTTACAAGGGGACATGGGAATGGGTGGGATTCTGGGGAATGGGGGAGATGGGGAGAAAAGAACAGAACAAATGAGGAGCAGGGGGAGAAATCATTCGAAAGAGAGGTTAAAAAACAGACAGGTCACAGAATAAAAACAAACAGCAGGTTAAAATGAAGTGAAGAAACTTATGAAATAGAACAAGAGAAGTGATTGAATGAAAGGAGGATCCTGAAGATATTGGGGTTTTTTTTGGTGTTTTTAGGCCCCCTCCCCACTTTTTTCAGGGGAGGGGTTAGGGTTTCTTTCCGTTCGTGTGATGAGAAAGCAGCTATTTGATTGGCTGCCAAACATTTATCATCAGTGATGTCACATCCTGTAGTTAAAGATGGGTTGGGTCTGAAAGAATAAATATAGCAGCTTAGGTTTGAGGTCCTTATGTTCATATTGTTTATAGTCAGTTGCTGGTCTATTAAAAAAAAAAGTAGTTTGGATGGCTTCTCAAGTGTGTCAGAATTACCACAAGGAGTGTGAGGATGGTGTCAACAAGCAGATAAATATGGAGCTCTATTCCTCCTATGTTTATCTTTCTATGTAAACAATTTTACAACACCAAGTTATAGTCCAGCAATTTTATTTTAAATTCACAAGCTTTCGGAGATTTTCTCCTTCCTCAGGCAAATGTTTCAGGAATGCTTCAAATGCCTGAGGAAGGAGAAAATCTCCGAAAGCTTGTGAATTTAAAATAAAATTGCTGGACTATAACTTGGTGTTGTAAAATTGTTTACAATTGTCAACCCCAGTCCATCACCGGCATCTCCACATCATATCTTTCTATGGTGAGCTTTGGGTTTCTTTGGGTATTTTGTCTTATTAACTAATGTAGACTTACTGAATTCTAGTGAATTAACCTTTTAAATTCAGTAAAATAATTGAATTTGCTGTTCTAATATTTGTTTTAAGTATCTTTATAGTTGTGATGTTTCATTATCCTTTCAAATGGATTGTCTGGGTCCTTTTTTATATAGTTTCCATGTTGGAGTTTACATTGAGACTGTGAAATGCATTCCCCACCCCCCAAAAAAAAAGCCGATTCAGTACATTGGCCAGTGAGTGTCTTTTGAGTTACAGGTGACTTGCCCATAGTTGGGGTCTTTGAAACACCTGTGGTGAAATCTTTAGTCAAAACACAAATCCATGGGCATTCTTAGCCATAGCTACATACTCTTGATCTTGTAACCTGTCTTTTCCAGCCAAAAGCTTAATTGAACTTCTCAAAGTTTCTAAAATCAAATTGGGAATTTTCAAAATGGGTGGAGTTTCTTGCTTAATGAAGGGAGTTTTGTTCAGGTTTGGGATGGAGTGTAACCCTTGTCTGTACAATAGCAAGAAACTTGTAATTGATGGAATGTATAGAACACAGTGGAGAAATGTGTGCCTTTTTTAATCAAGTAAGGCTGACATTGGGTTGCTCTCTGTTGTTATCAGGAAAGTGCCCAATTGCTACAAAGCAATGAACATAAAGCCTAATTTGAGCAAAAGGAAATTTATATCTCACTCTTCACTGGTGCCCACTGGTCATGCCCTCAAATGGTGGACACTGCATGCTCCCTCTCCTGGACCACATGGGACTGGGCAAGACCATGAACGAAGCAGGTCAGCCCTCCTTGGGCTGTGCTGATCCTTGACATGTGAATAGGGGGTGGGGGTTTGTGGTGAGTTCAGATTATTGATTTGGACAAGTTTTTCAGATTTCAAATGTACATCTAAATTTTCCCTAATTTAGTGATCTGAACTAATTTGAGTTTTATCCTCTCACATTGTTTGTCTCTGTTACAACTTATTTTCTTGGAATGTCACAAGTTCTGATCTAGCACACAGACCCTCTAAAAGGAGGAGACTCATTGCATGAGTTAATTAACTAATTGTGCACCCTGGTCTTTCTGAATCACTTGTGGTGGAACAGGTAGCTTTCGGCACCTTGGTCACAGTATCCAACACTGAAGGAGGACCTGTCATGTGACTTCCTGGTTAATGCTTTGTATAAATTGAGATGTGGGCAGGAGGTACCTGAATGGCCAAGTAGCTCAAGCTTGGGTTTAAGTTGAGTTGCTCAGTGTGGTCAAAGACTGAGGTGATTCCATTCTCCACTGGCCACCTGTTGTCTACTTTCACCAGGTGAACTGAGTTAGGAAATATGAGTACTCTTTAAAAATGATCAAACTCCTTGGTTCCCTGATCCATGGTGAAATCACTGTACTGATGTTTGTTCTCTATCTTAATTTGGTATGATTGTTTAATTGACTCTTGTGCCTACAGTCCTATTACTTTGACCGGGATGATGTTGCCCTGCGTCACTTTGCTGAATTCTTCAAGGAGCAGTCACATGAGGAACGGGAGCACGCTGAGAAACTGCTGAAATTCCAGAATCAGCGTGGAGGCCGAATCATCTTGGAGGACATCAAGGTTTGTTCATAGAATCAGGCCATTTGGCTCATAGTGTCTGTGCTGGCTCTTTGAAAGAATATCCAATTAGTCCCTCGTGCCCTGCTCTTTCCCCATAGAGCTGTAAATTATTCCTTTTCATGATTCTATACATAAAAATCTGTTCTGACAGTTGCTATTGAATCAGCTTCCCTTTCAGGCATTTCATTCCAGATTGTAACAATTCACTGTTTATATATGAAATCTCTATCTTCCCTCTGGTTCTTTTGCCCATTATCTTCAATGTGTGTCCTCTGGTTAATGACCCACCTGCCAGTTGTTGAGTTCATGACTGGACCAAATGTAATTTATTGAGGCTTATTTTCATATTGAATGATTGGTCCCCAGTGCAGCCTCTATCCAGCTTTCAGAATGTGGAAAATTTCTCCACAGCAGAGAAGATGTTTTCTCATTAATGAGCCACATGTTCTACATTATAACTGAACAGAGTACTTGTTGCTAACATCAGGGCAAAAATCAATTTTCTTCCACTTTCCAGTCATCCTCTTGTTTCAGGCTAGTTTGAGATTAATACTGCATGGGATGCAGATGGGAGCTTGAGCATTTTGTGACTTGAAAGACTTCCCTTTTCAGAAGCCAGAGCAGGATGAGTGGGGCAATGGTCTGGAGGCGATGCAGAGAGCTCTGCAGATGGAGAAGGATGTGAACCAGAGTCTGCTGGATCTGCACAAACTGTCCACTGAGAGGACAGACCCTCATGTAAGTCCTTAATGCATCAGTGGCATTTAGCTTTTGGGTTTATTTTTAATTTGGGATTGTGTAATTTAGCACTGTCCTTTAAAATCACATCAGACTGAATGCAGCTCAATACTTTCCATTTCTAAATCTGAGGTTTGTTAAATCTACTGAAGGTGAGCATTAAAATCTGTCCTTGAAATCAATCTGTTTGAAGGGTTGAGATATCTTGGGCTTGAAGGGAACCTTCAAATGGATACTGACTTTAGGTGAGGGACTGGGTCAGGGCAGCATTTATTTTCAATACCAGTGGCTGGGAGGGCAAGGAGTTAGATCTCGTAGTCTCTTGGCCATATTTTGTAATGAGACCTTGAGTATTCCCCAGTAGGGAAGTGAGATTAAAGGAACCTAATGATTCAAGTAGCGAGCTTGATTTTTATTTTTCCCTTTCCAGTTGTGTGACTTCCTGGAGACCCACTACTTGGATGAACAAGTGAAGATGATCAAGAAGCTTGGAGATCACATCACCAACCTGAAGAGACTGGGAGCCCCTGAGAATGGCATGGGAGTGTACCTGTTTGACAAGCACACCCTGGGGGAGGAGTGACTGGACTGTTGTCCATGTTGCAGATATTCAACTTGTGTATTGAAGTTTTATGTTGCCATCTCTCTGAACTGGGAATGGAATTCAAAGTCTAAGATTAACTTCCAAACATTGTAGTTGAGTGTTCTTGCAGCTGAAATAAAACATTTTGATGTTGAACTGGTTCCTTTTCTTCAGTAATTGAGCACATTCTAACACTGATGCACGTGGCTTTGCGTCAAACAAAAAAAAAATTCTAAGAAATAGGTTGTCACCGTGATAAAATCTGATTTCTTTGGGCACATGGATGTTTTAACCCCTTCCCCTCCAGAAGGCTTAATTTGGTTTTGCAGCAGCCTAGGATGGCCATCAGGCCAAAATTAGATTTGTACCTAACAGCTTTCAATATTTGGTGTTCTGTAGTAGAGATTAAAGTGTAATCTGATTACAGTAAGACCTCTTCCTCCACATAGGCTTGAATCCCTTTTGGAGAGTGTGCATTTTTTTATTACTATTCGTTCATGGGATGTGGGCATCAATGGTGATTACAGTAGTTAACCTTCTGAATAAACAACCCCACACATTGCTGCTGACTTGTCCATTGTAGGACATGAGGGAAGTGTTCCCTGAAGCAGGTATTCAAATTTAAGTAGTTACAAAAATCCTGGAGCAAAGTAAGACCAAATCTCCAATTGTTCCTGCTAGGGTTACCTGGCTCTTTCATCCTTCTCTTCAGCCCATCTTTTTCTTCCTGTGCAGAACTTTGGTCCAGCTCCTGCTATTTGTTTCAATCTCAATTTTTATTTTCCAGTCTCTGTTCACCTCATGCACCTTTTATATCCTGGACCCCATAGCCTCTAAAATACTTCCATTTGCTGTTGCAAATCTAAGAGCCCCTCTAAGTTTCCCTTGCTGGATTCTGTTTCATTAAACAGTTCTTGCCCCATTCCCCTCTCCTTGCGAATACAATCTTTGTGTAATCTTATTTGGCCTGGAACCAAATAACACGAGATCCCAATTGCCAAAACTGCCACTTATAAGTCTACTGAAGAGTTGGAGAATAGAGCCATCTAATTAAAGGCTAAACCACCAACTACTTGGTCTGTTTAAAGCTTTAACTGAGTTTGCACCAGTGATGTTCAGGTTATTCTCACACAGGGATCATATGATCAGATCAGTCCATCGACCCCACTTTTCGTTGCTTCATCTTTCCTTCACTAGGTTCCACCTTTGATTTTTTTTTTAGCCTGCTGTTTGTTGTTGATCCGACAGTATTCTGATGTGATCTGGAACACAAAATATCCACGGGGCCCCATCCTTCCCTGACCGGATTTAGGGAAATATCAGTAACTCCCCTTTCGAATGAGAAAATTCACCACTCGACTCTTTCCACTTGGTGTTTGACTGTCCAAAAAGTACAAGAGATTAATCATTGAAACAAGGGATTACCAAACCCAGGAAATACCAGATAGTCTGTTCACCACTGTCGCTCACTGTATATACAACCAACACTACACAGTGTTTGCCTCTCACCGCAATCCCTCCCAACAACAAACCCCCCCCCCCCCCCCCCAAATCCCTTCAGTCAATGGTCCACAGTCTCTTCCCCGTGGAGCGCTCTGCATTTTATTGTTTGTAAAATGTCATGATGACAAAACAAGAACTCAACATGCCGTGGCCCCCTTCACTTTCCAGCCGATGTGTGTACAGATGCTCACTGACCCTAGAATTGATGGAGTATTGAAGGACTTGTGTTTAACACGTTCATCACACCCACTTTCCATTCGCCTGACTCGCTGTTGGTTGCTGTTCACAGGCTCTGATCTGTTTGGATGTTGCCTCAAACCCGCAGCTACTTGCCAAATAACCAACTCACGGATCCATCCAGAATTATTCAAAGACACTGACCCGCAAACAACAATTAAACCTGTGGTTCTGGATCTTTGAACCGTCACGATCAGTGACCATTACCGATGGGATGGGGGCAGATCCACCAATTGACAATTTGGTCCATTATGGTCAAGTGCCCGGGTGGCCCCGGAGAGGGAGCATGTGGTGTCCACCGTTACGCTTGATGCCTTCCGCGACCGCTGGGCACCGCAGGGTATAGACTGTCTTTCAGACATCAATAATAGAATCCTGATTTAATTGGGAAAGTATCCTGTTGTTTTTGGTGGCACTTGATGCTTATTTTGGTATCTTTTCAGTTTGATTGGACCATCCAATATTAGTGGTGCCCTGAGAGGGCCACTTGTGATGGTTTATGTTTGGTGACCCTGGGGCAACCCAAAGTCTCCCTTATTGGTCCATCAAAGTAAGGTCGATTATGGTCAAGAATATGGTCACGATCAGATTTTTTTTTCTTTGGAGTGTGGGATGGAAGAGCAGCCATGGTTTTTTTGCTTTTCCTTTTTTTGTGTTTTAGGCCCCCCTTTTATAAGAAGGGGAGGGGGGGTTTGGTTGTGTTTATGTGCAGTAAATCAATAAACCCAAAATAAGTGTCAAATTATAATTTTATTACATCGATCCAGGATGCACTCCAGTCCCTGCGGTGCCCACCGGTCACGGAAACAGATTTTACAGTTTGAGGAAAGTCAAAGCAATTGGATCTTTATTGAATTGTCAGCCAATGATGCTCCTCCTTCAAAGTTCTGACTGGCTCTGGGTGTCATCTCCCCTCCTCCCTTTTCTTGATTGGTGTTCTGAGAGAGGATGTAATTTCTGATTGGGTATTGCCAACTGTCACTCATCATCTAGGCTGCCACGCCCAGGATTAACCAGCAGTATAAATATGGAGCTTTGGGTGGCTGTTTTTCAGTTTCTTGCTTCAATAGAGTTGGTTAGTTTTGTTAAAGTTAATTTAAAGATGGCTTCCCAAGTGTGTCAGAACTATAACAAGGAGTGTGAGGATGGTGTCAACAAGCAGATCAATATGGAGCTCTATTCCTTCTATGTTTATCTTTCTATGGTGAGTTTTGTTTATTTGACCCCTTCACATTGGAGATTCTAATGTGACATTACAAAATTCTGTTTTCTCCAACTCATCTATTGCCTTTTCTCTAATCTGCACCCCCTCCCCCCAATTGATGGATGGTGAGTGTCTTTTTAAAGCTGTAATATAATGTGATTTATTGTACAGTCATTATCAAAATGTCTCCCTCTTCCTTGCAGTAGTTGCACCACATTCTATATCTTAAATCTCAATTGTTCACTTTCCTAGTGTCTGAGCTTTCTATTGAAGTTGTGTTTTGCAATACACTCTGCATTCAATGCCTGGGATTCATATTTCTTACCCTCTATTCTACATCTCTCCACAGTCTTTCCCCACATTCTCCTTGCAATAGGGGGGGGGGGGGGTCATAATCTTAAATTAGAGCTAGTCCATTTAGGAGGTAAGTGAGGAAGCACTTTTCCCCTCAAAGGTACTGGAAATCTAGAACTCTCTCCCTTGAAAGTCTGTGGATATTGGGGATTAATTGGTGCTTTCAAGACTGAAATCTTTTGTTGGGTCAGGGTATTGAAGGATGAGTTGATGTACAGATCCATGTTCTAATTAAATCATTGAGTTGGCTCAAATGGCTGTATGTCCCACTTCTGTTTCTATGCTCTGAACCTTCACTTTTTAAGTCCCAGCTTGTCCCTGTCTGTCTTCTCTCTCTGCCTTTGCTCTATTGGTGGTAGGGCCTTCAGCCATTTTGGTCCTACTCAGTGTAACTGTTAATCCCTTTCCCTTCCTACCTCTGTCTCTCAAAGCATTCAAATGCTAACAGTTTCTAGTCATGCAACTCTTACTGCTTGGTATCTGTTTCTCCTCTGAAATGCCTTGATGTTTAGTGTTGAAGGTGCTAAGTTAATGCTGTTTGTGGTAGTTGTAGAAAGGGGTTTGTTTCAAATTTCAGTCATGAAAAGGATGTTAGCTTTTATGTTCCTTCACTAATTTCTAGACATATAATTCAGTCTTGGGTGTGAAGATTAAAGTGAAATATTGTGTTGAGCATGTTCAAAGCTGAATTGGTAATTTTCCATTGGCCAGCTTCCCTATTGCTAGGAGTGAGATTATCTCACTACCAGGTTAGTGAAGCAAGTCAGCCTGTGCTAGTTTTCAGAACCATCTGCCTACAAGCTCAGTGAGACTTGAACCCTTGACAGAAAGCAAAATATTGAGGTTGGCTTTATGTACAATACCCATGATGATAATTCTGATACCCAACTACTTTTGATCTCACCAGTCCTATTACTTTGACCGGGATGATGTTGCCCTGCGTCACTTTGCTGAGTTCTTCAAGGAGCAGTCGCATGAGGAATGGGAGCATGCTGAGAAACTGCTCAAATTCCAGAATCAGCGTGGGGGCCGAGTCATCTTGGAGGATATCAAGGTTAGATTTAATGGAGTGGCCTTCTGAATGGCTCCCCTGAAATGGACAATTTTAAATATTTCTAAAGCAATTTGTTCTAATGCACATAATTACATAGAATGTCCAGCACAGAATCAGGACATTTCGCCCAACTGGTCTATGCTGGTGTTTATGCTCCACATGAGCTGCCTCCCACCTTCATCTTGCCCTATCATCACATCCATCTATTACTGTCTCCCTCAGTACTTCTCCTTAAAGACATTTATACTATTTGACTCGTGGTTGTGGTGGTGTAATTCTATATTCTTGGGACAATTGGTTCATGGCAACATGGACATCTGATTGCTTTTCACCCCTATTTTCCTTCAGTACTTTCTTGTGTATTTTGTTTAATCCATTAAGTGAACTGGCTGAGACCTGATTCCCTTTTCAGAAGCCAGAGCAGGATGAGTGGAGCAATGGTCTGGAGGCGATGCAGAGAGCTCTGCAGATGGAGAAGAATGTGAACCAGAGTCTGCTGGATCTGCACAAACTCTCCACTGAGGCGACAGACCCTCATGTAAGTTTTTAATGTGGGCCTTTGGGTAAGTTCGAGGTGGTGGAAATTTACTGTCCTTGAGCCTATTCAAAAGATCTTCATACCCAATAGCTTTGTTGGTGTCATGCTCAAATTTTATTGGGGAGGAGAGAGAGGAAAGGGAGATTGCCCTACTGTCTGCATTAGAAGTAAATGTATCTGATCCCAGGATCTAAGCACTTAATAGAGCAAAGTTACTGTATAAAATGCATCATTCTAAAGTGCACCACTTGACTATCCTCCAGACCAAGAAGATTAAAATCCAAACCCTTGGAGAAGCTCAGATCTTCCTCCATCTCTTGCTGGACATAACTATTTTCCATCTTTTCTTCCAGTTGTGTGACTTCCTGGAGACCCACTACTTGGATGAACAAGTGAAGATGATCAAGAAGCTTGGAGATCACATCACCAACCTGAAGAGACTGGGAGCCCCTGAGAATGGCATGGGAGTGTACCTGTTTGACAAGCTCACCCTGGGGGAGAGTGATTGAACTGACTGCAGGGATAAAGCTTATTGTTCAGTACTCCTGTTTATAGTCTGAAGAACCCCTATCCTGTAGCAATGGTGACTTTGTACTAAGAGCTGAGACCTGGGCTCTTGATGTGAAATGTAATAGTAACTGGAAATAAACTGTTACAGAAGACTGGGTTTTGGCTCCTTGTAAATTGAGTGATTGCTTATTTTTCAGATTAACATAATTCAGCTGTTGTAACAAATTACATTGGGCTATGTATTGGCTTTAGGGTGAGATTCTGCCCTATGACATTTTTTCTTCTGGGGTCATATCAATGTAGTGACTTGGGTGTTGAGGGCCAATGGGTCTGCCTTGAGTGTAAATTGTATTTATGCAGTAAAATGATTACTGCTGATTTCAATGCAAAGAACAATACAGTAATGAGTTACTGTTCCTATTAGTACTGCATATTATCAACTGTTTAACTCATTAATGATGCAAAATCAGCTGCTGTAACATTTTGTTCCAATAAAACACAAGGCAAGTGAACTAGTAATTTCAGTCCAATAGGCAATTTTTTAAAGAATAGTATCTGCCTGGGGAAGAACAATCCAGATGCTTTTTTTTCAAAGATGCTACAGACCTCAGTAGGTAGTTGGGGTAGCTTATGAAATCACTCACTATTACTCCTAATAAACTGTTTGTTTGGAGTCAAATAGGTCTCATATGGGGGAGTGCAGGTTCCCTGTTTGTCTATTTCCCTTCATTTTCATCTTCTGCCCCCCAACCCCCTGTTAATCTCCCCCATGAATAATAAATTGGGTATGGTACAGAAAAAATACCTCGAACTAAACTCCAGCAAACAAAATCTTCCTTCTGGGAGACGTAGTAAATGCACTAAACAACTAACTTGAACCATTAAGTTGAATAGATAAGGCTCCTAAACTCTTCCATACCACTACTGTTCCATCAATTCATAAACCCAATATAAGCAGCTCATCCATAAATCTATCAATTTGTATTTATCCCATTGTGCAGTTAATACTAGATTACAATTCTAAATTCTACTGGATCACCATTTCATTTAAACCAAGTTAAATAGATATTTTGCCTGAAACTCCACATCCCAATGCCATCAATTCATAAACACAATACAATCAGCTCCTCCATAAATGTGTCGATTTGCCTATAGTCCTATTGTGTGTTCCATACCAAATTGTAATCAACCTTTCCAAATCCTATGGGTTCTCCATTCATCTCCTTCACCCCTATGAATGGATTCAAATGTTGATGCTGTAGCTGTAATTATCCAGTGTTTCCAAGTGAAGTTTAGGAACTTGTGACTTGCACTGGGTGTGATAGAATTGCCGTCTTCAGTCAGTCCATGTTAATATCTTTATATTGATGGAGTAAATAAGGGGAAACTGATTCCAGTAGCAGACCGGTTAGTAACCAGCAAACACAGATTTAAGGTGATTGGTAAAAGAACCAGAAGTGACACGAAACTTTTTTCAGTGTTCTGATCTGGAATGCATTGACTCATCGGGTGGTGGAAGCAGATTTAATAACTTTCAAAAGGAAATTGGATAAATACTTGAAGGGGGAAAGAGCAGGGGAGTGGGACTAATTGGATAGCTCTTTCAAAGAGGCAGCATAGGCACAATGGGCTGAATGGCTTCTTTCTGTGCTGTAATAGTAGGATATTATGATCTCTAAAGGCACTTTTGGGATATCAATGTCACCACATTTCATACGTTGTTGAGCCATAATTTTACGAGTCAGTGTGGATTATCTGGTAGCTTTGACTGCTGCATAGTTCGCACCTTTGAGGTGTAGTCCCTGTTGTAAGGTAAGAAATGCGGCAGTCAATTTGCCTCCAGCAAGGACCCAAAAACAGCAATGAAATATTGACCTGATAATCTGTTTTAGTGATGTGAGTTGAGGGATAAATATTGGTCCAGATATTGGGGAGAACTCCGCTGCTCTTCCTCGAAATAGTGCTGTGGGATATTTTACGTCCACCTGAGAGAGCAGATGAGGCCTCGATTTAATATCACATCCAAAAGACGGCACCTCCGACAGTACAGCACTCCCTTAGTCAGCCTAGATTATGTGCTCAAGTCTCTAGATGATGACTTGAACCCACAACCTTCTGACTCTGAGGTGAGAGTGCTGCCACTGAGCCACAGCTGACACAAATGGAGATGTTTGTGTGGGTGACATTGCATTCAGTAATCTTCACTGCCTCTCATTCTCGCTGAATATCCTGAATTTTACCAAACAACATTTCATGAGAATCAAAACTAAAAATGATGCATCCCACAATGCTTTGCCCAGTTGACGCCCCCATGCTGCCAATCCTCAGACACACCCATTCTCTATATTAGAACTGGGGACGATTCACACCATCCATGGGATGGAATTTCCATTTCTCTGACCAATGGATGGTTTGCAAATTCACTCAAGACAACTTGATTGCTTTGAATATTGTCTCAACATCACAATCACTAACAAGTAATAAACTTGACCAGATTATGAAAAGCCACTTCAGTGAAAATATCAAATTATTATCAAATAATTCAAAGTTATGATTCCAAGAGATTGAAACAAAGAGAAACTTTCTGATTTTTTTTTTTCTTTTTTTTTCACTTTCAGATTTTTTTTTTTCCTTTTTTTTTTTTATTTTGTTAGGCCCCTCTTTTATAAGAAGAGGGGTGTGGGGTGTGCTTAAATACTAAAACCAAACAAACCAAAACCAAGTGTTCAAATAAAAATTTTATTATCCTCGTCCAGGATGCACTCCAGCCCCTGCGGTGCCCACCGGTCGTGGAAAGCCTCAAGCGTACCGGCAGACACCGCGTGCTCCATCTCCAGGGCCACCCGGGCGCGGAGCATTCCGCTGAAGAGAGGCAGACAGGCCGAGCGACCGCCCCCACGGACCACGATCATCCTAGACCTGTGGATGGCCACCTTGGACAGGCCCAGGAGCAGGCCCACGAGAACGTCCACCGACCTGCCCGCCCCCCTCCTCACCGGGCGGCCAAAGATCAGGAGCGTGGGACTGAAATGCAGCCAGAACTTGAGGAGCAGCCCCTTCAAATAATCAAACCGGGGCTGCAGTCTCCCACACCCCGTGAACAAATGAAACACGGACTCCTCCAGGCCGCAGAAATCACAAGCGGCCTGGGTGTCCGTGAAATGGCGTAACCGCCGGTTGCACGCGACTGCTCCGTGCGCCACCCTCCAGCCCAGATCCCCGATGGAACACGGGAGGATCCCTGAGTAGAGAGCCCCCCACTGGGAACCCCCGTCTCCGCCGGACGGCAGGATGTTACGCCAGGGCGTGTCCGGCCGAGAGACGAGGGCGAGGAAGTGGATGGTGTGCAGGAGCAGCCCGTACAGGAAATCCCTCCGCGCGGTGAGAAACGGCACGGAGGGAATTTCCGAGAGACGGCTCAAGTTGTGAGGCGCGGCCCCCCGAGGGAGGTGCCGGGGTTTGGCGCCGAGGAGGAACTCCGTCCGAACGGGGGTCAGGTCGGACGGGTTGGCTCCGCACGCCTGAGCCGCCTCCACATCCCGAGTGGAGTCAGGGCCGAGCGCCGATTTCAACGCCTGGATGGCGATGGCCGCGTCCCCGGCACGCCACGAGGACATCCGTGCGGCGAGCGCCCACGGCTCCAACCAACCCGACCCACCGCCATCCAGGACGTCCCTGACTCTGGTCACCCGACCGGCCACG
The DNA here is from genome assembly GCF_035084215.1 of Heptranchias perlo. NCBI lineage: Eukaryota > Metazoa > Chordata > Chondrichthyes > Hexanchiformes > Hexanchidae > Heptranchias > Heptranchias perlo. The sequence continues at coordinate 10,335,177 of NC_090359.1, forward strand.
GCCCTCCGCCCCGACAGCCGCGAGTGGCCGAAGCCGATATCGCAGAGGAACGGATTCCCGAGCAGCGGCTCCTGCAGGACGGCCGCTACCCCTGACGGGCGAGAGCTCCGACCGGAGGCGACCATGTTCCAGACCCTGAGCAGATCCTGGTAAAAGACAGGCAGCTCCTGCAAAGACGTGCGGCCGCCCACCAGCGAGACGAACAGGAGCTGCGTGTCGTAGTTCAGGCCGTGCAGCTGGCGGAAAAAATACGTCGCCAGCGCACGCCATCTAAGAGGACGCTCAACGTACAGGTATCGCCGCAGCGTCCGAAGGCGGAAAGTTGCCACCTGGGTGCGGACGCACACCAGCCCCTGACCGCCCTCCCTAAGCGGGAGACTCAGGACCGCGGCAGCGACCCAGTGCATCCCTTTGGCCCAGAAGAAGTCGACGAACTTCCTCTGAATCTTGGTGACAAACTCGGGGGGTGGGGTCAAAGTGACCAACCGGTACCACAACATGGCGGCCACCAGCTGGTTTATGACCAGCACTCGACCCCTGTAGGATAACACTCGGAGCAGTCCTGTCCAGCGCGCCAGGCGAGCGGCGACCTTGGCCTCCAGCTCTTCCCAGTTCGCCGGCCAGGCTTCCTCGGCAGGGCCGAGGTAGACTCCCAGGTACCGGAGGTGCGTGGTACTCCAGGCGAAAGGCCTGAGCTCCTCCGGCAGGGAGTCCACCCGCCACTGACCCACCAGAAAACTAGACGAAACTGGAGTGCATCCTGGATATCCCCAGGTCCAGGATGCTCGCGGTCCGTGGGGGCGGTCGCTCGGCCTGTCTGCCTCTCTTTCGCGGGTTGTTCCGCGCCCGGGTGGCCCTGGAGATGGAGCACGCGGTGTCTGCCGGTACGCTTGAGGCTTTCCGCGACCGGTGGGCACCGCAGGTGCTGGAGTGCATCCTGGACGAGGAAAATAAAATTTTAATTTGATGCCTGGTTTCGTTTTATTTGGTTTTTAGTACTTAAGCACACCCTACACCCCCCCCCCTTCTTATAAAAGGGGGGCCAGAAAAAAAAAGAAAAAAAAAAAGGTGCTGGTTGGTGGGTAAAGTGATAGTTGAGTTGTTTGGTATCATGGGGGATTTTGTAGTGAGAGGTTTGTTCCCGGTGCTGGTGTTAGTTGGAGCGGTTTGTTGCTCTGATATTTGACAACAGTTTGTAGGCCAGAGATTTCCATGGAGAAGAGTAAAACCCACCCCTGTGCCCCAGAGAGTCCCTCTCCCTGTGCCTCCCTTTGGTTCCCATTTCAGTGTGTCTGAGGGGAGAAGTCTGTCTCCACTGCAGACTGTGATGGTGCAGTGTGGAGAGCAGAACCTGCTGGTGAGGGTAGACATGGATTTATTTAGAACCAGGCACCTGATTAAAGCTGCTGACCTGACCCTGGGGACAGCAGGTTGTCGGCCAACTGGGATCTACTCTCAGAACCACACTGTCCTCTTTGACTATGGGCTCCATGAATGTGGCAGCAGATTGCAGTTAATGTGATTCCTCAACTCTTGTTCCAATTTCACTGTGTAGATTACTGCCCACTCTGAACTCATTAACATCGGGGGAAACTCCAGCCACTGAGGAGATCCCTGAATGAAATCTGTGTATAAATTTTTGCCCACTGTGAAGTATCACCCTGTGTGAAACTACTTCTTTATGTTGACATGTCAATCTTCGCTTTATATTTAAAAAGAACTTCGACTTGTCACTGAGGGACTGCATCTTTCTTAAATGGGTCATTGCTGCTCTCTAACTCTGAGATTCAATTCTATTGACCTTGAACCTTCACCTGCATTTCTCCAAACCACTCTGTTCTTTTGTGCCTCAATTGATTTATCTTTTCCGTTCCTTCCTGTGGATATTCAGGCCTGTTGCCTCAACTTGTGGTCAATGAATGTTCAGTGTGGAAGTTCCTGTTGAGACTTCCCTTGAAAGATGAAACAAGTGGAATAATAATTGGGATACAGTGTATTAAAGGGGAACTCCACTTTTGGTTGTTACACCTGCCAATACCATTGATTCCACGGACACAGATGAGACTTAAAAGTGATGTTGTGTTTTGTGCTCCATATCAGGGGTAACTTGAGCCCCTTAAGGTGAAAGCTCTAATCTATATGCGAAAGAATGCTCATCAAATCTGGCAGTGCCAATCATTTCAGGGGTTTCTGACTGCAGGCCTGAAGTCCCCTGTAATAGAAGGTGGACTGAGCAGAGTAACAGAGGCTGCTCCAGGCAACTTCTCCCAATGGTGGAGCTACTTCAATCATGTGTCATTGAGGAGCAGCTGAAACCCCTTAAACTGCTGCTTAACAGGGTAGGAAAATGACCAGAAATAGCTTTTGTTCAATGAGACCAGCTCTTCATTCCTTAACCTGATGTCTTTCAGATGGCTGGCGATTTCCTGGTCGACACCACCCACCTGAACCACACCCCAAATGCTCGTGGATCTGTTATTGTGAGAACTAATGGAGCAGTCATTCCCATTGAGTGCCACTATTTTAGGTAAGAATCTTTACTCTATTGCAAATAAGGTCTACAGCAGGTGCAGTTCTCTGAAGTTGTCCTGAAATTACTGTAGTGTCCTTTCAGGAAGGGCAATGTGAGCAGTGACCCTATCAAGCCCACCTGGATCCCATTCCGCTCTACCAAGTCTGGAGAAGGACTTCTGTCATTCTCACTGCGTCTTATGAACGGTATGTGATGGGTGGATGGCGAGTGCTTTTCTGTCGTCTCCCACTGGGAGTTACACCCACTGTCTCCAACCCTTGTCCTCTTGTACTTCAGATGACTGGCTTTCAGAGCGCACCTCGACTGTCTACTACCTGGGTGACCTCATTCACATTGAGGCCTCTGTTTCAATGACCAACCACATGCCCTTGAATCTCTACATTGACAGCTGTGCAGCGACATTGAGCCCAGACAAGGATTCCACCCCAAGATACAACATCATTGACTCCCATGGGTAAGGAGCTCTCTGCTTTCTCCAGCTGGTTCTGTCTCAATCGGTTCACTTAATTCACTTTGTCCCTTTTTAAATCTTTCTTCAGTTGCCTCCTGGACAGCAAAGCTGAGGACTCCTTTTCAACCTTTGTGTTGCCAAGAGGTGAACGTGAGCTGGACGAACTCCAGTTTGATCTGGATGCGTTCCGCTTCTTTGGAGATGACCGTTCCTTGGTAAGAGGAAGCCAAACATTGGGTTCCCCATGTTGGGAGGAGGTCACTAAATAACAACTTGTATTGAATGTGTCCCTCAGATTTTCATCACCTGTCACCTGAAAGTTGCTGCAGTGGATCGGAGAGATTCCATGAACAAGGCTTGTACTTTCCAGAATATGTAAGTTCCCTCTCTCGTTCAGGGATGTGTTGATTAAAGGGTGATGGACAACCTGGTTGATGAACTGATTCTCTGGTTGAGCTCGACCCCATTGGAAGAATCGACCAATGACGTGTGTGCCTGTTGTCATCTGGGCAACTGCAGTGCCACAAGGGATTTCCTCGTTGATTCCAGAGGAAGGAGGGATCTTGTATCTGGACCTGGTAGGACATTGATCCTCTTGATTGTTGGAGGTCACCCTTTACCCTCTAACTGGAATGTTTGATATTGCAGGGAGTGATGCTGAGTTGAAGTGGGAGGGTGAGGCCTCACTTGGACCCTTGGTCATTCTGGATCCTCATGTGACAGACCTGGCAACTGAGCCCCTTAATGATGTTGAGCAAAGGATGCAGGAGAGGTCTCCAGGTGGTGAGTTGGCCGACTGCTAGTTTCCATTTTCCCCTCAGTATTTCCTTCACTAACCATTGGTTTCTTGTTGCTTTATAGGTGTGGCGTCTGAGGTGGTCCTGATCTTGGCCCTGACTGTGAGCGCTGTCTCTCTGATCTCTGCTTCTTGGATTGACTTGTTCCTGAACAGGAAACACAAGCAAACCCAGTTTAACTAGTTATCAAATGACCAATAAAGCAGTGACCACTTGTATCTTCTCATGGCTGGTTGCTCATTTCTCACTGTCTCCAGTCAACGACACAATGAGTGCTCAATACCGTGTTAGTAACACACTGCACTCCTCCGTCAGTTCCTCCTGTTAGTGAAATGGGTTGAAATGGGTCCATGTAACTCGTGGCAGAATGGCTGGTAATAGTGTATCCAGGCCCAGTCCAGGGATGGCTGCAGCAATGGGTGAAGGCTTGCCAGGCCCTCATTGTGCAGGTCAATGAGCTCTGAAGGGACAGTGGGACTGGCCTGAAGTACTGGTGCCGGGTGGTTGACTGCACAATCATTCCCTTGGTGCTCTGTGGCCATTGATCACTCGAATCCGCACATGGGCTCCAAACTCCTAAACTTTCCCATTTGGAGCTCATTGTCCAAACACCAATAGGATTGAAAGTGGGTGGACTTGAACTCTCTTCCAAGATTGAAGATCTCTGCCCCTGATGTGAAGATCTTTGTTTTGTTGGGCTGGGGCTCCAAGTAAATTTCCAATGCCCAGTGTAAAGATTAATGTTCACAGGGGGCAATGTTGTGCTCATTGGGTACAGGCACAGAGTGCGAGGGACGGGGAGCCCAGCGGTTGTGATTTACCTCTGTTGGATTTGAATTTCACCTGTCTTCTCGTGAGCACAGACTGAAGTTTCGTTATCCTCAGCTTCCCCTCACGGCAGGCCCTCAGGATTGTATTGTAAGTGGTTAGTCCTATTTTTCAGATTACGTTATTGTTTATCATTCACTATATTTGAGGGGTGGCAATCGGAACAGGAGTTGGCCATTTAGCCCCTCTCGCCTGGTCCACCATTCAATGAGATCATGGTTGATCTGTGACATAACTCCATATACCTGCCTTAGTCATATCCCTTACCTTTTTGATTCACAAAATTTTAACCTGAGATAATAGATTTAACAATTGAGCTAGCATCAACTGCCATTTGTGGAAGAGTGTTCCTAACTTCTCCCACTCGTTGTGTGTAGAAGTGTCTCTTAACTTCATTCCTGGAAGTCCTAATTCGAACTTCGAGGTTATGTCCCCTGGTCGTTAAACTGGCTGTGTCTTTATAACTTTACAGTGAATTGGGTACAATCCATGTCTGGGACAACCTTGCCTTTGAAATACTGAAATTTGTTCATAAAATGTTCTTCAGATTTAATAAGAGCATATTTGTTTATCTTTATTGAGCTGGGTTTTTCTTTTTGGTAAATCAGACATTCAGGGGGTCTATTAAACAGGATGGGAGCTGTTAGCAGTAAACACCCTCGCTTCAGACAACATTCTTTGGCAGGTGGAAACCACTTCTCCATTTAAATCAAATCATAGTAATATTTTACTTAAGCTATAATCACTGAAGTTTAGTGTTTAAACATAGCAGGAGATCCAGGCTCGTTCTGTTGCAGTAGAATCACAATAAGTTAGTGGGAACTTTTAACAATAGCAATTCATTTCTGCTCACTACACACAAGGTGATTTTTCTTCCAGTGGAAACTGCAGTCAGACGGCCCCTCCTCACTTTCACTCTGAGCTTCCTCACACTATTGATAAATAATGTTAGGAAACATTAAACCCAATAGATGACAATACATTGTAGTGTAGTGTAGGGCCATCCTACCCTCTTCTGACTGTTGTCTGATTTACATGTAAACATTTCAGGGAGGCTTTACAAACTGGATATACTGGCCAGGACACCAGGAGAACTACTTTGGGGTATTTTTAAAATGTTGCAACAAAATACCATGTAGAAATGCTTCATGAATTCATTCTCAATGAAGCTTAGGATCTTACAGGACAGAAACAGGTGACTTTCCTCTCGCCCCCTCGTCCACTTTAATGTTCCTCTGTTCCAAGGTGCCTCCACTATTATTCCCATTTAAAATAATTCATGGAGTCTGTGTGAACAACATTTTCGGGCAGAACTCTACATTGTCCCCTCCCTATAAAGATATTTTTTTGAACCGTAGACATGTATCTTTTGCCATGTTACATTTGAACCTAGGGGTTATAGAATCATAGAAATTTACAGCACAGAAGGAGGCTATTCGGCCCATTGTCTGTGCCAGCTGAAAAAGCTATCCAGCCTAATCGCACTCTTGGTCTTGGTCCGCAGCCTTGCAGGTGACGGGACTTCAAGTGCGCATCCAAGTACTTATAAAAAGCGATGTCGGTTTCTGCCTCCACCACCCTTTCAGCGAGTCAGGTTCAAACCCACACCACCCTCTGGGTGAAAAAAATTATCCCCAGATCCCCTCGAATTCTTCCAATTATTTGAAATATATGCCCCCCGGTTATTGGCCTCTCTGCTAAGGGATATAGGACCTTCATATTCTTTTTTTATTTGTTCATGGGATGTGGGTGTTACTGGCAAGGGCAGCATTTATTGCCCATCCCATTTGCCTTTGAGAAGGTGGGGGTGAGTTGCCGCCTTGAAGTGACGCAGTCCGCGTGGCCCCCAATAATTTTATACACCTCAATTAAATCCCCCCCCTCAGCCTCCTCTGTTCCAATGAAAACAACTCCAGCCGATCCAATCCTTCCTCATTGCTAAAATTCTCCAGTCCTGGACCATCCTTGTAAATCTCCTCTGGACCCTCTCTGGTCCAATCCCATCTTTCCTGTAATGTGGTGACCTGAACTGGACACGGGTTAAATTTATTAGTCCGCCTGTTCCCACAGGTCCCAGTCGAGTTTCTTCATTCCTTTCCTTGGTTCAATCCGTCATTCACCGATTGGGTTTATGACCGGTCACCACCTCCTGTGATTTCCCCAATTGGCTGCCCCTCTTCTCAGAGATTCTCTCGCTCCACAGACCACCTGCACTCTGTCGGTTCCACCAATCCGGGAAGCTTCACCTGTGATTGGATGAACTCGGTGACCCGGGCCCGTAATGGCGGCCGAATCTCCCACAATGCAGAGCGGCAGAGAAAAGGCCCCATCTGTGAGACAGGCCGCGCTGCACTCTGGGAGAATGTTCGCACATGCGCACATCACCCGCCGGATCAGCGACCGCTTCCTGTTGTGTCGCGAGACAAACTTTCCGTTTTTTCGGTTGAAAACGAGCGGTTTTTATTGTGACGGAAACTGACGTCACTTTTCCTTTGAATCGCGCGGTTTGATTTAAATAAACGGCGCACATGCGCAGTGTGGCGCGTCCCTCTTAAAGGGCCCTGGACCGGCCGAGAGTCCCCGAGCCCGGGGACAGGACCGAGAGACGGGCAATGGGATTAGAGCGGAGGGCGGCCCCGGGGAGGGGGAACTTGCATTTCTCCAGCGCCTGTCACATCCTCAGGACGACCCAAAGCCTCGCAGCCAATGGGCGGGAATCAGAGCTCACCCCCCCCCCCCGCCCCCCGAACCCTCCGCACACAGACCCCCGTCTACCACTCCGTGTGATCCAAGAGACAATTCAATACATTACACTCTGTATAAACACTGAAAGCTGACACACCAGGGGAGATCGCACGGTGTTGGACACGGAGTGTAATAAACTGAAGTGTTTATAAAAAGTTACAGATCACAACCCGTGTCTCTGTCTCTCTCCGCCATCCTGGCCCGTGCTGAGTGAGCTGATCTCACTCAAAGTGTTCCTGGGAATTTTCATCAACATCTTTGAATGTGGCAGCACAAGTTGGTGAAACCGTTAAAACAGCATCCGGTTCCTTGGCTTAATAATAGAGAAATAGAGCACAAAAGCAAGGAAGTTATGTTAAACGTTTATAAATCATTGTTCAGGCCTCATCTGAAGTATTGTGTCCAATTCTGGGCACTATAATTTATTAAGGAGGTCAAGGTCTTGGAGAGGATGGAGAGGAGATTTCCCAGAATTATACCAGGGATGGGGTTTAGTTGTGTGGAGAGACTCGAGAACCTGGGATTGTTCTGCTTCGAGCAATGAAGGTTAAGGGTAGAAGTAATCCACGTGTTCAAAATTAAGAGGGGTTTTGATCGAGTAAATAAGGAGAAACTTCACCCACTGGCGGGAGGGTCGGCAACCAACGGACGCAGATTTAAGATGATTGGCAAAAGAACTAGAAGGGAGATAAGGAGATTTTTTACACAGCGAATTGTTATGATCTGGAACGCACTGCCTCAAAGGATGGTGGAGCTCGATTCAATCGTAACTTTAAAAGGAAAATTGGATAAATACTTGAAAAGGTAAAAATTACAAAGTTTATGGGTAAAGAGCATGGGAATGGGAGTAATTGGGTACCTCCTTCAAAGAGCTGGCCACTGCACGATGGGTCGAATGGCCTCCTGTGCTGTGAGATTCTAGGATTGTATATTTTCCATATATTTGTTTCTGTAAGAAGAACAATGGCAGGCTGTCTGAGCAAAGCAGATGTTCAAAAGGTCCAAACACACGAGGCATCAAAGAATCAGGTGTAGATTTCAGCACAAAGGTGTTTTTTTCTGCTCCAGTCATCAGCACAGCACAGACCCCTGAAACACGACCAGTCACTCCTTCCAATATCACAGAGACAGAAACAGACCAGCTCTCAGTTTGCTTTCGAGTGAGCGCTGAACTCATCACATGGTGTCTGCACTAAACTGGCAATTAGAATCTCCTAATCACTTGGCTGTTTGTTAATACGGTAAAAAATCAGATTTTAACTGACCTGCCCTTTTCAATCCATTTATTGATCATTCACAGAGGCCCAAAGAGACCTCTTAGAGTGTCTGAATCAGCTGTACTAAAGATGATCCATTAGTTCTTCGCGATGAACGTGATGAAAACATATGTCGCTCGTTGATTTTGGTGTCAGAGGGTTAGATATTTATCTCACGGTGGGAGAGAGATGAATAAGATGAAATAAAGCGAATGTCTGTGACAATGTTTGAATGACCGACACCAATCCGGAATTTGTACAATGCTGAATGTTTCAATTCACAATGTGGATTTCCAATGGATTCTCTGCAATGTTAACACAAATCCGTTTGTTCCACAGGAGATGGTCGTGGTTCTGGTCACAGGAAATGTACAAATTCAGAAAATTTATTGTCTTGAATTTCTATATACTTCAGTTCCCAGAACGAATAATTACAGACTCTCTGGGGTACATTTTCCGCTTGGTGATCTGGTGTAAAACTGGCCTTGCAGATTGACCGCTCGTTATTAAAACCACCTGGGGCAGGAATTCTTCCTGGACGGTACCGCCTGACGGCCGGTATCGCTCGCTGAAGCTTCCTCCTGATATTCAGTCAAGTCCCACTGAAGTCAAGGGAACTGAATATCAGGTGGGATGTGTGATGGGCGGCCTATCCGCTATCACCCACTTTGTGCAACAGCCCAAGACCATTCTGATTCCCATTGAAATTAACGGCAGGGAAATTCCCGCGGTTTGTATAAACGGCGGGCGATCCGCCCACCAAATGACCTCCAGGCGGTGAAGACATATGTCGACATCTCCTCGTCACCGGCGCAGATTCGGTACTGGCGCTCTGGCATGAAACTGCCGTTGGCTCTGTGGGACTGGATAGACCCAGACCGACTGGAAGTGTACGGGGATATGCTTCTGGCAGACAGCATGGCAGAGTCCACGAGGAAAGGCATCATCACCCTCATCTCCAAGTGAAGCTTTGTTACACCGCCTCTCAGGCAAGTTTATCCTTGCTTAGATAAGGAGACCAAAACTGTACACAGTACTCCAGGTGTGGTCTCACCAAAGCCCCGTACAATTGCAACAAGACTTCCTTACTCTTGTATTCCAGCTCCCTTGCAATAAAGGCCAACATGCCATTTGCCTTCCTAATTGCTTGCTGTACCAACATGTTAACTTGCTGTGTTTCTTGCACCAGGACACCCAAGTCTCTCTGAACATGAATATTCAAGAGTTGCTCACCATTTTAAAACATTTTGTTTTTCTATTCTTCCTATCAAAGTGAATAACCTCACATTTCCCCACATTATACTCCACCTGCCACCTTGTCCACTCACGTAACCTGTCTATCCCTTTGCAGACACTTTGTGTCCTCCTCACAGCTTACTTTCCCACGTCGCTAGCGTCAGAGATCTTTTTACACTCATATACATTGTAAATAGCTGAGGCCCAGTAAAGGCCGGTATCGCTCGCTGATAAGTCAAGGGTAAAATCCCTACGAGGACATTGGTCCCAGCCTTGTTGAGGTGCAACCCGTCCATCTTGTACAGGTCTTTAGTATTAATCAAAGTGCACAATGACGCCCCCGGTAAAGCGAGTATCTCTCCACAGATACTATCTGACCTGCTGAGTGTTGCCAGCAGTTTCAGGGTTTATTTTTGTGCTTTCACTATCGCAGTTTTCCTGACAACCTGCAACTTGCCTCAAGGGCGCAGCTTCAAGCACAACTTTCTTGTGCTCTTCTCACACACAAGATCGCACTTTACTTTCCGACACACGCACTTTAAAATCTGCCGTTTCCGCACACAGCGTCCTGCGCCACGAGAATTTGAAAGACCTTTCGCTCATGGCCTGTAATCGCTCCTTTTTCCCCACAGGCGCTCTTTACATTTATCCTCTACTCGATTCAATCGCACGTTTCAACAGAACTATTAAGATCAAGGCGGAACACTTCCGATCTTACTGCACCGCCCCAACTTGCCAAATGTGAACCTTTCAACCGCCATTCGCAGCTCTGTAGCGCTGCCCGTCGCTCACGCACCTCAACTGCTGAGAGAAAAGAGCCAACAAGCATCAAAACAAAAACCAGTTCTTCAGTTACCATCCCCTGGATCACAAGATTCCCCAAGTAAATTTCGTGAACAATCGGGCGGCTGTCTTTCCAGAGTCCAGCCCTGCTTTCGTCGTGTTTGTCTGTCGAGCGGTCACGCAGATCGAAATGTATCGACTGATTTCAAGGCACAAATGAACATTGGTGTGAATGGGACATGTGCCCAATAGAAACAGCGGTCGGAGCAGAACAAACTTAAAGGCGTGAGATCATGAAAGTGAATGTTAGAGTCGGCAAAGGAGCAGGAAAGTGTCCATGAAATGGAAGGAGGAAAGTAAAGGCGGCCCATTGACTGTGGAAGAAAGAAAAAGCTGGGAGAAGAGGCGGGTTTGAACTGTGGAACATCAAGTACAGGCATGTGAGAGTGCTGCGATTTGACGGAATTAAAAGGTTTCACCAAAATAATATTATTTCTTGTGCTAAAGATTGATTTCTTGCTGCATTCTCTGCGCATATGTGGCAATGGAGAAAATCGGTAAATGACACTCTGTGGAGACTCGGATTCGCACGGAGGTGACTGCGACCACAACGCAGAGTATTGACCACAAAACGATCACGACGAGGGACATCAGGTGTGGCAGTTGTGCCCGAACAACAGCAATGGCGCTGCTTCGAAAAGAAGGATTCTGAGCGATGAGGCCAAAACAACCAGCACCTCAAATTGTAGCAGCGGTGGGATTTAAACCCACGCCCCCACAGAAACTGGGACCTCAATCCAGCGCCTTCAACCGCTCAGCCACACTACCATGTCACCTCTGCTGCCCTCAGAATCTGGGAACTGGTGATTGAAAAGCGGCTTTCTTCCTCTGACCTTTCAGTCCAAGACTTTTGCTTTTACAAAATAAAAGGGCTTTCTTTGCACTGTTCATGCGACAAGGTGGCCGAGTGGTTACGGGAACGGGCTGCTAATCCACTGTGCTCTGCACCCATGGTTTTGTATCCCACCCGCGCCATTATTGTATTATTTCAATCGTTCATGGGATGTGGGCGTCGTTGGCAAGGCCACCATTTATTGCCCATCCCTAATTGCCCTTGAGAAGGTGGTGGTGAGCGGCCTTCTTGAACCGTTGCAGTCCGTGTGGTGAAGGTTTTCCCAATGTGCTGTTAGGTAGGGAGTTCCAGGATTTTGACTGAGCAACGCTGAAGGAAGGGTGATTTTTTATCCAAGTCGGGATGGTGTGTGAATTGGAGGGGAACGTGCAGATGGTGTTGTTCCCATGCGCCTGCTGCCCTTGTACTTCTAGCTGTTAGAGGTTGCGGGTTTGGGAGGTGCTGTCGAAGAAGCCTTGGCGAGTTGCTGCAGTGCATCCTGTGGATGGTACACACTGCAGCCACGGTGCGCCGGTGGTGAAGGGAGTGAATGTTTCGGGTGGTGGATGGGATGCCAATCAAGTGGGCTGCTTTGTCCTGGATGGTGTCGAGATTCTTGAATATTGTTGGAGCTGCACTCATCCAGGCAAGTGGAGAGTATTCCATCACACTCCTTACTTGTGCCTCGCAGATGGTGGAAAGGCTTTGGGGAGTCCAGAGGTGGGTCACTCACCACAGAATACCCAGCTTCTGGCCTACTCTTGTAGCCACAGTATTTATATGGCTGGTCCAGTTAAGTTTCTGGTCAATGGTGACCCCCAGGATGTTGATGGTGGGGGATTCGGCGATGGTAATGCCATTGGATGTCAAGGGGAGGTGGTTAGACTCTCTCTTGTTGGAGATTGTCATTGCCTGGCAATTGTCTGGCGTGAATGTTACTTGCCACTTATCAGCCCAAGCCTGGATGTTGTCCAGTTCTTGCTGCATGTGGGCACGGACTGCATCTTATCTGTGGGGTTGCGAATGGAACTGAACACTGCGCAATCGTCAGCAAAGATCCCCATTTCTGACCTTATGATGGGGGAAAGGTCATTGATGAAGCAGCTGAAGATGGTTGGGCCAAAGACACTGCCCTGAGGAACTCCAGCAGCAATGTCCTGGGGCTGAGATGATTGGCCTCCAACAACCACTCCATCTTCTTTTGTGCTCGGTATGCCGATCCAGTGGAGAGCTTTCCACCGGAGCGGCAGCTGAACGGATGGTCTCAATCTTTGTGACAGAATAGTCCAGGAGCTCCTCGCAATTTTTTTGGTGAGTGTGGAAGAGGCAGGGGGTGCAAGAAGACGGTTTGTGGTCGAGAAGAGATACAGGGGATATCTTTGGATTCCAGGATGATCCTGGAATAGTGAGCAGTTTTCTGTCTCACTCTGTTCAGAGAGAAAGAGACAGAGACCTACGCAGGAAAACATAGAAACGATGAGGCACATACACAGACAAACAGACACAGACACACAGAAACAGACACACATACACATGGAGTGACTCAGAAATACAGAGATACAGAACATGGATAATTTGGCTGATTTTTGATCGATTTCTGTCGCAGATTTCGTGAAATCTTGCAGATCAATTAAAATGAGCATAAAACTCGCGGTGTTCAACATCTTGGAATTTCAATTCACTTTAGAATGATTAATTCGACAAGGAACTTGTTGAATTTTGAAACGCAGACATGAAACAGGTTGATGAATGACGGGATCTGAAGTCTGTCAGATTTGAACCTGCGCGGGGGAAATGAATGAATTTCGAATCTGTCACCTTCATCACCAGTCAGTAAAAATCACAATTGCTCTGCATCCAGTCCTCAAATAGTCTCCGTACAATAATATTCTGAAAGTGACAATCACCTGTTTTTTTTCTCTGCAGTTTATTTTTTGGAAGAAGCTCGGCGAAGACAGAAAATTAAAAGTTGGAGTCTGATAAATGCTTCCTCCCCGTCGGGGAATGAAACCCCGGACGAAGGCGGGGCAACTCACCACGATAAGAGAGAAAGAAAGAACGAAAGAAAGACAGAGTCAGTTGTTCGTTGTCTAACAAAGAGATGGAAATGTAAAAGGTTCTTTCAAGAGTGGCCCGTGGAAAATGAAACAAACTGTCATCAAATAATTCGTTGAAAGAAATGCACTTATACATGAAGCATGTCTAACACCATCTGGGATGAGTGCACGATCAATGTAGCAGCTCCTCGTTAGTATAGTGGTGAGTATCCGCGGTCGACCGCGGTTCAGTTCCCAGACGGGGCAATTAAACTTTCTCCGCCTTCAAAAGCTTTTCTCTTATTAATTTCCAATATTGGATGCGGAAGAACAGTGTAAAACTGACTCGGAGTTTCCCACTTTCCCCAATTTAATTTCACTGATATTCCAGTGGTTTTAAAATCTGCTCTCAGCGTCACTCTTCACCTCGATGTTCGACTGGCTTCTGTGATGGTGGGGATTTCGGGAGGAGGCCGAGATAGATCATCCACTCGGCACTTCTGGCTGAAGACGGTTTCTAAAACTTTGCACTCACGTGCTGGCCTTTACCATCATTGAGGATGAGGATGTTCATAGAGCCTCTTCCCGTTAGTTGTTTCATTATCCACCATCATTCACAAATGGGTGTGGCAGGACTGCAGAGCTTTGATCTGATCCGTTGTTTGTGGGATCGCTTAGCTCTATCTACAGCATGCTGCTTCCACTGTTTGTCAAGTAGTCCTGTGTTACTTTCAGGTTATTGGTGTGTGTATGTTTGTGTGTAAGTGTTTATGTAGAGAGGAATGTGTGTGTTTGTGTATGTGTGAATATGACTATGTCTGTCACACTTGTTATATGCGTTTCTGAGTGTCTCTCTCTTCCTTTCTATCTGTCACTTTTTCCCTGCTCCTCAAATAATTTTTCTCTGGACCTTGACTAACAAAGAGATAGAAAGTAAGTCCTCTTTCAACAGTGGCATGTGGAAAGTTAAACAAATTGTCATCAAAGAAGTAGTTAAAATAGATTCACTGAAACATGCATCAGTTTCATTGCTGTCTGCGCGATCTTTCATGTCTGCGCGATCTTTCATGTCTGCGCCTGTTCCGAGACCTGTCTCTCTCTGTTTCGGGCTGGTGACAGCGCGATTCTGCGTTTTATTTCTTGCCCATCATTGTGGTTCTCACATCGAGCTGAAGCGTGAGGCAGAGAGCAGATATTTAAAATCGCTGTGAAATCAATTTGTGGAAGTGGGAAAGGCCGAGTCAGTTTTTCATTGTATTTTCAACATCCAATATTGCAGATAAATGAAAGTGAAGCTTCGAAAGCAGCAATAACCTCCTCGTCGGGGAATTGAACCCCGGTCTCCCGCGTGATTGGCGGGGATACTCACCACTATACTAACGAGGAATTGGTGCAGACAGTTGCCGTATATTCACGACAGATGCTTCACGTTTCAGTGAATCTGTTTGAACTGTTCATTTGATGACAGTTTGTTTCACTTTCCACGGACCACTGTTGAAAGAAGAATTACCGACCACTTTTCCATCTCATGTTGGATCATGATGTGGGTAACGCGGGAGAGAGTGAGACAGAAAGAGACAGATCTTCTCAGGAAAATATAGAAAATATGAGGCACATACACAGACAGACAGATACACATACACATGGATTGACTCAGAAATACTGAGAGTCAGAATATGGATAATTTGGCTGACTTTTGTTCTATTTCTGTCGTAGATTTCGTGAAATCTTGCAGATCAATTAAAATGAGCATAAAACTCGGGGTTACTCAATGCTGTGGAATTTTAATTCACTTAAGAATTATTAATTCTAGAAGATACTTGTTGAATTTTGAAACGCAGAGATGAAACAGGTTGATGAATGACGGGATCTGAAGTCTGTCAGATTTGAACCTGCGCGGGGGAAATGAATGAATTTCGAATCTGTCACCTGAACCACCAGTTCGTGAAAATCACAATTACTCTGCATCCAGTCCTCAAATAGTCTCCGTACAATAATATTCTGAAAGTGGCAATCACCTGTTTTTTTTCTCTGTAGTTTTTGTTTGGGAAGATGCTCGGCGAAGACATAAAATTAAAAGTTGGCGTCTTATAAATGCTTCCTCCCCGTCGGGGAATTAAACCCCGGACTGACGCGGAGCAACTCACCAGGATAAGAGAGAAAGAAAGAACGAAAGAAAGACAAAGTCAGTTATTGACTAACAAAGAGATGGAAATGTAAAAGATTCTTTCAAGAGTGGCCCGTGGAAAATTAAACAAACTGTCATCAAATAAATAGTTAAAAGAAATGCAGTGACACATGAAGCATGTCTAACACCATCTGGGGTGAGTGTACATTCAATACAGCAGTTCCTCGTTAGTGTAGTGGTGAGTGTCCCTGCTTCTGTCGCGGGAGAACGTGGTTCAATTTTTCAACGTTTTCAAAAGTATTTATCTCCAATGTGGAATGTGCAGTGCAACTGACTCAGAGTTTTTCAATTTAATTTCACTGATATTCCAGCGGTTTTATAATCTGCTTTCTGCATCACTCTTCACCTCGATGTTCGACTGGCTTTTGTGATGGTGGGGATTTCGGGAGGAGGCCGAGATGGATCATCCACTCGGCACTTCTGGCTGAAGGCGGTTGCGAACACTTTGCACTCACGTGCTGGGTTTTACCATCATTGAGGATGGGGATTTTCATGGAGCCTCTTCCCGTTAGTTGTTTAATTATCCACCATCATTCACAACTGGATGTGGCAGGACGGCAGAGCTTTGATCTGATCCTTGTTTGTGGGATCGCTGAGCTCGATCCACAGCATGCTGCTTCCACTGTTTGTCAGGTCGTCCTGTGTTACTTTCAGGTTATTGGTGTGTGTATGTTTGTGTGTCTCTGTCTGTGTGTGTGTTTATGTTGCTCGGATGCGGGCCTCCATTTTCACAGCTTTTTTATTTTTAGCTCCTGGGGGCCGGGATTCCTGGGCCTTCTCCTTCACACCACATGAGAGGAGACGGGAAGGCCCGAAACAGCAGGTGAATGTCTTTATAGCACAGCTTGTGGGCCCGGAGGAGCAGGAGTGCTTCCTCCAGGCCCAACAAGCCAACCTGCAGCGATCCCATATAGGCGATCGGCCGACCCCCTCCAAATCTCCGACACCCCTGCACGAGGGACAAACCCCATGATCTCCGACCCCCGCGATGACCCCCGAACACAGCCCCCGATGACTGAGTCCTCGCACCGATGACTGTCCAACCCATGACCCCTGACCAGCTCCCATGACCCCTGACCGCCTCCCATGACCCCCCCCCCCTCGATAAAATCATGCCCAATGAGTTTGATTCCCGTTGTGTTATCTCTTTGTCGGTTTGCTGGTAAACGTTTAACTCGCGTCTGTTCCCGTCAATGGTCACAAGTAGTAACAGACAGAGCGGGTCTGACCGCCCCGAGATGTGGAAAAGACATCAGTTTAGGACAAATGCCTCAAATCAAATGGTCTCCCGGCACCGAGAGACAAATGCCAGAGAAAAAGGCAGAAGAGAATAGAGAAATAAAAGCTCAATAAAGACACTACCAATATTTCCCATTCTTGATGCCTGTCTATTTCTTCCCCAACCTTTCTGTGCCGGTTAAAATTTCAGTGCAAATAAATGCGAGAATCGACTCAAAGAATGAGAACCAAGCAACAAAAATTGCCGAACACAGAATCAAACCCAGAGACCTTTAGATCTTCAATCTCACGCTCTCCAAACTCAACTTTTTCGGCTCCACTGTAAATTGGACTTTGTGACATCTCCTTGGAGGAAAATATAAACCGGGTGGAATTTCCCCTCCCGCTCATTCCTCACTCTGGGGGAATGGGACCCGGTCAGATCTCGGAGCTCAGGTTATGTTAATGTTCAGCTGATGACATCTTAATATTATCTTGTGTTTGGCCTCATTTAATCAGCTTCGTGGGCACTTTCTTCCATCATCTCGTCTCCAAAATCCCTTCTCCCCCGAAGGAATGTGGTGCAGCCGTTGCTACATTTAGCAGGAAAAGCCAATTATCGCCCCCATTTCACAGGAGAAGAAACTCACTCTGGAGATTCACATGGAGCGAATTCCCAAAATAGGTTCCCGCCCGGGACTCGCTCGCGTGGGAGGCAAACGTGATAACCGCCACAGGACAGAAACCACTACTCAATTTATAGCATCTTGTGGCTTCTCCATTAAATAACATCACTTCTGTCCCACACTACAAGCTCACAATCCGTCTCTTTCACAAACATTTCACTGATCAAAACTTCAGAAGTCACACAGGAAAAAGTCTTCATTTAAAAATCATTGAACTCCCGGAGGAGCTGCGGGGACAGACTGAGCGGTGCAACTGAGTACAGAGATACAGAGAGACACCAGCAGAGGGAGGTAGAGAGCGGTGTAACTGAGTAAAGAGATACAGAGAGACACCAGCAGAGGGAGGTAGAGAGCGGTGTAACTGAGTACAGAGATACAGAGAGACACCAGCAGAGGGAGGTAGAGAGCAGTGTAACTGAGTACAGAGATACAGAGAGACACCAGCAGAGGGAGGTAGGGAGCGGTGTAACTGGGTACAGAGATACAGAGAGACACCAGCAGAGGGAGGTAGAGAGCGGTGTAACTGAGTACAGAGATACAGAGAGACACCAGCAGAGGGAGGTAGAGAGCGGTGTAACTGAGTACAGAGATACAGAGAGACACCAGCAGAGGGAGGAAGAGAACGGTGTAACTGTGCACAGAGATACAGAGAGAAACCAGTAGAGGGAGGTAGAGAGCGGTGTAACTGTGTACAGAGATACAGAGAGACACCAGCAGAGGGAGGTAGAGAGCGGTGTAACTGAGTACAGAGATACACAGAGAAACCAGCAGAGGGAGGTAGAGAGCGGTGTAACTGTGTACAGAGATACAGAGAGACACCTGCAGAGGGAGGTAGAGAGCAGTGTAACTGAGTACAGAGATACAGAGAGACACCAGAAGACGGAGGGAGAGAGCGGTGGAACTGAGTACAGAGATACAGAGAGACACCAGCAGAGGGAGGTAGAGAGCGGTGTAACTGAGTACAGAGATACAGAGAGACACCAGCAGAGGGAGGTCGAGAGCGGTGTAACTGTGTACAGAGATACAGAGAGACACCTGCAGAGGGAGGTAGAGAGCGGTGTAACTGAGTACAGAGATACAGAGAGAAACCAGTAGAGGGAGGTAGAGAGCGGTGTAACTGAGTACAGAGGGACAGAGACAACAGAAGAGGGAGGTGGAGAGCGGTGTGACTGAGTACAGAGATACACAGAGAAACCAGCAGAGGGAGGTAGAGAGCGGTGTAACTTTTTTTTTCAAAAAATATACTTTATTCATAAAATTTGCTGCAGTACATACAATACAGTTGTCATATCACTTTCCAAACGTACACAATACAGATTATACAATTTGCAGGTTACGTCAAGTACAGTTCATTGAACACATTGGACATAATTACAGTTCATGACACTCTCGGGTGTCTCATTGCATCATACTCAACACAGATTATTGCTTACAGATTCATTTCAGATTCATTACAGGTACATTACAGCAATTTGAATTTTACATTCTGCCCGAGGGGGTTTTTCCCTGATTGCAGCCCCTCGGTTTACAATGGCGCGAAGGCTCTAAACGGTTGCCTTTCCCCACAGGGCCTTTGCGGCGGCCGCACCCATCCTCAGTGCATCCCTCAGCACGTAGTCCTGGACCTTGGAATGTGCCAGTCTGCAACACTCGGTCGAGGACAGCTCCTTGTGCTGGAAGACCAGCAAGTTTCGGGCAGACCAAAGGGCGTCTTTCACCGAGTTGATGGTCTTCCAGCAGCAGCCGATGTCCGTCTCAGTGTGCGTCCCCGGGGACAGCCCGTAGAGCACAGAAACCTGTGTTACGGAACTGCTCGGGACGAACCTGGACAGATACCACTGCATCACTCTCCAGACCTTCTTTGCAAAGGCACATTCCATAAGGAGATGGGTGACGGTCTCGTCTCCACCGCAGCCTCCTCTGGGACAGCGCGCGGTGGCGCTGAGAGTCCGGGAGTGCATGAAGGATCTGACGGGAAGGGCCCTTCTCACCACCAGCCAAGCTAGGTCTTGGTGCTTGTTTGAGAGCTCTGGCGATGAGGCGTTCTGCCAAATGACATTGACAGTCTGCTCGGGGAACCAACCGACAGGATCCACCATCTCCTTTTCCCGCAGGGTCTCGAGGACATTACGTGCGGACCACTTGCTGATCGCCTTGTGGTCAAAGGTGTTTTCCTGCACAAACCTTTCCACGAAGGACAGGTGGGGCGGAACGGTCCAACTGGACGGAGCGTTCCGTGGCAGCGTGGCCAGGCCCATCCTTCTCAACACCGGGGACAGGTAGAACCTCAGCACGTAGTGACACTTTGTGTTTGCGTACTGAGGGTCTATGCACAGCTTGATGCAGCCGCACACAAAGGTGGCCATCAGGATGAGGGCCACGTTGGGCACGCCTTTCCCCCCTTTCTCTGGAGATTTGTACATCGTGACCCTGCGGACACGGTCCATTTTTGATCTCCAGACAAAGTGGAAGATGGCTCGGGTGACTTTCGCGGCGCAGGAGCGAGGTATGGGCCAGACCTGCGCCACGTACAGCAACACCGAGAGCACCTCGCACCTGATGACCAGGTTCTTGCCCACGATCGAGAGGGATCGTTGATGCCACAGTCCCAGTTTCTGCTTAACCTTGGAGATACGCTCCTCCCAGTTTTTGGTGCACGCCCCGGCCCCCCCGAACCAGATCCCCAGCACCTTCAGGTAATCCGACCTGACGGTGAAGGGGACAAAGGATCGGTCGGTCCAGTTCCCAAAGAACATGGCCTCGCTCTTGCTACGATTTACCCTGGCCCCCGAGGCCAGTTCGAACTGGTCGCAGATGCTCATCAATCTGCGGACCGACAGCTGATCCGAGCAACTGTGTACAGAGATACACAGAGACACCTGCAGAGGGAGGTGGAGAGCGGTGTATCTGAGTACAGAGATGCAGAGAGGCACAAACAGATGGAGGTCGAGAGCGGTGTAACTGGGTGCAGAGATACAGAGAGACACCAGCAGACTGTGCAGCAAAGCAACCTTTTATCTGAAATCTGAGGCGAGATCTAAACTGCACAGAGTAGAGGAAGCATTACTGTGTATCTAACCCGTGTTGTACCTGCCCTGGGAATGTTTGATTTGACAGTGTAGAGGGAGCTTCATTCTGCATATATCCCGTGCTGTCCCTGTCCTGGGAGTGTTTGATGGGGCAGTTCAGATGGAACATTAATCAGTCTCTCCACATAACTGAAGTCCCTCATCCATGGCACCATTCTAGTAAATCTCCTCTGCACCCTCTCGAAGGCCTTGACATCCTTCCCAATGTTTGGTGTCCAGAATTGAACACAATACTCCAGCTGAGGCCCAACCAGTGTTTTATAAAGGTTTAGTATCAATTCCTTGCTTTTCTATTCTGTGCCTCAATTAATAAAGCCAAGGGCCCCATTTGCTTTTTTTAACAGCATTCTCAACTTATCCTGCCACCTTCAAAGATTTGTGTAACTACACTCCCAGGTCTCTCTATTCCTGCACTCCCTTTAAAATTGCACCATTTAGTTTATATTGTCTCTCCTCATTCTTCCTACCATAATGTATCACTTCACAATTCTCTGCATTAAATTTCATCTGCCATGTTTCTGCCCATTTCACCAGTCTGTCTATGTCTTCCTGAAGTCTGTTACTATCCTCAACATTGGTTATTACATTTTCGAGTTTCATGTCATGTGCAAAATTTGAAATTATACCCTGTACTCTCAAGTCCCAGTCATTAATATATATCAAAAAGAGCAGTGGCCATAATACGGAGCCCTGGGGGACACCACTGTATACTTGCCTCCAATCTGAAAAACAACCGTTCACCACTACTCTCTGTTATCTGCCCCTTAGCCAAATTTGTATCCACGCTGCCTTTGTCCGTTTAACCCCATGGGCTTCAATTTTGCTAACATGTCTATTGTGTGATTCTTTATCTTGCCTTAATCTCTCCCTGCATAGAAACTCCCCGACCCATATTCATGGCCACCCCCTCGACCTTGCCAACTCACGTGGCCTCTCTACTCCCGATTGTGTCAATCATGGATAAGGCCATCTCTGATCACCTCCTTGTATCCCTCTCCACCCACATAGAATCATAGAAAAATAGAAAGTTTACAGCATGGAAGGAGGCCATTTGGCCCATCGAGTCCTTACCGGCTCAATGCAAGATCAATCCATGTAGTCCCACTCCCCCAATGCAGATCACAGAATGAACTCAGGAATCCCACGCCACTTTCTATGAGCGGTGACAGGCTGCGGTTATGGTGCAGACCGGGACCCAGGGCTGAGGCTGTGGTCATCAGTTACTCTGGGAATGGCACAATCTGTTTCATGACTAGCCGGGGGTGAGAGTAACACCTGGGAGTCAGGCTGGTGTTTAGAAGGGTGTGGGTTCCATCTCCCGTTCCAGGACTGGGACACATGATCCAGACTGACTGTGTCGTTCTGAGAGGGAGCTGCATCGTGAGAGGTGCTGTCCTTTGAATGAGGTGGTTAATGGAGGTCCCTTCTTTCTGCTCCCAGGTTTTAAATGTCCCGTGGCAATTTGTGAAGAGCAGGGAGTTCTCCCGGTGTCCTGGCCAATATTCTTTCCACAACCATCAGCACCCAACAAACAGGCGATCTGCTCAATATCTCATCACTGTTTGTGGGATCTTGCTGTGCACAAATTGGCTGCTACGTTCTCTTATAAAACGATAGTGACTGAAGTTCCAGTGAAGTGCGTTGGGATGTCCTGCGGATGTGCAAGGTGCGATACAAATGCAAGTTCCTTGTTTCTCACAGTGGGCCGTGTCTCTTTCCTCGAATCATTGAGACTCTCAGTCAATTGGTCCGTTCTCTCCGCAGATGGGGCCCGACCCGCTGAGTGTTTCAAGATTGTTCTGTGCGTGTTTCACTCAGACTCGGGTTTTACAGTAAATGATAAAACGATTGTCGTCAAACGCTTGGCTATAAGCTGCTGCCCAGCTGCTGAGTGACCTGTCGGGACATTGTTGCTTGCTTCCCTTCAGCTTGTGCGACTGGGTTTTTGGTGCACTGTCCCTTTCAGAGCTGTGGTTTGCCTCATTTCTCAGTGTGATTGTGGGGCTGACACAGAAGCGAAAGAGGAAGGACCAGCCACAGCCCGGACTGCAGGCAAATTGGGAGGCTGGGACTAAAAGTTCACTAACCCCACACCGGGAGTCGAACCCGGGCCACTTGGGTGAAAAACAGGATTCCTCACCGCGAGACCATATGGGAACTGAAAAACAGATTAGCAGGAAGGGCACTGAGACGACAACCGGAAAGTTAACGGACGATTCAAAGGAGGTATTCACAATTATGAAAGGGATTGACAGAGTGTGGAAGGAGAAATTGTTTCCAGTGATGGAAGGGTTAATAACCAGAAGAGAAAGATTTAAGATAAATTGAAAGACAATCATGGGGGATGTGACTAAGATTGAGACCATTCATTCAGCTGCCTCTGCCGCTCTCCCTCCATTCCCCTCGCCCACCAAGTTTCTCTCCTACCTCCCCTCATGCCCTCTCTGAGCTCTCTTGACCCATCTCCTGCTCCCTCGACCCTATTCCCACCAAACTGCTGACCACACAACCTCCCTTCCTGGCCCCATGTCAGCTGACATTGTTAATGGTCTCCTCTCCTCAGGTACTGTCCCCCTCCCCATCAAATCTTCCATCATCACCCTCCTTCATAAAAGACCCACCCTTGACCCCTGTATCCTTGCAAACTACCACCCCATCTCCCACCTCCATTTCCTCTCCAAAGAGTTGTCGCCTCCCAAATCCATGTCCATCTTTCCCACAACACCATGTTTGAATCCCTCCAATCAGGTTTCCACTCCTGCCACAGTACTGAAACGGCCCTTGTCAAAGTCACAAATGACATCCTCTGTGACTGTGTGGAGTGAGATTTAATCTTGATCTAACCCTTGATGCACCTGCCCCCGGAGTGTTTGATGGCACAGTGTAGAGGGAGCTTTACTCTGCCATGTACTGTACAGTATCAGTCTGTGATGGAGCAGAGCCCTGCTCTTTAATAGAAATCATTCTTTCGATTAGCCACTGAGCCCCTAAAGCAGCCTCCGAGACCCAAAGTCTGATTTCCATCCCACAGTTCCAGCAGTTTGCGAGGGCTGGGCCACGTTAACAGCAGCTCTCTGTTCCTGGTCTGGAGCTGAGGTGTTGTGTATTGTCCCTGACACAGGGACCAGACGGTGAGCTGCTGGCTCCTATTGTTCTGGGATCATTCCCTGCTGCTCTGTTCTCACCTCTTCACTGGGTCTCAGATTATTACCAGCCATCTTCCTGATCAATAAACAATCGCCAGTCTGACCGGGGAGATTTGAAATGTGTGAAACATTTCATGTGTCTCATCCCTCTCCCTGGACACAAATAAATCGGCCATCATGAAATGGTCACGGTCCATTTCTTGAGCCTTCTCCTTCTTAGAAGAATCTTTTAAACTCCTTGCTAAAGTGACCATTGATCTTAATGTCTTGTTTTGCGGTATGTTCTAGATTGTTCCAGGTCAGCATTGTAATAATTCGGGGTAGATGAAAAGTGGGATCATTATATTAAATCGAGATATTTATCACAGCCCCGCCCCCAAACATTCAAACCACCGTTCAGGAGGAGAACCCCTCTGCTCACTGACCTACATTGGCTCCCAGTCCACAAACATCTCAAATTTTAAATTCTCATCCTCGTCTTCAAATCCCTCCATGACCTCGCCCCTCCCTATCTCTGTAACCTCCTCCACCCCGACAACCCTCCGAGATCTCTGAGCTCCTCCAATTCAGGCCTCTTGCGCATCCACGATTTTCATCGCTCCACCATTGGCGGCCGTGCCTTCAACCGACTGGGCCCAAAGCTCTGGATTTCCCTCCCTAAACCTCCCGCCTCTCGACCTCTCTCTCCTCCCTTAAGACACTTAAAACCTACCTCACCTGTCCCAATATCTCCTTATGTGGCTCCGTGTCACATTTTGTTTGATAATCGCTCCTGTGAAGCGCCTTGGGACGTTTTACTCCGTTAAAGGCGCGATATAAATGCAAGTTGTTGTTGTTGTTGGGGTGGAGAAAGGGTTTTCTTTCTTTTTATCACTCTTTTCTATCTCTCTATTTCTTTCCTTTCTCGGACTCTGTTTTCCGGGTCTGTTTACTGACACACATTACAATCTGTGTCACTCGGTGTCTAACAATGTGAGGCAATGTGTTTTATTCCCGCTGTGTTATCTCTCTGGCGGTTTGCTGATAAATGTTTAACTCGCGGCCTGTTCCCGTTAATGGTCACAAGCAGTAACAGACAGACAGAGCGTGTCTGACCGCCTGAGATGTGAAAAAGGCATCAGTTTAGGACAAAGGCATCAAATCAAATGTTCATCGGGCACCGAGAGAGACAAAAACCAGAGAGAAAGGCAGAAGGAAATAGAGAAATAAAAGCTAAATACAGACATCCTTGATGTCTCTCTATTCCATCCCCAACTGTTCAGTGTCGGGTAAAAATGTCAGTGTAAATAAATGTCGGAGAATCGGTGAAAAGAAGAAACAAAATAACCCAAAACGGCCGAAACCAGCAACCTTAAGATCTTCAGTCTAACGCTCTCCCAACTGAGCTATTTCGGCCCCACATTAAATTGACCTTTGGGTCATCCTCTTGGAATAAAATATAACCCCGGGTGGAATTGCCCCTCCCGCTCATTCCTCACTTCGGGAGAATGAGACCGACCATCAAGGAGAGATTTTCTGATACTGTCGTTGAATCTCATTTATATTAAACATTCCTTGAACTCTCTGCCGGGGGGATTCAGAGCTGGGGTTCGCCATGAACCAGCTTCCCCTCAATTCCCAGCTTTATCAGTGAATCGACCAACAAACGCTCGACAGAGCTCAGGTTATATTAATAATAAAAACAGAAAATGCGGGAAACACTCAGCAGGTCAGGCAGCATCTGTGGAGAGAGAAACATCCTTTCAGGTCGATGACCTTTCATCAGAACTCTCTCCACAGATGCTGTCTGACCTGCTGAGTATTTCCAGCATTTTCAGTTTTTACTTCAGATTTCCAGCATCTGCAGTATTTTTCTTTTGTTTTACATCTTGTATTGATGTTCTGCTGATGATATCTTAATATTATCTTGTTTTTGGGCCACTTTAATCAGGTTCATGGACAAATTTTTCCATCATCCCTTCTCCCACATCGCTTCTCTCTCTCATTCATTCTTTTCTCCTTTCAATCCAGAAGAGGGCGGGAATCAGAGCTCACCCCCCGAACCCTCCGCACACAGAGCCCCGTCTACCACTCCGTGTGATCCAAGAGACAATTCAATACATTACACTCTGTATAAACACAGAAAGCTGACACACCAGGGGAGATCGCACGGTGTTGGACACGGAGTGAAATAAACTGAAGTGTTTATAAAAAGTTACAGATCACAACACGTGTCTCTGTCTCTCTCCGCCCTCCCGACCTGCACTGATTGAGCTGATCTCAACTGGTGTGGTACTGAGACCCACACAGAGCAGGATGGGCACATGTTCAATCTCCAGCCTGTACTGAGTGAGCTGATCTCACGAAGTGTGCGACTGAGACACGGAGCAAAAAAAGCCGAGGCTCAGTCCAGGGCCTGTGCCGAGTGAGCTGACTCAATGTGTTCCTGGTAATTTTCATCAACATCTTTGAATGTGGCAGCACAAGTTGGTGAAGCCGTTAAAACAGCATCCGGTTCCTTGGCTTAATAATAGAGAAATAGAGCACAAAAGCAAGGAAGTTATGTTAAACGTTTATAAATCATTGTTCAGGCCTCATCTGAAGTATTGTGTCCAATTCTGGGCACTATAATTTATTAAGGAGGTCAAGGTCTTGGAGAGGATGGAGAGGAGATTTCCCAGAATTATACCAGGGATGGGGTTTAGTTGTGTGGAGAGAGTCGAGAACCTGGGATTGTTCTGCTTCGAGCAATGAAGGTTAAGGGTAGAAGTAATCCACGTGTTCAAAATTAAGAGGGGTTTTGATCGAGTAAATAAGGAGAAACTTCACCCACTGGCGGGAGGGTCGGCAACCAACGGACGCAGATTTAAGATAATTGGCAAAAGAACTAGAAGGGAAATAAGGAGATTTTTTGACACAGCGAATTGTTATGATCTGGAACGCACTGCCTGAAAGGATGGTGGAGCTCGATTCAATCGTAACTTTAAAAGGAGAATTGGATAAATACTTGAGTATCTCCCCACAGATACTACCTGACCTGCTGAGTGTTGCCAGCAGTTTCTGGGTTTATTTTTGAGCTTTCACTGGAGCAGTTTTCCTGACAACCTGCAACTTGCCTCAAGGGCGCAGCTTCAAGCACAACTTTCTTGTGCTCTTCTCACACACAAGATCGCACTTTACTTTCCGACACACGCACTTTAAAATCTGCCGTTTCCGCACACAGCGTCCTGCGGCACGAGAATTTGAAAGACCTTCCGCTCATGGCCTGTAATCGCTCCTTTTTCCCCACAGGCGCTCTTTACATTTATCCTCTACTCGATTCAATCACAAATTTCAACAGAACTATTAAGATCAAGGCGGAACACTTCCGATCTTACTGCACCGCCCCAACTTGCCAAATGTGAACCTTTCAACCGCCATTCGCAGCTCTGTAGCGCTGCCCGTCACTCACGCAACTCAACTGCTGAGAGAAAAGAGCCAACAAGCATCAAAACAAAAACCAGTTCTTCAGTTACCATCCCCTGGATCACAAGATTCCACAAGTAAATTTCGTGAACAATCGGGCGGCTGTCTTTCCAGAGACCAGCCCTGCTTTCATCGTGTTTGTCTGTCGAGCGGTCACGCAGATCGAAATGTATCGACTGGTTTCAAGGCACAAATGAACATTGGTGCGAATGGGACATGTGCCCAATAGAAACAGCGGTCGGAGCAGAACAAACTTACAAGGCGTGAGATCGTGAAAGTGAATGTTAGAGTCGGCAATGGAGCAGGAAAGTGTCCATGAAATGGAAGGAGGGAAGTAAAGGCGGCCGATTGACTGTGGAAGAAAGAAAAAGCGGGGAGAAGAGGCGGGTTTGAACTGTGGAACATCAAGGACAGGCATGTGAGAGTGCTGGGATTTGAAGGAATGGATAGGTTTTCGCCACCAACAAAAAATATTTCTTATATATATTAAAGATTGATATATTGCTGCATTCGATCAGTATGTGTGGCAGAGGATAAAAGAGGTGAGAAAATTCTGCCGTGACTCGGATTCGAACCGAGGTTGCTGCGACCACAACGCAGAGTACTAACCACTCTACGATCACGGCGCCACACCTCAGCTGCTGCTATAAGACCCGAACCACAGCAATAAGCAGCGCCTCAAATTGTTGCAGAATAGCGGTCCAGCCCCTCCCACGGCCCATCCTTTTAATATCCACCCAGCAATTTCACCAGTGCTGGTTTCATCAACTTGTGCTTCTTTTTGAATTGTTCTCAGTATTATCTGTCCTGATCCTTTACTTGGCCCACTAGAATCCTAGAATCATAGAAAGGCAACAGCACGGAAGGAGGCCATTCGGCCCATCGAGTCCCCGCCGGCTCCATGCAACAGCAATCCAGCTGGTCCCACTCACCCGCCCTATTCCGGTCGCCCTGCAATTCTTTTCCTGTCAAGTACTTATCCATTTCCTTTTGAAGGCCATGATTGAATCTGCCTCCACCACCCCCTCGGGCAGTGCATTCCAGATCCTAACCACTCGCTGTGTCAAAAGATTTTCCTCATTTCACCTTTGGTTCTTTTGCCAATCACGTCAAATCTGTGTCCTCTGGTGCTTGACATTTCCACCAATGGGAACAGTTTCTCTCTATCGACTCCGTCTGGACCCTTCATGATTTTGAATACCTCGATCAAATCTCCTCACAACCGTCTCTGTTCCAAGGAGAACAACCCCAGCTTCTCCAGTCTGTCCACGTAACGAAAGTCCCTCACCCCTGGAATCATTCTTGTAAATCTCTTCTGCACCCTCTCTAAGGCCATCAGATCTTTCCTAAAGTGCGGTGCCCAGAACTGGACACAATGCTCCAGTTGTGGCCAAACCAGTGTTTTGCAAAGTTTCATCATGACTTCCATAATTTTTCCTCTATGCCTCTATTTATAAAGCCCAGGATCCCGTATGCTTTTTAACCACTTTCTTAACCTGCCTTGTCACCTTTAACGATTTGTGCACATGTACCCCCAGATCTCTCTGTTCCTGTACCCCTTTTAGAGTTGTGTCCTCTAGTTTATTTTGCCTCCCCTCGTTCTTCCTACCGAAATGTATCACGTCGCATTTTTCTGTGTTAAATTTCATCTGCCACGTGTCCGCCCATGCCATCAGCCTGTCAATATCCTCTTGAAGTCTATCACTATTCTCCTCACTGGCCACTCCCTTCCAGGTTTTGTGTCATCTGCACATTTTGAAATTGTGCCCTGTGCATCCAAGTCCAAGTCATTAATATATATCAAGAAAAGCAGTGGTCCCAGCACCGACTACACGGCATCTACACATTTGTCCAATGCCCCTAGAGTGAAGCGGGATCACTTTGCACTCGTAAACCAGCAACCCTGATGTTAAAATCATCTGCCGGAGAAAGACGTGATTTCAGCGCGGTGACACTGGGCCAGAGCAAAGTTCAGTTAATGTGATTGCCGAGTGGCGAGGGAGTCAAAGGATATGGGGAAAAGGCGGAAAAGTGGAGTTGAGGTAAAAATAAGATCAGCCATGATCTCATTAAATGGCGGAGTAGGCTCGAAGGGCCAAATGGCCGACTCCTGCTCCTATCTCTTATGGTCTTATGATCTTATGGTGGTGAGAGGGTGGATTTGGAACTCCTGTGCGGCTGCTTTGCGCAGGTAACACGACTTGTTACAAACTAAACCATTAATTCACCGAGCTAAAGTTTGAGGTTGCAGCGACAAGAACCTGATTACATTAATTACAGGAAATTAATGAAACTCTGTGAAAGATGAATAATTGTTGTAATCGCCATTGATCAACCGATAACTTTCTGCTGCAGACTGACAGAAACACTGACATGGACACTGGGTGAGAGAGAAACTTTAATCAGTTTCAACAACAACAACTACAAATACAACGTCCATTTATATCACACATTTAACGTAGCAAAACGTCCCAAGGGGCTTCACAGGAACTTTTTTAAACAAAATTTGACACTGAGCCACAGAAGGAGATATTAGAAGCAAAATACTGCGGATGCTGGAAATCTGAAATAAAAACAGAAAATGCTGCAAATAATCAGCAAGTCAGGCAGCGTCTGTGGAGAGAGAAACAGAGTTAATGTTTCAGGTCGATGACCCTTCGTCAGAAATGGAAAAAGTTGAAGATTAAACAGTTTTTCAGCAAGTACAAAGTCAGGAAAAGGGATGGGGGAGGAAGGGGAGGGGAGGAAAGAACAAAAGGGTAGGTCTCTGATAGGGTGGAGGGCAGGAGTGATTAAATAACAAAAGGGATGATGGTGCAAGTCAAGGAGGGTGGTAATGGGACAAGTAAAGAAACAAAAGATGGGTCTAGAGGAGCTGTTAATGGCAACATTAGAACCATAACGGCCCTGGGAGGTGGGAAGGGAGGAGGTGAAAGGGCAGGAGTTGCATGGGAAGGTGCGGTGGGAGGAGAGCGGGTGTTGGGGGTGATGGAAGAGTGGACCAGGTTGTCGAGGAGGGAGCAGTCGCGTCAGGATGTTGAAAGGGGAGTGGAGGGGGTGTTGTGTTTGGTGGTGGCATTCCGCTGGAGGTGGTTGAAATGGGGGAGGATGGTACGTTGAATGTGGAGGCTGGTGGGGTGGAAAGGAAGGACAAGAGGAACCCTGTCATGGTTCTGGGAGGGAGGGTGTGAGGGCAGAAGTGGAGGAAATGGGACGGACACGGTCAAGGGCCCTGTTAACTACAGTGGAGGGGAATCATCGGTTGAGGAGAAAGGAAGACTTATCGGAAGCACTGGAGTGGAAGGCGGCATCGTCAGAACAGATGTGATGGAGACAGAGAAACTGGGAGAAGGGAATAGAGTCCTTACAGGAAGCGGAGTGGGAGGAAGTGTAATCAAGGTAGCTGTGAGGGTCGGTGGGCTTATAATAGATATTGGTTGACAGCCTATCCGCGGAAATGGAGATAGAGAGGTCGAGGAAGGGAAGGGAAGATTCGGAGATGGACCGTGTGAAGGCGAGGGAAGGGTGGAAATTGGAAGCAACCTTGATGACATTTCCCAGTTCAGGGCGGGAGCAGGAAACGGCATCGATACAGTCATCAATGTACCAGAAAAAGAGGAGAGGGAGGGGAGCTGAGTAGGACTGGAACAAAGAATGTTCCACGTATCCCACAAAAAAGGGAGGCATAGCTAGGACCCATAAGGGTTCCCATAGCAACACCTTTTATTTGGAGGAAGTGAGTGGAGTCAAAGGAGAAGTTGTTCAATGTAAGAACAAGTTCAGCCAGGCAGAGGAGGGTGGTGGATGGAGACTGGTTGCGTCTTCGTTCAAGGAAGAGGCAGAGAGCCCGCAGGACGCCCTGGAGGGAGATGGAGGTGTCGACGGACTGGACGTCCACAGAAAAAATGGAGACAGTTAGGGCTGGGCAACTGGAAACTGTTTAAGTGGCGGAGGATGTCGGAAGAGTCATGGATGCAGGTCGGAATAGACTGGAGGAGGGGAGAGAAAATAGAGTCGAGATAGGAAGAAATTGGTTCCGTGGGACGAGAACAGGCTGAGACGATGGATCTACCAGGGCAGTCCTGTTTGTAGATCTTGGGAAGGAGGTTGAAGTGGGCTGTGCGGGGTTGGGAGACTGTGAGGTTGGAGGCCATGGGGGAAGATCTCCAGAGGAGATGAGGTCAGTAACGGTCTGGGAAACTATGGCTTGATGTTCGGTGGTGGGGTCATGGTCCAGGGGAAGGTAGGAGGAGGTATCGGAGAGTTGGCGTTCAGCCTCCACTAGGTAGAGGTCTACTCACCTCACAACAACAACAGAGCCGCCCTTGTCAGCAGGTTTAATGACAATGTCAGGATCGGACTCGAGAGAACGGAGTGCTGCGAGTTCAGAGGGAGGGAGGTCAGAGTGAGTGAGGGGAGTAAAGAAATTGAGACGGTCGATTTCACGCTGGCAGTTCGCAATGAAAAGTTCAAGAGAGGGTAAGAGGATAGAGGGAGGGGTCCAGGTGGAACGGGAATTCTGAAGATGGGAGAAAGGGTCCGCTGTGCGGGGGGAAGACTCCTGGTCAAAGAAATGGGCGCGGAGGTGAAGGTGATGGAAGAAGAGCTCAGCATCGAGTCCAGCTCGAAACTCATTGAGGTGGGGGCGTAAGGGGATGAAGCTGAGGCTTTTACTGAGGTCTGACGTTCGGGGTCAGAGAGGGGAAGGTCAGAGGGAATGGTGAAAACACGACAAAGAGATTGGAGGGAGGGATGAGGTCAGAGGAAAGTGAAGGGGAAGAAGGATCGGGAGAGGTGTTGGTATCTAAGAGTTGTTGAAACTTGCGGTCCTTGACACCTGAAAGGAAGAAAAAAAGTTTATTTCATTAAAGCGCCGGATGAGGCGAAGGATGAAATGGAACTGCGGACCAGGACAGCTCTGAAGTGGAGAGAGTCGGTGCTGCTGAAGAGAGAGTGTTTGATCAGGTTTCTACTAAAACTCACTTTCACAGACACACCTCCTTCCTCAGCAACTGTGTCCGGCTCCGACTTATTCCACGTGGATTCCAACTTAAATTCCACCCTTCATGTTTCGGATCCACCCATGATTCCAGATATCTCCATGATATTCAGCGTTCCTCCAACCACTGCTCCCGCCGCTTCCTGAGATCCACGCTCAACGCCACGCACCGTCACATGCTCACTCTCGACCTCTCTCTCCACGCATGGTTTTTATCCCATCCGCGCCATTATTGCATTTACCGTTTGATGTGTTGGTTCCTTCATTATATTCATCCAGAAGTCCTGGGTTTCAGTCCAATCCGAAGCCACGGTGGATGAATTTTGCATTGCTCGCTGAACTCTGCTCAAATCAGCAAAGTCCTGATTGGCGGCCGGAGGTGTTGCGAGTGTAAGATGTGAATAACGTGAAGTATCAATCAAAGTGCACAATTTCTGTTTAATCTTCAACCTTTTCCAGTTCTGACGACGGATCATCGACCTGAAACGTTAACTCTGTTTCTCTGTCCACAGATGCTGCCTGACTTGCTGATTATTTACAACATTTTCTGTTTTTTTTTTCAAATTTCCAGCATCGGCAGTATTTTGCTTCTAATATCTCCTTCTGTGGTTGTGTCAAATTTTGTATGAAAACGTGACCGTGAAGCCCCTTGGGATCTTTTGCTACCTTAAAGGAGCTTTATAAATACTACAGGCAGAGCAGTTCCAGTTGTGGTGTGGCGCCGTGATCGTATAGTGGTTCGTACTCTGCGTTGTGGCCGCAGCAACCTCGGTTCGAATCCGAATCACTGCATAGTTTTTGTCTTCTGCCTCTCTTGCTCATCGAATGCAGTAATATTTCAATCTTTTATACATGAAATAAAACCAAATATTCCATCAAATCCCAGCACTCTCACATGCCTGTACTTCACGTGCCGCAGTTCAAACCCGCCTGTTCTCCCAGCTTTTTCTTCCTTCCACAGTCAATCGGCCGCCTTTACTTTCCTCCTTCCATTTCATGAACATTGCCGACTCTAACATTCACTTTCACGATCTTATGCCTTTAAGTTTGTTCTGCTCCGACCGCTGTTTCTATTGGGCACATGTCCCATTCGCACCAATGTTCATTTGTGCCTTGAAACCAGTCGATACATTTCGATCTGCGTGACCGCTCGACAGACAAACACGACCAAAGCAGGGCTGGTCTCTGGAAAGACAGCCGCCCGAATGTTCACGAAATTCACTTGGGTGATCTTATGATCCAGGGGATGGTAACTGAAGAACTGGTTTTTGTTTTGATGCTTGTTGGCTCTTTTCTCTGAACAGTTGAGTTGCGTGAGTGACGGGCAGCGCAACAGAGCTGTGAATGGCGGTTGAAAGGTGCACATTTGGCAAGTTGGGGCGGTGCAGTAAGATCGGAAGTGTTCCGCCTTGATCTTAATAGTTCTGTTGAAGCGTGAGATTGAATCGAGTAGAGGATACATGTAAAGAGCGGCTGTGGGGAAAAAGGAGCGATTACAGGCCATGAGCGAAAGGTCTTTCAAATTCTCATGACGCAGGACGCTGTGTGCGGAAACGGCAGATTTTAAAGCGCGTGTGTCGGAAAGTAAAGTGCGATCTTGTGTGTGAAAAGAGCACAGGAAAGTTGTTCTTGAAGCTGCGTCCTTGAGGCAAATTGCAGGTTGTCAGGAAAACTGCAATAGTGAAAGCTCAAAAATAAACCCTGAAACTGCTGGCAACACTCAGCAGGTCAGACAGTATCTGTGGAGAGATACTCACTTTACCGGGGCCTCATTGTGCATTGATTAATATTAAAGACCTGCACAAGATGGACGTGTTGCACCTCAACAAGGCTGGGACCAATTTCCAGGCAGGGAAGTTCCTCTTGACTGAACAGAGAGCAATGCCGGCCGTTTTTGGGCGTCAGCTATTTTCAATCTCTATTAACGACTTAAATGAAGGGACCGAGTGCAATGTGTCCAAGTTTGCTGACGATACAAAGATAGATAGGAAAGTAAGCTGTGAGGAGGACACAAAGTGTCTGCAAAGGGATAGAGACAGGTTAAGTGAGTGGGCAAGAAGGTGGCAGATGGAATATAATGTGTGGAAATGTGAGGTTATTCACTTTGATGGGAAGAATAAAAGAACAGAATATGTTTTAAATGGTGAGAAATCATTAAACGTTGGTGAAATTAAAAAGGAAAATAGGAAAGCAAAGAGAGGGCATGAAAAAATAGGCCTCTTGCGCATCCACGATTTTCATCGCTCCACCATTGGCGGCCATGACTTCAACCGACTGGGCCCAAAGCTCTGGATTTCCCTCCCTAAACCTCCCCGCCTCTCGACCTCTCTCTCCTCCCTTAAGACACTTAAAACCTACCTCACCTGTCCCAATATCTCCTTATGTGGCTCCGTGTCACATTTTGTTTGATAATCGCTCCTGTGAAGCGCCTTGGGACGTTTTGCTCCGTTAAAGGCGCGATATAAATGCAAGTTGTTGTTGTTGGGGTGGAGAAAGGGTTTTCTTTCTTTTTATCACTCTTTTATATCTCTCTATTTCTTTCCTTTCTCGGACTCTGTTTTCCGGGTCTGTTTACTGACACACATTACAATCTGTGTCACTCGGTGTCTAACAATGTGAGGCAATGTGTTTTATTCCCGCTGTGTTATCTCTCTGGCGGTTTGCTGATAAATGTTTAACTCGCGGCCTGTTCCCGTTAATGGTCACAAGCAGTAACAGACAGACAGAGCGTGTCTGACCGCCCTGAGATGTGGAAAAGGCATCAGTTTAGGACAAATGCATCAAATCAAATGTTCATCGGGCACCGAGAGAGACAAAAACCAGAGAGAAAGGCAGAAGGAAATAGAGAAATAAAAGCTAAATACAGACATCCTTGATGTCTCTCTATTCCATCCCCAACCGTTCAGTGTCGGGTAAAAATGTCAGTGTGAATAAATGTTTGAGAATCGGCCCATGGAAGATGAAACAAAATAACAGAAAACTGCTGAAACCCAGGATCGAACCAGGGCCCTTTTCAATCTGTTGAACGCTCGCCCCATTGAGTTGTTTCAACCCCACTTTGGGTCATCCTCTTGGAATAAAATATAACCCCGGGTGGAATTGCCCCTCCCGCTCATTCCTCACTTCGGGAGAATGAGACCGACCATCAAGGAGAGATTTTCTGATACTGTCGTTGAATCTCATTTATATTAAACATTCCTTGAACACTCTGCCGGGGGGATTCAGAGCTGGGGTTCGCCATGAACCAGCTTCCCCTCAATTCCCAGCTATATCAGTGAATCGACCAATGAACGCTCGAGAGAGCTCAGGTTATATTAATAATAAAAACAGAAAATGCGGGAAACACTCAGCATGTCAGGCAGCATCTGTGGAGAGAGAAACATCCTTTCAAGTCGATGACCTTTCATCAGAACTCTCTCCACAGATGCTGCCTGACCTGCTGAGTATTTCCAGCATTTTCTGTTTTTATTTCAGATTTCCAGCATCTGCAGTATTTTGCTTTTGTTTTACAGCTTGTATTAATGTTCTGCTGATTATATCTTAATATTATCTTATTTTTGGCCACTTTAATTAA
This sequence comes from Heptranchias perlo, assembly GCF_035084215.1. Classification (NCBI taxonomy): domain Eukaryota; kingdom Metazoa; phylum Chordata; class Chondrichthyes; order Hexanchiformes; family Hexanchidae; genus Heptranchias; species Heptranchias perlo. The sequence continues at coordinate 10,371,078 of NC_090359.1, forward strand.
GTTCACGGACAAATTCTTCCATCATCCCTTCTCCCACATCGCTTCTCTCTCTCATTCATTCTTTTCTCCTTTCAATCCAGAAGAGGGCGGGAATCAGAGCTCACCCCCCGAACCCTCCGCACACAGACCCCCGTCTACCACTCCGTGTGATCCAAGGGACAATTCAATACATTACACTCTGTATAAACACAGAAAGCTGACACACCAGGGGAGATCGCACGGTGTTGCACACGGAGTGAAATAAACTGAAGTGTTTATAAAAAGTTACAGATCACAACTCGTGTCTCTCTCTCTCTCCGCCATCCTGGCCCGTGCTGTGTTATCCGTTCTCACCCAATGTGTTACTGGTAATTTTGTGGAAGTGCATGACGGGATACTTGACCATATTAACTCTTTATTAACTCACATGATAGGATCAGCCACAAACACAATGTAAGCACAATTGTGTAATTGCGTTTGAGCCTTGGTATGTTGATAATTACGCCTAGCACAGCCTGGCCTTCCTTGAGATAAGGACAGAATATAATAATAATAGAGTTGATGAATGGCCATGAAGCCTTGAGACTGGCTCCAGCCTTACTGATAACAAGGAACAGGAATGCAGAGAGAAAGAAAATAGCTGACATCTGCTCAGGCCGACGTGATGGCTGTGGATGTTCGGGGGCTGGCTCACTACTTGATTGACCAACTACCTGAGCCAATAAAGAATGTACGTGTACGCCCATATTCTGTAACAGGTGGGCGTTGCCCAATGAATTGTAGAAACATGAGCTGTTTCTTTGACTCGGCGAAGTTGCACCCTCAACCATTGTTTGAGGTGCACATCCACTTGTATACAAGTTGGGGTTCAATAAAGTTTCTCCTTGTGCTACTTGTTTGGGTGTTAATGCATTTGTATAGTGTTAAGTTTCGACAGTTTTCATCAACATCTTTGAAAGTGGCAGCACAAGTTGGTGAAGCCGTTAAAACAGCATCCGGTTCCTTGGCTTAATAATAGAGAAATAGAACACAAAAGCAAGGAAGTTATGTTAAACGTTTATAACTCATTGTTCAGGCCTCATCTGAAGTATTGTGTCCAATTCTGGGCACTATAATTTATTAAGGAGGTCAAGGTCTTGGAGAGGATGGAGAGGAGATTTCCCAGAATTATACCAGGGATGGGGTTTAGTTGTGTGGAGAGACTCGAGAACCTGGGATTGTTCTGCTTCGAGCAATGAAGGTTAAGGGTAGAAGTAATCCACGTGTTCAAAATTAAGAGGGGTTTTGATCGAGTAAATAAGGAGAAACTTCACCCACTGGCGGGAGGGTCGGCAACCAACGGACGCAGATTTAAGATGATTGGCAAAAGAACCAGAAGGGAAATAAGGAGATTTTTTTTTACACAGCGAATTGTTACGATCTGGAACGCACTGCCTTAATGGATGGTGGAGCTCGATTCAATCGTAACTTTAAAAGGAGAATTGGATAAATACTTGAGTATCTCTCCACAGATATAACCTGACCTGCTGAGTGTTGCCAGCAGTTTCTGGGTTTATTTTTGAGCTTTCACTATCGCAGTTTTCCTGACAACCTGCAACTTGCCTCAAGGGCGCAGCTTCAAGAACAACTTTCTTGTGCTCTTCTCACACACAAGATCGCACTTTACTTTCCAACACACGCGCTTTAAAATCTGCCGTTTCCGCACACAGCTTCCTGCGGCACCAGAATTTGAAAGACCTTTCGCTCATGGCCTGTAATCGCTCCTTTTTCCCCACAGGCGCTCTTTACATTTATCCTCTACTCGATTCAATCTCACGCTTCAACAGAACTATTAAGATCAAGGCGGAACACTTCCGATCTTACTGCACCGCCCCAACTTGCCAAATGTGAAACTTTCAACCGCCATTCGCAGCTCTGTTGCGCTGCCCGTCACTCACGCACATCAACTGCTGAGAGAAAAGAGCCAACAAGCATCAAAACAAAAACCAGTTCTTCAGTTACCATCCCCTGGATCACAAGATTCCCCAAGTAAATTTCGTGAACATTCGGGCGGCTGTCTTTCCAGAGACCAGCCCTGCTTTCGTCGTGTTTGTCTGTCGAGCGGTCACGCAGATCGAAATGTATCGACTGGTTTCAAGGCACAAATGAACATTGGTGCGAATGGGACATGTGCCCAATAGAAACAGCGGTCGGAGCAGAGCAAATTTAATGGAGTGAGATCGTGAAAGTGAATGTTAGAGTCGGCAATGGAGCAGGAAAGTGTCCATGAAATGGAAGGAGGAAAGGAAAGGCGGCCGATTGACTGTGGAAGGAAGAAAAAGCTGGGAGAAGAGGCGGGTTTGAACTGTGGAACATCAAGTGCAGGCATGTGAGAGTGCTGGGATTTGACGGAATTGAAAGGTTTCACCAAAACATTTTTCTTTCATGTTGTAAAGTTTGATTTCTTGCTGCATCCTCTCAGCATATGTGGGAAAGGAAAAAATCGGTAAATGAAACTCTGTGGAGACTCGGATTCGCTCCGATGTTACTGCGACCACAACGCAGAGTGTCAACCACAAAACGATCACGACGCAGCACATGAGGTGTGGCAGTTGTGCCCCAACAACATTAATGGCGCGCATGACACTGCTGAGAAAAGAAAGATTTTGGTGATGAGGCTAAAATAATTAACAGCTCAGATTATGTCAGCGGTGGGATTCGAACCCACGCCCCCGGAGAGACTGGAGCCTAAATTCAGCGCCTTCGACCGCTCGGCCACGCTACCATTTCACAAGGGTGTTCTCCAGAATCTCGGAACTGGTGATTGAAAAGCGGCTTTCCGACTCTGACCTTTGAGTCCAAGATTTTTGCCTTGAAAGAATCAAATAAAAGGGCTTTCTTTGCACTGTTCTTGCGACTAGGTGGCTGAATGGTTGAGGTGATGGACTGCTAATCCATTGAGCTTTGTCAGCATGGTTTTGTATCCCAGCCGCGCCATTATTGCCTTTTTTTAATCGTTCATGGGATGTTGGCGTCGCTGGCGAGGCCACCATTTATTGCCCATCCCTAATTGCCCTTGAGAAGGTGGTGGTGAGCCGCCTTCTTGAACCGTTGCAGTCCATGTGGTGAAGGTTCTCCCACAGTGCTGTTCGGTAGGGAGTTCCAGGATTTTGACCCAGCGACGATGAAGGAACGGTGATATATTTCCAAGTTGGGATGGTGTGTGACTTGGAGGGGAACGTGCAGGTGGTGTTATTCCCATGTGCCTGCTGCTCTTGTCCTTCTAGATGTTAGAGGTCGTGGGTTTGGGAGGTGCTGTCGAAGAAGCCTTGGCGAGTTGCTGCAGTGCATCCTGTGGATGGTACACACTGCAGCCACAGTGCGCTGGTGGTGAAGGGATTGAATGTTTAGGGTGGTGGATGGGGTGCCAATCAAGTGGGCTACTTTGTCCTGGATGGTGTCGAGCTTCTTGAGTGTTGTTGGAGCTGCACTCATCCAGGCAAGTGGAGAGTATTCCATCACACTCCTGACTTGTGCCTTGTAGATGGTGGAAAGGCTTTGGGGAGTCAGGAGGTGGGTCACTCACCACAGAATACCCAGCTTCTGGCCTACTCGTGCAGCCACAGTATTTATATAGAATCATAGAATCATAGAAGTTACAACATGGAAACAGGCCCTTCGGCCCAACATGTCCATGTCGCCCAGTTTATACCACTAAGCTAGTCCCAATTGCCTGCACTTGGCCCATATCCCTCTATACCCATCTTACCCATGTAACTGTCCAAATGCTTTTTAAAAGACAAAATTGTACCCGCCTCTACTACTGCCTCTGGCAGCTCGTTCCAGACACTCACCACCCTTTGAGTGAAAAAATTGCCCCTCTGGACCCTTTTGTATCTCTCCCCTCTCACCTTAAATCTATGCCCCCTCGTTATAGACTCCCCTACCTTTGGGAAAAGATTTTGACTATCGACCTTATCTATGTCCCTCATTATTTTATAGACTTCTATAAGATCACCCCTTAACCTCCTACTCTCCAGGGAAAAAAGTCCCAGTCTGTCTAACCTCTCCCTGTAAGTCAAACCATCAAGTCCCGGCAGCATCCTAGTAAATCTTTTCTGCACTCTTTCTAGTTTAATAATATCCTTTCTATAATAGGGTGACCAGAACTGTACACAGTACTCCAAGTGTGGCCTCACCAATGCCCTGTACAACTTCAACAAGACATCCCAACTCCTGCATTCAATGTTCTGACCAATGAAACCAAGCATGCCGAATGCCTTCTTCACCACCCTATCCACCTGTGACTCCACTTTCAAGGAGCTATGAATCTGTACTCCTAGATCTCTTTGTTCTATAACTCTCCCCAACCCCCTACCATTAACGGAGTAGGTCCTGGCCCGATTCGATCTACCAAAATGCATCACCTCACATTTATCTAAATTAAACTCCATCTGCCATTCATCGGCCCACTGGCCCAATTGATCAAGATCCCGTTGCAATCCCAGATAACCTTCTTCACTGTCCACAATGCCACCAATCTTGGTGTCATCTGCTGGTCCAGTTAAGTTTCTGGTCAATGGTGACACCCAGGATGTTGATGGTGGGGGATTCGGCGATGGTAGTGCCGTTGAATGTCAAGGGGAGGTGGTTAGACTCTCTCTTGTTGGAGATTGTCATTGCCTGGCAATTGTCTGGCATGAATGTTACTTGCCACTTATGAGCCCAAGCCTGGATATTGTCTAGGTCTTGCTGTATGTGGGCACGGACTGCTTCTTATCTGTGGGGTTGCAAATCTAACTGAACACAGCGCAATCATCAGCAAACATCCCCATTTCTGACCTTATGATGGGGGAAAGGTCATTGATGAAGCAGCTGAAGATGGTTGGGCCAAAGACACTGCCCTGAGGAACTCCTGCAGCAATGTCCTGGGGCTGAGATGATTGGCCTCCAACAACCACTACCATCTTCTTTTGTGCTCCGTCTGACTCCAGCCACTGGAGAGTTTTCCACTGGAGCGGCAGCTGAACGTATGGTCTCAATCTTTGTGACAAAATAGTCCAGGAGCTCCTCGCAATTTGTGTGGTGAGGGTGGAGGAGGCAGGGGGTGCAAGAAGTCGGTTTGTGGTCGAGAAGAGATACCGGGGGTATCTTTGGATTCCTGGATAATCCTGGAATAGTGAGCAGTTTTCTGTCTCTCTCTGTTTAGGGCTGGTGAATTAGCCCGGGTCTGTTCACAGGGCGATTCTGCGTTTTATTTCTTCCTCATTATTGAGGTTCTGACATCGAGGTGAGGATTTTAAAATCTGCTCGGAGATCAGTGAAATTAAATCGTAGAAAGTGAAAAAGTCCGAGTCAGTTTTTCACCGTATTTTCTTCATCCGATGTTGCTGATAAATGAAAGTGAAGCTTCTAAAGGCAGACCTTCCCGTAAGGGAATTGACCCCAGTCTCCAGGGTGATGGACACTGATACTCACCATGAGACTAACGAGGAACTGGTGCCGGAAGGGGATGTACGTTCACCACAGATGCTTCACGTTTCAGTAAATCTGTTTGAGATATTCTTTTGATGACAGTTTGTTTAACTTTCCACGGACCACTGTTGAAAGAAGATTTACCGACCACTTTTCCGTCTCATGTTGGATCATGATGTGGGGAGCGCGGGACAGAGTGAGACAGAGAAAGACCGACTCAAGAAAACATAGAAAACATGAGGCACATACACAGACAGATAGACACAGACAAGCATACACATGGAGTGACTCAGAAATATGGAGAGACAGAACATGGATAATTTGGCTGATTTTTGTTCTATTTCTGTGGTAGATTTCGTGAAATCTCACAGATCAATGAGCATAAAACTCGAGGTGTTCAATGCTGTGGAATTTTAATTCACTTCAGAATTATTAATTCCACAAGAAACTTGTTGAATTTTGAAACGCAGAGATGAACACGTTGATAAATGACGGGATCTGAAGTCTCTCAGATTCGAACCTGTGCGAGGGAAATGAATGAAATTTTAATCTGTCACCTGAACCACGAGTAAGTTAAAATCACAATCGCTCTGCATCCAGTTCCCAAACAGTCTCTGTTCAATAATATTCTGAAAGCGACAATCAGCTGTTTATTTTTCTCTGTAGTTTTTTTTAGGAAGAAGCTCGGCGAAGACATAAAATTAAAAGTTGGCGTCTTATAAATGCTCACCACGATAAGAGAGAGAAAGAACGAAAGAAAGACAGAGTCAGTTGTTCGTTGTCCAACAAAGAGAAGGAAATGTAAAAGGTTCTCTCAACAGTGGCCCGTGGAAAATTAAACAAACTGTCATCAAATAAATAGTTGAAGAAATTCACTGACACATTTTTAACACCATCTGGGGTGAGTGTGGAATCAATGTAATAATTCCTCGTTAGTATAGTGGTGAGTATCCTCCCCTGGCACGCCGGAGACCGGGGTTCAATTCCCCGACGAAGAGTTTAAATTTTCGCCGCCTGTCAAAGTTTTTATCTGCAATATTGGATGTGGAAAATGCAGTGCAAAACTGACTCGGAGATTCCCACTTTCCTCAATTTAATTGAACTGATATTCCAGCGGTTTTAAAATCTGCTCTCCGCGTCACTCTTCACCTCGATCTAAGACTGGCTTCTGTGATGGTGGGGATATCGGGAGGAGGCCGAGATGGATCATCCACTCGGCACTTCTGGCTGAAGATGGTTGCTCACAGCTCAGCCTTGACCTTTTGCACTCACGTGCTGGGCTTTACCATCATTGAGGATGGGGATGTTCACAGAGCCTCCTCCCGTTAGTTGTTTAATTGACCACCACCATTCACAACTGGGTGTGGCAGGACTGCAGAAGATCCGTTGGTTGTGGGATCGCTTAGCTCTGTCTATAACATGCTGCTTCTGCTGTTTGGCAAGTCGTCCTGTGTTACTTTCAGGTTATTGGTGGGTGTGTGTTTGTGTGTACATGCGGTGTGTCTGTGTGTGTGTGTATGTAGCTATGAATGTGTGTGTTTGTGTATGTGTGATTATGTCTGCGTGTGTCTCACTTTTTCTACCCGTTTCTGAGTGTCTCTCTTTCTTTCTTTCTGTCACTTTTTCCCTGTTCCCCACATAATTTTTCTCTGGACCTTGACTAACAAAGAGAGAGAAAATAAGTCTCCTTTCAACAGTGGCATGTGGAAAGTTAAACAAACTGTCATCATAGAAGTAGTTAAAATAGATTCACTGAAACATGCATCCTTTTTATTGCTGTATGTGAGATCTTCCGAGTCTGCTTTCTCATCTGCGCCTGTTCCGAGACCTGTCTCTCTCTGCATCTCCATCTTTTTTCTTTCTGTCTGTCTGTCTCTCTCTCTCTCGATCGGTCTCTCGCTGGTGACTCAGACCCGGTCTGTCCACAGTGCGACTCTGCATTTTATTTTTTGTCGATCATTGTGGTTCTGACATCGAGATGAAGCGTGAGGCAGAGAGCAGATTTTAAAATCGCTGTGGAATCGGGACAGATCGAGTCAGTTTTTCTTTGTCTTTTCAACATCAATGAAAGTGAAACTTCTAAAGCAGCAATAACCTCCTCGTTGGGGAATTGAACCCCGGTCTCCCGCGTGACAGGCGGGGATACTCACCACTATACTAATGAGGAATTGATGCTGGTTGTGACCGTTCATTCACCACAGATGCTTCATGTTTTACTGACTCTTTTTGAACTATTATTTGATGACAGTTTGTTTAATTTTCCACGGGCCACTGTTGAAAGACGGAGACACAGAGAGAGACAGGTCTCGGAACAGGCGCAGATGAGAAAGCAGACTCGGAAGATCTTCTCTTTGTTCGATTATGTCCAGAGTAAAATTATGTGGGGAGCGCGGGAGAGAGTGAGAGAGAAAGAAGGAGAAACAGATGCATTCAGGAAAACATGGAAAATGTGAGACACACACAGACACATGCATGCATCGACAGACAGATACATACACACAGAAAGACACACCTACACAAAGAAACAGACACATACGCATACATATGAACATACAGTGACTTAGACATACGGAGAGACAGACCATAGGTAATTTGGACGATTTTTAAAATTCTTTCATGGGATGTGGGCATTGCTGGCAAGGCCAGCAGGTATTGCTCATCCCTAATTGCCCTTGAGAAGGTGGTGGTGAGCCTCCTTCTTCAACCGCTGCAGTCTGTGTGGTGAAGGTTCACCCACAGTGCTGTTAGATGGGGAGTTCCAGGATTTTGACGCAGCGGCGATGTACTTCCAAGTCAGGATGGTGTGTGAATTGAAAGGGATGTGCAGGTGGTGTTGTTCCCGTGCACCTGCTGCCCTTTTCCTTCTCGGTGGTCGATGTCGCGGGTACTTTTGTGCTCGGTATGACTCCAGAAACTGGAGAGTTTTCCACTGGAGCGGAAGCTGAACAGATGGTCTCAATCTTGGTGACAGAATAGTCCATGAGCTCCTCGCAATTTTTGTGGTGAGGGTGGAGGAGGCAGGGGGGGGGGTCCAAGAAGTCGTTTTGTCTCGAGAAGAGATACCGGGGATATCTTTGCATTCCAGGATGATCCTGGAATATTGAGCAGTTTTCTGTCTCTCTCTGTTTAGGGCTGGTGAATTAGCCCGGGTCTGTTCACAAGGCGATTCTGCGTTTTATTTCTTCCTCATTATTGTGGTTCTGATATCGAGGTGAAGAGTGACAGAGAGCAGATTTTAAAATCTGCTGGAATATCAGTGAAATTAAATCATGGAAAGTGGAAAAGTCCGAGTCAGTTTTTCACTGTATTTTCCTCATCCGATGTTGCAGATAAATGAAAGTGAAGCTTCTAAAGACTGACCTTCCCGTCGGGGAATTGACCCCAGTCTCCAGGGTGATGGACACTGATACTCACCATGATACTAACGAGGAACTGGTGCCGGAAGGGGATGTACGTTCACCACAGATGCTTCATGTTTCAGTGAATCTGTTTGAACTGTTCATTTGATGACAGTTTGTTTAACTTTCCACGGACCACTGTTGAAAGAAGAATTACCGACCACTTTTCCATCTCATGTTGGATCATGATGTGGGTAACGCGGGAGAGAGTGAGACAGAAGGAGACATCTTCTCAGGAAAATATAGAAAATATGAGGCACATACACAGACAGACAGACACAGACACGCAGAAACAGACACACATACACATGGAGTGACTCAGAAATACTGAGAGACAGAATATGGATAATTTGGCTGATTTTTGTTCTATTTCTGTCGTAGATTTCGTGAAATCTTGCAGATCAATTAAAATGAGCATAAAACTTGAGGTGTTCAAAGCCGTGGAATTTTAATTCACTCTGTTTGTGTGTATATGTCTGTGTGTGAGTGTTTATGTAGCTAGGAATGTGTGTGTTTGTGTATGTGTGAATATGACTATGTCTGTCTCACTTGTTATACGGGTTTCTGAGTGTCTCTCTTTCTTTCTTTCTGTCACTTTTTCCCTGCTCACCACATCATTTTCCTCTGGACCTTGACTAACAAAGAGATAGAAAGTAAGTCTTCCTTCAACAGTGGCACGCGGAAAGTTAAACAAATTGTCATCAAAGAAGTAGTTAAAATAGATTCACTGAAACATGCATCATTTTCATTGCTGTATGTGAGATCTTTCATGTCTGCGCCTGTTCCGAGACCTGTCTCTCTCTGTTTTGGGCTGGTGACAGCGCGATTCTGCGTTTTATTTCTTGCCCATCATTGTGGTTCTCACATCGAGCTGAAGCGTGAGGCAGAGAGCAGATTTTTAAAATCGCTGTGAAATCAAATTGGAGAAGTGGGAAAGGCCGAGTCAGTTTTTCATTGTATTTTCAACATCCAATATTTCAGATAAATGAAAGTGAAGCTTCAAAAGCAGCAATAACCTCCTCGTCGGGGAATTGAACCCCGGTCTCCCGCGTGACAGGCGGGGATACTCACCACTATACTAACGAGGAAGTGGTGCAGGCTTTTAAAGTACATTCACCACAGATGCTTCACATTTCAGTGAATCTGGTTCGATCAAGGGTTCGATCAAGATGAAATCTCCCTCGACACAGTCACAGAGGATGTAATTTGTGAATTTGACAAGGGTCGTTTCAGTACTGTGGCAAGAGTGGAAACCTGATTGGAGGGATTCAAACATGGTGTTGTGGGAAAGATGGACACGGATTTAGGAGGCAAAAACACATTGAAGGACTTTGGAGAGGAAAGGGAGGTGGGAGATGGGGCGGTCTTTTGAAAGGACAGAGGGTCAAGGGTGGGTCTTTTGAGAAGGAGGGTGATGACGGCAGATTTGATGAGGAGGGGGCAGTACCTGAGGAGAGAGGACCGTTAACAATGTCAGCAAACATGGGGCCAGGAAAGGAGGTTGTGTATTCAGAAGTTTGGAGGGAATAGGGTCGAGGGAGCAGGAGGTGGGTCTCATGGTCAAGATGAGCTCAGAGAGGGCATGAGGGGAGATAGGAGAGAAACTTGGTGGGCTAGGGGAAGGGGGGGGAACGGCAGAGGCAGTTGAATGGATGGTCTCAATCTTAGTGACAAAGAAGTCCATGAGCTCCTCGCACTTGTTGTTGGAGGTGACGGTGGAGAGGGGATGGGAGAGGGGTTTAAGAAGATGGTTTGTAGTGAAGAGAATCCGGGGGTTATCTTTACATTCCAGGATGATCCTGGAATAGTGAGCAGTTTTGGCAGAGGAGACAGGACCCGATAGTGCTTTATGTGGTCCAACCAGATCTGGCGATGAATGGCCAAAGAATAGACAGTTGGGAATTTGAAAGTGCCGTTGTAAGTGACTTGGGGGGAGAGTTTTTTCCAGGGATGAACACAGAAGGAAGTGGGTTAGTCCCACTCCCCGGCTCTTTCCCCACAGCCCTGTGATTTTTTTCCGGTCAAGTATTTATCCAATTCCCTTTCGAAAGTTACTATTGAACCTGCTTCCACCTCCCTTTCAGGCAGTGCATTCCCGATCATAAAAACTCGCTGCGTAAAAAAATCTCTTCTCATTCCTCCCGCCCGTGGCTTTTTTTCCCATTTATTTTTAATCTGTGTCCTCTGGTTATTAACCCTCCCATCACTGGAAACAGTTTCTCCTTATTTCGTCTGTCAAAACCTTTCATAATTGTGAACACCGACATTAAATCGCCCCTTAACCTTCTGGGTGTTGTCTCAGTGCCCTTCCTGTTGATTCCTCCTTCCATTCCCATGTGGTCTGGTGGTTAGGATTCCTGGTTTTCCTGCAGGTGGCGTGGGTTCAACTCCCGGTGTAGGAATAACAGCCTTTTAATCCCAGCCTCCCAATTTGCCTGCAGTCCGAGCTATGGCTGCTGCTTCCTCCCTCGCTTCTGTGTCAGTCCCACAATCACACTGAGAAATGAGGCAGACCACAGCTCTTAAAGGGACAGTGCACCAAAAACACAGTCCCACAAGCTGAAGGGAAGCAAGCAACAATCTCCCGACAGGTCACTCAGCAGCTCATGGCCAAGTATTTGTCTACAATCCTTTTAATATTTACTGTAAAGCCCGAGTCTCAGTGAAACACACACAGAACATTCTGGAAACACTGGGAGCTGGAACCCACACCATTCTAAACGCCAGCCTGACTCCCTGGTGTTACTCTCACACCCGGCGAGTCATGAACCAGATTGTGCCACTCCCAGACTAACTGATGACCACAGCCTCAGCCCTGGATCCCAGTCTGCACCATAACCGCAGCCTGTTTTGCTAACAAGTCTATTATGTGACACTTTATCCTCCCGTACTCTCTCCCTGCATAGAAACTCCCCGACCCATAGAAAGTGGGGTGGGATTCCTGAGTTCATTCTGTGATGTGCATTGGCGGAGTGGGACTGCATGGATTGATCTTCCATAGAGCCGGTAATCACTCGATGGGCCGAATGGCCTCCTTCCGTGCTGTAACCTTGCTATGATTCTATGATTCCATATGGGTGGAGAGGGTTACAAGGAAGTGATCGGAGATGGCCTTATCCATGATTGAGACGATGGGAGTAGAGAGGCCACGTGAGATGGCAAGGTCGAGGGGGTGGCCATGAATATGGGTCGGGGAGTTTCTATGCAGGGAGAGATTAAGGGAGGATAAAGTATCACATAATAGACTTGTCAGCAAAATTGAAGCCCATGGGATTAAAGGGACAATGGCAGCGTGGATACAAAATTGGCTAAGGAGCAGTAAACAGAGAGTAGTGGTGAACGGTTGTTTTTCAGACTGGAGGCAAGTATACAGTGGTGTCCCCCAGGGCTCGGTATTAGGACCACTGCTCGTTTTGATATATATTAATGACCGGGACTTGGGTGTACAGGGTATAATTTCAAAGTTTGCAGATGACAGGAAACTCAGAAATGTAATAAACAATGTTGAGGATAGTAACAGACTTCAGGAGGACATGGACAGACTGGTGAAATGGGTAGAAACATGGCAGATGAAATTTAATACAGAGAATTGTGAAGCGATACATTTTGGTAGGAAGAATGAGGAGATGTAATGTAAACTAAATGGAACAATTTTAAATGGAGTGGACGAATAGAGAGACCTGGGGGTGTAGTTACACAAATCTTTGAAGGTGGCAGGACAAATTGAGAAGGCTGTTAAAAAAATCAAGTGGGGCCCTTGGCTTTATTAAGTGAGGCAATTAAGGAATTGATACAAAATCTTGATAAAACACTGGTTAGGCCTCAGCTGGAGTATTGTGTTCAATTCTGGGCACCAAACATTAGGAAGGATGTCAAGGCCTTAGAGAGGATGCAGAGGAGATTTACTAGAATGGTGCCAGGAATGAGGGACTTCAGTTCTGTGGAGAGACTGGAGAAACTGGGGCTGTTCTCCTTCGAGCAGAGAACATAAAGGGGAGATTTGATAGAGGTGTTCAAAATTGTGAAGGGTTTTCAAAGAGTAAAGAAGGAGAAACTTTCCAGTTGCAGAAGGGCAGTTACAGGTCAGATCGGGAGCAAAGCTCCCTCCACACTGTGACATCAAACACTCCCAGGAAAGGTACAGCACGGGTTATATGCAGATGTAACTCCCTCTACACTGTCAAATCAAACACTCACACGGCAGGTACAACACGCGTTAGATACACAGTAATGCTTCCTCTACACTGTGCAGTTTAGATCTCGCCTCAGATTTCAGATAAAAGGTTGGTTTCCTGGACACTCTGCTGGTGTCTCTCTGCATCTCTGTACCCAGTTACACCGCTCTCTACCTCCCTCTGCTGGTGTCTCTCTGTACTCAGTTACACTGCTCTCTACCTCCCTCTGCTGGTGTCTCTCTGTACTCAGTTACACTGCTCTCTACCTCCCTCTGCTGGTGTCTCTCTGTATCTCTGTACCCAGTTACACCGCTCTCTACCTCCCTCTGCTGGTGTCTCTCTGTATCTCTGCACTCAGTTGCACCGCTCTCTCCCTCCGTCTTTTTTCTTTTCTTTTTTTCTTTTTTTCTAAAGAAACTTATGAAATAGGACAATGGAAGTGATTGAATGAAAGGAGGATCAGAAAGATATTGAGTTTTTTTCTGAAAGACATCCAATCGTATCACAACAGCGACTCATTGAATTGGAGTCAGGTGACTGCAGTGTATAAAAGGTGTTGGTTGGTGGGTAAAGTGATAGTTCAGTTGTTTGGTATCATGGGGGATTTTGTAGTGAGAGGTTTGTTCCTGGTGCTAGTTGGAGTGGTTTGTTGCTCTGATATTTGGGAACAGTTTAGAGGCCAGAGAGTCCCTCCTCATGTCCCTCCCTTTGGTTCCCATTTCAGTGTGTCTGAGGGGAGAAGTCTGTCCCCACTGCAGACTGTGATGGTGCAGTGTGGAGAGCAGAACCTGCTGGTGAGGGTAGACATGGATTTATTTGGAACCAGGCATCTGATTAAAGCTACTGACCTGACCCTGGGGACAGCAGGTTGTCGGCCAACTGGGATCTACTCTCAGAACCACACTGTCCTCTTTGACTATGGGCTCCATGAATGTGGCAGCAGATTGCAGGTAATGTGATTCCTCAACTCTTGCTCCAATTTCACTGTGTAGATTACTGCCCACTTTGAACTCATTAACATCGGGTGAAACTCCAGCCACTGAGGAGATCCCTGAATGAAATCTGTGTATAAATTCTTGCCCACCGTTAAATATCACCGTGTGAAACTAATTCTTTATATTGACATGTCAATCTTAGCTTTATATTTAAAAAGAACTTCAACTTGTCACTGAGGGACTGCATCTTTCTTAAATGGGTCATTGCTACTCTCTAACTCTGAGATTCAATTCTATTGACATTGAACCTTTACCTACATTTCTCCAAACCACTCTGTTCTTTTGTGCCTCAATTGATTTATCTTTTCTGTGCCTTCTCGTGGATATTCAGGCCTCTTGCATCAACTTGTGGTCAATGAATGTTTAGTGTGGAAGTTCCTGTTGAGACTTCTCTTGAAAGATGAAACAAGTGGAATAATAATTGGGATACAATGAATTAAAGGGGAACTCCACCTTTGGTTATTACACCTGCCAATCCCCTTGATTCCACAGACAGAGATGAGGTTTAAAAGTGGTGATGTTTTGTGCTCCATATTAAGGTTAACTTGAAGCCCCTTAAGGTGAAAGCTCTATTCCATATGGAAAGAATGCTCATCAATTCCGACAGTGCCAATCATTTCAGGGTTTCTGACTGCAGGCCTGAAGTCCCCTGAAATAGAAGGTGGACTGAGCAGAGGAACAGAGGCTGCTCCAGGCAACTTCAACCAATGGTGGAGCTGCTTCAATCATGTGTCATTGAGGAACAGCTGAAACCCCTCAAACTGCTGCTTAACAGGGCAGGAAAATGACCAGAAACAGCTTTTGTCCAATGAGACCAGCTCTTCATTCCTTAACCTGATGTCTTTCAGATGGCTGGAGATTTCCTGGTCTACACCACCCACCTGAACCACACCCCAAATGCTCGTGGATCTGTCATTGTGAGAACTAATAGAGCAATCATTCCCATTGAGTGCCACTATTTTCGGTAAGAATCTTTACTCTATTGCAAATAATGTCTACAGCAGGTGCAGTTCTCTGAAGTTGTCCTGAAATTACACTCCTGTCCTTCCAGGAAGGGCAATGTGAGCAGTGACCCTATCAAGCCCACCTGGATCCCATTCAGCTCGACCAAGTCTGGAGAAGGGCTTCTGTCATTCTCACTGCGTCTTATGAACGGTATGTGATGGGTGGATGGGGAATGCTTTTCTGTCGTCTCCCACTGGGAGTTACACCCACTGTCTCCAACCCTTGTACCTCAGATGACTGGCTTACAGAGCGCACCTCGACTGTCTACTACCTGGGTGACCTCATTCACATTGAGGCCTCTGTTTCAATGACCAACCACATGCCCTTGAAGCTCTACATTGACAGCTGTGCAGCAACATTGAGCCCAGACAAGGATTCCACCCCAAGATACAACATCATTGACTCCCATGGGTAAGGAGCTCTCTGCTTTCTCCAGCTCGTTGTGTCTCAATAGGTTCACTTAATTCACTTTGTCCTTTTTTAATCTTTCTTCAGTTGCCTCCTGGACAGCAAAGCTGAGGACTCCTTTTCAACCTTTGTGTTGCCAAGAGGTGAACGTGAGCTGGACAAACTCCAGTTTGACCTGGATGCGTTCCGCTTCTTTGGAGATGACCGTTCCTTGGTAAGAGGAAGCCAAACATTGGGTTGCCCATGTTGGGAGGAGGTCACGAAATAACAACTTGTATTGAATGTGTCCCTCAGATTTTCATCACCTGTCACCTGAAAGTTGCTGCAGTGGATCGGAGAGATTCCATGAACAAAGCTTGTACTTTCCAGAATATGTAAGTTCCCTCTCACTCAGGGATGTGTTGATTAAAGGGTGATTGACAACATGGTTGATAAACTGATTCTCTGGTTTAGCTGGACCCCATTGGAAGAATCGACCAATGATGTGTGTGCCTGTTGTCATCTGGGTAACTGCGGTGCCACGAGGGAATTCCGACTTGATTCCAGAGGAAGGAGGGATCTTGTATTTGGACCTGGTAGGACATTGATCCTCTCTCCATGTTGGAGGTCACCCTTTACCCTCTCTAACTGGAATGTTTGATATTGCAGAGAGTGATGCTGAATTGAAGTGGGAGGGTGAGGCCTCACTTGGACCCCTCGTCATTCTGGATCCTGATGTGACAGAGCTGGCAACTGAGTCCCTTAATGAGCTTGAGCAAAGGATGCAGGAGAGGTCTCCGGGTGGTGAGTTGGCCGACTGCTAGTTTCCATTTTCCCCTCAGTATTTCCTTCACGAACCATTGGTTTCTTGTTGCTTTTTAGGTGTGGAGTCTTAGGTGGTCCTGATCCTGGCCCTGACTGTGACCGCTGTCTCTCTGATCTCTGCTTCTTTGATCGCCTTGTTCCTGTACAGGGAACACAAGCAAACCCAGTTCAACTAGTTATCAAATGACCAATAAAGCAGTGACTACTTGTATCTTCTAATGGCTGGTTGCTCATTTTTCATTATCTGGTTCCAATCAGCATGCAACGAGTGCTCAATTCTGTTAGTAACACTCCGCACTCCTCCACAGTTCCTCCTGTTAGTGAAATGGGTTTTAATGGGTCCATGTAAGTAGTTGCAGAATGGCTGGTAATAGTGTATCCAGACCCAGTCCAGGGATGGCTGCAGCAATGGGTGAAGGCTTGCCAGGCCCTCATTGTGCAGGTCAATGAACTCTGAAGGGACAGTGGGACTGGCCTGAGGTACTGGTGCCAGCTGGTTGACGGCCCAATCATTCCCTTGGTGTCCCGTGGCCATTGATCACTCGAATCCCACACGGGCTCCAAACTCCAGTTAAACTTCCCCTTTTGGAGCTAATTGTCCAAACACCAATCGGATTGAAAGTCAGTGGACTTGGAACTCTCCTCCAAGATTGAAGATCTCTGCCCCTGGTGTAAAGATTCTTGTTTAGTGGGGGTGGGGCTCCAGGTAGATTTCAAATGTTCAGTGTAATGGTTAATGTACACAGGGGGCAATGTTGTGCCCATTGGGTGCAGGCACAGTGAGAATGTGAGGGACGGGGAGCCCAGCGGTTGTGATTTAACTCTGTTGGATTTGAATTTCACCTGTCATCTTGTGAGCACAGATTGAAGTTTCTTTATCCTCAGCTTCCCCTCACGACAGGCCCTCAGGATTGTCTTGTAAGTAGTTCGTCCTATTTTCAAATTACATTGTTTATCATTCACTGTATTTGAAGGGTGGTCATCGGAACAGGAGTTGGCCATTTAGCCCCTCGAGCCTGGTCCACCATTCAATGAAATCATGGTTGATCTGTGACATAACTCCATATACCTGCCTTAGTCATATCCCTTACCTTTTTTTGGTTAACAAAATTTTAAGCTGAGATAATAGATTTAACAATTGAGCGAGCATCAACTGCCATTTGTGGAAGAGTGTTCCTAACTTCTCCCACTCTTTACGTGTCGAAGTGTCTCTTCACTTCACTCCTGAAAGTCCTGATTCTAATTTTTCGGTGATGTCCCCTGGTCGCTAAACTGGCTGTTTTTATAACTTTACAGTGAATTGGGTCCAATCCATGTCTGGGACACCCTTGCCTTGTGAAATACTGAAATTTGTTCATAAAATATTCAGATTAATAAGAGAATGTTTAACTTCACTGAGCTGAGTTTTTCTTTCTGGTAAATCAGACATTCAGGGGGTCTATTGAACAGGATGGGAGCTGTTAGCAGTAAACACCCTCGCTTCAGACAACATTCTTTGGCAGGTGGAAACCACTTCTCCATTTAAATCAAATCATGGTAATATTTTACTTAAGCTATAATCACTGAACATAGCAGGAGATCCAGGCTCGTTCTGTTAAAGTAGAATAACAATAAGTTAGTGGGAACTTTTAACAATAGCAATTCATTTCTGCTCACTGTACACACTGAAGGTGATTTTTCTTCCAGTGGAAACTGCAGTCAGACGGCCCCTCCTCACTTTCACTCTGAGCTTCCTCACACTATTGATAAATAGTGTTCAGAAACTTTAAACCCAATAGATGACAACACATTCAAGTGCAGTGCAGGTCCATCCTACCCTCTTCTGACTGTTTGATTTACATGTAAACATTTCAGGGAGACTTTACAAAGTGGCCGGGTCACCAGGAGAACTACTTTGGGATATTTTTACAATGTTGTAAAAAATACCATGTAGAAATGCTTCAAGAATTCATTCTCAATGAAGCTTAGGATCTTGCAGTACAGAAACAGGTGACTTTCCTCTCCCCTCATCCAATTTAATGTTCCTCTGTTCCAAGGTCCCGATACCACTCCCATTTAAAATAATTCATGGAGTCTGTCTGAACAACACTTTCAGGCAGAGCTCCACATTGTTTCTTTCCTCTCTGTCAAGATTTTTTTTGAATCATGAACAAGTATCTTTTGCCATGTCACATTTGACACTAGGAGTTATAGAATCATAGAAATTTACAGCACAGAAGGAGGCTATTCGGCCCATTGTGTCTATGCCAGCTGAAAAAGAGCTCTCCAACCTAATCGCACTCTTGGTCTTGGTCCGCAGCCTTGTCGGTGACGGCACTTCAAGTGCACATCGAAGTACTTTTCAAAAAGCGATGTGGGTTTCTGCCTCTACCACCCTTTAAGTCAGTAAGGTCCATACCCACACCACCCTCTGGGTGAAAAAAATTATCCAGAGATCCCCTCCAATCCTTCTACCAATTACTTGAAATATATGCCCCCTGGTTATTGGCCTCTCTGCTGAGGGAAATAGGACCTTAATATCCTTTTTTTATTTGTTCATGGGATGTGGGCGTCGCTGGCAATGGCAGAATTGATTGCCCATCCCCAATTGCCCTCATGAAGGTGGTGGTGAGCTGCCTTCTTGAAGTGACGCAGTCTGTGTGGCCCCCAATAATTTTAAACACTTCAAATAAATCCCCCCTCAGCCTCCTCTGTTCCAATGAAAACAACTCCAGCCGATCCAATCCTTCCTCACAGCTAAAATTCTCCAGTCCTGGACCATCCTTGTAAATCTCCTCTGGACCCTCTCTGGTCCAATCCCATCTTTCCTGTAATGTGGTGACCTGAACTGGACACGGGTTAAATTTATTAGTCCGCCTGTTCCCACAGGTCCCAGTCGAGTTTCTTCATTCCTTTCCTTGGTTCAATCCGTCATTCACCGATTGGGTTTATGACCGGTCACCACCTCCTGTGATTTCCCCAATTGGCTGCCCCTCTTCTCAGAGATTCTCTCGCTCCACAGACCACCTGCACTCTGTCGGTTCCACCAATCCGGGAAGCTTCACCTGTGATCGGATGAACTCGGTGACCCGGGGCCGTCATGGCGGCCGAATCTCCCACAATGCAGAGCGGCAGAGAAAAGGCCCCATCTGTGAGACGGGCCGCGCTGCACTCTGGGAGAATGTTCGCACATGCGCACATCACCCGCCGGATCAGCGGCCGCTTCCTGTTGTGTCGCGAGACAAACTTTCCGTTTTTTCGGTTGAGAACGAGCGGTTTTTATTGTGACGGAAACTGACGTCACTTTTCCTTTGAATCGCGCGGTTTGATTTAAATAAACGGCGCACATGCGCAGTGTGGCGCGTCCCTCTTAAAGGGCCCTGGACCGGCCGAGAGTCCCCGAGCCCGGGGTCAGGACCGAGAGACGGGCAATGGGATTAGAGCGGAGGGCGGCCCCAGGGAGGGGGAACTTGCATTTCTCCAGCGCCTGTCACATCCTCAGGACGCCCCAAAGCCTCGCAGCCAATGGGGGGGCTTTTGAAATGAGGTCACTGTTGTAATGTGGGCAGCCATTTTGTGCACAGCAAGATCCCACAAACAGCAATGTGATAAATGACCAGATAATCTGTTTATAGGTGTTGGTTGAGGATTAAATATTGGCCAGGACACCAGAGAGAACTCCCCTGCTCTTCTTCGAATAGTGTCGTGGGATCTTTTACATCCACCTGAGGGGCCGGACTGGTTTAACGGCTCGTGGAAAAGACGGCCCCTCTGACAGTGCAGCACTCCCTCAGTACTGCACTGGAGTGTGAGCCGAGATTTTGTGCTCAGGTCTCTGGAGGGGAGCTTTATTCCTCAATCTTTATGATTCTAGGGGTGAGAGAGTGATACAAATGAGGCAATGCCGACACCGAGTACTTCAGAAGGTTCGTTAATTCTTCCGTCCCGTAACACGATGTGACTTTCTTCCACAGGAGAATTCGTGCCTGAACTTCCAGGAGTTTTGAGGAAAACTGCACTGGATTTGAAGCAATCTGCTGGAAAATACTTGAGGCGGACTGGAAATCTCTTTCGATGTTCACACGGCCGGGAGGCACCAAGACAATTCGATGAGACTGTGAAGGATATCAAGTGAAATCAGGGACATGGCGAGCAACGGTGTGAAGGTAACTGGGGGATCCCCGGGGTAATGTCCAGTCTGTTCAGGTGGGCTGTTTAAAAGGAAATGGAACAGTGCGGGGAGAAAGTTGTCTGGGGACCGGAAACAGAGGGTCCGGGTTAATGGGAGTTGCTGAGATTGGAGAAGGGTTGGAAGTGGTTACCCCAGGGGTCAGTGCTGGGCCTACTTTTATTCGGCTCAACTGGTCTGTGCTGGTGTTTATGCTCCACACGAGCCCCTCTCACACCTCTCTTCATCTGTCCCTATCCGTATATCCTTCTGTTCCTTTCTCTCTCATGTACTTATCTAGCTTCCCCTTAAATACATCTATGCTATTTGCCTCAACTACTCCATGTGTTAGCAAGTTCCACATTCTAACCACTCCCTGGGTAAATAAGTTCCTCCTGAATTCCTTACTGGATTTATTAGTGACTATCTTCCATTCATGGTCCATAGTTCTGGTCTCCCCCACAAGTGGAAACATCTCAATGTCTCATCTATCAAACACCTTCATAATTTTAAAGATCTCCACCAGGTCACCCCTCAGCCTTCTCCTTTCCAGAGAAAAGAGCCCCAGCCTGTTCAGTCTATCCTGATAGTTATAACCTCTCAGTTCTTGTATCATCCTTGTCAATCTTTTTTGCACCTTCTCCAGTGGCTCTATATCCTTTTTGTAACATGGAGACCAGAACTGTGCACAGTACTCAGTGTGGTCTAACCAAGGTTTTTACAAGTTTAACATAACTTCCCTGCTTTTCAATTCTATTCCTCTGGAAATGAACCCCAGTGCTTTGTTTGCTTTTTTATGGCCTTATGAACCTGAGTCACTACATCGAATGATTTGTGTATCTACCCCGAGACCCCTCTTTGCTCCTCTATCCCATTTGGACTCTTATTATACAGGAAGTATGTGGCCTCCTTGTTCTTCCTACTAAATTTGTACCACCTCACACTTGTCTATATTGAAATTCATTTGCCAATTACACGCCCATTCTGCAAGGTTATTAATGTCTTCCTGTATTTTATCGCAGTCCTCTTCAGTATTAACGATATCCCTCAATTTGTCTGCAAATTTTGAAATTGTTCTTCCGATTCCCAAGTCCAAACCGTTGATGCAAATGGTGAACAACAGTGTTCCCAGCACCGATCCCTGTGGAACACCACTTCCCACCTTTTGTCAGTCTGAGTGACTCTCATTAACCCCTGCTCTCTGTTTTCTGTTTTGTTATCAGCTTGCTATCCATTCTGCTACCTGTCCCCTGACTCCACAAGCTCTGACCTTGGTCATGAGTCTGCAATGCGGTACCTTATCGAAGGCCTTTCAAGATCTTTCAAGATTTTCTTCTTCAGATATTGATTCACTTCCCTTTTAAATTCTGCTTCCCTCATTGTTTCTGGTCGGACATTCCATTGTCCTAACAACCCTCTGCATCAAAAAGAAAACCAACCTCTCTTAATTTGATGCCCTCCAGTTACCGACTCACGAACTGGGATGTGGGCGTCGCTGGCAAGGCCAGCATTTATTACCCTTCCCAGTTGCCCTTGAGAAGGTGGTGGTGTGCCACCTATCTTGAACAATTGAGTGACTTGCTGGGCCATTTCAGAGGGCGATTAAGAATCAGCCACATTGCTGTGGGTCTGGAGTCACATATAGGCCAGACCGGGTAAGGACGGCAGGTTTCCTTCCCTAAAGGACATCAGTGAACCAGATGGGTTTTTACGACAATCCGGTAGTTTCATGGCCACCATTACTGATACTAGTTTTTTTTCTATTCCAAATTTTATTTAATTAATTGAATTTAAATTTCCCAGCTGCTATGGATTTGATCTCATGACTCCGGAATATTAGTCCAAGCCTCTAGGATTACTAGTCCAGTAACATAACCACTGTGCTCTCGTACCCGTACTAGTGGAAATAGATTGCCCTCATTTACTTTATCAAAACCCCCTCATAATTTTGATCCCCTCTCTCTGATCTTATTTAAACTTCTCTGCTGTCATGAAAAGTTATGTGAAGACTCTCATCCTTGGGATCATCTTAGTGAATCTCTTCTGCCCCTCTCCATGGCCGCGACATTATTACTGAAGTAATGCACCAAAAACTGGACACAATATTCTGACTGTGGCCTGACCCATGATTTGTCCAGGTGTAGCATTAACTCTTTCCTTTTATACTCTATGCTCCTATTTTTTAATCCTAGGATCCCATGGGGGTTTTTGTAAAACAGCTTTATCAACTTGTCCTCCCACTTTTAAAGATTTGTGTATCTGAATCCCTAAATCTCTCTGCTCCTCTACTCCTTTTACAGTTTTACAGTATAGTGTCTATTTCCTCTCCTTGTTCTCCTCACCTCACATCTCTCCCCATTAAATTCCATCTGACATCTACCTGCCCAAACTGCTCACCTGTCTGCCTCCTCCTGAAGTTGCTGACAATCATCTTCATGGTTAATCTCACTCCTTATCTTTGTGGCAGCTGCAAATTTTGACATTGTGCCTCCTACACCCAGGTCCAGATCATTTCTATCCACAGATATTGAGAAAAGCAATGGTGCCAACACTGACCCCGGGGATCACCACTGTTTAAATCCTTCCAATGCAAGAAACATCTGTTAATCACAACTCCCAGTTTTCTGTCCTTTACCCTTTCTCTCTCATTTCTCTCCAACTTCTCATTTCTATCCCTTACTTCTCATGCACAAACAGACTCTCTTCCCCTTTCCTCTCTGTCTTACACACAGACTGTTTCTCTTCCCTGTCTCCCATATTCTCTTTCCCCTTCTGACAAACCCTCTCTCCCATATTCTCTTTCCCCTTCTTACAAACCCTCTCTCCCTCTCTCTCCCTCCCACCCGACCGCTCAAACTCTCCCACGCGGGCTGTCCGAGACTCCCTCCCTCTCTCCCACGCGGGCTGTCCGAGACTCCCTCCCTCTCTCCCACGCGGGCTGTCCGAGACTCCCTCCCTCTCTCCCACGCGGGCTGTCCGAGACTCCCTCCCTCTCTCCCACGCGGGCTGTCCGAGACTCCCTCCCTCTCTCCCACGCGGGCTGTCCGAGACTCCCTCCCTCTCTCCCACGCGGGCTCTCCGAGACTCCCTCCCTCTCTCCCACGCGGGCTCTCCGAGACTCCCTCCCTCTCTCCCACGCGGGCTCTCCGAGACTCCCTCCCTCTCTCCCACGCGGGCTCTCCGAGACTCCCTCCCTCTCTCCCACGCGGGCTCTCCGAGACTCCCTCCCTCTCTCCCACGCGGGCTCTCCGAGACTCCCTCCCTCTCTCCCACGCGGGCTCTCCGAGACTCCCTCCCTCTCTCCCACGCGGGCTCTCCGAGACTCCCTCCCTCTCTCCCACGCGGGCTCTCCGAGACTCCCTCCCTCTCTCCCACGCGGGCTCTCCGAGACTCCCTCCCTCTCTCCCACGCGGGCTCTCCGAGACTCCCTCCCTCTCTCCCACGCGGGCTCTCCGAGACTCCCTCCCTCTCTCCCACGCGGGCTCTCCGAGACTCCCTCCCTCTCTCCCACGCGGGCTCTCCGAGACTCCCTCCCTCTCTCCCACGCGGGCTCTCCGAGACTCCCTCCCTCTCTCCCACGCGGGCTCTCCGAGACTCCCTCCCTCTCTCCCACGCGGGCTCTCCGAGACTCCCTCACAGTATTTTACTCACTTTTCATAGAAACTTACAGCACAGAAGGAGGCCATTCGGCCCATCGTGCCTGTGTCAGCTCTTTGAAAGAGCTATCCAATTTAGTCCCACACTCCAGCTCTTTCCCCATAACCCTGCATATTAGTCCTCTTCAAGTACATGTCTAATTGCCCTTCAAAATTCCCATGGAATCTGATTCCACCACCCTTTCAGGGAGTGCGTTTCACATCTTAACAACTCTCTGTATGAAAAAAAAACTTCTCCTCATTTCCCCTCTCGATCTTTTGCCAATTATTTTAAATCTATGACCTCTGGTTACCGACCCACTTGCCAGAGGAAACAGTTTCTCCCTACTCGCTATCAAAACCCCTCTTGATTTTAACACCTCCATTAAATCTCCCCTTAACCCCTGCTCCAAGGAGAACAATCCCAGCTTCTCCAACCTCTCCACATAACTGATGTCCCTCATCCCTTGTACCATCCTGGTAAACCTCCTCTGTACCCTCTCCATGATCTTGACATCCTTCCTGAATTGAGGTGCCCAGAATTATACACAATACTCCAGCTGAGGCCTAACCAGTGATTTGTAAAGGTTCAGCATGACTTCCTTGTTTTTATATTCAATGTCCCTATTTACAAACCCAGGTATCCCATACCCTTTCTTAACCATCTTATCAACTTGCCCTGCCACCTTCAAAGATTTCTGACTCTGTACCCCAGGTCCCTCTGCTCTTGCACTCCCCTCAAAATAGTCCCATTTAGATTATACTGCCTCTCCGTGTTGTTCCTCCCAAAGTGCATCACTTCACACTTCTCCGTCTTAAATTGCATCTGCCCTGTGTCTGCCCATTTTACCAGTCTGTCTATGTCCTCCTGAAATCTGCTACTATCCTCCTCACTATTTACTACGTTGCTAAGTCCTGCATCGGTCGCAAACTTTGAAATTGTGCTCCCAAAACCCAAGTCCAGGTCATTTTGATATAACAAGAAAAATAATGGTCCTAATACTGACCCCTGGGGGACCCCACTGCATACTTCTCTCCAGTCAGAAAAACATCCGTTCACCACGACTCTCTGCCTCCTATCCCCTAGCCAATTATGTACCCAAGTTACCGCCGTCCCTTTAATCCCATGTGCTTCTGTTTTCCAAATAAGTCTATTATGTGGCACTTTATCAAATGCCTTTTGAAAGTCCATATATACAACATCTACTGCACTACCTTCATCAACCCTCTCTGTTACTTCATCAAAGAATTCAATCAGGTTAGTCAGACGTGATTTGCCTTTAAGAAATCCGTGCTGGCTGTTCCTTATTAACCCATGCCTCTCCAAGTGAGAATTAATTTTGTCCTTGACAATGGTCTCTAGTAGTTTTCCCACCACTGATATTAGACTGACTGGCCTGCAGTTACCAGTTTTATCCCTCTCTCCTTTTTTGAACAGGGTTGTAACATTTGCAATCCTCCAGTCCTCTGGCACCACTCCCATATCCAAGGAGGATTGAAAGATTGTGGACAGAGCTTCTGCTATCACCACCCTTGCTTCCCTCAGCAACCTAGGATGCATCCCACCTGGACCGGGGGACTTGTTCACTTTGAGTGATGCCAACCTATTTAGCACCTCCTTTCGATCTATTTTGATCCTATCCAATATCTCTACTCCCTCCTCCTCTACTGTGACATTAACTTCATCCTCTTCTTTTGTGAAGACAGGTGCAAAGTCCTCATTCAGTACCTCAGTCATGTCCTCTGCCTCCACAAGCAGATTTCCTATTTTGTCCCTAACCGGCCCCACCATTCCTTTTATCCTTTTACTTTTTATATTTTTATGAAAGATTTTTGGGTTCCCATTTATGTTACCCGCTAATCTTTTCTCATATTCTCTCTTTGCCCTTCTTATATCCTTTTCAATTTCCCCCTGCACACTCTCCTGGTTTTGTGCTGTATTCTGTACTTGACAGTGGTCATAAACCTTTTTCTGTTTTATTTTAAGCTCTATTTCCTTTGTCATCCAGGGAGCTCGAGCTTTGGATGCCGTATCTTTCCTCCTTATGGGAAAATCCTTGGTTTATACCCGAACTATCTCCACCTTGAAGACCTGTCATTGCTCATTTACTGTTTTTTTTTGTCCAATCTTTCTTTCCAGTCCACCTGTGCTCGATCCCTTCTCAAATCACTGAAATTGGCTCCCTTTCAGTTGGATATTTTCACCTTGGATTTTTCTTTGTCCCTTTCCGTAACTACTTCAAACCAAATTATATTATGATCACTATTACCCAGATGTTCCCCCACTGAAATACACTCCACTTGCCTTACATCATTCCCTAAAACTAGATCCAGCACTGCTTCCTCCCTTGTTGGGCTAGAAATATACTAATTAAGAAAGTTCTCCTGTACAAATTTTTCAAATTCTTCACCCTCTCTCCCTTTCAATTACTATAATCCCCTGCGTCTGTCTTTAAGGGGCCACATTACTCTGAGTCACCTTCTTTTTCTTAATATACTTGGAAAAACCTTTAGTGTTGTCCTTGATATCCCTCACAAACTGGAGTTGGCAGCTGATATTGTGAGTGAATTTAATCCATGAAAAGAGTGGAAAGAAAAGAACAATTTAATGTTAAAGTAAATCAATCAAATGCCATTAATGACAAATATATTCAAATTAAATATAATCATCGGCTCAAAAATAGTCCTATTGTATTCCAGTGACAGATTCTCGAATCTAATCAGCCGCTCGGAGTTGTCGGACAGCTGCCCAGTGAGACTCGGCCTGTGATGGTTCCTCCCTTCCTCGGGGTAAGCACCTTGGCCAATATCACCTTTAATGTAGTAAAACATCCTAAGGTGCTTCACAGGAGTGATTATCAAACAGAATTTTTCACCGAGCCACAGAAGGAGATATTAGTACGGGTGACCAAAAGCTTGGCCAAAGAGTTCGGCTGAAGGAGCGTCTTAAAGGAAGAGAGGTGGAGAGGTGAAGAAGTTTAGGGAAGGAATTCCAGAGCTTAGGATCTAGGCAGCCGAAGGCACGGCCGCCAATGGTGGAACGATTAAAATCGGGGATGCACAAGAGGCCAGAATTGGAGAGCGCAGAGTTCTCGGAGGGTTGTAGGGCTGGAGGAGGTTACAGAGATAGGCAGGGGCGAGGGTCATGGAGAGTTTTGAAATGAAGGATGAGAATTTTAAAATCGAGGTGTTGCTGGACCGGGAACGAATGTCGGTCAGCGAGCACAGGAGTGATGGGTGAACGGGACTTGCTGCGAGATAAAATACGGGAGTTTTGGACAAGCTCAAGTCTATGGAGGATGGAAGATGGGAGGCCGGCCAGGAGAGTATTGGAATAGTCAAGTCTAGAGATAACAAAGGCATGGATAAGAGTTTCAGCAGCAGATGAGCTGAGGCAGGGACGGAGACGGGTGATGTTATGGAGGAGGAAGTAGATGGACTTCGTGATAGAGCAGATATGTGGTCGGAAACTCATCCCAGGGTCAAATAGGACACCAAGGTTATGAATGGTCTGGTTCAGCCTCAGACAGTGACCGGGGAGAGGGATGGAGTCGGTGGCTCGGGAACGGTGTTTGTGGTGGGGAACGAAGACAATGGCTTCGATCTTTGCAATATTTAGTTGGAGGAAATTGCTGCTCATCCAGTACTGAATGTTGGACAAGCAATGTGAAAAATCAGAGACAGTGGAGGGGTCGAGGCAGGTAGTGGTGAGGTAGACCTGGGCATCGTCAGCGTACATGTGGAACCTGACATTGTGTTTTCGGACGATGTCGCCAAGGGGCAGCATGTAGATGAGACATAGGGGGCCAAGGATAAATCCTTGGGTGCTCCAGAATTGACGGTCTGGGAGTTGGAAAAGAAGCCATTGCAGGAGATTCTCTGGCTACGACTGGATAGATAAGATTTGAACCAGGCGAGCGCAGTCCCACCCAGCTGGACGACGGACGAGAGGAGTTGGCGTCTCAGCAACGGAAGATATAGTTGAGATACTGGATGGGCTAAAAATTGATAAAGAAGAGGTACTAGAAAGGCTAGCTGTACTTAAAATAGATAAGTCACCCGGTCCAGACGGGATGCATCCTCGGTTGCTGAGGGAAGTAAGAGTGGAAATTGTGGCGGTACTGGCCATAATCTTCCAAACATCCTTAGATACGGGGGTGATGCTGGAGAATTGCAAATTTTACTCCCTTGTTCAAGAAAGGGTGTCAGGATAAACCCAGCAACTATAGGCCAGTCAGTTTCACCTCAGTGGTGGGGTAACTTTTAGAAATGATAATCTGGGACAGAATTAGCAGACATTTGGATGAGTGTGGATTGATTTGGGAAAGCCAGCACGGATTTGTTCAAGGCAAATCGTGTTTAACTAACCTGATAGAGTTTTTTGATGACGTATGGGAGAGGGTAGTTGGGGGCAATGCAGTTGATGTTGTGTATATGGACTTTCAGTAGGCGTTTGATAAAGTGCTGCATGGTAGGTTTATCAAGATTGCGGCCCATGGAAAAAAGGGGGCAGTAGCAACATGGATACAGAATTGGCTAAGGAACAGGAAACAGAGTAGTGGTGAACAGTTGTTTTTTGGACTGGAGGGAGGTGTACAGTGGTGTTCCCCAGGAATCAGTGCTGGGACCATTGCTTTTCTTGATATATATTAATGACTTGGACTTGGATGTACAGAGCACAATTTCCAAATTTGCAGAAGACGCAACACTTGGAAAGGAAGTAAACAGTGAGACGGATAGTGATAAACTTCAAGAGGATACAGTCAGGCTGGTAGCATGGTGAACAAGTGGCAGATGAAATTTTTCGCAGAAAAATGCGAAGTGATATATTTCGGTAGGAAGAACAAGGAGAGGCAATATAATCTGGAGGGCACAACTCTAAAAGGGGTACAGGAACTGAGAGATCTGGGGGTATATGTGCACAAATCGTTGAAGGTGACTTTACCAGTAAGGGGTTGGAATGTGTCAGAAATCTCCATGTACTGTGTTAATAAAACTCTGCTCCTGCTGTCACTGGGGACCTGCTCTCTCTTTACTGTAATAAATCTCTAGATGCTGACACACCCCGTACTGGGTTAATGAAACTCTCCATCTCGCTCCAACTGGGGCTCGCTCACTATTGTTTTCAAAATGTTTTACAAAAGTGTACACAGAATGAAACTCCACCCCAGACCCTGTAAACTACATTCCATGTACTAGAAGCAAAATTGTAGATCCTCCCAACTCAATCCCAGATCCTGTCACCCTACCGATTGAGCCAAGTGTTACTCTGGACACTGCACATGATCTGCTGCAGAAAATGGATCAACTGATTTAGCAAATGAGATCCCCTGCCATTCAATAATAAATGACCTGTCGCTCAATAAAATGAATAATCTGTGAATCAAAATAGCTGAGATAATCTTAAAGAATGGCTGACCTGCAACATGCTGTCTGTATGCCTCTCTGTCTGTATGCCGCTCTCGCTCTCTCTTGCGCTCTCTCTCTCTCTCTTGCGCTCTCTCTCTCTCTCTCTCTTGCGCTCTCTCGCTCTCTCTCTCGCTCTCTCTCTCGCTCTCTCTCTCGCTCTCTCTCTCGCTCTCTCTCTCGCTCTCTCTCTCGCTCTCTCTCTCGCTCTCGTTCTCGCTCGTTCTCGCTCGTTCTCGCTCGTTCTCTCTCGCTCTCTCTCGCTCTCTCTCGCTCTCTCTCTCTCTCATGGACTGTACCTGTCTCCGTCTCTCCCTGACTCTCTCACTATTCCTGTTTCCCCTGCTTCTTTTGCCTCCCATTACCTGCATGCTGGTTTCTCTCACTTCCTCCCTGTCCCATTTCATCTCCTATTCTCTCCCAACCGCGTTCTCATCTCTGTGTCCACCTCATTCTGTTTCCTTACCCCTCCCTCTCTCCATTTCTTTTCGTCCCTCTCGTTCCCATCAATCGCTTTTTCTCTGTGCCTGACCCTGCTCTCTTTTTAATTTCTCGAACACGTTTTCTATGCAATCCCCACGTTTTGCCCTGTCCCTAGATCACTCTGTCTGCAGCCCATCCCTTTCTGGAGGAGGGCCTATTTCAGTGGGATGAGAACAGATCTGGCTCAGGTAAATTGGAATCACAGATTGGCAGGCAAAACTGTAATTGAACAGTGGGCAGCCTTTAAAGAGGAGATGATTCAGGTACAGACAAGGTACATTCCAACGAGGGAGAAAGGTAGGGCAACTAAAGCCAGAGCTCCCTGGATGACAAAGGAGATAGAGAATAAGATGAAGCGGAAAAAAGCGGTGTATGACAGGTGTCAGGTCGATAACACAAGTGAGAACCAGGCAGAATATAGAAAGTTCAGAGGGGAAGTGAAAAAGGAAATAAGAGGGGAAAAGAGAGAGTATGAGAATAGACTAGCAACCAATATAAAAGGGAATCCAAAAGTCTTCGACAGACATGTTAACAGTAAACAGGTAGTAAGAGGAGGGGTGGAGCCGATTAGGGACCATAAAGGAGATCTACTCCTGGAGGCAGTGGGCATGGCTGAGGTATTAAATGAGCACTTTGCATCTGTCTTTACCAAGGAAGAAGATGCTGCCAGAGTCTCGGTATAGGAAGATATAGTTAAGATACTGATGGGCTAAAAATTGATAAAGAAGAGGTACTAGAAAGGCTAGCTGTACTTAAAGTAGATAAGTCACCTGGTCTGGATGGGATACACCCGAGGATGCTGAAGGAAGTAAGGGGGGAAATTGCAGAGGTACTGGCCGTAATCTTCCAGACATCCTTGGACATGGGAGTGGTGCCAGAGGATTGGAGATTTGCAAATGTTACACCCTTGTTCAAAAAAGGGTGTAAGGATAAACCCAGCAACAATAGGCCAGTCAGTTTAACCTCGGTGGTGGGGAAACTTCTGGAAACGATAATACTGGACAGAATTAACAGTCACTTGGACGAATGTGGATTGATGAGGGAAAGCCAGCATGGATTTTTTACAGGCAAATCGTGTTTAACTAACCTGATGGAGTTTTTTGATGAGGTAACAGAGAGTGTAGATGAGGGCAATGCGGTTGACTTTGTGTATACGGACGTTCCAAAGTCGTTTAATAAAGTGCCACGTGGTAGGCTTGTCATCGAGGTTGCGGCCCATGGAATAAAGGGGGCAATAACAACATGGATACAGAATTGGCGAAATGACAGGAAACAGAGAGTAGTGGTGATCGGTTGTTTTTCGGACTGGAGGGAGATGCACAGTGGTGTTCCCCAGGGGTCGGTGCTGGGACCACTGCTTTTCTTGATATATATTAAGGACTTGGACTTGGGTGTACAGGGCACAATTTCAAATTTGCAGATGATACGAGACTTGGAAGGGGAGTGTGCAGTGAGGAGGATAGTGACAGACTTCAAGAGGATATAGACAGGCTGATGGCATGGGCGGACACGTGGCAGGTGAAATTTAACCCAGATAAATGTGAAGTGATACATTTCGGTAGGAAGAAAGTGGAGAGGCAATATAAACTATCGAGGGCACAATTCTAAAAGGGGTGCAGGAACAGTGAGATCTGGGGGTATATGTGCACAAATCGTTGAAGGTGGCAGGGCAGGTTGAGAAAGCGGTTAAAAAAGTGGTCGGGATCCTGGGCTTTATAAATAGAGGCATAGAGTACAAAAGTAAGGAAATCATAATAAACCTTTATAAAACACTGGTTTGGCCACAACTGGAATATTGTGTGCAGTTCTGGGCACCGCACTTTCGGAAAGATGTGAAGGCCATAGAGAGGGTGCAGAAGAGATTTACCAGAATGATTCCAGGGATAATGGACTTTTCTTACATGGATAGACTGGAGAAGCTCGGGTTGTTCTCTTTGGAACAGAAAAGGTTGAGAGCATATTTGATAGAGGTGTTCAAAATCATGAAGGGTCCAGACAGAGTAGATGGAGAGAAACTGTTCCCATTGGCGGAAGGGTCAAGAACCAGAGGGCATCGACTTAAGGTGATTGGCAAAAGAACCGAAGGTGATATGATGTAAAACTTTTTTACACAGCGAGTGGTTATGATCTGGAATGTGCTGCCTGAGGGGGTGGTGGAGGCAGATTCAATCATGGCCTTTAAAAGGAGACTGGATAAGTACTTGAAAGTAAAAAATTTTCAGGGCGATGGGGATAGGGCGGGGGAATGGGACCAGTTGGATTGCTCTTGGATGGAGCTGGCGTGGACTCGATGGGCCGAATGGCCTCCTTCCGTGCTGTAATCTTTCTTTGATTCTACGATTCGAAGATTAAAAAGTATGACTCTGCCTAATCATATTATGATTTTCAAGGTGCCCTTTTACTACGTCCTTAATAATACATTCTAGCATTTTCCCTACTATTGATGTCAAGCTAACTAGCCGACAGTTCCCTCTTTTCTCTCTCACTCCTTTCTTAAATGGCGGGGTTACATTTGCTGCCTTGCAATCCACGGGGACCATTCCAGAATCTGGGGAATTCTGTAAGATCACAACCAATGCATCCACTATCTCTGCAGTCACCTCTTTTAAAACCCGAGGATGTCGGCCATCAGGTCCAGGGGGTTTCTCGGCTTTTCGTCCCATTAATTTCTCCAGCAGTTTTTCTTTACTAATATTAATTACTTTAAGTTCCTCACTCTCATTAGGCCCTTGGTTCCCCACTGTTTCCGGTATGTTTTTTGTGTCATCTGCTGTGAAGACAGATATCAAATATTTGTTTAACATCTCTGCCATTTCCTTACTCCCCATTATAATTTCTTCTGTCTCTGCCTCTAAGGGACCCATGATTACTTTCACTCATCTCTTCCTTTTCAACAAACTTGTGGAAGCTCTTACAATCTGTTTTTATATTTCCTGTTGGTTTACTGTCAGATTCAACTTTCTCCCTCTTTCTGAATTTTTGATCATCCTTTGCTGATTTCTAAAACCCTCCCAATCCTCAGGCGAACTACGCTTTTTGACTACATTGTAAGCCTCTTCTTTTAATCTAATTTAATCCTTAAATTCTCTAATTAGCCACAATTGTACCACTTTTCCCGTGGAGTTTTATTCCTCAAGGGAATGTATATTAGTTGAGAATTATGAATTATTTCTTTAAATATTTGCCATTGTTTGTCTACCGTTATATCTTTTAATCTAATTTCCCAATCTACCTCAGCCAACTCGCCCCTCATACCTACATAATTGGCTTTATTTATATTTAAGACCCTAGTTTCGGACTTAGCCACATCACTCTCAAACTGAATATGAAATTCTATCATATTATGTTCACTCTCCTCCAGAGGATCCTTTACTATAAGTTTACTAATTAACCCTGTCTCATTACACAATACGAGATCTAAAATAACCTGTTCCCTAGGTGGTTCCTCTACCAATTAAGTACTTTTGAAGTGTGGTTGCTGCTTTACTGTAGGAAACACGGCAGTACATTGCACACAATAAGGTCCCACAAACAGCAATGTGATAATGACCAGATCATCTGTTTTAGTGATGTTGGTTGAGGGATAAAAATTATAATTGAATTTAAAAGACCGGTCCAGCAGTAAGATACAGGTTTTCACCCACCTGCCATGTTTCTAAACCCGACCTTACCACTGGGGAAGATACCAAGCAAAGGCTGGGCCAGGGAGGCAGGGACTCTCCACAGGTGGTGGGGGGAGATCAAGGGAGAATTGCCCAGGTTGCTCTTACACCCTCTTCTAGTGGCTGGATTCAGACCAGAAATGGTGGAGGTCTAAGACCCAGAGAAGGGGAGAAACGGCCTCAGATATAGAAATGACCGAGGCTCAGTGTTAATCACTGTGGAATAGTTTACAATTCAGCAAATATATTGTCCACACGGAGAAAATTGTCCACCGCAGCCAACGTATCAGGCGGGTAGAAGTGGGCTCTTCGAGGAGTCGCGTTTCCCTTAAAAACTCTCCAGCCAAATGGTAAAGTCCCTTTAAATTTACAATCCTGCCACACCAGTCATCGCCAGCTTTAATGTGTTGTGTCAGATCCTCTATCCAAGCAGTTTTCTGCTCCTGTCACTGTGACTCATTTCTATTATACACCAGAGAGAGAGAGAGAGAATGTACTGCAAGTCTATTTATAAATCTCAGCCCATCTCCCCATCACTCACTGAAACATTGTTGGTGCAGAGGGGTGATTAAGCAACACATATTTCTCTCTGTACCTTTCTGCCAGCTGAAATGTGTCCATTATAATGAGAACGGATAATGTGCCACATAAGTACAGTGCCTGGCATGTGATCCTTGGCACATTTATACACAGAGGCACCCTCAGAAAAGGTGGCAAATACCGTGGCATTATTTTGGATGGAGAGGGCCTGAGGCTTAATTGCGACAGGCCTTTCCCCACAATATATGTGTGAGTGACAGGAGACACAGACGGCGACACGGGAGAGACAGACGGGGAGAGAGAGAGAGAGAGAGACAGACATGGGAGAGACAGACGCAGATATTAAAACGTACCCTTGTTTTAGATGGAGTATGACTTAAAAGCAAAGTAATGCATTGTTTCATTGACTAGTAATGTGGTGAATAGTTACTAATAGACCCCGAACTCATTCATAACACCTGCAAGAATAACTTGCAGTTGTAGCTTTCCCTCCAGTGACACATGTGGACTATCATGCAATGTGAAACAGGGTGATTTTAACTCTCCCTGATCACAGGAGCAGTTAAAATGGAGCAGCTCCATTTCCTGCTCCATTCCCGTCAATCAGCCGCTTTAACGCCACTCATCTTGGCTTTTAACGAGTCTCCCGCTGGACTCCTCGATCACATCATAACCCCTGAAATTTAACCCACTTCTGAGCAGGGAGGCCACCCCACAGGGGGAACCTGTCGAGAAGCCTGCAAGGCACACTGAGGTAAGTTTAAAAAATAAACTGACCTTTGAGTAAATAAGGAGAAACTGTTTCCACTGACAGGAGGGTTGATAACCAGAAAAAAATAGATTGAAGATAATTGCCATCTAATCCAAATACATTATATACAAGATGGGTAAAAAGAGTTAAGATACAGATTAGCCATGATCTAAATGAACGGCAGAACAGAATCGAGGGAATGAATGATCTACTCCTGAGGGTGTGAGAGTGCAGTTCAATGGGCCTTTACTCTCACTTGATTCAGTTCTATGGGCGCCTACATTCACAGGGGTACAGTTCCATGGACCCTGACTCTCACTGGGCTACAGTTCTCTGCACCCTGACTCTCACTGGGCTACAGTTCTATGCACCCTGACTCTCACTGGGCTACAGTTCTATGCACCCTGACTCTCACTGGGCTACAGTTCTATGCACCCTGACTCTCACTGGGCTACAGTTCTGTATACCCTGACTCTCACTGGGGAACAGTTCCACGAGGACCTACTCTCACAGTTCCATGGACATTGTCTGTCACTCGAATACTATTCCGTTGATCCTGACACACTCTGCGAACAGTTCCGTGGACACTGACACTGGGATACAGTTCCACGGACACTGTCACTCACTGGGGTACAGTTCCACGGACACTGTCACTCACTGGGGTACAGTTCCACGGACACTGTCACTCACTGGGGTACAGTTCCACGGACACTGTCACTCACTGGGGTACAGTTCCACGGACACTGTCACTCACTGGGGTACAGTTCCACGGACACTGTCACTCACTGGGGTACAGTTCCACGGACACTGTCACTCACTGGGGTACAGTTCCACGGACACTGTCACTCACTGGGGTACAGTTCCACGGACACTGTCACTCACTGGGGTACAGTTCCACGGACACTGACACTAATAATGAAATACCATGGATGAATAAAGAGATAAGATCAGAATTGAAACTAAAGAAAAAGGCATACACTCAGCACCTGGACAATAAAGAGGATGACAAAAGGGAATACGAAGAGGTTAGGAAATAAGTAAAAAAAACCTATTCGGAAGGCAAAGAGGAATTACAAAATTAAATTATCAAAAAATACTTTTTAAAAAGTAAAGTATTCTACAGACACATAAATAACAAAAGGAAAATCATGACAGGGGTCGGGCCACTAAGGGATGCATAAGGTGAACTCACAGGTAACGGCAGAAATGTTGAATCATTACTTTGCCTCAATATTGACACTAACAAGATGGATAAGACATTAGAAGCAGAAATCAAAAAAGTTATAAAGACATTTATGATAGAAAAGGGGAGATAATTGATAAACGAGTCAAACGTAGAAAAGATAAAACCTCTGTCCAGGTAGATTGCGTCCATGCATATTAATAGAAGTTAGGGGAGAAATAGCAGAGGCACTATTACATACATGTATATCAATTCATTAGAGAAGGGAATGCTGCCAGAGGATTGGCGAACAGCTGATGTTATTCCTATGTTTAAAATAGACGATAGAACGGCGATAAAGAACTATAGACCAGTGAGCTTAAATTCGGTGGTGGGAAAGATAATGGAATCTTTCCTCACAGATGTAATAGAAATACATCTGGCAACCGAAAATATAATCAAGAATAGTCAGCACAGATTTCAAAAGGGAAGGTCATGCTTGACCAACCTTATTGAATTCTTTGAAGAAGGAACAGAAAGAGTAGATAAGGGATTTTCAAAAGGCCTTTGATAAGGTACCACATAGTAGAATCATGACTGTGGTTAGAGCAGGTCGAGTCAGGGAACAAGTAGCAGAATGGATAGCAAACTGGCTACAAAACAGAGAACAGAGAGTAGTGGTTAAAGGTGTTTACTCAGACTGACAGAAGGTGGGAAACGGTGTTCCACAGGGATCGGTGCTGGGACCACTGTTGTTTATCATTTACATAAACGATTTGGACTCGGGAATCAGAAGTACAATTTCAAAATTTGTGATTGACACTAAATTTGGGGGCTTCATTAATACTGAAGAAAACTGATAACATTCAAGAAGACGTAAATAAACA
Organism: Heptranchias perlo; assembly: GCF_035084215.1. Taxonomy (NCBI): domain Eukaryota; kingdom Metazoa; phylum Chordata; class Chondrichthyes; order Hexanchiformes; family Hexanchidae; genus Heptranchias; species Heptranchias perlo. Next base: position 10,407,969 of record NC_090359.1, read on the forward strand.
TGCAGAATAGGCGTGTAAATGGTTAATGAATTTCAATGTTGGGTCCAGTAGCATAGTGGTTGTCATTGGACTAGTAATCCAGAAGGCCTGGACTAATATTCCAGTCATGAGTTCAAATCCTGCCACGGCAGCTGGGGAATTTAAATTCAATTAATTAAATAAAATCTGGAATAAAAAAAACTAGCATCAGTAATGGTTACCATGAAACTACTGGAATGTCGTAAAAACCCATCGGGTTCATTAATGTCCTTCAGGGAAGGAAACCTGCCGTCCTTACCTGGCCTGGTCCATATGTGACTCCAGACCCACAGCAACGTGGTTGATTCTTAATCGCCCTCTGAAATGGCCTCGCAAGCCACTCAGTTGTTCACGAAGGCAGCTCACCACCACCTTCTCAAGGGCAATTAGGATGGGCAATAAATGCTTGCCAGTGATGCCCACATTCTATTAACGAATAAAATAAAAGTGTGAGGTGGTGCATTTTGGTAGGAGGAATAAGGAGGCCACATAATCCTCGGGAAATAAGAGTCGAAATGGGTGGAGGAGCAAAGGGATCGAGGCATACAGATTCACAAATCATTCAAAGTAATAACGCAGGTTAACAAGATCGTACAAATGTAAACAAAGCAGTGGGTTCATTTCTTGAGGAATAGAATTGAAAAGCCGAGCAGTTATATTAAACTTGTACAGAACCTTGGATAGAGCACACTTAGAGTACCGTGCACATTTCTGGTCGACATATTACCAGAAGGATATAGAGGCACTGGGGAAGGTGCAAACAAGATTTCCAAGAATAATATGAGAACTGAGATTTTAACTATGGGGAAAGACTGAACAGGATCGCTGTATTTTGTCTAGAAAAGAGAAGGCAGAGGGTGATCTAATAGAGATCTTTAAAATTATGAAGGGGTTTGATAGGGTAGACGTAGAGAAGATGTGACCACTTTTGAAGAGTCCAAAACTAGGTGACATAAATATAAGTTAGTCACTAATAAAATCAAAAAAGAAATCAGGAGAAACTTCTTTACCCAGAGAGTGGTTAGAATGTAGAACGTACTATTATATGCAGTAGTTGAGGCGAATAACATAGATGCATTTAAAAGGAAGCTAGATAAATACATAAGGAAGAAAAGAATAGAAGGATATGCTGATAGGGTTAGATGAAGTACCTGAACTATCTCCTCCTTGAAGGCCTCCCTTTGCTCTTTAACTGTTTTACCTGATAATCTTTGTTCCCATTCCACAAGGGCCAGATCCCTTTTCAGCTCACTGAAATTAACCCTCTTCCGGTTAAGTATCTTCAACTTTCATTGTCTTTGTACTTTTCCATAATTACTCTAAACCTAATCATATTGTGTTCACTGTTTCCAAAACACTCTCCCATTGAAACTTGCCCCACTTCATTCCCCAGAACTAGATCCAGCACTGCTTCCTTCCTCGTTGGGCTGGAAACATACTGATCAAGAACCTCAGACATTTACAAAAGCTTAAACTATCCCAGCAGCTCAATCTAATACAGCACCTCCAACTAACCCAGTAACTTAAGCTAAAACTGCACTTGCAGTAAATTGATTACCTCAAACTAAAGCTGCCGCCCTAAGTAATCCAGCACCTCAACATAATCTAATACCTCAAGCAAAAACAGCACCTCAGACCAGCCCAGAACCTCAAAATAACCTAATACTTCAAAATAATACAGCCTCCAAACTAATCCAACACCTCAAGCTAACCTAGCACCTCAAGTTAGTCCAGCACCTTAACCTAACCTAGCTCTTCAAGTAGTACAGTACCTCTAACTGGCCCAGCACCTCAAGCTAATACAGCACCTCAAGCTAATACCATGTATCTCTGAAACTGACCACAGCACCCTGAAACTGACTCTGGTACTGCAAACTGTGTTCAGGGACCATAACTGAGGCAGTGTTCAATGACTGACTATCCCATCTCCCCAAATGAGTCAGCATCCTGAAGCTGTCCACAATACGCCCCAAACCGATCACATCATCCGCAAAAAAACACAATACCCAGAAACTGACCCAGTCCCCACACACTTACCTCACCATCCACACATTGATCAAACACCCAAAGCTAACGATGGCATCACACGTTGGGCTTCTGCCTCCTGTAAAATGATAACTGCACTGTCACAGCAAACCACAGCATCTGTAAATGGACCTTAAACAGTGCACATTACCGCAATACTGAGCAGAGAAACCCCAAACCACAACACCCACAAACTGACACAGAACAACAAACATAGACAACGATCTCTGATGACTCAACACGCCCAGACTGATGCCAACACCGAGGGATTGTAGAAATCCCTGACGCTCAGCCTTCGGTGTCAGCCTCGTCATGTGGGTTCATTCTGGGTTCGAGATATGTTTCATGCATTGAATATTTTTAGGCTGATGAATCAGTGTAAGACTTTGGTTCAATCTTGGATTCTGGGCTTGTTTTCAGTTTCAACACAAATTTGGGTTCTTGGCTTTTCTTTATGTTTATAATTCATTTTACATGAGTTGGTCACTTTAGAATTGGGATTGGTTCAGGGTCCCAGTTCAGTTTTATATTCTGGATTAGTTTGGTCAATTTGAGATTCTGTGTTGTTTTGAGTTTCTGGCTCAGTATCTGGTTGTAACATACTCCACACAAACTGACCACAAGAGCTCCAATTAACTCAGGACCCTCAAGACTAACATTCTCCACACATCCAAAAACACCCAGCACTGCAAAATATTCCACAGGACCCCGGCAAAGACTGATCCTCACAGACTGATCTCAATGACCCCTAACATTACATCATACCTAAAAACAGCAGAAGAGCCTTAAACAAACTACAGAACTAACAAGTGAACCAGTGGAGTCAGCTAGGGTTCTGGGCCAGGTCGGGTTTCCAGGTCTGCTTGGTGTTTCAGGTCTGTTTAGGATTTGCCGTATTTTAATATTCTGAGTCCGTTTAGGATAATGGATCAGTTTAGGGTTCAGATCAGCTTGTGGACGGAGCAAGCCCCGATTCCATCTCCCTGTTCCAAAAATCAAATTAATATAGGGTCCCCAGATAGGGGACGTATCAGATATTAAACTGATAAGAACAGATTTTTTTTTCAAAAAATATACTTATTCATAAAATTTGTAACAATACATACAATACAGTTGTCATCACATTTCAAACATACACAATACAGAATATACTTTTTGCAAGATACATAAAGTACAGTTCAATTATGATTCCAACAATACAGTTACACATTGTTCATAATTACAGTTCATGACACTCGAGGGTGCCTTATTGCATTACAATCAATAAGCTTATTGATTACAGATTCATTACAGGTAGTAATGAATCTGTAATGAATTATACAGCTCCTGTAATGAATCATTACAGGAGCTGTATAAAACACTGGTTCGGCCACAGCTGGAGTACTGTGTGCAGTTCTGGTCGCCACACTACAGGAAGGATGTGATCGTTTTGGAGAGGGTGCAGAGGAGATTCACCAGGATGTTACCAGGGCTGGAGCGCTTCAGCTATGAAGAGAGACTGGGAAGATTGGGTTTGTTTTCCTTGGAGCAGAGGAGGCTGAGGGGGGACATGATTGAGGTGTACAAAATTATGAGGGGCACAGATAGGATGCTTTTTCCCTTCGTTGAGGGTTCGAAAACAAGGGGACATAGATTCAAGGTAAAAGGCGGGAGGTTTAGAGGGGATTTGAGAAAGAACTTTTTCACCCAGAGGGTGGTTGGGGTCTGGAACTCACTGCCTGAAAGGGTTGTGGAGGCAGGAACCCTCACAACATTCAAGAAGCATTTGGATGAGCACTTGAAATGCCATAGCATACAAGGCTACGGACCAAATGCTGGAATATGGGATTAGAGTAGTCAGGGCTGATGGCCGGCGCGGACACGATGGGCCGAAGGGCCTCTATCCGTGCTGTATGACTCTATGACTCTATGACATTACATTTCATTACATAAATTTGTATTTTACATTCTGCCCGAGGTGGGTTTTCCCTGATTGCAGCCCCTCGGTTTACAATTGTGGGAGAGCTCGAAACAATAGCCTTTCCCCACAGAGCCTTTGCGGCGGCCGCACCCAGCTTCAGTGCATCCCTGAGCACGTGGACCTGGACCTTGGAATGTGCCAGTCTGCAACACTCGGTCGAGGACAGCTCCTTGCGCTGGAAGACCAGCAAATTTCGGGCAGACCAAAAGGCATATTTCACCGAGTTGATGGTCTTCCAGTAGCAGTTGATATCTGTCTCGGAGTGCTTCCCTGGTAACAGCCCATAAAGCACAGAATCATGTGTCACAGAACTGCTCCCTTGTGGGAGAAACTAGAACCAGTTTAAAAATAAGGGGTCTCCCATTTAAGATGGAGATGAGGAGAAATTTTTCTCTCAGAGGGTCGTGAGTCTGTGGAACTCCCTTCTCCAGAGAGCAGCGGAGGCAGGGTCATTGAATATTTTTATGGCTAAGTTATATAGATTCCTGATTAACAAGGGAGTCAAAGGTTATCGTAGGTACACGGGAAAGTAGGGTTGTGGTCACAATCAGATCAGCCATCATCTTATCAAATGGCAGAGCAGGCTCGAGGGGCTGAATGGCCTACTCCTGCTCTTAATTCGTATGTATGAACCTGGACAGATACCACTGCATCTCTCTCCAGATCTTCTTTGCAAAGGGACATTCCAGGAGGAGATGGGTGATGGTCTCGTCCCCATCGCAACTTCCTTGGGGACAGCGCGTAGTGGCACTGAGAGGTCGGGAGTGCATGAAGGATCTGGTGGGAAGGGCCCTTCTCACCACCAGCTAAGCTACGTCTTGGTGCTTGTTTGAAAGCACTGGCGATGAGGTGTTCTGTCAAATGACTTTGGCAGAAAGCCTCATCGCTGCACAATGGGGGAATCCTTCCAATCGAACACGAAGGATTGTTAATGTTGTGTCCACATCACGTACTTCTGTGCCCCAATAGTTTGTTGTGACACACAATCCATTTCTCTTGTTGTATTTTATACTATTACCGTGCACGTTTCTGTTCTTATGGAGGTGTCTGTGGGTTCCTGTGGGCTTGATGTTGGTAATTTCAGCCTCCAATGCCTGTGTTTGAATACAGCCCACACTGACAGGAGGTAAATCTGTTTCACCTGCTGCTTGTAAGGATCCCACATTAAATCAGTCTGGGCAGCATCAATCCATTACTTACTGGGAATGGGCCCACCGCAAATATTGTATTTAATTAATGATCTCACTCAGATAAGATCAGAGCATGTGGAGTCAGGACGAAGAGCAGAAATATTAGCAAGCTGGGTACAAAACAGAAAACAGAGTGTAAGTGTTAAAGGTAGTCACTCAGACTGGCAAATGTTCTGAGTGGTGAATCACAGGGATTGGTGCTGGGACCACTGTCTTCACCATTTATATAAACGATTTGGACTTGGGAATTGGAAGTATAATTTCAAAATTTGCGGACAACACCAAACTGGTGGGTATAGTTAATACTGAGGAGGAGTGTGACATAATACAGGAAGATATAAATAAATTTGCACAATGGGCGTGTAACTGGCAAATGAATCTCAATATAGATAAGTGTGAGGTTTTAAAATATGATGGGAAGAATAAGTGGGCCACTGCTTCAATAATGGGGTAAAGGAGCAGAGGCGTCTCGGGGTACAGATACACAAATCACTAAAAATAACAACACAGGTTAATAAGGCCATTAAAAAAAGCAAACCAACACTGGGGTTCATTTCTAGAGGGATAGAATTGAAAAGCAGAGAAGTTATGTTAAACTTATAAAGAACCTTGGTTAGACCACACTTGGAGTACTGTGAACAGTTCTGGTCTCCATATTATAAAAATAATATAGAGGCACTCTATAGAGTAGGTGAAAAAAAGATTTACGAGGATGATCCCAAAATCATCCTAACAGGAAAGATTGAACAGGCTGGGGCTATTTTCTCGAGAAAAGAGAAGACTGAGAGCTGACCTGATGGAGATCTTTAAGATCATGAGAGGGTTTGATAGAGGAGTCGTAGAGAAGATATTTCCACTTGCGGGGGAGACCAGAACTAGGGGCCATAAATATAAGATAGTCACTAATAAATCCAATAGGGAATTCAGGAGAAACCTATTTACCCAGAGAGTGATTCGAATGTGGAACTTGCTGCCACAAGGAGTAGTTGAGGCGAATAGCAGAGATGCATTTAAGGAGAAGCTAGATCAGCAGATGAGGGAGAGAAGAATAGAAGAATATGCTGATCTGGTTAGATCAGCAGATGAGGGAGAGAAGAATAGAAGAATATGCTGATCTGGTTAGATGAAGCAGGGAGGGAGGGGGCTTGTGTGGAGCATAAACACCGGCATGGACCTGTTGTGGGGAATGGCCTATTTCTGTGCCGGACGTTCTATGTAAGATAGGCTGCAGCATGGCTGGTGTTAAAAGTGAATCAGTGTCAAACTGGTGAAAATGTTGGTGCTATTGGGGTGTTGGGGCCGCATCACCTTCCTTAGAATTAATAATAATAGTAACAAAACTTCACTCATTTAATCTTCTAATATGCAGAGCATATCTTTGCTTAGTTCGTGAATAATGAACCTAGGCCCTGCGAGTAAAATTGCAACTGACTGTCCACAAAGTTTAACGGAAACTGAGCAACTTGTGTTGATGTATCACCAGCCTGAAAATATAGGGCTCGATTTTAAAAGTAAAGAACGGGTGGGTTGGGGGCGGGGGTGCATTGAAAATTGCCACCATTTCAGACCCGCCTCCAACCCGCCCATTTCCCGTTTTCACAGGGGCGGGCGACCAACCCACTCCCAGGGGGCGGGTCGGGCCTCATAACCTTTCAAGGAGGCTTCACGCATCCATTTTTTACTAATTCCCGATTTCAACCCCGGGGGGGCCGGATTCCTGGGCCTTCTGTTTTACTCCTCGTGAAAGGAGGTGAGAAGGCCCGAGACTAACAGGTAGGTGCCTAGAAAGGCACAGCTTGTGGGCCCTGAGGAGCAGGAGTGCTTCCCCCAGGCCCAACAAGCCTACCTGCACCGACACCCCTCCCCCGATCCCAGACCCCCGACCCCGATCGTCCCCCTCCGACCCCCGACATTCCCCTCAATGATTGCTGACCCCTGCAATGACCCCCGATCCCATCCCACATGACTTGCGACCCCCGTGCCCACCTATGCCCATCCATGCCCCGTGCTCACCCGTGCCCCCATCCATGCAAACAAAGACTTACCTGAAGACGTCCTCTCCCTGGCTGGTTTCCCGTCCCACTGAGACCAGCCTGTCAATCAACCGGTCAGTCAGACGGGAAACAAAAAAAATAAAAGATGTCCTTTCGTCAAAATCTTAAGGACGTCCCGGAAACCCGTACTCATGGGTTTCCTGACCTCAAATTGACCCGCCCCTTTCCCGGCTCCGTTTTAAAATCACCCTCATAATCTCTGAACATCAACCATGGAGTGGAGTGAACAAATAGGTGGCAGCTGCAGTTAAAGGCAGAGAAATGGAATATATAGAGAGAGACGGGTAGTGAGAGGGAGGGATGTGGAGAGACAGAGAAATGGAATATGCAGAGAGAGGGAGGGTGGATAAAGAAAGGGAGCAACTTAAACAGAGAGGGGTGGATGGCAGACAGAGAGATCCAGGAACGGGGCAAAATGAGGGCATTGTGTAGAAAACGGGTCAGCAAAATTGCAGAGAACAGGGCCAGGCACAGAGAGAAAGTGGATCGGGACAGAGTGGGAGGGAAGAGAGAGGGTAAAGAGTGATTGATGGGGATGATCGAGAGGGATGAAAAGGAAGTGAGAGAGTGAGGGGTAGGGAAACAGTGAGGTGGACTCAGAGGTGAGAACTCGGTTGGGAGAGAATGGGAGATGGGGAGCAAGGTAGGGAGGGGTGCGGATCGAGTGAAAGGGACAGGGAGGAAGAGAGATACACTAGTGTGCAAGGAGTTGGAGGCAAATAAGCAGGGCAGCAGGAATAGTGAGATAGGCAATGGGAGATAGAGAGGGATGAAGACAGATACAGACCGTGTCAGAGAGAGAGAGAGAGAGAGAGAGACTCGAACGGGAAGGTGGGAGACAGAGAGACAGGCTCACGGACAGCTGTGTTCATGCTGCAGGTCAGCCATTCTTTAAGATGATCTCAGCTATTTAGATTCACAGATTATTCATTTAATGGAAATTTCTTACAGTAAAGAGAGAGCAGATCCCCAGTGACACCAGGACCAGAGTTTTATTAACACAGCACATGGAGATTTCTTACACAGTCCAACCCCTTACTGGCAAAGTCACACATTGTACAAAAGGGATCCAACAAACTCCTGAAATTTGTCACTTAGTTACAAAGAGGGTTATTCATATATCAGTGATAACGCCCTTTGTACAACTTGCTGTCTACAGGAACTGAGCTAACTTGAGCCATGTTTATTTTTTTAAAAAATCTATGTCCCTGACCCCGTCTCCCTGTGCGTCCCTGACCCCGTCTCCCCGTGCGTCCCTGACCCCGTCTCCCCGTGCGTCCCTGACCCTGACCCCGTCTCCCCGTGCGTCCCTGACCCCGTCTCCCCGTGCGTCCCTGACCCCGTCTCCCCGTGCGTCCCTGACCCCGTCTCCCCGTGCGTCCCTGACCCTGTATTTGGCGTTTTCCCCTTTCACTGTCTCTTTCTCTTTCTGACTGAAACTTGTCTGATGAGTGGTAACACTGTCATACAAGGTACTTTCTGAATCCTCACTGCCTGTCTGTACAATTCACCTTCTCCCCCTAACCTCTGTGGTGTTGCCGTGGATTTCTTCCAAACACACATTGGCCTCACCCCTTCCTGCTTTGTCAACATCTCTTCCTTTGAGCATTATCTCTGGACTCCTCCTCTTCGATCACCTCCCTGCCGATCCCCATACCCCGCCCTCCCATTGCTCCACGTGTCAGATCTCATTGACTTCCATTGGTTTCCTGACCCTCAACACATTCCCGAAAAGTCCCTCCAAGGTTTGCCTGTCCGACCTCTGCAAACGCCTCCATCTCCATGTCCCACACTCTTTGATCCTCCAACACTGGCCTTCTGTGCATTCACTCATTCCTCGGTTCCCCTTCTGCGGCAGTGCCTCCAGCTAACCCGGCTTTACTCTCTGTTAATCCCTTCTGAGTGACGGAAACTTCATCTACTCCTGTGAAATTCCTCCATCAACTATTCTAACTGAGTCATTGGCCTGATTTTTAAAAAAAAGACTTCACGCCTGTTTTGAAACATCAACAGACCTTCTGCGCCTGAATGATTCCGTGTTTCATGTCTACAAGGAGTGTGAGAGGTTGCAGCCCCTGTTCCACTATTTAAAGGGGCTGCTCCACAACTTCTGGCTGCGTTTCAGTCCCACGCTCCTCATCTTTGGCCACCGGGTGAGGAGGAGGGCGGGTCAGTCGGAGGATCTCCTCGTGGGCCTGTCCAAGGTGGCCATCCACAGGTCCAGGTTCGACGGGGCCCGTGGGGGCGGTCGCTCCAACTGTCGGCCTCTCTTCCCCGGATTTCTCCGTGCCTGGGTGGCCCTGGAGATGGAGCACGCGGTGTCTGCCAGTACGCTTGGGGCTTTCCGCGACCGGGGGGCACCGCAGGGGCTGGAGTGCATCCTGGACCGAAATAATAAAATTTAAATTTGACACTTATTTTGGGGTTTTTGGTTTTTCTGCACATGAACACACCCTGAACCCCACTTCTTGTAAAAGGGGGGCCTAAAAACACAAAAAAAATCAAAAAAAATCAAGCATCATTCTGACTGCACTTCCAGTAAACACTTCAGAACCGAGCTGAGTGGAGGTCTGAGCAGAGCAAAACGACAGCCCTTGCCTGCCTCCTGAATCCGGGAGAAGGCAGAAAAAAAACCCATCAGTGATTCCCAGACTATTGAGGACCAACGGCTGTTAAAATATCACAGACACGGAGTTACAGGAATGTTTTCAGGGGGCCCAGAAATAGTTAAAAGAGAGAATTAACCCCACAGATGCTGTAGGCGGGGCTCGATTATTAGTCCGGTCCGGTGGAAACGAATATCCAGTCGCTAATTCACAGCCCTTCCTCCGGACAATTACATTTCGGGTCAGACTCCCTGAGGATGTGTTTAAAAAATGATCTGAATACAGGAACATGTTTTGATAATGTTACTGTCTGTTGCTTTTGCTCATTTTTTGTCGGCTGCTGTAAAATTAAATTTTGATCTAACTTTTGAGAAGAAATGTGTTTAAAGGAGATATCGTTGGCCCTGATGCTGAGTCCCTTTGGTAAATTGAGGTGATAATTGTGATCTGGAATTGAGTTGTGATGTTGGGAAGTCAGTTCCAGCTTCACTTCAGCCGTTTTCCTCATTTGACCAATTTACCAATTAGAGTAAACGGATATTTAATCACATTGAGCAGCTCCTCTCTGAACTTACTCTGGGTCACTGTGTAAATGGCCGTGTTCGTACAGGAACTCAGAAGCTGAAGCAGAATTCCCGCTTGTTCGAAGGTTGCAAAAGGGTTAAACAAAGATCGGCGGTTAAAGACACCTGAAATTCGATAATATAAAAAATATACGACCGTTGTCATCCAGAGCAGGATAAAACTGCTGGATATGGCAAAAATTAAAACGATGGACCTTCTGCGGTTCTTCATCTCAGGGTCCTTGTCATTCTCACCATTGCTGAGGTCCCGGAGGCTCCTTCGGGCCCGACTGGCCACTAAAATGCGTCTGACGGTGAGAGCATTAAACAATAAAATCAAACAGAATGGAAGCAACGGGGTTAACAGCTGTTCAATCCAAGAAAATGCGATCCATGCGGGTAGAATATAAAACTGTGATGATACAAGGCAACCCCACGGTATATTGTTAACAGTAGGGTAATGATCATACACAAAGGGCCGGGGAATGTTCTTTAAATCGAACAGCGCGCTCAAAGTCACTATCATCACAAGTGAAGTTTTCTCGGTGCAATATTTTGTTTTCAGCTTCTGACAACTAATGGCTACAAAACGATCAAAGGTAAAAGCGACCGTTAACCAAACAGAACTGTCTGTGGCAGTAGGAGCCAGGAAGAGAATAAATCTGCAAACACGAGTGTAGAGCAGGAAAGTGTCCCGCCAATAAAGATGAGCAATCCGATATAAGATCACATTACAGACAATCACCAGGAGATCCGCCGTCGCCATGGCCACCAAGTAGCGAGTGATACATTTGGAGAGACCGCACTTTCCACGGGACAGGATCACAATCGCCAGCAAGTTCACTGAGAGAAAGAGAGAGACAGAAACAGTGAAATCACGAACCGGGCTGATCAATGAGCTCTCAGTTTAACCGATGTACATGGGCTATGATTGTGTTTATTTATTGGTTTTTCCCCTTGGCTTCTGCCTCCTGTTCCGAAGGGGCAGCTCATTCTGGGAGGTTCCTTTCGGGTGACGGTGGCCCCGGGATCCCTCACCCGACAACTGAGTCCTCACTTGTGATCCTTGAGATTAAGTTTATTTAGTCGATTCCGACACTGGGAGGTCCGCGGGGCAGGACGTCACCAACTATGAAAGTGAAAGGCGACAAGACGAGTTAAATCAGGAAATACAGACAAGGTGACTCTGGATTTGGCTTAAATCGTAATACGGGGGAAAAACCTAATGATTTGACCCACACAATACCAGAGACTTTGATTTTAGAAAATACATTGAAAACACGAGCCTGGTATTGAGTTGCTGCCCGTCATCTATTAGTAATTAATTAGATGAGGTTTCCAGTGGAGTATTGTGAATGCATCATGACACAATATGTCAAGGAATTTAATTCTGTAACGTGCTCCAGTTATAACCAGGTCCAGTCTTTATATCTCAGCACAAGGCGTGAACAAAACAAAGGACAGTCGGATCCTTGGAATAAGAGATCGATCCCAGGAGCCGCGCGGAATAAGAACAAATCACCGCCAACTCTCACTCATGGTCTCCAGCTAATCCCCCTCCCGAACCAGTGTCAAGACTGGTTTCCCCACTCTCCACAATAACACACATGGACTGAAGTATACAGTCATCGTCATTCAACTAGTCCAAACAATACTTTAAACATCAAACACATCAAAAGTCCTGTGAAGCCATTTTGCTGAAATATAATTATGATCTGAGAGGAACATTTGACGGGAACACAAGATTGTACCTTCGAGTGAGGAGGACGGTTTCTGTCATATGTTTTATTTATCTGATGCGTATTCCGTTTGTTCCCGGTCCTTCTATCCTGAAGACACTGACTCATGCCGGGATACACAGCCGCAATCTGCTCTCCGGAACCCCAGGCGATCGGTCCTCGGGAAACACGACAATCTCACCCGGTCTTTCCTCGCCCGATCTCCACAACAGGCGCGCTTTCCACCAGGAGGCAGTGGATTACACTCAGGACTGTGCGCCCTGCCTGTTTTACCCCTGCCTGGCCAGGGAGCACCAAGGACACATTTAGACCCCAGACTCGACAGTTCAGCACAGAGCGAGGGTGAGTTACTCGGTGCATTGACCAATGGGACAAGGATGGAAGTTTTAACTGTATCACAAAACGGTGAAGAATAACATTCTACATTTACCAGGCTCAGAGCACAAACAGCAATATCGTTAAACATTCTGTTACTTACACCGTACGTGCTGATAATGACTTACCAGGTACTCCAATTGCTGCCAGAACAGGGCAATAAACGAATTCTATCTGCGTAAATGGAGACAAATGCATTTCTGTGTGGAGACGATGTCTTTCGGTGCTGTGAAGAGGTATGCGAACTGCGATAGTCACCTGAGGAAGGAGGAAGCCTCCGAAAGCTTGTGAATTTAAAATAAAATTGCTGGACTATAACTTGGTGTTGTAAAATTGTTTACAATTGTCAACCCCAGTCCATCACCGGCATCTCCACATCATAGTCAGGTAACGAAGTTAAAACAGCGGGATACTTATATGTAAATAAACCCCAAATGGGATAATTAGATCGCATCCCGACTGACATCACATATTATTTACAGACTCCTGAACAAATAAGTTTTGGTCCCATCTGACCTTTGACTATCACACTCATTAAGGTGACGGAACATTACACATCGACCAGCTGAGTAACCTTTTGGAACAATGAATTGTATAATGAAAGAGTCACAATTTTTAAGTTTAATAAATTACATGAAGATTGAAACCACAAGCACACAGTGTAAGAAATATCGAAACCCAGTTCACCAATGTAACATTTTTACTTGAATCTTCTGTACTCCCATTCCCAGGCCGGTCCTGCTGTTCCCTCTCTCGCCCTACCATGTAATTTAGCACAGTCCGTGTCACCTTGTTTCACTCATTCCCCCTCTTTCTGTCTCTCTCAATGCCCAGGCCTCTCTCCCTCACACACACTCCTTTTACTTGACTCCCAAATTTCTCTGTCTGTTAATCTACCTCTTTTATTCCCTCTTTCTCTGGAACTCCATTTTCTTCCTGATTTCCTCTCTTTCTGGCTAACGTTAGTTAACTCAAAATGATTTTTGAGACTGAGATTGATAGATTTTTGTTCAATGAAGATATCAAGGGATATGGATCAAAGGCGGGTAATTGGAGTTGAGGTACAGATCAGCCATGATCTGACTGAATGGCGGCACAGAATCGAGAGGCTGAATGACCCACTTCTGTTCTTATAAGATAATTTTTCACTTCTTTATTATTGGCCGCAGCTCACACTATGGGCTCAAACGAGTTGTTACTCACTCTTTTCTGCCAGCTGGTGGAATTTACGTTAAAGTCCGGCTGATCTCTGCATCTCAGTGAAAGACAGAGCCAAGCATAGTTCTGGGAGCCTTTGATACTTGTCTGACCGCTGCAGGCAGACCACAGCTCTTAAAGGGACAGTGCATCAAAAATCCAGAACCACAAGCTGAAGGGAAGCAAGCAACAATGTCCCGAAAGGTCACTCAGCAGCTGGGCAGCAGCTCATGGCCTAGTGTTTGACTACAGTCCTTTTATCATTTACTCTAAAACCCGAGTCACACACAACATTCTGGAAACACTCAGCGAGTCGGGCCCCATCTGTGGAGAGAACAGACCAATTAACTGAGATCTCAATGAGACGAGGAACAAGACACGGCCCCCTGTGAGAAACAAAGAACTTGCATTTATATAGCACCTTTCACATCCGCCTTTAAGACACTCCGTAAAACCTGCCTATTTGACCGAGCTTTTGGTCACCTGTCCTAATGTCTCCTTATGTGGCTCGGTGTCAAATTTTGTTTTAAAATCGCTCCTTTGAAGCGCCTTGGGACGTTTCACCACCTTAAAGGTGCAATATAAATGCAAGTTATTGTTGATGTTATTCACAGTGAGATTGTTCGTTTCATTTCTTCCTCATTATTGTGGTTCTGACATCGAGGTGAAGAGTGACAGAGAGCAGATTTTAAAACCGTTGGAATATCAGTGAAATTAAATTGTGGCAAGTGAGAAACTCCGAGTCAGTTTTGCTCTGTATTTCCTGCATCCAATATTGCAGATAAATGAAAGTGAAGCTTTTGAAGGCAGAAAGTTTAATCGCTCCGTCGGAGGAATTGAACCCCTGTCTTTCCACGTGACAGGCGAAGATACTCATCACTATACTCATGGATAAGGCCATCCCTGATCACTTCCTTGTATCCCTCTGTACCCACATCCCCCTTCCCCCTCCAAAACCCACTTCATTCTGTGTTCGCCCATCAAAAAAACCCTCCCCCCAAGTCACTTACAATCACAATTTCAAAGTCCCAACTGTCCAGCCTTTGGCCCTCCATTCACCACGACATTTCTGCAGCGACCGATCTGCTCAATCACACTCTCACCTCCACTTTTGATGCGGTTGTCCTCGTTAAAACCATTACTCTCTCTCACACTGTTCGGCCACTCTGGTACAGCTCTCGTCTCCTCTCCCTTAAGCCCAAGGGAAAGGGTACGGTCGCATAGTGATTATGTTACTGGACGAGTAATCCAGTAGGCCCGGACTAATAATCGGGAGTCATGAGTTCAAATCTCCACCACAGGAGCTGGGGAATTTAAAATCAGTTATTTAAATAAAATCTGGACTGAAAAGCTACTGTCAGAAATGGTAACCATGAACATACCGGATTGTCATAAAAACCCCTCTGGTTCACTAATGCCCCCCTGAGGGAAGGAAACATGCCGTCCTCAGACCAATAGCAATGAGGTTGATTCTTAACGGTTCTCTGAAATGGCCTAACAAGCGACTCAGTTGCACAATCCCGCTACGTAATAAGAATAAAACAATACGGGCCACACGCACCGAACAAGGCTCAGGCAATCCAAGCACAGTCGACCCTACGAAGTTCACCTCACGAACATTAGGGGACTTGTGCCAAAATTGGGACAGCTGTCCCAGAGATTGGTCAAGCAACAGCCTGAAATAGCGACACTCACAGAATCATGCCTTTCAGCCAAAGCCCGAGACTCCTCCATCATTATCCCTGGGTATGTCCTGACCCACCAGAGGTGGCAGCACAGTGGTATACAGTCAGGAGGGAGTGGCCGTGACAGTCCGCATCAGTTGACTCTGGACACCATGAAATGTCATGGTTTCAGGTCAAACAAGGGGAAGGAAACCTCCTGCTGATTCCCACTTACCGACCTCCCTCAGCTGATGAATCGTTACTCCTCCCTGTTGAGCACCACTTGGAGGAAGCAGTGAGGGTAGCAAGTGCACCTGATGTACTCTGATTGGGGAAACCTCACTGTCCATCACCAAGAGTGGTTCGGTAGCACCACTGCTGGCCGAGTCCTGAAGGACATAACTGCCATACTGGGATTGTGGCAGGTGGTGAGAGAACAAACATGAGGGAAAAACCTTTTGGACTTCGTCCACATCAATCTACCTGTCGCAGATGCATCTGCCCATGACAGCATTGGTTGGACCGACCACTGCATAGTCCTTATGGAGACGAAATTCCGACTTCACACTGTCCAGCATATTGTGTGGTGGCCGTGCTCAATGGGATAGATTCAGAACAGATCTATGCAACTCCAAACTGGGCATCCATATGGTGCTGTGGGCCAACAGCAGCAGCTGAATTGTATTCCACCACAATCTGTAACCTCATGGCCCGGCATATACCTCACTCTACCATTACCAACAAGCCAATGGATCGACCCTGGTTCAATGAGGGGTGTAGAAGAGCGTGTCAGGAGCAGCACCAGGAGTACCTAAAATGAGGTGTCAACCTGGTGAAGCTACAATTGTCCTACAACACAGGACTACATGCAAGCCAAACAACAGAAGTAGCATGCTGGAGAGCACAGCTAAGCAATCCCACAACCAACGGAGCAGATCAAAGCTCTGCAGTCCTGCCACATCCAGTCCTGAATGGTGATGGACAATCATCTTCAATGATGGCAGAGCCCAGCACGTGAGTGCAAAAGACAAGGCTGAAGTGTTTGCAACCATCTTCAGCCGGAAGTGCCAAATGGATGATCCTTCTCGGTCTCCTCCTGAGATCCCCACCATCACAGAAGCCAGTCTTCAGCTAATTCGATCCACCCCACGTGATATCAAGGAACGGCTGAGCGCATTGGATTCAGCAAAGGCAAAGGGCCCTGACAAAATCCCAGCTGTAGTGCTGGAGACTTGTGTTCCAGAACTAGATGCGCCTCTAGCCAAGCTGTTCCAGTACAGCTACAACACTGGCATCTACCCAACAAAGTGGTTAATTGCCCAGGTATGTCCTGTCCACAAAAAACAGGAGAAATCCAATTCATCCAATAACCGCCCCATCAGTCTACTCTCAAAGATCAGCAGAGTGATGGAAGGTGTCGTCGACAGTGTTATCAAGCAGCATTTACTCACGAATCACCTTCTCACCGATGCTCAGTTTTGGTTCCACCAGGATCACTCGGCTCCAGACTTCATTACGGCCTTGGTCCAAACATGGACAAAAGAGCTGAATGCCAAAGTTGAGGTGAGAGTGATTGCCCTTGACACCAAGGCAGCTTTTGACCGAGTGTGGCATCAAGGAGCCCTAATAAAATTGAAGTAAATGTGAATCAGAGACAAAACTCTCCAGTGGCTGGCGTCATAGCTAGCACAGAGGAAGATGATAGTGATTGTTGGAGGCCAATCATCTCAGCCCCAGGACATCGCTGCAGGAGTTCCTCAGGGCAGTGTCCGAGGCCCAACCATCTTCAGCTGCTTCATCAATGACATTCACTCCATCATAAGGTCAGAAGTGGGGTGTTCGCTACTGATTGCACTGTGTTCAGTTTCATTCACAACCCCTCAGATAATGAAACAGTCCGTTCTCACATGCAGCAAAACCTGGACAACATCCAGGCTTCGGCGGATAAGTGGCAATTAACATTCACGCCAGACAAGTGACAGGCAATGATCATCTCCAAGAGAGAGTCCAACCACTTCCCCTTGACATTTAATTTCATTACTGTTGCCGAATCGCCCACCATCAACATCCTGGGTGTCACCATTCACCGGAAACTTAACTGGTGAAGCCACATAAATACTGTGGCTACAGGAGCAGATCAGAGGCTGGGTATTCTGCGGCGACTGACTCACCTCCTGACTCCCCAAAGCCTTTCCACCATCAACAAGGCACTAGTCAGGAGTGTGAAGAAATACTCGCCACTTGCCTGGATGAGTGCAGCTCCAACAACACTCAAGAAACTCGACACCATCCAGGACAAAACAGCCCGCTTGATTGGCACCTCATCCACCTTAAACATTCACTCCCTCCACCACCGGCGCACCGTGGCTGCAGTGTGTACCATCCACAGGAAGCAATGCAGCAACTCGCCAAAGCTTGTTCGTAAGGACCTCCCAAAACCTCGACTCTACCACCTAGAAGGAAAAGGGCAGCAGGTACACGGGAACAACACCACCTGCACAGTCCCTTTCAATTCACACACCATCCTGACTTGGAAGTACATCGCTGTTCCTTCATCATCGCTGGGTCAAAATCCTGGAACTCCCCATCTACCAGCACTGTGGGAGTACCTTCACCATACAGACTGCAGCGGTTCATGAACGGAAGCTCACCACCACCTTCTCAAGGGCAATTAGGGATGAGCAATACCTGCTGGCCTTGCCAGCAATGCCCACATCCCATGAAAGAATTTAAAAAATCATCCAGATAACCTCTGGTCTGTCTCTCCCGATGTTTGAGTCACTCTATGTTTATATGTATGCGTGTGTGTCTGTTTCTTTGTGTAGGTGTGTCTTTCTGTGTATTTTTGTGTCTGTCGATGCATGCGTGTGTCTCACGTTTTCTATGTTTTCCTGAATGCGTCTGTTTCTCCTTCTTTCTCTCTCTCACTCTCTCCCGCGCTCCCCACATAATTTTACTCTGGACATAAGTGAACAAAGAGATGAAAAAGTGGTCGGGAAGTCTTTTTTCAACAGTGGCCTGTGGAAAATTAAACAAACTGTCATCAAACAATCGTTCAAAAAGAATCAGTAAAACATGAAGCATCTGTGGTGAATGTCCGGTAACACCCAGCATCGATTCCTCGTTAGTATAGTGGTGAGTATCCCCGCCTGTCACGTGGGAGACCGGGGTTCAATTTCCCGACGAGGAGGTTATTGCTGCTTTAGAAGTTTCACTTTCATTTATCTGCAATATTGGATGTTGAAAATACAATGAAAAACTGACTCGGCCTTTCCCACTTCCACAATTTGATTTCACAGCGATTTTAAAATCTGCTCTCTGCCTCACTCTTCAGCTCGATGTGAGAACCACAATGATAGGCAAGAAATAAAATGCAGAATTGTGCTGTGGACAGACCGGGTCTGAGTCACCAGCCCGAAACAGGGAGAGACCGATCGAGAGAGAGACAGACAGACAGAAAGAAAAAAGATGGAGATACAGAGAGAGACAGGTCTCGGAACAGGCGCAGATGAGAAAGCCGACTCGGAAGATCTCACATACAGCAATGAAAAGGATGCATGTTTCAGTGAATCTATTTTAACTCCTTCTTTGATGACAGTTTGTTTAACTTTCCACGCGCCACTGCTGAAAGAAGACTTACTTTCTATCTCTTTGTTAGTCAAGGTCCAGAGAAAAATTATATGGGGAACAGGGAAAAAGTGACAGAAAGAAAGAAAGAGAGAGACACTCAGAAACGGGTAGAAAAAGTGAGACACACGCAGACATATTCACACATACACAAACACACACATTCATAGCTACATACACACTCACACAAAGACACACCGGCATGTACACACAAACATACACCCACCAATAACCTGAAAGTAACACAGGACTACTTGCCAAACAGCAGAAGCAGCATGCTATAGACAGAGCAAAGCAATCCCACAACCAACGGATCTTCTGCAGTCCTGCCACACCCAGTTGTGAATGGTGGTGGTCAATTAAACAACTAACGGGAGGAGGCTCTGTGAACATCCCCATCCTCAATGATGGTAAAGCCCAGCACGTGAGTGCAAAAGACAAGGCTGAGCTGTGAGCAACCATCTTCACAGAAGCAAGTCTTACATCGAGGTGAAGAATGACGCACAGAGCAGATTTTAAAACCGCTGGAATATCAGTTCATTTAAATTGAGGAAAGTGGGAATCTCCGAGTCAGTTTTACACTGCACTTTCCACATCCAATATTGGAGATAAAAGCTTTTAAAGGCAGCGAAAGTTTAACCTCCTCGTTGGGGAATTGAACCCCGGTCTCTCACGTGACAGGTGGGGATACTTACCACTATACTAACGAGGAACTACTATACTGATTCTACACTCACCCCAGATGGCGTTAAAAATGCTTCATGTGTCAGTGAATTTCTTTTAACTATTTATTTGATCACAGTTTGTTTAATTTTCCACGGGCCACCGTTGAAAGAACCTTTAACATTTCCATCTCTTTGTTAGACAACGAACAACTGACTCTGTCTTTCTTTCGTTCTTTCTTTCTCTTTTATCGTGGTGAGTTGCCCCGCCTTAGTCCGTGGTTTAATTCCCCGACGGGGAGGAAGCATTTATTAGACGCCAACTTTAATTTTATGTCTTCGCCAAGCTTCTTCCTAAAAAAAACTACAGAGAAAAATAAACAGCTGATTGTTGCTTTCAGAATATTATTGAACGGGGACTGGATGCAGAGCAATTGTGATTTTAACTAACTAGTGATTAAGGTGATAGTTTGGAAATCCATTCGTTTACCCCGCGTAGGTTCGAATCTGGTAGATTTCAGATCCTGTCTTTTTTCATCCCCTTTCATCTCTGCGTTTCAAAATTCAACAAGTTTCTTGTAGAATTAATAATTCTGAAGTGAATTAAAATTCCACGGCATTGAACACCTCGAGTTTTATGCTCATTTTAATTGACCTGCAAGATTTCACGAAATCTACGACAGAAAAAGAACAAAAATCAGCCAAATTATCGATCGTCTGTCTCTGTATTTCTGAGTCACTCTATGTGTCCATGTATGTGTGTCTGTTTCTGTGTGTGTCTGTTTCTTTGTGTCTGTGTCTGTCTGTCTGTGTATGTGCCTCACATTTTCTATCTTTTCCCGAATGGGTCTCTGTCTCTTTCTCTCTCTCACTCTCTCCCGCGCTACCCACGTAATTTTACTGTGGACATGATCAACAGGAGATGGAAAAGTGGTCGGTAATTCTTCTTTCAACAGTGATCCGTGGAAAGTTAAACAAAATGTCATCAAATGAAAAATTCAAACAGATTCACTGAAACGTGAAGCATCTGCTTCTAATATCTCCTTCTGTGGCTCGGTGTCAAATTTTGTTTAAAAAAGCTCCTGTGAAGCCCCTTGGGACGTTTTGCTACGTTAAATGTGCGATATAAATGAACGTTGTATTTGTAGTTGTTGTTGTTGAAACTGATTAAAGTTTCTCTGTCACCCAGTGTCCATGTCAGTGTTTCTGTCAGTCTGCAGCAGAAAGTTATCGGTTGATCAATGGCGATTACAACAATTATTCATCTTTCACAGAGTTTCATTAATTTCCTGTAATTAATGTAATCAGGTTCTTGTCGCTACAACCTCAAACTTTAGCTCGGTGAATTAATGGTTTAGTTTGTAACAAGTCGTGTTACCTGCGCAAAGCAGCCGCACAGGAGTTCCAAATCCACCCTCTCGCCACCATAAGATCATAAGACCATAAGAGATAGGAGCAGGAGTCGGCCATTTGGCCCTTCGAGCCTGCTCCGCCATTTAATGAGATCATGGCTGATCTGATTTTTACCTCAACTCCACTTTTCCGCCTTTTCCCCATATCCTTTGACTCCCTCGCCACTCGGCAATCACATTAACTGAACTTTACTCTGGCCCAGTGTCACCGCGCTGAAATCGCGTCTTTCTCCGGCAGATGATTTTAACATCAGGGTTGCTGGTTTATGAGTGAAAAGTGATCCCGCTTCACTCTAGGGGCATTGGACAAATTTGTAGATGCCGTGTGCTGGGACCACTGCTTTTCTTGATATATATTAATGACTTGGACTGGGGTGTTCAGGGCACAATTTCAAAATTTGCAGATGACACAAAACCTGGAAGGGTAGTAACCAGTGAGGAGGATAGTGATAGACTTCAAGCGGATTTCGACAGGCTGGTGGCATGGGCGGACACGTGGCAGATGAAATTTAACGCAGAAAAATGTGAAGTGATACATTTCGGTAGGAAGAACGAGGAGAGGCAAAATAAATTAGAGGGCACAACTCTAAAAGAGGTACAGGAACAGAGAGATCTGGGGGTATATGTGCACAAATCGTTAAAGGTGACAAGGCAGGTTAAGAAAGCCGATTAAAAAGCATACGGGATCCTGGAATTTATAAATAGAGGCATCGAGTAAAAAATTATGGAAGTCATGATGAAACTTTGTAAAACACTGGTTTGGCCACAACTGGAGCATTGTGTCCAGTTCTGGGCACTGCACTTTAGGAAAGATCTGATGGCCTTCGAGAGGGTGCAGAGGAGATTTACAAGAATGATTCCAGGGATGAGGGACTTTCGTTACGTGGACGGACTGGAGAAGCTGGGGTTGTTCTCCTTGGAACAGAGACGGTTGTGAGGAGATTTGATCGAGATATTCAAAATCATCAAGGGTACAGACAGAGTCGATAGAGAGAAACTGTTCCCATTGGTGGAAATGTCAAGCACCAGAGGACACAGATTTGACGTGATTGGCAAAAGAACCAAAGGTGAAATGAGGAAAAACTTTTTTGCACAGCGAGTGATTGGGATCTGGAATGCACTGCCCGAGGGGGTGGTGGAGGCAGATTCAATCATGGCCTTCAGAAGGAAATGGATAAGTACTTGACAGGAAAAGAATTGCAGGGCTGCCGGGAATCGGGCGGGTGAGTGGGACCAGCTGGATTGCTCTTGCATGGAGCCGGCGGGGACTCGATGGGCCGAATGGCCTCCTTCCGTGCTGTTGCCTTTCTATGATTCTAGGATTCGAGTGGGCCAAGTAAAGGATGAGGACAGATAACACCGAGAACAATTCAAAAAGAAGCACAAGTTGATGAAACCAGCACTGGTGAAATTGCTGGGTGGATATTAAAAGGATGGGCCGTGGGAGGGGCTGGACCGCTATTCTGCAACAATTTGAGGCGCTGCTTATTGCTGTGGTTCGGGTGTTGTAACAACAGCTGAGGTGTGGCGCCGTGATCGTATAGTGGTTAGTACTCTGCGTTGTGGTCGCAGCAACCTCGGTTCGAATCCGAGTCACGGCATAACTTTCTCACCTCTTTTATCCTCTGCCACACATACTGATAGAATGCAGCAATATATCAATCTTTAATATATATAAGAAATATTTTTTGTTGGTGGCGAAAACCTATCCATTCCTTCAAATCCCAGCACTCTCACATGCCTGTACTTGATGTTCCACAGTTCAAACCCGCCTCTTCTCCCCGCTTTTTCTTTCTTCGATCCTCAATAGGCCGCCTTTACTTCCCTCCTTCCATTTCATGGACACTTTCCTGCTCCATTGCCGACTCCGACATTCACTTTCACGATCTCACGCCTTATAAGTTTGTTCTGCTCCGACCGCTGTTTCTATTGGGCACATGTCCCATTCGCACCAATGTTCATTTGTGCCTTGAAACCAGTCGATACATTTCGATCTGCGTGACCGCTCGACAGACAAACACGACGAAAGCAGGGCTGGTCTCTGGAAAGACAGCCGCCCGAATGTTCACGAAATTTACTTGGGGAATCTTGTGATCCAGGGGATGGTAACTGAAGAACTTGTTTTTGTTTTGATGCTTGTTGGCTCTTTTCTCTCAGCAGTTGAGTTGCGTGAGTGACGGGCAGCGTTACAGAGCTGCGAATGGCGGTTGAAAGGTGCACATTTGACAAGTTGGGGCGGTGCAGTAAGATCGGAAGTGTTCCGCCTTGATCTTAATAGTTCTGTTGAAATTTGTGATTGAATCGAGTAGAGGATAAATGTAAAGAGCGCCTGTGGGGAAAAAGGAGCGATTACAGGCCATGAGCGGAAGGTCTTTCAAATTCTCATGGCGCAGGACGCTGTGTGCGGAAACGGCAGATTTCAAAACGCGTGTGTTGGAAAGTAAAGTGCGATCTTGTGTGTGAGAAGAGCACAAGAAAGTTGTGCTTGAAGCTGCGCCCTTGAGGCAAGTTGCAGGTTGTCAGGAAAACTGCGATAGTGAAAGCTCAAAAATAAACCGAGAAACTGTTGGCAACACTCAGCAGGTCAGGTAGTATCTGTGGGGAGATACTCAAGTATTT
Organism: Heptranchias perlo; assembly: GCF_035084215.1. Taxonomy (NCBI): domain Eukaryota; kingdom Metazoa; phylum Chordata; class Chondrichthyes; order Hexanchiformes; family Hexanchidae; genus Heptranchias; species Heptranchias perlo. The sequence goes on from NC_090359.1 coordinate 10,431,680, forward strand.
ATCCAATTCTCCTTTTAAAGTTACGATTGAATCGAGCTCCAACATCCTTTAAGGCAGTGCGTTCCAGATCATAACAATTTGCTGTGTAAAAAAAATCTCCTTATTTCCCTTCTAGTTCTTTTGCCAATTATCTTAAATCTGCATCCGTTGGTTGCCGACCCTCCCGCTAGTGGGTGAAGTTTCTCCTTATTTACTCGATCAAAAACCCCCTTAATTTTGAACACGTGGATTACTTCGACCCTTAACCTTCATTGCTCGAAGCAGAACAATCCCAGGTTCTCGAGTCTCTCCACACAACTAAACCCCATCCCTGGTATAATTCTGGGAAATCTCCTCTCCATCCTCTCCAAGACCTTGACCTCCTTAATAAATTATAGTGCCCAGAATTGGACACAATACTTCAGATGAGGCCTGAACAATTATTTATAAACGTTTAACATAACTTCCTTGCTTTTGTGCTCTATTTCTCTATTATTAAGCCAAGGAACCGGATGCTGTTTTAACGGCTTCACCAACTTGTCAAAGATGTTGATGAAAATTACCAGGAACACATTGAGTCAGCTCACTCGGCACAGGCCCGGGACTGAGCCTCGGCTTCTCTTGCTCCGTGGCTCAGTCGCACACCTCGTGAGATCAGCTCACTCAGTACAGGCTGGAGATTGAACATGTGCCCATCCTGCTCTGTGTGGGATTCAGTACCACATCAGTTGAGATCAGCTCACTCAGCACTGGCCGGGATGGCGGAGAGAGACAGAGACACGTGTTGTGATCTGTAACTTTTTATAAACACTTCAGTTTATTTCACTCCGTGTCCAAAACTGTGCGGTCTCCCCTGGTGTGTCAGCTTTCTGTGTTTATACAGAGTGTAATGTATTGAATTGTCTCTTGGATCACACGGAGTGGTAGACGGGGCTCTGTGTGCGGAGGGTTCGGGGGGTGAGCTCTGATTCCCGCCCTCTTCTGGATTGAAAGGAGAAAATAATGAATGAGAGAGAGAAGCGATGTGGGAGAAGGGGTGATGAAAGAATTTGTCCATGAACCTGATTAAAGTGGCCCAAAAACAAGATAATATTAAGATATCATCAGCAGAACATTAATACAAGCTGTAAAACAAAAGCTAAATACTGCAGATGCTGGAAATCTGAAGTAAAAACAGAAAATACTGGAAATACTCAGCAGGTCAGGCAGCGTCTGTGGAGAGAGTTCTGATGAAAGGTCATCGACCTGAAAGGATGTTTCTCTCTCCACAGATGCTGCCTGACCTGCTGAGTGTTTCCCGCATTTTCTGTTTTTATTATTAATATAACCTGAGCTCTGTCGAGCGTTTGTTGGTCGATTCACTGATAAAGCTGGGAATTGAGGGGAAGCTGGTTCATGGTGAACCCCAGCTCTGAATCCCCCCGGCAGAGAGTTCAAGGAATGTTTAATATAAATGAGATTCAACGACAGGATCAGAAAATCTCTCCTTGATGGTCGGTCTCATTCTCCCGAAGTGAGGAATGAGCGGGAGGGGCAATTCCACCCGGGGTTATATTTTATTCCAAGGGGATGACGCAAAAGTACTGCTCAGTTGGGAGAGCGTTAGACTGAAGATCTAAAGGTCCCTGGTTCGATACCGGGTTTCGGCAGTTTTGGGTTATTTTGTTTCTTCTTCTTTGGGCCGATTCTCGAACATTTATTTACACTGACATTTTTACCCGACACTGAACGGTTGGGGATGGAATAGAGAGACATCAAGGATGTCTGTATTTAGCTTTTATTTCTCTATTTCCTTCTGCCTTTCTCTCTGGTTTTTGTCTTTCTCGGTGCTCGATGAACATTTGATTTGATGCATTTGTCCTAAACTGATGCCTTTTCCACATCTCAGGGCGGTCAGACACGCTCTGTCTGTCTGTTACTGCTTGTGACCATTAACGGGAACAGGCCGCGAGTTAAACATTTATCAGCAAACCGCCAGAGAGATAACACAGCGGGAATAAAACACATTGCCTCACATTGTTAGACACCGAGTGACACAGATTGTAATGTGTGTCAGTAAACAGACCCGGAAAACAGAGTCCGAGAAAGGAAAGAAATAGAGAGATAGAAAAGAGTGATAAAAAGAAAGAAAACCCTTTCTCCACCCCAACAACAACAACTTGCATTTATATCGCGCCTTTAACGGAGTAAAACGTCCCAAGGCGCTTCACAGGAGCGATTATCAAACAAAATGTGACACGGAGACACAAAAAGAGATATTGGGACAGATGAGGTCGGTTTTAAGTGTCTTAAGGGAGGAGAGAGAGGGAGAGAGGCGGGAGGTTTAGGGAGGGAAATCCAGAGCTTTGGGCCCAGACGGTTGAAGGCACGGCCGCCAATGGTGGAGCGATGAAAATCGTGGATGCGCAAGAGGCCTGAATTGGAGGAGCTCAGAGATCTCGGAGGGTTGTCGGGGTGGAGGAGGTTACAGAGATAGGGAGGGGCGAGGTCATGGAGGGATTTGAACACGAGGATGAGAATTTAAAATTTGAGATGTTGGTGGACTGGGAGCCAATGTAGGTCAGTGAGCAGAGGGGTTCTCCTCCTGAACGGTGGTTTGAATGTTTGGGGGGCGGGGCTGTGATAAATATCTTGATTTAATATAATGATCCCACTTTTCAACTACCACCGAATTATTACAATGCTGACCTGGAACAATCTCGAACATACCGCAAAACAAGACATTCAGATCAATGGTCACTTTAGCAAGGAGTTTAAAAGATTCTTCTAAGAAGGAGAGGGCTCAAGAAATGGACTGTGAACATTTCATGACGGCCTATTTATTTGTGTCCAGGGAGAGGGATGAGACACATGAAATGTTTCACACATTTCAAATCTCCGCGTTCAGACTGCCGATTGTTTATTGATCAGGAAGATGGCTGGTAATAATCTGAGACCCAGTGAAGAGGTGAGAACAGAGCAGCAGGGAATGATCCCAGAACAATAGGAGCCAGCAGCTCACCGTCTGGTCCCTGTGTCAGGGACAATACCCAACACCTCAGCTCCAGACCAGGAACAGAGAGCTGCTGTTAACGTGGCCCAGCCCTCGCAAACTGCTGGAACTGTGGGATGGAAATCAGACTTTGGGTCTCGGAGGCTGCTTTAGGGGCTCAGTGGCTCATCGAAAGAATAATTTCCATTAAAGAGCAGGGCTCTGCTCCATCACAGACTGATACTGTACAGTACATGGCAGAGTAAAGCTCCCTCTACACTGTGCCATCAAACATTCCGGGGGCAGGTGCATCAAGGGTTAGATGAAGATTAAATCTCCCTCCACACAGTCACAGAGGATGTCGTTTGTGACTTTGACAAGGGCCGTTTCAGTACAGTGGCAGGAGTGGAAACCTGATTGGAGGGATTCAAACATGGTGTTGTGGGAAAGATGGACATGGATTTGGGAGGTGACAAGACTTTGGAGAGGAAAGGGAGGTGGGAGATGTGGTGGTAGTTTACAAGGACACAGGGGTCAAGGGTGGGTCTTTTGAGAAGGAGGGTGATGACGGCAGATTTGATGGGGAGGGGGACAGTACCTGAGGAGAGGAGACCATTAACAATGTCAGCTAACATGGGGCCAGGAAGGTAGGTTGTGTGGTCAGCAGATTGTTGGGAATAGGGTCGAGGGAGCAGGAGGTGGGTCTCATGGTCATGATGAGCTCAGAGAGGGCATGAGGGGAGATAGGAGAGAAACTTGGTGAGCTCGGGGAAGGGAGGGGAGCGGCAGAGGCAGCTGAATGGATGGTCTCAATCTCAGTGACAAAGAAGTCCATGAGCTCCTCGCACTTTTTGTTGGAGGTGAGGGTGGAGGAGTGAGGGGAGTGGGGTTTAAGAAGACGGTTTGTAGTGGAGAAGAGAAGCCAGGGGTTATCTTTACATTCCAGGATGATCCTGGAATAGTGAGCAGTTTTGTCAGAGGAGACAGGACCCGATAGTGCTTTATGTGGTCCAGCCAGATCTGGCGATGAATGGCCAAAGCAGTTGTCCACCATAAACTTTCAAAGCTGTGTCCCTTGGACTTAAGGAAGCAGAAATGAGGGCAGACCCAGGGGGATTGACCAGGGTGAGGGAGACTGATGGCTTTAATGGGTACAAGGGCGTCAAAGGTGGAGGTGAGGGTGTGATTGAGCAAATCAGTAGCTGCAGAAATGTCGTGGTGAATGGAGGGCCAAAGTCCAGAGAGTTGGGAATTTGAAAGTGCTGTTGTAAGTGAACTGGGGGAGGGTTTTTTCCAGGGATGAACACAGAAGGAAGTGGGTTAGTCCCACTCCCCGGCTCTTTCCCCACAGCCCTGCAATTTATTACACGTCAACTATTTATCCAATTCCCTTTTGAAAGTTACTATTGAACCTGCTTCCACCTCCCTTTCAGGCAGTGCATTCCAGATCATAACAACTCGCTGTGTAAACAAATCTCTCCAAATCCCCCAATGATTTCTTTCAATTTATCTGAAATCTGTGTCCTCTGGTTATTAACCATTCCATCACTGGAAACAATTTCTCTTTACACACTCTGTCAAAACCTTTCATAATTGTGAATACCTCCTTTGAATCGTCCGTTAACTTTCCGGTTGTAGTCTCAGTGCCCTTCCTGCTGGTGTTTTATTTCAGTTCCCATGTGGTCTAGCGGTTAGGATTCTTGGTTTTCACCCAGGTGGCACGGCTTCGATTCCCGGTGTGGGAATAGTCAACTTTTAGTTTCAGCCTCCCAATTTGCCTGCAGTCCAGGCTGTGGCTGCTGCTTTCTCTCTCACTTCTGTGTCAGTCCCACAATCACACTGAGAAATGAGGCAAACCACAGCTCTTCAGGCGACAGTGCACCAAAAACTGAAGGGAAGCAAGCAACAATGTCACGACAGGTTGGGCAGCAGTTCATGGCCAAGTTTTTGACTACAGTCCTTTTATTATTTACTGTAAAGCCCGAGTCTGAGTGAAACACACACAGAACATTCGGGAAACACTCAGTGAGTCGGGCCCCATCTGCGCAGAGAACGGACCAATTAACTGAGAGTCTCAATGAGACGAGGAACGAGACACGGCCCCCTGTGAGAAACAAGGAACTTGCATTTGTATAGCACCTTTCACATCCTCAGGACATCCCAACGCACTTCTCTCGAAGATCAGTCACTATCGTTTTTAAGAGAAGGTAGCAGACAAGTTGTGTACAGCAAGATCCCACAAACAGTGATGAGATATTGAGCCGATCTCCTGTTTGTTGGGTGCTGATGGTCGAGGGAAGAATGTTGGCCAGGACACCGGGAGAACTCCCTGCTCTTCACAAATTGCCACGGGATCTTTTACACCTCGGAGCAGAAAGAAGGGACCCCCATTAAACACCTCATTCAAAGGACAGCACCTCTCACGATGCAGCTCCCTCTCAGCACGACACAGTCAGTCTGGATCATGTGTCCCAGTCCTGGAACTGGAGCTGGTACCCACACCCTTCTAAACACCAGCCTGACTCTCTGGTGTTACTCTCACCCCCGGCTAGTCATGAACCAGACTGTGCCACTCCCAGAGTAACTGATGACGACAGCCTCAGCCCTGGGTCCCGGTCTGCACCATAACCTCAGCCTGATACCGCTCATAGAAAGTGGCGTGTGATTCCTGAGTTCATTCTATGATGTGCATTGGGGGAGGGGGACCAGCTGGATTGATCTTGCATGGAGCCGGTAAGGACTCGATGTGCCAAATGGCCTCCTTCCATGCTGTGACCTTTCTATGATTCTCTGATTCCATGTGGGTGGAGAGGGATACAAGGAAGTGATCAGAGATGGCCTTATCCATGATTGACACGATCAGGAGAAGAGAGACCACGTGAGATGGCAAGGTCGAGGGGGTGGCCATGAATATGGGTCGGGGAGTTTCTATGCAGGGAGAGATTAAGGGAGGATAAAGTATCACACAATAGACTTGTTAGCAAAATTGAAGCCCATGGGATTAAACGGACAATGGCAGCATGGATACAAAATTGGCTAAGGAGCAGAAAACAGAGAGTAGTGGTGAACGGTTGTTTTTCAGACTGGAGGCAAGTATATAGTGGTGTCCCCCAGGGCTCGGTATTAGGACCACTGCTCTTTTTGATATATATTAATGACCGGGACTTGGGAGTACAGGGTATAATTTCAAAGTTTGCAGATGACACGAAACTCAGAAATGTAATAAACAATGTTGAGGATGGTAACAGACTTCAGGAGGACATAGACAGACTGGTGAAATGGGCAGATGAAATTTAATGCAGAGAATTGTGAATTGATACATTTTGGTAGGAAGAATGAGGAGAGGCAATTTAAACGAAATGGCACAATTTTAAAGGGAGTGCAGGAATCGAGAGACCTGGGGGTGTAGTTACACAAATCTTGGAAGGTGGCAGGACAAGTTGAGAAGGCAGTTAAAAAAGCAAATGGGGCCCTTTGCTTTATTAATTGAGGCATTGAATACAAAAGCAAGGAATTGATACAAAACCTTTATAAAACACTGGTGAGGCCTCAGCTGGAGTATTGTGTTTAATTCTGGGCACGAAACATGAAGAAGGATGTCAAGGCCTTAGAGAGGGTGCAGAGGAGATTTATTAGAATGGTACCAGGGATGAGGGACTTCAGTTATGTGGAGAGACTGATTAAAGTTCCATCTGAACTGCCCCATCAAACATTCCCAGGGCAGGTACAACACGGGTTAGATACACAGTAATGCTTCCTCTACTCTGTGCAGTTTATATCTCGCCTCAGATTTCAGATAAAAGGTTGGTTTCCTGGACACTCTGCTGGTGTCTCTCTGTCTCTCTGCACTCAGTTACACCGCTCTCTACCTCCCTCTGCTGGTGTCTCTCTGTATCTCTGTACCCAGTTGCACCGCTCTCTACCTCCCTCTGCTGGTGACTCTCTGTATCTCTGTACTCAGTTACACCGCTCTCTACCTCCCTCTGCTGGTGTCTCTCTGTATCTCTGTACTCAGTTACACCGCTCTCTACCTCCCTCTGCTGGTGTGTCTCTGTATCTCTGTGCTCAGTTACACCGCTCTCTACCTCCCTCTGCTGGTGTCTCTCTGTATCTCTGTAATCAGTTACACCGCTCTCTACCTCCCTCTGCTGGTGTCTCTCTGTATCTCTGTACCCAGTTGCACCGCTCTCTACCTCCCTCTGCTGGTGACTCTCTGTATCTCTGTACTCAGTTACACCGCTCTCTACCTCCCTCTGCTGGTGTCTCTCTGTATCTCTGTACTCAGTTACACCGCTCTCTACCTCCCTCTGCTGGTGTGTCTCTGTATCTCTGTGCTCAGTTACACCGCTCTCTACCTCCCTCTGCTGGTGTCTCTCTGTATCTCTGTAATCAGTTACACCGCTCTCTACCTCCCTCTGCTGGTGTCTCTCTGTATCTCTGTACTCAGTTACACCGCTCTCTACCTCCCTCTGCTGGTGTCTCTCTGTATCTCTGTACTCAGTTACACCGCTCTCTACCTCCCTCTGCTGGTGTGTCTCTGTATCTCTGTGCTCAGTTACACCGCTCTCTACCTCCCTCTGCTGGTGTCTCTCTGTATCTCTGTGCTCAGTTACACCGCTCTCTACCTCCCTCTGCTGGTGTCTCTCTGTATCTCTGTACACAGTTACACCGCTCTCTACCTCCCTCTGCTGGTGTCTCTCTGTATCTCTGTACTCAGTTACACCGCTCAGTCTGTCCCCGCAGCTCCTTCGGGAGTTTAATGATTTTGAAATTAAGTCTTTTTCCTCTGTGACTTGTGAAGTTTTGATCAGTGAAATGTTTGAGAAAGAGATGGAATGAGAGCTTCAAGTGTGGGACAGAAGTTGTTTAACGGAGAAGGCACACGCTGCCTTAAATTGAGCAGTGGTTTCCCGAGTGCAGCGGTTATCATGTTTACATCACTCATGAAAAGTCTCTGATTCAATCCGGGGCGGGACCATTATTTGGGAAATTGCTCCGCGTGAATCTCCAGGATGAGTTTCTTCTCCTGTGAAAAGCGGGCGATAATTGATTTTTCCTGTTAAATTTGGCAACCGCTGCACCACATTCCTTTCAGGGAGAAGGGATGATGGAAGAAAGTGCCCATGAACCTGATTAAATGAGGCCAAACACAAGATAATATTAAGATATCATCAGCTGAACATTAACATAACCTGAGCTCCGAGATCTGACCGGGTCCCATTCCCCCAGAGGGAGGAATGAGCGGGAGGGGAATTTCCACCCGGTTTATATTTTTGTCCAAGGTGATGTCACAAAGTCCAATTTACAGTGGAGTCGAAATAGTTGAGTTTGGAGAGCGTGAGATTGAAGATCTGAAGGTCTCTGGGTTTGATTCTGTGTTCGGTGATTTTTGTTGCTCTGTTCTCGTTCTTCGAGTCGATTCTCGCATTTATTTCACTGAAATTTTAACCGGCACAGAAAGGTTGGGGAAGGAATAGACAGGCATCAAGAATGGGAAATATTGATAGCGTCTTTATTGAGTTTTTATTTCTCTTTTCTCTTCTGCCTTTTTCTCTGGAATTTCTCTCTCTCGGTGCCGGGAGACCATTTGATTTGAGGCATTTGTCCTAAACTGATGTCTTTTCCACATCTCGGGGCGGTCAGACCCGCTCTGTCTGTTACTACTTGTGACCATTGATGGGAACAGGCCGCGATTTAGACGTTTATCAGCAAACCGACAGAGAGAAAACACAACGGGAATCAAACCCATTGGGCATGATTTTATCGAGGAGGGGGGTCACGGGGGTCATGAGGTCATGGGTGGGTCAGTCATCGGAGGCATCGGCGAGTCAGTCATCGGGGGTCGGGGGTCATCGCGGGGGTCGGAGATCATGGGGTTTGTCGCTCGTGCAGGGGTGTCGGTGATTTGGAGGGGGTCGGCCGATCGCCTGTGTGGGATCACGGCCGGTTGGCTTGTTGGGCCTGGGGGAAGCACTCCTGCTCCTCCGGGCCAACAAGCTGTGCGATAAAGGCATTTACCTGCTGTTTCGGGCCTTCTCGCCTCCTCTCATGTGGTGTGAAGGAGAAGGCCCAGGAATCCCGGCCCCCAAGAGTTTAAAATAAAAAAGCTGTAAAAATGGAGGCCCACATGCTAGAGACATAAACACTCACACACAGACATATACACACAAACATACACACACCAATAACATGAAAGTAACACAGGACTACTTGACAAACAGTATGCTGCAGATGGAGCGAAGCGATCCCACAAACAACTGATCAGATCAAAGCTCTGCAGTCCTGCCACACCCGTTTGTGAATGATGGTGGATAATTAAACAACTAACGGGAAGAGGCTCTATGAACATCCCCATCCTCAATGATGGTAAAGCCCAGCGTGTGAGTGCAAAGTTTTAGAAACCGTCTTCAGCCAGAAGTGCCGAGTGGATGATCCATCTCGGCCTCCTCCCGAAATCCCCAACATCACAGAAACCAGTCGAACATCGAGGTGAAGAGTGACGCTGAGAGCAGATTTTAAAACCGCTGGAATATCAGTGAAATTAAATTGGCGAAAGTGGGAAACTCCGAGTCAGTTTTACACTGTATATTCCGCATCCAATATTGGAGATAAAAGCTTTTGAAGGCGGCGAAAGTTTAAACCCCCCGTAGGGGAACTAAATCCCGGTCTCCCGCGTGACAGGCGGGGATACTCACCACAATACCAACGAGGAACTCTTACATTGATCTTGCACTCATCCCAGATGGTGTTAGACATGCTTCACGTATCAGTGCATTACTTTTAACTATTTATTTGATGACAGTTTGTTTCATTTTCCACTTGCCACTGTTGAAAGAACCTTTTACATTTCCATCTCTTTGTGAGACAACGACAACTGACTCTGTCTTTCTTTCGTTCTTTCTTTCTCTCTTATCGTGGTGAGTTGCCCCGCCTTCGTCCGGGGTTCAATACCCCGACTGGGAGGTAGCATTTTACAGACGCTAACTTTTAATTTTATGTCTTCGCCGAGCTTCTTCCTAAACAAAAACTACAGAGCAAAAAAACTGGTGATTGTCACTTTCAGAATATTATTGTACGGAGACTATTTGAGGACTGGATGCAGAGCAATTGTGATTTTTACTAACAGGTGGTGAAGGTGACAGATCAGAAATTCATTCATTTCCCCCGCGCAGGTTCAAATCTGACAGTCTTCAGATCCCGTCATTCATCAACCTGTTTCATCTCTGCATTTCAAAATTCAACAAGTTTCTTGTAGAATTAATAATTCTGAAGTGAATTAAAATTCCACAGCATTGAGTACCTCGAGTTTTATGCTCATTTTAATTGATCTGCAAGATTTCACGAAATCTACGACAGAAATGGAACAAAAATCAGCCAAATTATCCATATTCTGACTCTCAGTATTTCTGAGTCAATCCATGTGTCTGTGTGTCTGTGTCTGTCTGTCTGTGTATGTGCCTCATATTTTCTATATTTTCCTGAGAAGATCTGTCTCACTCTCTCCCGCGTTACCCACATCATGATCCAACATGAGATGGAAAAGTGGTCGGTAATTCTTCTTTCAACAGGGGTCCGTGGAAAGTTAAACAAACTGTCATCAAATGAACAGTTCAAACAGATTCACTGAAACGTGAAGCATCTGTGGTGAATATACGGCAAATATCGACACGAATTCCTCGTTAGTATAGTGGTGAGTATCCCCGCCTGTCACGCGGGAGACCGGGGTTCAATTCCCCGACGAGAAGGTTATTGCTGCTTTCGAAGCTTCACTTTCATTTCTCTGCAATATTGGATGTTGAAAATACAATGAAAAACTGACTCGGCCTTTCCCACTTCCACAAATTGATTTCACAGCGATTTTCAAAATCTGCTCTCTGCCTCTCTCTTCAGCTCGATGTGAGAACCACAATGATGGGCAAAAAATGAAACGCAGAATCGCGCTGTCACCAGCCCGAAACAGAGAGAGACAGGTCTCGGAACAGGCGCAGACATGAAAGATCTCACAAACAGCAATGAAAAGGATGCATGTTTCAGTGAATCTATTTTAACTACTTCTTTGATGACAATTTGATTAACTTTCCACATGCCACTGTTGAAAGAAGACTTACTTACTATCTCTTTGTCAGTCAAGGTCCAGAGAAAAATTATTTGGGGAGCAGGGAAAAAGTGACAGATAGAAAGAAAGAGAGGGACACTCAGAAACGAATATAACAAGTGAGACAGACATCGTCATATTCACACATACACAAACACACACATTCCTAGCTACATAAACACTCACACACCAAAAACCTGAAAGTAACACAGGAATACTTGACAAACAGTGGAAGCAGCATGCTGTGGACAGAGCTAAACGATCCCACAAACAACGGATCAGATCAAAGCTCTGCAGTCCTGCCACACCCATTTGTGAATGATGGTGGATAATTAAACAACTAACGGGAAGAGGCTCTATGAACATCCCCATCCTCAATGATGGTAAAGCCCAGCGTGTGAGTGCAAAGTTTTAGAAACCGTCTTCAGCCAGAAGTGCCGAGTGGATGATCCATCTCGGCCTCCTCCCGAAATCCCCAACATCACAGAAACCAGTCGAACATCGAGGTGAAGAGTGAAGCTGAGAGCAGATTTTAAAACCGCTGGAATATCAGTGAAATTAAATTGGGGAAAGTGGGAAACTCCGAGTCAGTTTTACACTGTGTATTCCGCATCCAATATTGGAGATAAATGAGAGAAAAAGCTTTCCAAGGCGGCGAAAGTTTAATCGCCCCGTCGGGGAATTGAACCCCGGTCTCTCGCGTAACAGGCGGGGACACTCACCACTGTACTAACGAGGAGCTGCTACATTGACTGTGCACTCATCCCAGATGGTGTTAGACATGCTTCATGTATCAGTGCATTTCTTTCAACTATTTATTTGATGACAGTTTGTTTCATTTTCTACGGGCCACTCTTGAAAGAACCTTTTACATTTCCATCTCTTTGTTAGACAACGAACAACTGACTCTGTCTTTCATTCGTTCTTTCTTTCTCTCTTATCGTGGTGAGTTGCCCCGCCTTCGTCCGGGGTTTAATTCCCCGACGGGGAGGAAGCATTGAGAAGACGCCAACTTTTAATTTTATGTCTTCGCCGAGCTTCTTCCTAAAAATAAAATACAGAGCAAAAAAACAGGTGATTGTCACTTTCAGAATATTATTGTACGAAGACTATTTGAGGACTGGATGCAGAGCAATTGTGATTTTTACTAACTGGTGATTAAGGTGACAGATTCGAAATTCATTCATTTCCCCCGCGCAGGTTCAAATCGGACAGACATCAGATCCCGTCATTCATCAACCCGTTTCATCTCTGCGTTTCAAAATTCAACAAGTTCCTTGTCGAATTAATAATTCTTAAGTGAATTGAAATTCCACGATGTTGAACACCGCGAATTTTATGCTCATTTTAATTGATCTGCAAGATTTCACGAAATCTACGACAGAAATCGAACAAAAATCAGCCAAATTATCCATGTTCTGTATCTCTGTATTTCTGAGTCACTCCATGTGTATGTGTGTCTGTTTCTGTGTGTCTGTGTCTGTTTGTCTGTGTATGTGCCTCATCGTTTCTATGTTTTCCTGCGTCTGTCTCTGTCTCTTTCTCTCTGAACAGAGTGAGACAGAAAACTGCTCACTATTCCAGGATCATCCTGGAATCCAAAGATATCCCCTGTATCTCTTCCCGACCACAAACCGTCTTCTTGCACCCCCTTCCCCCTCCACACTCACCAAAAAAATTGCGAGGAGCGCCTGGACTATTTTGTCACAAAGATTGAGACCATCCGTTCAGCTGCCGCTCCGGTGGAAAGCTCTCCACTGGATCGGCACACCGAGCGCAAAAGAAGATGGAGTGGTTGTTGGAGGCCAATCATCTCAGCCCCAGGACATTGCTGCTGGAGTTCCTCAGGGCAGTGTCTTTGGCCCAACCATCTTCAGCTGCTTCATCAATGACCTTTCCCCCATCATAAGGTCAGAAATGGGGATCTTTGCTGACGATTGCGCAGTGTTCAGTTCCATTCGCAACCCCACAGATAAGATGCAGTCAGTGCCCACATGCAGCAAGACCTGGACAACATCCAGGCTTGGGCTGATAAGTGGCAAGTAACATTCACGCCAGACAATTGCCAGGCAATGACAATCTCCAACAAGAGAGAGTCTAACTACCTCCCCTTGACATTCAATGGCATTACCATCGCCGAATCCCCCACCATCAACATCCTGGGGGTCACCATTGACCAGAAACTTAACTGGACCAGCCATATAAATACTGTGGCTACAAGAGTAGGCCAGAAGCTGGGTATTCTGTGGTGAGTGACCCACCTCTGGACTCCCCAAAGCCTTTCCACCATCTGCGAGGCACAAGTAAGGAGTGTGATGGAATACTCTCCACTTGCCTGGATGAGTGCAGCTCCAACAACATTCAAGAAGCTCGGCACCATCCAGGACAAAGTAGCCCACTTGATTGGCATCCCATCCACCACCCGAAACATTCACTCCCTTCACCACCGGCGCACCGTGGCTGCAGTGTGTACCATCCACAGGATGCACTGCAGCCACTCGCCAAGGCTTCTTCGACAGCACCTCCCAAACCCGCAACCTCTAACAGCTAGAACGACAAGGGCAGCAGGCACATGGGAACCACACCACCTGCACGTTCCCCTCCAAGTGACACACCATCCCGACTTGGAAATATATCACCCTTCCTTCAGCGTCGCTCAGACAAAAACCTGGAACTCCGGACCTAACAGCACATTGGGAGAACCTTCACCACACGGACTGCAACGGTTCAAGAAGGCGGCTCACCACCATCTTCTCAATGGCAATTAGGGATGGGCAATAAATGGTGGCCTTGCCAGCGACGCCCACATCCCATGAACGATTAAAAAAATACAATAATGGCGCGGGTGGGATACAAAACCATGGGTGCAGAGCACAGTGGATTAGCAGCCCGTTCCCGTAACCACTCGGCCACCTTGTCGCATGAACAGTGCAAAGAAAGCCCTTTTATTTTATTCTTTCAAGGCAAAAGTCTTGGACTGAAAGGTCAGAGTAAGAAAGCCGCTTTTCAATCACCAGTTCCCAGATTCTGAGGGCAGTAGAGGTGATATGGTAGTGTGGCTGAGCGGTCGAAGGCGCTGGATTGAGGTCCCAGTCTCTGTGGGGCGTGGGTTTAAATCCCACCGCTGCTCCAATTTGAGGTGCTGGTTGTTTTGACCTCATCGCTCAGAATCCTTCTTTTCGAAGCAGCGCCATTGCTGTTGTTCGGGCACAACTGCCACACCTGATGTCCCTCGTCGTGATCGTTTTGTGGTGAATACTCTGCGTTGTGGTCGCAGTCACCTCCGTGCGAATCCGAGTCTCCACAGAGTGTCATTTACCGATTTTCTCCTTTGCCACATATGCTGAGAGAATGCAGCAAGAAATCAATCTTTCGCACAAGAAATAATATTATTTTGGTGAAACCTTTTAATTCCGTCAAATCCCAGCACTCTCACATGCCTGTACTTGATGTTCCACAGTTCAAACCCGCCTCTTCTCCCAGCTTTTTCATCCTTCCACAGTCAATGGGCCGCCTTTACTTCCCTCCTTCTATTTCATGGACACTTTCCTGCTCCATTGCCGACTCTAACATTCACTTTCACGATCTCACGCCTTATAAGTTTGTTCTGCTCCGACCGCTGTTTCTATTGGGCACATGTCCCATTCACACCAATGTTCATTTGTGCCTTGAAACCAGTCGATACATTTCGATCTGCGTGACCGCTCGACAGACAAACACGACGAAAGCAGGGCTGGTCTCTGGAAAGACAGCCGCCCGAATGTTCACGAAATTTACTTGGGGAATCTTGTGATCCAGGGGATGGTAACTGAAGAACTGGGGTTTTTGTTTTGATGCTTGTTGGCTCTTTTCTCTCAGCAGTTGAGTTGCGTGAGCGACGGGCAGCGCCACAGAGCTGCGAATGGCGGTTGAAAGGTTCACATTTGGCAAGTTGGGGCGGTGCAGTAAGATCGGAAGTGTTCCGCCTTGATCTTAATAGTTCTGTTGAAACCTGTGATTGAATCGAGTAGAGGATAAATGTAAAGAGCGCCTGTGGGGAAAAGGAGCGATTACAGGCCATGAGCGGAAGGTCTTTCAAATTCTCGTGGCGCAGGACGCTGTGTGCGGAAACGGCAGATTTTAAACGCATGTGTCGGAAAGTAAAGTGTGATCTTGTGTGTGAGAAGAGCACAAGAAAGTTGTGCTTGAAGCTGCGCCCTTGAGGCAAGTTGCAGGTTGTCAGGAAAACTGCTATCGTGAAAGCTCAAAAATAAACCCAGAAACTGCTGGCAACACTCAGCAGGTCAGGTCGTATCTGTGGGGAGATACTCGCTTTACCGGGGGCGTCATTGTGCACTTTGATTAATACTAAAGACCTGTACAAGATGGACGGGTTGCACCTCAACAAGGCTGGGACCAATGTCCTCGTAGGGATTTTACCCTTGACTTATCAGCGAGCGATACCGGCCTTTACTGGGCCTCAGCTATTTCCAATGTATATGAGTGTAAAAAGATCTCTGACGCTCGCTACGTGGGAAAGTAAGCTGTGAGGAGGACACAAAGTGTCTGCAAAGGGATACAGACAGGTTACGTGAGTGGACAAGGTGGCAGGTGGAGTATAATGTGGGGAAATGTGAGGTTATTCACTTTGATAGGAAGAATAGAAAAACAAAATGTTTTAAAATGGTGAGCAACTATTGAATATTCATGTTCAGAGAGACTTGGGTGTCCTGGTGCAAGAAACACAGAAAGTTAACATGTTGGTACAGCAAGCAATTAGGAAGGCAAATGGCATGTTGGCCTTTATTGCAAGGGGGCTGGAATACAAGAGTAAGGAAGTCTTGTTGCAATTGTACGGGGCTTTGGTGAGACCACACCTAGAGTAATGTGTACAGTTTTGGTCTCCTTATCTAAGCAAGGATAAACTTGCCTGAGAGGCAGTGTAACAAAGCTTCACTTGGAGATGAGGGTGATGATGCCTTTCCTCGTGGACTCTGCCATGCTGTCTGCCAGAAGCATATCCCCGTACACTTCCAGTCGGTCTGGGTCTCTCCAGTCCCACAGAGCCAACGGCAGTTTCATGCCAGAGCGCCAGTACCGAATCTGCCCCGGTGACGAGGAGATGTCGACATATGTCTTCACCGCCTGGAGGTCATTTGGTGGGCGGATCGCCCGCCGTTTATACAAACCGCGGGAATTTCCCTGCCGTTCATTTCAATGGGAATCAGAATGGTCTTGGGCTGCAGCACAAAGTGGGTGATAGCGGATAGGCCTCCCATCACACATCCCACCTGATATTCAGTTCCCTTGACTTCAGTGGGACTTGACTGAATATCAGGAGGAAGCTTCAGCGAGCGATACCGGCCGTCAGGCGGTACCGTCCAGGAAGAATTCCTGCCCCAGGTGGTTTTAATAACGAGCGGTCAATCTGCAAGGCCAGTTTTACACCAGATCACCAAGCGGAAAATGTACCCCAGAGAGTCTGTAATTATTCGTTCTGGGAACTGAAGTATATAGAAATTCAAGACAATAAATTTTCTGAATTTGTACATTTCCTGTGACCAGAACCACGACCATCTCCTGTGGAACAAACGGATTTGTGTTAACATTGCAGAGAATCCATTGGAAATCCACATTGTGAATTGAAACATTCAGCATTGTACAAATTCCGGATTGGTGTCGGTCATTCAAACATTGTCACAGACACTCGCTTTATTTCATCTTATTCATCTCTCTCCCACCGTGAGATAAATATCTAACCCTCTGACACCAAAATCAACGAGCGACATATGTTTTCATCACGTTCATCGCGAAGAACTAATAGATCATCATTAGTACAGCTGATTCAGACACTCTAAGAGGTCTCTTTGGGCCTCTGTGAATGATCAATAAATGGATTGAAAAGGGCAGGTCAGTTAAAATCTGATTTTTTAGCGTATTAACAAACAGCCAAGTGATTAGGAGATTCTAATTGCCAGTTTAGTGCAGACACCATGTGATGAGTTCAGCACTCACTCGAAAGCAAACTGAGAGCTGGTCTGTTTCTGTCTCTGTGATATTGGAAGGAGTGACTGGTTGTGTTTCAGAGGTCTGTGTTGTGCTGATGACTGGAGCAGAAAAAACATCTTTGGGCTGAAATCTACACCTGATTCTTTGATGCCTCGTGTGTTTGGACCTTTTGAACATCTGCTTTGCTCAGACAGCCTGTCATTGTCCTTCTTACAGAAACAAATATATGGAAAATATACAATCCTAGAATCTCACAGCACAGGAGGCCATTCGACCCATCGTGCAGTGGCCAGCTCTTTGAAGGATGTAACCGATTACTCCCATTCCCGTGCTCTTTACCCATAAACTTTGTAATTTTTACCTTTTCAAGTATTTATCCAATTTTCCTTTTAAAGTTACGATTGAATCGAGCTCCACCATCCTTTGAGGCAGTGCGTTCCAGATCATAACAATTCGCTGTGTAAAAAATCTCCTTATCTCCCTTCTAGTTCTTTTGCCAATCATCTTAAATCTGCGTCCGTTGGTTGCCGACCCTCCCACCAGTGGGTGAAGTTTCTCCTTATTTACTCGATCAAAACCCCCCTTAATTTTGAACACGTGGATTACTTCTACCCTTAACCTTCATTGCTCGAAGCAGAACAATCCCAGGTTCTCGAGTCTCTCCACACAACTAAACCCCATCCCTGGTATAATTCTGGGAAATCTCCTCTCCATCCTCTCCAAGACCTTGACCTCCTGAATAAATTATAGTGCCCAGAATTGGACACAATACTTCAGATGAGGCCTGAACAATGATTTATAAACGTTTAACATAACTTCCTTGTTTTTGTGCTCTATTTCTCGATTATTAAGCCAAGGAACCGGATGCTGTTTTAACGGTTTCATCAACTTGTGCTGCCAGTCAAAGATGTTGATGAAAATGATCAGCAACACATTGAGTGAGATCAGATGACAGAGCACAGGCCGGGATGGCGGAGAGAGACAGAGACACGGGTTGTGATCTGTAACTTTTTATAAACATTTCAGTTTATTTCACTCCGTGTCCAACACCGTGCGATCTCCCCTGGTGTGTCAGCTTTCTGTGTTTATACAGAGTGTAATGTACTGAGGATGTGACAGGCGCTGGAGAAATGCAAGTTCCCCCTCCCCGGGGCCGCCCTCCGCTCTAATCCCATTGCCCGTCTCTCGGTCCTGTCCCCGGGCTCGGGGACTCTCGGCCGGTCCAGGGCCCTTTAAGAGGGACGCGCCACACTGCGCATGTGCGCCGTTTATTTAAATCAAACCGCGCGATTCAAAGGAAAAGTGACGTCAGTTTCCGTCACAATAAAAACCGCTCGTTCTCAACCGAAAAAACGGAAAGTTTGTCTCGCGACACAACAGGAAGCGGCCGCTGATCCGGCGGGTGATGTGCGCATGTGCGAACATTCTCCCAGAGGGCAGCGCGGCCTGTCTCACAGGTGGGGCCTTTTCTCTGCCGCTCTGCATTGTGGGAGATTCGGCCGCCATGACGGGCCCGGGTCACCGAGTTCATCCAATCACAGGTGAAGCTTCCCGGATTGGTGGAACCGACAGAGTGCAGGTGGTCTGTGGAGCGAGAGAATCTCTGAGAAGAGGGGCAGCCAATTGGGGAAATCACAGGAGGTGGTGACCGGTCATAAACCCAATCGGTGAATGACGGATTGAACCAAGGAAAGGAATGAAGAAACTCGACTGGGACCTGTGGGAACAGGCGGACTAATAAATTTAACCCGTGTCCAGTTCAGGTCACCACATTACAGGAAAGATGGGATTGCACCAGAAAGGGTCCAGAGGAGATTTACAAGGATGTTCCAGGACTGGAGAATTTTAGCTGTGAGGAAGGATTGGATCGGCTGGAGTTGTTTTCATTGAAACAGAGGATGCTGATGGGGGATTTAATTGAGGTGTATAAAATTATTGGGGGCCACACGGACTGCATCACTTCAAGGCGGCAACTCACCCCCACCTTCTCAAAGGCAAATGGGATGGGCAATAAATGCTGCCCTTGCCAGTAACACCCACATCCCATGAACAAATAAAAAAAGAATATGAAGGTCCTATATCCCTTAGCAGAGAGGCCAATAACCAGGGGGCATATATTTCAAATAATTGGAAGAATTCGAGGGGATCTGGGGATAATTTTTTTCACCCAGAGGGTGGTGTGGGTTTGAACCTGACTCGATGAAAGGGTGGTAGAGGCAGAAACCAACATCGCTTTTTATAAGTACTTGGATGCGCACTTGAAGTCCCGTCACCTGCAAGGCTGCGGACCAAGAGTGCGATTCGGCTGGATAGCTTTTTCAGCTGGCACAGACAATGGGCCGAATAGCCTCCTTCTGTGCTGTAAATTTCTATGATTCTATAACCCCCAGGTTCAAATGTAACATGGCAAAAGATACATGTCTACGGTTCAAAAAATATCTTTATAGGGAAGGGACAATGTCGAGTTCTGCCCGAAAATGTTGTTCACACAGACTCCATGAATTATTTTAAATGGGAATAATAGTGGAGGCACCTTGGAACAGAGGAACATTAAATTGGATGAGGGGGCGAGAGGAAAGTCACCTGTTTCTGTCCTGTAAGATCCTAAGCTTCATTGAGAATGAATTCATGAAGCATTTCTACATGGTATTTTGTTGCAACATTTTAAAAATACCCCAAAGTAGTTCTCCTGGTGTCCTGGCCAGTATATCCAGTTTGTAAAGCCTCCCTGAAATGTTTACATGTAAATCAGACAACAGTCAGAAGAGGGTAGGATGGCCCTACACTACAATACAATGTATTGTCATCTATTGGGTTTAATGTTTCCTAACATTATTCATCAATAGTGTGAGGAAGCTGAGAGTGAAAGTGAGGAGGGGCCGTCTGACTGCAGTTTCCACTGGAAGAAAAATCACCTTGTGTGTAGTGAGCAGAAATGAATTGCTATTGTTAAAAGTTCCCACTAACTTATTGTGATTCTACTGCAACAGAACGAGCCTGGATCTCCTGCTGTGTTTAAACACTAAACTTCAGTGATTATAGCTCAAGTAAAATATTACCATGATTTGATTTAAATGGAGAAGTGGTTTCCACCTGCCAAAGAATGTTGTCTGAAGAGGGTGTTTACTGCTAACAGCTCCCATCCTGTTTAATAGACCCCCTGAATGTCTGATTTACCAAAAAGAAAAACCCAGCTCAGTAAAGATAAACAAATATGCTCTTATTAAATCTGAATATTTTATGAACAAATTTCAGTATTTCAAAGGCAAGGTTGTCCCAGACATGGATTGTACCCAATTCACTGTAAAGTTATAAAGACACAGCCAGTTTAACGACCAGGGGACATAACCTCGAAGTTCGAATTAGGACTTTCAGGAATGAAGTTAAGAGACACTTCTACACACAACGAGTGGGAGAAGTTAGGAACACTCTTCCACAAATGGCAGTTGATGCTAGCTCAATTGTTAAATCTATTATCTCAGGTTAAAATTTTGTTAATCAAAAAGGTAAGGGATATGACTAAGGCAGGTATATGGAGTTATGTCACAGATCAACCATGATCTCATTGAATGGTGGACCAGGCGAGAGGGGCTAAATGGCCAACTCCTGTTCCTATTGCCACCCCTCAAATATAGTGAATGATGAACAATAACGTAATCTGAAAAATAGGACTAACTACTTACAATACAATCCTGAGGGCCTGCCATGAGGGGAAGCGGAGGATAACGAAACTTCAGTCTGTGCTCACGAGAAGACAGGTGAAATTCAAATCCAACAGAGGTAAATCACAACCGCTGGGCTCCCCGTCCCTCGCACTCTGTGCCTGTACCCAATGAGCACAACATTGCCCCCTGTGAACATTAATCTTTACACTGGGCATTGGAAATTTACTTGGAGCCCCAGCCCAACAAAACAAAGATCTTCACACCAGGGGCAGAGATCTTCAATCTTGGAAGAGAGTTCAAGTCCACCGACTTTCAATCCGATTGGTGTTTGGACAATTAGCTCCAAATGGGAAAGTTTAGGAGTTTGGAGCCCATGTGCGGATTCGAGTGATCAATGGCCACAGAGCACCAAGGGAATGATTGGGCAGTCAACCACCCGGCACCAGTACTTCAGGCCAGTCCCACTGTCCCTTCAGAGCTCATTGACCTGCACAATGAGGGCCTGGCAAGCCTTCACCCATTGCTGCAGCCATCCCTGGACTGGGCCTGGATACACTATTACCAGCCATTCTGCCACAAGTTACATGGACCCATTTCAACCCATTTCACTAACAGGAGGAACTGACGGAGGAGTGCAGTGTGTTACTAACACGGTATTGAGCACTCATTGTGTCGTTGACTGGAGACAGTGAGAAATGAGCAACCAGCCATGAGAAGATACAAGTGGTCACTGCTTTATTGGTCATTTGATAACTAGTTAAACTGGGTTTGCTTGTGTTTCCTGTTCAGGAACAAGGCAATCCAAGAAGCAGAGATCAGAGAGACAGCGCTCACAGTCAGGGCCAAGATCAGGACCACCTCAGACGCCACACCTATAAAGCAACAAGAAACCAATGGTTAGTGAAGGAAATACTGAGGGGAAAATGGAAACTAGCAGTCGGCCAACTCACTACCTGGAGACCTCTCCTGCATCCTTTGCTCAACATCATTAAGGTGCTCAGTTGCCAGGTCTGTCACATGAGGATCCAGAATGACCAAGGGTCCAAGTGAGGCCTCACCCTCCCACTTCAACTCAGCATCACTCTCTGCAATATCAAACATTCCAGTTAGAGAGTAAAGGGTGACCTCCAACAATCAAGAGGATCAATGTCCTACCAGGTCCAAATACAAGATCCCTCCTTCCTCTGGAATCAACGAGGAAATCCCTTGTGGCACTGCAGTTGCCCAGATGACAACAGGCACACACGTCATTGGTCGATTCTTCCAATGGGGTCCAGCTCAACCAGAGAATCAGTTTATCAACCAGGTTGTCCATCACCCTTTAATCAACACATCCCTGAACGAGAGAGGGAACTTACATATTCTGGAAAGTACAAGCCTTGTTCATGGAATTTCTCCGATCCACTCCAGCAACTTTCAGGTGACAGGTGATGAAAATCTGAGGGACACATTCAATACAAGTTGTTATTTCGTGACCTCCTCCCAACATGGGCAACCCAATGTTTGGCTTCCTCTTACCAAGGAACGGTCATCTCCAAAGAAGCGGAACGCATCCAGATCAAACTGGAGTTTGTCCAGCTCACGTTCACCTCTTGGCAACACAAAGGTTGAAAAGGAGTCCTCAGCTTTGCTGTCCAGGAGGCAACTGAAGAAAGATTAAAAAAGGGACAAAGTGAATAAAGTGAACCGATTGAGACAGAACCAGCTGGAGAAAGCAGAGAGCTCCTTACCCATGGGAGTCAATGATGTTGTATCTTGGGGTGGAATCCTTGTCTGGGCTCAATGTAGCTGCACAGCTGTAAATGCAGAGCTTCAAGGGCATGTGGTTGGTCAATGAAACAGAGGCCTCAATGTGAATGAGGTCACCCAGGTAGTAGACAGTCGAGGTGCGCTCTGTAAGCCAGTCATCTGAAGTACAAGAGGAAAATGGTTGGAGACAGTGGGTGTAACTCCCAGTGGGAGACGACAGAAAAGCACTCCCCATCCACCCATCACATACCGTTCATAAGACGCAGTGAGAATGACAGAAGCCCTTCTCCAGACTTGGTCGAGCTGAATGGGATCCAGGTGGGCTTGATAGGGTCACTGCTCACATTGCCCTTCCTGAAAGGACAGTACAGTAATTTCAGGACAACTTCACAGAACTGCACCTGCTGTAGACCTTATTTGCAATAGAGTAAAGATACTTACCTAAAATAGTGGCACTCAATGGGAATGACTGCTCCATTAGTTCTCACAATGACAGATCCACGAGCATTTGGGGTGTGGTTCAGGTGGGTGGTGTCGACCAGGAAATCGCCAGCCATCTGAAAGACATCCGGTTCAGGAATGAAGAGCTGGTCTCATTGAACAAAAGCTATTTCTGGTCATTTTCCTACCCTGTTAAGCAGCAGTTTAAGGGGTTTCAGCTGATCCTCAATGACACATGATTGAAGAGGCTCCACCATTGGTAGAAGTTGCCTGCAGCAGCCTCTGTTCCTCGACTCAGTCCACCTTCTATTACAGGGGACTTCAGGCCTGCAGTCAGAAACCCTGAAATGATTGGCACTGCCAGATTTGATGAGCATTCTTTCCCATATAGATTAGAGCTTTCACCTTAAGGGGCTCAAGTTACCCCTGATATGGAGCACAAAACACAACATCACTTTTAAACCTCATCTGTGTCCGTGGAATCAATGGTATTGGCAGGTGTAACAACCAAAAGTGGAGTTCCCCTTTAATACACTGTATCCCAATTATTGTTCCACTTGTTTCATCTTTCAAGGGAAGTCTCAACAGGAACTTCCACACTGAACATTCATTGACCACAAGTTGAGGCAGCAGGCCTGAATATCCACAGGAAGGAACGGAAAAGATAAATCAATTGAGGCACAAAAGAACAGAGTGGTTTGGAGAAATGCAGGTGAAGGTTCAAGGTCAATAGAGTTGAATCTCAGAGTTAGAGAGTAGCAATGACCCATTCAAGAAAGATGCAGTCCCTCAGTGACAAGATGAAGTTCTTTTTAACTATAAAGCGAAGATTGACATGTCAACATAAAGAAGTAGTTTCACACAGGGTGATACTTCACAGTGGGCAAAAATTTATACACAGATTTCATTCAGGGATCTCCTCAGTGGCTGAAGTTTCACCCGATGTTAATGAGTTCAGAGTGGGCAGTAATCTGCACAGTGAAATTGGAACAAGAGTTGAGGAATCACATTACCTGCAATCTGCTGCCACATTCATGGAGCCCATAGTCAAAGAGGACAGTGTGGTTCTGAGAGTAGATCCCAGTTGGCCGACAACCTGCTGTCCCCAGGGTCAGGTCAGCAGCTTTAATCAGGTGCCTGGTTCCAAATAAATCCATGTCCACCCTCACCAGCAGGTTCTGCTCTCCACACTGCACCATCACAGTCTGCAGTGGAGACAGACTTCTCCCCTCAGACACACTGAAATGGGAACCAAAGGGAGGGACAGGGGGAGGGACTCTCTGGGGCACAGGGGTGGGTTTTACTCTTCTCCATGGAAATCTCTGGCCTCGAAACTGTTGCCAAATATCAGAGCAACAAACCGCTCCAACTAACACCAGCACCGGGAACAAACCTCTCACTGCAAAATCCCCCATGATACCAAATAATTCAACTATCACTTTACCCACGAACGAGCACCCTTTTTTTTCTTCTTTTTTTTTTGTGTTTTTTAGTCCCCCCTTTTATAAGAAGGGGGGGTGGTGTAGGGTGTGCTTAAGTACGAAAAACCAAATAAAACGAAACCAGGCATCAAATTAAAATTTTATTTTCCTCGTCCAGGATGCACTCCAGCCCCTGCGGTGACCACCGGTCGCGGAAAGCCTCAAGCGTACCGGCAGACACCGCGTGCTCCATCTCCAGGGCCACCCGGGCGCGGAGCAACCCGCGAAAGAGAGGCAGACAGGCCGAGCGACCGCCCCCACGGACCGCGAGCATCCTGGACCTGTGGATATCCAGGATGCACTCCAGTTTCGTCTAGTTTTCTGGTGGGTCAGTGGCGGGTGGACTCCCTGCCGGAGGAGCTCAGGCCTTTCGCCTGGAGTACCACGCACCTCCGGTACCTGGGAGTCTACCTCGGCCCTGCCGAGGAAGCCTGGCCGGCGAACTGGGAAGAGCTGGAGGCCAAGGTCGCCGCTCGCCTGGCGTGCTGGACAGGACTGCTCCGAGTGTTATCCTACAGGGGTCGAGTGCTGGTCATAAACCAGCTGGTGGCCGCCATGTTGTGGTACCGGTTGGTCACTTTGACCCCACCCCCCGAGTTTGTCGCCAAGATTCAGAGGAAGTTCGTCGACTTCTTCTGGGCCAGAGGGATACACTGGGTCGCTGCCGCGGTCCTGAGTCTCCCGCTTAGGGACGGCGGTCAGGGGCTGGTGTGCGTCCGCACCCAGGTGGCAACTTTCCGCCTTTGGACGCTGCGGCGATACCTGTACGTTGAGCGTCCTCTTAGATGGCGTGCGCTGGCGACGTATTTTTTCCGCCAGCTGCACGGCCTGAACTACGACACGCAGCTCCTGTTCATCTCGCTGGTAGGCGGCCGCACGTCTTTGCAGGAGCTGCCTGTCTTTTACCAGGATCTGCTCAGGGTCTGGAACATGGTCGCCTCCGGTCGGAGCTCTCGCCCGTCAGGGGTAGCGGCCGTCCTGCAGGAGCCGCTGCTCGGGAATCCGTTCCTCCGCGATATCGGCTTCGGCCACTCGCGGCTGTCGGTGCGGAGGGCCGTGGCCGGTCGGGTGACCAGAGTCAGGGACGTCCTGGATGGCGGTGGGTCGGGTTGGTTGGAGCCGTGGGCGCTCGCCGCACGGATGTCCTCGTGGCGTGCCGGGGACGCGGCCATCGCCATCCGGGCGTTGAAATCGGCGCTCGGCCCTGACTCCACTCGGGATGTGGAGGCGGCTCAGGCGTGCGGAGCCATCCCGTCCGACCTGACCCCCGTTCGGACGGAGTTCCTCCTCGGCGCCAAACCCCGGAACCTCCCTCGGGGGGCCGCGCCTCACAACTTGAGTCGTCTCTCGGAAATTCCCTCCGTGCCGTTTCACACCGCGCGGAGGGATTTCCTGTACGGGCTGCTCCTGCACACCATCCACTTCCCCGCCCTCGTCTCTCGGCCGGACACGCCCTGGCGTACCATCCTGCCGTCCGGCGGAGACGGGGGTCCCCATTGGGAGGCTCTCTATACAGGGGTCCTCCCGTGTTACTTTGGGGATCTGGGGTGGAGGGTGGCGCACGGAGCAGTCGCGTGCAACCGGCGGTTACGCCATTTCACGGACACCCAGGCCGCTTGTGATTTCTGCGGCCTGGAGGAGTCCGTGTTCCATCTGTACACTGGGTTTGCGAGACTGCAGCCCCTGTTCCATTATTTGAAGGGGCTGCTCCTCAAGTTCTGGCTGCACTTCAGTCCCACGCTCCTGATCTTTGGCCGCCCGGTGAGGAGGGGGGCGGGCAGGTCGGTGGACGTCCTCGTGGGCCTGCTCCTGGGCCTGTCCAAGGTGGCCATCCACAGGTCTAGGATGATCGTGGTCCGTGGGGGCGGTCGCTCGGCCTGTCTGCCTCTCTTCCGCGGAATGCTCCGCGCCCGGGTGGCCCTGGAGATGGAGCACGCGGTGTCTGCCGGTACGCTCGAGGCTTTCCGCGGCCGGTGGGCACCGCAGGGGCTGGAGTGCATCCTGGACGAGGAAAATAAAATTTTAATTTGAACACTTGGTTTTGGTTTATTTGGTTTTTAGTATTTAAGCACACCCCACACCCCCCCTTCTTATAAAAGGGGGGCCTAAAGAGAGAAGAAAAAAAAAAAAAAATCCAGGCACCAATTAACAAAGGACAGAAGGTGGGGTGTGATTCCCAGAACCAATCAGAGCTTTGGAATACAGGTGGGATTGGAGAATTATTCTGTGATGCCATTGCTGTTGGTTTCTTTGACTTTCCTCAAACGGAATCTGATCACATCTCTGTTGGGTTGTCTTTGAGACACACCAGCTCGGCATTGGAGGTGTTTGTGGCTGAACTGCCACTGAGTGGAGAGCAGAGAGAGCAGGCCCTTGCCTGGGTCCCTTGGGGAGAAGGAGAAGGAGAAGGAGGAGAAACCACCATCAACAAGGAGGGAGGGTGAAGAAGAATACGACCAAACAGCAGCCGGGAGGGGTTGTGCTGCTGCTGCTGCTGGTTTGCGACACCGAACAGAGGGAGGAAGAGGAGGTCGGTGCAGTGAGGTGCGTCGGCTGAAGGTAGGGGGAGGAAGAAGACCTTAGAGGACAGGGGGTTCCCCCAAGTGTCTGGCCCAGGACAGCTGGAGCTGCCTGGGTGAAGTTACTTTTTTCAATCTTTGGAGGACTGAGCCTAGGCAGCTCCAGCTGTCTAGGGGAAGACATCTCCTCCCCCTGCCCACCGGAAGACAGACAGAAGAAGATCCACCTTTTAAGGTGCAACCCCGCCCCTCTTCCACCCACTTCTGCAGCAGCCTACCCCTGCAGACTCCCTCCTTCCCATTCCACCATCCATCCCTCCCACCTTCTCTTGCTCTCCCGGATATTCTGGGGGAAAATAAAACCAGCAAAGGGGCCCCTCTCCCAACCAAGCTCTGGGATTCGGGGAGAGAGGTTTCCTCAGGGCTTCTTTTAAAAAAGGCCTAAATTCATCAGTAGGCCCGAGACTTGGGGTGGGTGTGGCTCTCACAGTCATGGCGTCACCATCTTCGCCGGTGCCGGGACCCAGCAGGACGTATGCGGCGGTTACCTCGGGGGCCGCTCCTACAGTTCGTGCCGCTCCTGCTGGGCCGGCGCCTTTCCGCCTCATTACGAGGAAGCATGGGGTGAAGAGCTACGCCCACCCCAACATGACCATTGAGGCCTGCGTAAAGGCCATGGCCGAGGTTGTCGGCCCCTCGGCCATCGTCGCGGCCTCAAAAATGTACGGGAGGGCGGTGTTCTTCCTGAGGTCCGAGCGGGCGGTGTCCCTGGCCCTTAGTAAGGGGCTCACGGTTGGCGGGACCTTCCTGCCGGTGGACCCGCTGGAGGCCACCGCGCAGCGAGTCATTTTATCCAACGTCCCGCCTTTCCTGTCGGACGAGCTCCTCCTCCCCCACCTACGTCAACTGGGGGAGGTGAGGTCGGGGGTAACGCCGCTGCCGCTCGGACTCAGGGAGAACAGCCTCCGGCATGTTTACTCCTTCCGTCGCCAGGCATTCGTCAAGCTGGCACGGGAGGAGGTGACGGAGGGGGGCTTTAACGCCCTCCACGAGGGGACCCCTTACCGCGTCTTCTGGACGGCGGAGGGTGGGCGGTGCCATGCCTGTAAGGAGGTGGGGCACCTAAAGAAGAACTGCCCCGCCTCCCAGGCCGCCAAACAAGCTACGGCGGCCAAGGCTGGCGCCGCCACCGCTCCTCCCCCTAACCCCGCCCCCGCGTCGGGAGAGTCAACTGCGCGGGCGGAGGTTGCCGACGAGGCCTCCGCCGGGGGGGAAGGAGGGCACCCTCGGCCGCGAAAAGCGCTGAAGAAGACGAGGCACCAGGAGGCTGGTCCCCGGGACGTTAACGGTTCTAGCCAGCCCAAGGCCGTGGTCGTGACCGCGGCTGATCAACATCTCGCGGTCGCGACAGAGCCCGGGCTGGCGGGTAGTCAGGAGGGAGCGGAGGTGGGGGCCCCAGCAGACATGGGGCTCCCCCTCCCTCCGCGACCCTCCGGCAAGAAGAAAAGGCGCCACTCCCTGGAAGCGGGGGGGCAACCTGCTAAGGGACGGCCCCCCGTGGATGGGGAGTTGGCGCCACTCGCGGATCCTGCGGCCCCACCCGCTACATCTAAACAGCGGCGGGGGTCTTCTGCCTCTTGGGGGGAGGAGATCGTGCCCGTGCCGCCCGGGGGGGATGGAGAGACCCTGCTGATAGGGGGGGTCGCGGATCCGCCCATAGACATACGTACCCCGTTCACCGGGTCGGGCGTCCTGGGTGCCGGGGCGGGCGAGGCCGAAGAGGCCGGATTCGTCTGCCCTCGGCTCGACCTCTCCCAGGACCTGCTCGACCTGGTGGCGGGGTTTAATAAAAACATCTCACGGGCCGGGTCGGTCGGTGGCGACGTGGGTGGGGGGTCCCCCTCCTCCCAGTATCTGGGCACGGAGCCGGGGGAGGTGGGAGAACTGGAGTACACGTTCTCCCCCGTTTCCCCGGTTTGCCCCTATATCCGGGTGCCCGTTTTTCACCACCCGGAGGATGGGGAGGGTCCCCGGCCGGCGCCGCCCTCTGACCCAGAGCCCCCGGTAGAGCCCGGGGGGGACTCCTCTGCCGATGATCCTGGGGGTGGGATCGTGACAGAGGCGGGGCCGGCCGGCGCGGCCGTCTCGTTCTCCGCACCCTGTGCGGGGAGTGGGTCGGCCGCGAGCGACGATGATCCGGAGGAGGACGGGGACTCGGTGGTGGGCACTGGGGAGGATTTGGAGTTCACCACCAGTGAGGTGGTGGACGCCCTCGTGCCCGGCACCGAGTCTCCCCTCATCCCCGTTGAGGAGCTCCGGGATTTTTGTCCGTTTGGAGCCATCGTCGCGATGGCGTCCGGCTGGACCTCGACCGTTGGTCGGAGCCGGCGCAGTTAATCCGCTCGGTCCTGGCCGCCGTCGCGTCCGTGGCCGTGGAGGGGGGCGGCGGCAGGGTCGGGTTGCGCCGGCTCAGGTTTCTCCTCACCGGGCTCTTGAGGGAGTGGCGGTCGACTAGCGGCCCCGCTCCCTCCGCGCGTTAGGTTTAAGTAGGTTGCGCTGTGCTCTTGCCATGGAGATAACCATAGCCAGCCTCAACATCAACGGCGGCAGAGACGCCCGCCGTAGATTTGACAAGTTCTCGGTCCTGCGGGACGGGAAGTATGCGGTGTGCTTTCTGCAGGAAACCCACACCGTTCCGGGAGACGAGGCCACGTGGATCCTGGAATGGGGAGGGGGGGTCTACTTGAGTCACCTCGCCAGCGTTTCGAGCGGGGTGGCCATCTTGTTGGCCCCGACTTTTCAGCCGGAGATCTTGGGGGTCAAGGAGCCGGTGCCGGGCCGCTTGCTCCACGTGGCCCTTCGCCACGGGGACGTGCCGCTTCACCTGGTGAACGTGTACGCCCCCTGGTCCGAGGGCGAGCAAGTGAGCTTCTTTGAAGAAGTGTCCACTTACCTGAACTCCGTCGACGCCGGCGAGTGCATTATCCTCGGGGGGGATTTTAACCGTACCCTCGAGGCGAGGGACCGCTCCGGTCCCGCGGATCACCGGTCGGCGACGGGGAAGTTGAGGGACCTGGTCGGGTCCTTCGACTTGGTGGACGTCTGGCGGAATCTCCATCCCGACTCCGGCCAGTTCACCTTTGTGAGGGCTGCAGGAGGGAGCACCAGAATCGACCGCCTGTACGTTTCGCGGGCGTACGCCTCCTGCGTCCCGTCGGCCTCCATCCGGCCGGTGTCGTGCTCGGACCACCACCTGGTGTGGATGGAGCTCGCTCTGCTCCGCGCCCGGTCAGGGTCCGCGAACTGGCACTTTAACAACCGGCTGCTGGAGGACGCGCGGTTCCGGGACTCGTTCCGTCTGTTCTGGAGCGACTGGAGAGGGAAGCGGGGAGGCTTCTCCTCCTTGAGGCTATGGTGGGACGTGGGCAAGGCTCACGTCCGCCTCTTCTGTCAAGAGTACGCTAGGGGGTCGACCAAGAGGCGGGAGTCCGAGGTCAGGCGGTTGGAGCAGGAGGTGCTTGGCCTGGAGTCCCGTCTCGGTCAGGCCGCCGAGGATCCGGCCCTGCGGCAGGTGTACGAGGAGAGGAAGGACGCTCTGAGGGACCTGCAACTGGTCGGGTCCCGAGGAGCGTACGTGAGGTCGCGGCTCCAGCTCCTGCGGGACCTGGACCGCGGCTCTCCCTTCTTCTACTCGCTGGAAAAGCGGCGGGGGGCTCGTAAGCAGCTCCTTACGCTGCTGGCCGACGACGGGTCCCTCGTCTCGGACCCGGAGGGAGTCAGGGCCCGGGCTCGATCTTTCTACGAGGCTCTGTTCTCTCCGGATCCGTCCAGCGAGGAGGCGCGCAGAGTTTTGTGGGAGGACCTGCCGAAGGTCGGCCCGGAGGACGCCGACAGTATGGACGCTCCCCTCAGTTTGGCGGAGCTGACGGGCGCCCTCCACCAGCTCTCTAGGGGCAAGTCCCCGGGGCTGGATGGGCTGACCGTGGAGTTCCTCAGGGCCTTCTGGGACGTCCTGGGGGGCGACTACGCGCGGGTCCTGGGGGAATGTCTGGCGACCGGGGAGATGCCCCTTTCGTGGCGCAGGGCGGTCGTGGTCCTGCTGCCTAAGAAGGGGGATCTCCGCAACCTTAAAAACTGGCGCCCGGTCTCCCTCCTCAGCACGGATTATAAGGTCTTTGCCAAGGCGATGTCTGCTCGCCTGGGCACCGTGCTGGACCACATGATCCACCCCGACCAGTCCTACACGGTCCCGGGCCGAAAGATCCACGATAACATCCATCTGGTCCGGGACCTGATCCACCATTCCCAGAGGGCTGGTCTGTCGGTCGCCTTCCTTTCCTTAGATCAGGAGAAGGCGTTCGACAGGGTGGATCACGAGTATCTATTCGGGACTCTGCGCGCTTTCGGGTTCGGGTCGCATTTCGTCGCCCGGATCCGACTTTCTGTACGCCGCCGCGGAGTGTCTGATTAAGGTTAACGGATCCTTGACGGCGCCCCTTCGCTTCGGGAGAGGAGTGCGTCAGGGGTGCCCCATGTCCGGCCAATTATACACCGTCTGCGTGGAGCCTTTCCTGCGCCTCTTGCGCAAGAGGTTGTCGGGACTGGCTCTGCGCGAGCCGGACGTGGAGGTCGTCCTTTCGGCTTACGCCGACGACGTGCTCCTCGTGGTCACCGATCCCCTTGACTTGCGGAGGATGCGCGAGTGCCAAGAGGTCTACTCTGCGGCGTCTTCCGCAAGGATCAACTAGGAGAAATGTTCCGGACTCCTGGTGGGTCAGTGGCGGGTGGACTCCCTGCCGGAGGAGCTCAGGCCTTTCGCCTGGAGTACCACGCACCTCCGGTACCTGGGAGTCTACCTCGGCCCTGCTGAGGAAGCCTGGCCGGCGAACTGGGAAGAGCTGGAGGCCAAAGTCGCCGCTTGCCTGGTGCGCTGGACAGGACTGCTCCGAGTGTTATCCTACAGGGGTCGAGTGCTGGTCATAAACCAGCTGGTGGCCGCCATGTTGTGGTACCGGTTGGTCACTTTGACCCCACCCCCCGAGTTTGTCGCCAAGATTCAGAGGAAGTTCGTCGACTTCTTCTGGGCCAAAGGGATGCACTGGGTCGCTGCCGCGGTCCTGAGTCTCCCGCTTAGGGAGGGCGGTCAGGGGCTGGTGTGCGTCCGCACCCAGGTGGCAACTTTCCGCCTTCGGACGCTGCGGCGATACCTGTACGTTGAGCGTCCTCTTAGATGGCGTGCGCTGGCGACGTATTTTTTCCGCCAGCTGCACGGCCTGAACTACGACACGCAGCTCCTGTTCATCTCGCTGGTGGGCGGCCGCACGTCTTTGCAGGAGCTGCCTGTCTTTTACCAGGATCTGCTCAGGGTCTGGAACATGGTCGCCTCCAGTCGGTGCTCTCGCCCGTCAGGGGTAGCGGCCGTCCTGCAGGAGCCGCTGCTCGGGAATCCGTTCCTCCGCGATGTCGGCTTCGGCCACTCGCGGCTGTCGGTGCGGAGGGCCGTGGCCAGTCGGGTGACCAGAATCAGGGACGTCCTGGATGGCGGTGGGTCGGGTTGGTTGGAGCCGTGGGCGCTCGCCGCACGGATGTCCTCGTGGCGTGCCGGGGACGCGGCCGCCGCCATCCAGGCGTTGAAATCGGCGCTCGGCCCTGACTCCACTCGGGATGTGGAGGCGGCTCAGGCGTGCGGAGCCATCCCGTCCGACCTGACCCCCGTTCGGACGGAGTTCCTCCTCGGCGCCAAACCCCGGAACCTCCCTCGGGGGGCCGCGCCTCACAACTTGAGTCGTCTCTCGGAAATTCCCTCCGTGCCGTTTCACACCGCGCGGAGGGATTTCCTGTACGGGCTGCTCCTGCACACCATCCACTTCCTCGCCCTCGTCTCTCGGCCGGACACGCCCTGGCGTGCCGTCCTGCCGTCCGGCGGAGACGGGGTTCCCCATTGGGAGGCTCTCTATACAGGGGTCCTCCCGTGTTACTTTGGGGATCTGGGGTGGGGGGTGGCGCACGGAGCAGTCGCGTGCAACCGGCGGTTAAGCCATTTCACGGACACCCAGGCCGCTTGTGATTTCTGCGGCCTGGAGGAGTCCGTGTTCCATCTGTCCACTGGGTGTGCGAGACTGCAGCCCCTGTTCCATTATTTGAAGGGGCTGCTCCTCAAGTTCTGGCTGCACTTCAGTCCCACGCTCCTGATCTTTGGCCGCCCGGTGAGGAGGGGGGCGGGCAGGTCGGTGGACGTTCTCGTGGGCCTGCTCCTGGGCCTGTCCAAGGTGGCCATCCACAGGTCTAGGATGATCGTGGTCCGTGGGGGCGGTCGCTCGGCCTGTCTGCCTCTCTTCCGCGGAATGCTCCGCGCCCGGGTGGCCCTGGAGATGGAGCACGCGGTGTCTGCCGGTACGCTCGAGGCTTTCCGCGGCCGGTGGGCACCGCAGGGGCTGGAGTGCATCCTGGACGAGGATAATAACATTTTAATTTGAACACTTGGTTTTGGTTTATTTGGTTTTTAGTATTTAAGCACACCCCACACCCCCCCTTCTTATAAAAGGGGGGCCTAAAAAGAAAAAAAAAAAAATATGCCCGTTTCTGCAAGGACTGGAGAACAGAGTTGATCAGGAAAATTAAAATTCTTATTTGACTCTGGTTATTGATTTGTATTAAAAATAAAGTTGTCATCCAAAACCTACCCCCAGCCAATGGGGCTTAAATAAAATCAAAAGCAAAAGAAATATATAAATAACCCGTTTAGGAGACACTGGGTTTGCCCTCGTGTCATCAACCCAAAATAAAGGATATCTAACAAAGGGGCACAACTAATAAACACCAAAATCAAACAAAAGACAAAGAAAACTTAGCAAATTAACTCATAATATTATTGGCAGTGTCTACCATACACTCCAGTCCCTGCTGTGCCCATCGGTCGTGGAAGGCCTCAAGTGTACCTGCAGACAACGCGTGCTCCTTCTCCAGGGCCACCCAGGCATGGAGAAAGCCGCGGCAGAGAGGTACGCAGCCAGAGCGACAGCCCCCATGGGCCATATCCAACCTGGACCCGTGGCTGGTCACCTTGGCCAGGCCCAGGAGCAGACTCATGAGGAGGTCCTCCGACTTGCCTCCCCCACTCCGCACCGGGCAGCTAAAGATCAGGAGCGCAGGACTGAAGTGCAAAATTCAATTAACTGTGATGCTGAGACAATATTCAAAGCAATCAAGTAGCCTTGAGTGAATTTGCAAACCAACCATTGGACAGAGAAATGGAAATTCCATCCCATGGATGGTGGGAATCGCCCCCAGTTCTAATATAGAGAATGGGTGTGTCTGAGGATTGGCAGCATGGGGGCATCAACTGGGCAAAGCATTGTGGGATGTGTCATTTTTAGTTTTGATTCTCATGAAATGTTGTTTGGTAAAATTCAGGATATTCAGCGAGAATGAGAGGGAGTGAAGATTACTGAATGCAATGTCACCCACACAAACATCTCCATTTGTGTCAGCTGTGGCTCAGTGGCAGCACTCTCACCTCAGAGTCAGAAGGTTGTGGGTTCAAGTCCCACTCCAGGGACTGGAGCACAAAGTCTAGACTGATACTTCAGTGCAACACTGAGGGAGTGCTGCACTGTCAGACATAAAAGCATAAGAAATAGGAGCAGGAGTAGGCCATATGGCCCCTCGAGCCTGTTCCGCCATTCAATCAGATCATGGCTGATCATCGACCTCAAATCCACTTTCCTGCCCAATACCCATATCCCTTGATTTCCCCTTGAGTTCAAACATCTATCTGTCTCAGCCTTGAACATACTCAACAACTCAGCTTCCATGGCCCTCTGGGGTAGAGAATTCCAAAGATTCACAACTCTCTGAGTGAAGAAATTCCTCCTTGTCTCACTCTGAACGGCCGACCCCTTATACTGCGACTATGCCCCCTAGTTCTAGACTCTCCAACCAGGGAAAACAATCTCTCAGGCCTGTCAAGCCCCCACAGAACCTTATATGTTTCAATGAGATCATCTCTCATTCTTCCAAACTCTAGAGAGTTTGGGCCCATTCTACTCAACCTCTCCTCAGAGGACAACCCTCTCATCACAGGAAATAATTGAGTGAACCTTCACCTCGAAGGCAAGTATATCCTTCCTTAGATAAGGAGACCAAAACTGTACGTATTCCTCCAGGTGAGGTCTCACCAAAGCCCTGTCTAACTGTAGTAAGACTTCCTTAGTCTTGCACTCAAACCCCCTTGCAATAAAGGCCAACATGCCATTTGCTTTCCAAATTGCTTGCTGTACCTGCATGCTAACTTTTTGTATTTCTTTGTACGAGGACACCCAACATTTCTCTGAACACCAACATTTACTAGTTTCTCACCATTTAAAAAATATTCTGTTTCTCTATTCTTCCTACCAAAGTGAATAACCTCATATTTCCCCACATCAGATGTGCCATCTTTCAGATGAGACATTATACTGAGGCCCTCTCTGCTCTCTCAGTTGCCTGTAAAAGATCCCATGGCACTAATTTGAGGAGGAGCAGGGGAATTCTCTCCAGTGGCCAATATTTATCCCTCAACCTACATCACTAAAGCAGATTATCTGGTCATTATCACATTGCTGTTTGTGGAACATTGCTGTGCACAATTTGGTTGCCCCGTTCCCAACATTACAACAGTGACTCGACTTCAAAAGTACTTCATTGGCTGTGAAGCACTTTGGGGCGTCCTGAGGTTGTTAAAGGTGCTATAGAAATGGGAGTCTTTCTTTCTTTCTATTTTCTCCATCGTGTTCCTTTTATGATCAGCGTTCAATGAGGCTAAAGAATATTTAAATCTGATTGAAATGAGACTCTGATGTTCTCTAACAGTCTGGCTCATCACATTGGTGTTTCTCTGAGATCCAAAGTCTTGACAGCTGGTTTCATTGCAAAATGGTTGAGGTTTTCAGTCCTGGATTATGTGATGAGATATGTTGCCTTGGAATAAAACTTTTTTTTTTAGATGGGCTGGAGGGGATGGAAGTGATTCACAGCTGGAGCCACCAATCATTGTACAAACACTAGTCTTTTGGGAGATGCAACCCATGAGCATCGTTGACCCACATGAACTGGAAATATAGCTGGTATTTATACCTGTATTGGCCAGAAAGGATCCAAGATGTAGCGAATGACCTGCAGTCATGCAGAGCTTCGACCAAATGGATGGACACCACAAGTTCATCCTCAACAGCCAGGCAGGTGCACACCAGAGACTTCAATTAATTCCTTTGATTCCTGGCTCTGCGAGTACTTGATTTATGCTTTGCACAGGACCTTTAAATTATGTATGGAATACTTGTAGGGAGTCTACCTACAAAGAAGCAGAGCTCTGCCTCGTTGTAGGCAGACTGTAGGAAACATCAGTCGGGCACGGGGTGATTATTAACCTAATAGTCTGTATGGTGTGAACAGTTAACCAGTGTTAGCCCAGTTGAAATCTGTGGAGGGAATACTTGCAGCTGATGCACATGGAAGTTCAGCACATTAAAGACTGGTTTGTCTGAACAATGAAGCCATCAAACCCACCAGCAAATCCAACCCAACTCGGTTGCTGCTCAGCAACATATGAAATGTTTAATATGACATCATATACTTCTAACGTATCCAGACAGTTAAAAAGGTTTTTTTGGGTTCACAAAACTGCAATCCTCTACTACATTCTTAACTTCAGTTGTAAATTCTGGATAATTACAGCTATTGCATCCAGAGTCTTTGAATCCACTCCTAAGTGTGAAGGAGACAAAGGGAGAGCTGGTAGGATTTGGAAAGGATGATAGATTTATGGAGGAGCGATTGTATTGACTTTATGAATTGATGGATGAGTGGTGTGGAACAACAAAAAAGTTACAATATCTAATATTTTGTTACATCAAAGACAACATACAATACCAGTGACAACAGTAACTTCTATTACAGAATTGCTCTTTACTTCTGCTTTCAACACAATCATTCAAATGCATGAATGAAATTTGCATTCAAGGTTTACACAGAATTGAAATTTGACCTTCAACACGTGGCCCTGAACATCTAATTCTTCAGAATTACTCCAAAAGGGAAGAAAAACAACTCAGAAATGAACCCGACACTGGAGCTGTTAAATGTCATTAATCTGAAAAAGCTACTACTCAATTTAAGAGACAAAACCCAGTGCAATGTTAGAAACAGTTTATTTCCAGTTAATGACAATTACACATCAAGAGTCCAGATCTCACCTCTTTGTAGAAAGTCAAAAGCTATCAATCCTACAGGATGGGGGTCTGACTAGACTATAAACAGGAGTACTAAACACAATAGGCTTTATCCCTGCAGTCAGTTTAATCACTCTCCCCCAATGTGTGCTTGTCAAACAGGTACACTCCCATGCCATTCTCAGGGGCTCCCAGTCTCTTCAGGTTGGTGATGTGATCTCCAAGCTTCTTGATCATCTTCACTTGTTCATCCAAGTAGTGGGTCTCCAGGAAGTCTCACAACTGGAAGAAAAGATGGAGAATAGTTATGTCCAGCAGGAGATATCGTGGAACATCTAAGTTTCCCCTCGAGCGTTTGGATTTTAATCCTCTTGGTCTGGAGGATTGGCAAGTGTTGCACTTCAGATTGATGCATTTTTTGCATCATTGGAGCAAACTTACTGTACAGTAAGTGCTTAGATCCTGGGGTCACTGGGACACACTTACTGCAAATATACACAATAGGCCAACTTGCCTGTCTCCCCCCTCCCCAAAAAATTCCAAGAAAGACACAAACAAACAAACCGATTAGGAATGAAGATCTTTTGAATAGGCTCAAGGACAGCAAGGTTCCTCCATCTCTAACTTACCCAAAAGCCCACATTAACAGCATTAGGAACTTACATGAGGGTCTGTCCTCAGTGGACAGTTTGTGCAGATCCAGCAGACTCTGGTTCACATCCTTCTCCATCTGCAGAGCTCTCTGCATCGCCTCCAGACCATTGCTCCACTCATCCTGCTCTGGCTTCTGAAAAGGAAGTCTCAGCCAGTTCACTTAATGGATTAAACAAACGAACAATACACCAGAAAGCTTTGAAGGAAAATAGGGTGGAAAAAGTAAAAGTCCATGTTACCATGAACCAATTGTGTTAAGAATATAGAATTACTGAATTAAGCCATCACAACCACAAGAGTCAAATTAATGACAATTAGTATCGATGCATTTAAAGGGGAGCTCGACATGTACATGAGTGCAAAAGAAATAGAAAGATATGCTGATCACATTCGATCAAGTAAAGTGGGAGGAGGCTTTTCTGGAGCATGGAGATAAACATAGACCAGTTGGACCAAATGACCTGTTTCTGTGAAGCAAATTCCATATAAATTGGAACAAGCAAAGTGGTGCCATGTAAAAGACCACTTGTTTGCTGAACCCAACCTGGATATCCTCCAAGATGATTCTGGAATTTCAGCAATTTCTCAGCATCCTCATGTTTCTCCTGTGACTGCTCCTTGAAGAACTTGACAAAGTGATGCAGGGCAACATCATCCCGGTCAAAGTAATAGGACTGTGGAGAGATCAAAAGTAGTTGGATATCTCAAAGACCAATCATGGGTATTGTACATGAAGCCAACTTCAATATTTTGCTTTCTGGCTCACTCAACTGGTCTGCAGATTGTTATGAAAACTAGCACAGGCCAACTTGCTTCACTAATCTGGTAAAGATGGTGGATAATTTCATTCCCAGCAATTGGGAAGCTAGCCAATGGAAAATAATCACCAATTCAGCTTTAATTAAAATTTTACTTGAATATGCTCACAAATCAATACTTGCTTAACGTGAAATTATGACACTCAATAGTATATCTGGAAATTAGTGAAGGACCAATAATAACATTCCTTTCACCAGGATCATGCCCCCATTGAATGCAGTGTATTCCAAAAGTAAATTTGAAGAAGCTCAGAGCCCAGGAACGTGAGTCAGAGATTGAAGAAACTCAGCCTATATTACAATTACTGTAAGGAACAGGGAGACAGTTTGTTTATAACAATTCAATTTAACTTGCACAATTACAGGTTTCAAAAATACACCCACTGTACATAGATTGAGGGATTGAATAGGGTCCAAAAAAAAGACTCACTATGGAGAGATAAACATAGGAGGAATAGAGCTCCATATTGATCTGCTTGTTGACACCATCCTCACTCCTTGTGATAGTTCTAACACACCTGGGAATCCATTCTAACTGTCTAAGAAGGTATTTTAACTAGCTGAACCAGGCTAACGTCTTCCCAAACTCTTTTTTTTTTCTTTTTTTTCTTTTTCCTATTAGGCCCCCCTTTTATAAGAAGGGGGGGTGTGGGGTGTGCTTAAATACTAAAAACCCAAACAAACCAAAACCAAGTGTTCAAATTAAAACTTTATTATCCTCGTCAGGATGCACTCCAGCCCCTGCGGTGCCCCCCGGTCGCGGAAAGCCTCGAGCGTACCGGCAGACACCGCGCGCTCCATCTCCAGGGCCACCCGGGCGCAGAGCATTCCCAAACTCTTCTATTTATATGTCTGGGGACAGCCTGCCTGTAATACAAGGCGTGGCATTCCCGATGATGAGTAAAAACTCACACTAGCCATTCAGAGCTCTACGCCCACTGAGGACACCAATCAAGAAAGAGGCGTAGTCGAGATTGTATTTAAGGCCAATCAGAACATTTTTTTTTCAATTAAGTAGATTTGTTTTGAATCAGGTTGACTTTTTTTGTATGTTTCGATCCCCTTTTATGAGATTGAGGGAGGGAGGTTCAGGATGTAACTTTATTTTTTTTTTAAATCCAAAAACTAAATGATAACAGAGTCAAATAATAATTATAATTTTTTTTTTTATGGGCAGTCAGCTTTTTTTGTGTGTTTTAGGCCCCCCTTTTATAAGAAGGGGGGGTTAGGGTGTGTTCATGTGCAGTAAATCCAAAAAATAAATAAGTGTCAAATTATAATTTTATTATCTCGGCCCAGGATGCACTCCAATCCCTGCGGTGCCCATCCGTCGCGGAAAGCCTCAAACGTACCGGCAGACACCGCGTGCTCCCTCTCCAGGGCCATCGCGGTGCGAAGAATGCTGCGGAAGAGAGGCAGACAGTCGGAGCGACCGTCCCCATGGGCCGGGTCGAGCCTGGACCTGTAGATGACCACTTTGGACAGGTCTAGGGCCAGACCCATGAGAATGTCCTCCGACTTGCCTGCGCCCCCCCCCCCCAAACTCCCCACTCCCCTCAACGGGTGGCCAAAGATCAGGAGCGTGGGACTGAAGTCCTCGTGGGTCTGGTCCTGGGCCTGTCCAAGGTGGCCATCTACAGGTCCAGGCTAGACATGGCCTATGGGGGGGGCGGTCGCTCCGACTGTCTGTCTCTCTTCCGCAGCATTCTCCGTGCCCGGGCGGCCCTGGAGAAGGAGCACGGAGTGTCTGCCGTTATGTTTGAGACCGGGGACTGGAGTGGATAGTTGATTACGACAGTGACATTTTGGTTTCATTCGGTTTCATTGCTATGATTGGGTGTGCCACAAGAAAAAATTCTTACAGCACTTGAATAGGTTTTCGGGGTTCCTGACACTGGGGCTCAAAGACCCATTAGAAAAAAAGAGAAACTCAGTGTCTCCTTCTTGTTCAATTAAAAGAGTAACATTGAGACAATGGCACCGAGGGACTGGATAGCATGCTCGTAGTGGAAGGAATATTATTTATTGAAGAGAGTGACTCAGGCTGACTGAAGCACAGGGACATGGACACACAGGCTGCAGACTGCACAGTGTTACAAGGGGACATGGGAATGGGTGGGATTCTGGGGAATGGGGGAGATGGGGAGAAAAGAACAGAACAAATGAGGAGCAGGGGGAGAAATCATTAGAAAGAGAGGTTAAAAAACAGACAGGTCACAGAATAAAAACAAACAGCAGGTTAAAATGAAGTGAAGAAACTTATGAAATAGAACAAGAGAAGTGATTGAATGAAAGGAGGATCCTGAAGATATTGGGTTTTTGTGTGTTTTTCCTTTTTTTTTGGTGTTTTTAGGCCCCCCCCACTTTTTTCAGGGGGAGGGGTTAGGGTTTTTTTCCGTTCGTGTGATGAGAAAGCAGCTATTTGATTGGCTGCCAAACATTTATCATCAGTGATGTCACATCCTGTAGTTAAAGATGGGTTGGGTCTGAAAGAATAAATATAGCAGCTTAGGTTTGAGGTCCTTATGTTCATATTGTTTATAGTCAGTTGCTGGTCTATTTAAAAAAAAGTAGTTTGGATGGCTTCTCAAGTGTGTCAGAATTACCACAAGGAGTGTGAGGATGGTGTCAACAAGCAGACAAATATGGAGCTCTATTCCTCCTATGTTTATCTTTCTATGGTGAGCTTTGGGTTTCTTTGGGTATTTTGTCTTATTAACTAATGTAGACTTACTGAATTCTAGTGAATTAACCTTTTAAATTCAGTAAAATAATTGAATTTGCTGTTCTAATATTTCTTTTAAGTATCTTTATAGTTGTGATGTTTCATTATCCTTTCAAATGGATTGTCTGGGTCCTTTTTTATATAGTTTCCATGTTGGAGTTTACATTGAGACTGTGAAATGCATTCCCCACTCCCCCCAAAAAAAGCCTATTCAGTACATTGGCCAGTGAGTGTCTTTTGAGTTACAGGTGACTTGCCCATAGTTGGGGTCTTTGAAACACCTGTGGTGAAATCTTTAGTCAAAACACAAATCCATGGGCATTCTTAGCCATAGCTCCATACTCTTGATCTTGTAACCTGTCTTTTCCAGCCAAAAGCTTAATTGAACTTCTCAAAGTTTCTAAAATCAAATTGGGAATTTTCAAAATGGGTGGAGTTTCTTGCTTAATGAAGGGAGTTTTGTTCAGGTTTGGGATGGAGTGTAACCCTTGTCTGTACAATAGCAAGAAACTTGTAATTGATGGAATGTATAGAACACAGTGGAGAAATGTGTGCCTTTTTTAATCAAGTAAGGCTGACATTGGGTTGCTCTCTGTTGTTATCAGGAAAGTGCCCAATTGCTACAAAGCAATGAACATAAAGCCTAATATGAGCAAAAGGAAATTTATATCTCACTCTTCACTGGTGCCTACTGGTCATGGCCTCAAATGAGTGTACTGGTGGACACTGCATGCTCCCTCTCCTGGACCACATGGGACTGGGCAAGACCATGAACGAAGGAGGTCAGCCCTCCTTGGGCTGTGCTGATCCTTGACATGTGAATAGGGGGTGGGGGTTTGTGGTGAGTTCAGATTATTGATTTGGAAAAGTTTTTCAGATGTCAAATGTACATCTAAATTTTCCCTGATTTAGTGATCTGAACTAATTTGAGTTTTATCCTCTCACATTGTTTGTCTCTGTTACAACTTATTTTCTTGGAATGTCACAAGTTCTGATCTAGTACACAGACCCTCTAAAAGGAGGAGACTCATTGCATGAGTTAATTGACTAATTGTGCACCCTGGTCTTTCTGAATCACTTGTGGTGGAACAGGTAGCTTTCGGCACCTTGGTCACAGTATCCAACACTGAAGGAGGACCTGTCATGTGACTTCCTGGTTAATGCTTTGTATAAATTGAGATGTGGGCAGGAGGTACCTGAATGGCCAAGTAGCTCAAGCTTGGGTTTAAGTTGAGTTGCTCAGTGTGGTCAAAGACTGAGGTGATTCCATTCTCCACTGGCCACCTGTTGTCGACTTTCACCAGGTGAACTGAGTTAGGAAATATGAGTACTCTTTAAAAATGATCAAACTCCTTGGTTCCCTGATCCATGGTGAAATCACTGTACTGATGTTTGTTCTCTATCTTAATTTGGTATGATTGTTTAATTGACTCTTGTGCCTACAGTCCTATTACTTTGACCGGGATGATGTTGCCCTGCGTCACTTTGCTGAGTTCTTCAAGGAGCAGTCACATGAGGAACGGGAGCACGCTGAGAAACTGCTGAAATTCCAGAATCAGCGTGGAGGCCGAATCATCTTGGAGGACATCAAGGTTTGTTCATAGAATCAGGCCATTTGGCTCATAGTGTCTGTGCTGGCTCTTTGAAAGAATATCCAATTAGTCCCTCGTGCCCTGCTCTTTCCCCATAGCTGTAAATTATTCCTTTTCATGATTCTATACATAAAAATCTGTTCTGACAGTTGCTATTGAATCAGCTTCCCTTTCAGGCATTTCATTCCAGATTGTAACAATTCACTGTTTATATATGAAATCTCTATCTTCCCTCTGGTTCTTTTGCCCATTATCTTCAATGTGTGTCCTCTGGTTAATGACCCACCTGCCAGTTGTTGAGTTCATGACTGGGCCAAATGTAATTTATTGAGGCTTATTTTCATATTGAATGATTGGTCCCCAGTGCAGCCTCTATCCAGCTTTCAGAATGTGGAAAATTTCTCCACAGCAGAGAAGATGTTTTCTCATTAATGAGCCACATGTTCTACATTATAACTGAACAGAGTACTTGTTGCTAACATCAGGGCAAAAATCAATTTTCTTCCACTCTCCAGTCATCCTCTTGTTTCAGGCTAGTTTGAGATTAATACTGCATGGGATGCAGATGGGAGCTTGAGCATTTTGTGACTTGAAAGACTTCCCTTTTCAGAAGCCAGAGCAGGATGAGTGGGGCAATGGTCTGGAGGTGATGCAGAGAGCTCTGCAGATGGAGAAGGATGTGAACTAGAGTCTGCTGGATCTGCGCAAACTGTCCACTGAGAGGACAGACCCTCATGTAAGTCCTTAATGCATCAGTGGCATTTAGCTTTTGGGTTTATTTTTAATTTGGGTTTGTGTAATTTAGCACTGTCCTTTAAAATCACATCAGACTGAATGCAGCTCAATACTTTCCATTTCTAAATCTGAGGTTAGTTAAATCTACTGAAGGTGAGCATTAAAATCTGTCCTTGAAATCAATCTGTTTCAAGGGTTGAGATATCTTGGGCTTGAAGGGAACCTTCAAATGGATACTGACTTTAGGTGAGGGACTGGGGCATGGCAGCATTTATTTTCAATACCAGTGGCTGGGAGGGCAAGGAGTTAGATCTAGTAGTCTCTTGACCATATTTTGTAATGAGACCTTGAGTATTCCCCAGTAGGGAAGTGAGATTAAAGGAACCGAATGATTCAAGTAGCTAGCTTGATTTTTATTTTTCCCTTTCCAGTTGTGTGACTTCCTGGAGACCCACTACTTGGATGAACAAGTGAAGATGATCAAGAAGCTTGGAGATCACATCACCAACCTGAAGAGACTGGGAGCCCCTGAGAATGGCATGGGAGTGTACCTGTTTGACAAGCACACCCTGGGGGAGGAGTGACTGGACTGTTGTCCATGTTGCAGATAATCAACTTGTGTATTGAAGTTTTATGTTGCCATCTCTCTGAACTGGGAATGGAATTCAAAGTCTAAGATTAACTTC
Organism: Heptranchias perlo; assembly: GCF_035084215.1. NCBI lineage: Eukaryota > Metazoa > Chordata > Chondrichthyes > Hexanchiformes > Hexanchidae > Heptranchias > Heptranchias perlo. The sequence continues at coordinate 10,475,986 of NC_090359.1, forward strand.
CAAACATTGTAGTTGAGTGTTCTTGCAGCTGAAATAAAACATTTTGATGTTGAACTGGTTCCTTTTCTTCAGTAATTGAGCACATTCTAACACCAATGCAAGTCGCCTTGCATCAAACAAAAAAAAATTCTAAGAAATAGGTTGTCACCGTAATAAAATCTGATTTGTTTGGGCACATGGATGTTTTAACCCCTTCCCCTCCAGAAGGCTTAATTTGGTTTTGTAGCAGCCGAGGATGGCCATCAGGCCAAAATTAGATTTGTACCTAACAGCTTTCAATATTTGGTGTTCTGTAGTAGAGATTAAAGTGTAATCTGATTCCAGTAAGACCTCTTCCTCCACATAGGCTTGAATCCCTTTTGGAGAGTGTGCATTTTTTAATTACTATTCGTTCATGGGATGTGGGCATCAATGGTGATTACAGTAGTTAACCTTCTGCAAAAACAACCCCACACATTGCTGCTGACATGTCCATTGTAGGACATGAGGGAAGTGTTCCCTGAAGCAGGTATTCAAATTTAAGTAGTTACAAAAATCCTGGAGCAAAGTAAGACCAAATCTCCAATTGCTCCTGCGAGGGTTACCTGGCTCTTTCCTCCTTCTCTTCAGCCCATCTTTTTCTTCCTGTGCAGAACTTTGGTCCAGCTCCTCCTATTTGTTTCAATCTCAATTTTTATTTTCCAGTCTCTGTTCACCTCATGCACCTTTTATATCCTGGACCCCATAGCCTCTAAAATACTTCCATTTGCTGTTACAAATCTAAGAGCCCCTCTAAGTTTCCCTTGCTGGATTCTGTTTCATTAAACAGTTCTTGCCCCATTCCCCTCTCCTTGCGAATACAATCTTTGTGTAATCTTGTTTGGCCTGGAACCAAATAACACTAGATCCCATTTGCCAAAACTGCCACTTCTAAGTCTACTGAAGAGTTGGAGAATAGAGCCATCTAATTAAAGGCTAAACCACCAACTACTTGGTCTGTTTAAAGCTTTAACTGAGTTTGCACCAGTGATGTTCAGGTTATTCTCACACAGGGATCATATGATCAGATCAGTCCATCGACCCCACTTTTCGTTGCTTCATCTTTCCTTCACTCGGTTCCACCTTTGATTTTTTTTTTAGCCTGCTGTTTGTTGTTGATCCGACAGTATTCTGATGTGATCTGGAACACAAAATATCCACGGAGCCCCATCCTTCCCTGACCGGATTTAGGGAAATATCAGTAACTCCCCTTTCTAATGAGAAAATTCACCACTCGACTCTTTCCACTTGGTGTTTGACTGTCCAAAAAGTACAAGAGATTAATCATTGAAACAAGGGATTACCAAACCCAGGAAACACCAGATAGTCTGTTCACCACTGTCGCTCACTGTATATACAACCAACACTACACAGTGTTTGCCTCTCACCGCAATCCCTCCCAACACCAAACCCCCCGCCCCCCCCCCCCCCAAATCCCTTCAGTCAATGGTCCACAGTCTCTTCCCCGTGGAGTGCTCTGCATTTTATTGTTTGTAAAATGTCATGATGACAAATCAAGAACTCAACATGCCGTGGCCCCCTTCACTTTCCAGCCGATGTGTGTACAGATGCTCACTGACCCTAGAATTGATGGAGTATTGAAGGACTTGTGTTTAACACGTTCATCACATCCACTTTCCATTCGCCTGACTCGCTGTTGGTTGCTGTTCACAGGCTCTGATCTGTTTGGATGTTGCCTCAAACCCGCAGCTACTTGCCAAATAACCAACTCACGGATCCATCCAGAATTATTCAAAGACACTGACCCGCAAACAACAATTAAACCTGTGGTTCTGGATCTTTGAACCGTCACGATCAGTGACCATAACCGATGGGATGGGGGCAGATCCACCAATTGACAATTTGGTCCATTATGGTCAAGTGCCCGGGTGTCCCCGGAGAGGGAGCATGTGGTGTCCACCGTTACGCTTGATGCCTTCCGCGACCGCTGGGCACCGCAGGGTATAGACTGTCTTTCAGACATCAATAATAGAATCCTGATTTAATTGGGAAAGTATCCTGTTGTTTTTGGTGGCACTTGATGCTTATTTTGGTATCTTTTCAGTTTGATTGGACCATCCAATATTAGTGGTGCTTTGAGAGGGCCACTTGTGATGGTTTATGTTTGGTGACCCTGGGGCAACCCAGAGTCTCCCTTATTGGTCCATCAAAGAAAGGTCGATTATGGTCAAGAATATGGTCACGATCAGATTTTTATTTCTTTGGAGTGTGGGATGGAAGTTCAGCCATGGTTTTTTTGCTTTTCCTTTTTTTGTGTTTTAGGCCCCTCTTTTATAAGAAGGGGAGGGGGGGTTGGTTGTGTTTATGTGCAGTAAATCAATAAACCCAAAATAAGTGTCAAATTATAATTTTATTACATCGATCCAGGATGCACTCCAGTCCCTGCGGTGCCCACCGGTCACGGAAACAGATTTTACAGTTTGAGGAAAGTCAAAGCAATTGGATCTTTATTGAATTGTCAGCCAATGATGCTCCTCCTTCAAAGTTCTGACTGGCTCTGGGTGTCATCTCCCCTCCTCCCTTTTCTTGATTGGTGTTCTGAGAGAGGATGTAATTTCTGATTGGGTATTGCCAACTGTCACTCATCATCTAGGCTGCCACGCCCAGGATTAACCAGCAGTATAAATATGGAGCTTTGAGTGGCTGTTTTTCAGTTTCTTGCTTCAATCGAGTTGTTTAGTTTTGTTAAAGTTAATTTAAAGATGGCTTCCCAAGTGTGTCAGAACTATCACAAGGAGTGTGAGGATGGTGTCAACAAGCAGATCAATATGGAGCTCTATTCCTCCTATGTTTATCTTTCTATGGTGAGTTTTGTTTCTTTGACCCCTTCACATTGGAGATTCTAATGTGACATTACAAAATTCTGTTTTCTCCAACTCATCTATTGCCTTTTCTCTAATCTGCACCCCCCTCCCCCCAATTGACGGATGGTGAGTGTCTTTTTAAAGCTGTAATATAATGTGATTTATTGTACAGTCATTATCAAAATGTCTCCCTCTTCCTTGCAGTAGTTGCACCACATTCTATATCTTAAATCTCAATTGTTCACTTTCCTGGTGTCTGAGCTTTCTATTGAAGTTGTGTTTTGCAATGCACTCTGCATTCAATGCCTGGGATTCATATTTCTTACCCTCTATTCTACATCTCTCCACAGTCTTTCCCCACATTCTCCTTGCAATGGCGGGGGGGGGGGGGTCATAATCTTAAATTAGAGCTAGTCCATTTAGGAGGTAAGTGAGGAAGCACTTTTCCCCTCAAAGGTACTGGAAATCTAGAACTCTCTCCCTTGAAAGTCTGTGCTTAATATTGGTGCTTTCAAGACTGAAATCTTTTGTTGGGTCAGGGTATTGAAGGATGAGTTGATGTACAGATCCATGTTCTAATTAAATCATTGAGTTGGCTCAAATGGCTGTATGTCCCACTTCTGTTTCTATGCTCTGAACCTTCACTTTTTAAGTACCAGCTTGTCCCTGTCTGTCTTCTCTCTCTGCCTTTGCTCTATTGGTGGTAGGGCCTTCAGCCATTTTGGTCCTACTCAGTGTAACTGTTAATCCCTTTGCCTTCCTACCTCTGTCTGTCTCTCAAAGCATTCAAATGCTAACAGTTTCTAGTCATGCAACTCTTACTGCTTGGTATCTGTTTCTCCTCTGAAATGCCTTGATGTTTAGTGTTGAAGGTGCTAAGTTAATGCTGTTTGTGGTAGTTGTAGAAAGGGGTTTGTTTCAAATTTCAGTCATGAAAAGGATGTAAGCTTTTATGTTCCTTCACTAATTTCTAGACATATAATTCAGTCTTGGGTGTGAAGATTAAAGTGAAATATTGTGTTGAGCATGTTCAAAGCTGAATTGGTAATTTTCCATTGGCCAGCTTCCCTATTGCTAGGAGTGAGATTATCTCACTACCAGGTTAGTGAAGCAAGTCAGCCTGTGCTAGTTTTCAGAACCATCTGCCTACAAGCTCAGTGAGACTTGAACCCTTGACAGAAAGCAAAATATTGAGGTTGGCTTTATGTACAATACCCATGATGATAATTCTGATACCCAACTACTTTTGATCTCACCAGTCCTATTACTTTGACCGGGATGATGTTGCCCTGCGTCACTTTGCTGAGTTCTTCAAGGAGCAGTCGCATGAGGAATGGGAGCACGCTGAGAAACTGCTCAAATTCCAGAATCAGCGTGGGGGCCGAGTCATCTTGGAGGATATCAAGGTTAGATTTAATGGAGTGGCCTTCTGAATGGCTCCCCTTAAATGGACAATTTTAAATATTTCTAAAGCAATTTGTTCTAATGCACATAATTACATAGAATGTCCAGCACAGAAACAGGACATTTAGCCCAACTGGTCTATGCTGGTGTTTATGCTCCACGTGAGCTGCCTCCCACCTTCATCTTGCCCTATCATCACATCCATCTATTACTGTCTCCCTCAGTACTTCTCCTTAAAGACATTTATACTATTTGACTCGTGGTTGTGGTGGTGTAATTCTATATTCTTGGGACAATTGGTTCATGGCAACATGGACATCTGATTGCTTTTCACCCCTATTTTCCTTCAGTACTTTCTTGTGTATTTTGTTTAATCCATTAAGTGAACTGGCTGAGACCTGATTCCCTTTTCAGAAGCCAGAGCAGGATGAGTGGAGCAATGGTCTGGAGGCGATGCAGAGAGCTCTGCAGATGGAGAAGAATGTGAACCAGAGTCTGCTGGATCTGCACAAACTCTCCACTGAGAGGACAGACCCTCATGTAAGTTTTTAATGTGGGCCTTTGGGTAAGTTCGAGGTGGTGGAAATTTACTGTCCTTGAGCCTATTCAAAAGATCTTCATACCCAATAGCTTTGTTGGTGTCATGCTCAAATTTTATTGGGGAGGGGAGACAGGAAAGGGAGATTGCCCTACTGTCTGCATTAGAAGTAAATGTATCTGATCCCAGGATCTAAGCACTTAATAGAGCAAAGTTACTGTATAAAATGCATCAATCTAAAGTGCACCACTTGACTATCCTCCAGACCAAGAAGATTAAAATCCAAACCCTTGGAGAAGCTCAGATCTTCCTCCATCTCTTGCTGGACATAACTATTTTCCATCTTTTCTTCCAGTTGTGTGACTTCCTGGAGACCCACTACTTGGATGAACAAGTGAAGATGATCAAGAAGCTTGGAGATCACATCACCAACCTGAAGAGACTGGGAGCCCCTGAGAATGGCATGGGAGTGTACCTGTTTGACAAGCTCACCCTGGGGGAGAGTGATTGAACTGACTGCAGGGATAAAGCTTATTGTTCAGTACTCCTGTTTATCGTCTGAAGAACCCCTATCCTGTAGCAATGGTGACTTTGTACTAAGAGCTGTGAGACCTGGGCTCTTGATGTGAAATGTAATAGTAACTGGAAATAAACTGTTACAGAAGACTGGGTTTTGGCTCCTTGTAAATTGAGTGATTGCTTATTTTTCAGATTAACATAATTCAGCTGTTGTAACAAATTACATTGGGCTATGTATTGGCTTTAGGGTGAGATTCTGCCCTATGACATTTTTTCTTCTGGGGTCATATCAATGTAGTGACTTGGGTGTTGAGGGCCAATGTGTCTGCCTTGAGTGTAAATTGTATTTATGCAGTAAAATGATTACTGCTGATTTCAATGCAAAGAACAATACAGTAATGAGTTACTGTTCCTATTAGTACTGCATATTATCAACTGTTCAACTCATTAATGATGCAAAATCAGCTGCTGTAACATTTTGTTCCAATAAAACACAAGGAAAGTGAACTAGTAATTTCAGTCCAATAGGCAATTTTTTTAAGAATAGTATCTGCCTGGGGAAGAACAATCCAGATGCTTTTTTTTCAAAGATGCTACAGACCTCAGTAGGTAGTTGGGGTAGCTTATGAAATCACTCACTATTACTCCTAATAAACTGTTTGTTTGGAGTCAAATAGGTCTCATATGGGGGAGTGCAGGTTCCCTGTTTGTCTATTTCCCTTCATTTTCATCTTCTGCCCCCCAACCCCCTGTTAATCTCCCCCATGAATAATAAATTGGGTATGGTACAGAAAAAATATCTCGAACTAAACTCCAGCAAACAAAATCTTCCTTCTGGGAGACGTAGTAAATGCACTAAACAACTAACTTGAACCATTAAGTTGAATAGATAAGGCTCCTAAACTCTTCCATACCACTACTGTTCCATCAATTCATAAACCCAATATAAGCAGCTCATCCATAAATCTATCAATTTGTATTTATCCCATTGTGCAGTTAATACTAGATTACAATTCTAAATTCTACTGGATCACCATTTCATTTAAACCAAGTTAAATAGATATTTTGCCTGAAACTCCACATCCCAATGCCATCAATTCATAAACACAATACAATCAGCTCCTCCATAAATGTGTCGATTTGCCTATAGTCCTATTGTGCGTTCCATACCAAATTGTAATCAACCTTTCCAAATCCTATGGGTTCTCCATTCATCTCCTTCACCCCTATGAATGGATTCAAATGTTGATGCTGTAGCTGTAATTATCCAGTGTTTCCAAGTGAAGTTTAGGAACTTGTGACTTGCACTGGGTGTGATAGAATTGCCGTCTTCAGTCAGTCCATGTTAATATCTTTATATTGATGGAGTAAATAAGGGGAAACTGATTCCAGTAGCAGACCGGTTAGTAACCAGCAAACACAGATTTAAGGTGATTGGTAAAAGAACCAGAAGTGACACGAAACTTTTTTCAGTGTTCTGATCTGGAATGAATTGTCTCATCGGGTGGTGGAAGCAGATTTAATAACTTTCAAAAGGAAATTGGATAAATACTTGAAGGGGGAAAGAGCAGGGGAGTGGGACTAATTGGATAGCTCTTTCAAAGAGACAGCATAGGCACAATGGGCTGAATGGCTTCTTTCTGTGCTGTAATAGTAGGATATTATGATCTCTAAAGGCACTTTTGGGATATCAATGTCACCACATTTCAGACGTTGTTGAGCCATAATTTTAGGAGTCAGTGTGGATTATCTGGTAGCTTTGACTGCTGCATAGTTCGCACCTTTGAGGTGTAGTCACTGTTGTAAGGTAAGAAATGCGGCAGTCAATTTGCCTCCAGCAAGGACCCAAAAACAGCAATGAAATATTGACCTGATAATCTGTTTTAGTGATGTTAGTTGAGGGATAAATATTGGTCCAGATATTGGGGAGAACTCCGCTGCTCTTCCTCGAAATAGTGCTGTGGGATATTTTACGTCCACCTGAGAGAGCAGATGAGGCCTCGATTTAATATCACATCCAAAAGACGGCACCTCCGACAGTACAGCACTCCCTTAGTCAGCCGAGATTATGTGCTCAAGTCTCTAGATGATGACTTGAACCCACAACCTTCTGACTCTGAGGTGAGAGTGCTGCCACTGAGCCACAGCTGACACAAATGGAGATGTTTGTGTGGGTGACATTGCATTCAGTAATCTTCACTGCCTCTCATTCTCGCTGAATATCCTGAATTTTACCAAACAACATTTCATGAGAATCAAAACTAAAAATGATGCATCCCACAATGCTTTGCCCAGTTGATGCCCCCATGCTGCCAATCCTCAGACACACCCATTCTCAATATTAGAACTGGGGACGATTCACACCATCCATGGGATGGACTTTCCATTTCTCTGACCAATGGTGGTTTGCAAATTCACTCAAGGCTACTTGATTGCTTTGAATATTGTCTCAACATCACAATCACTAACAAGTAATAAACTTGACCAGATTATGAAAAGCCACTTCAGTGAAAATATCAAATTATTATCAAATAATTCAAAGTTATGATTCCAAGAGATTGAAACAAAGAGAAACTTTCAGATTTTTTTTTTCTTTTTTTTTTCACTTTCAGATCTTTTTTTTTCCTTTTTTATTTTTTTTTATTTTGTTAGGCCCCCCCTTTTATAAGAAGGGGGGTGTGGGGTGTGCTTAAATACTAAAACCAAACAAACCAAAACCAAGTGTTCAAATTAAAATTTTATTATCCTCGTCCAGGATACACTCCAGCCCCTGCGGTGCCCACCGGCCGCGGAAAGCCTCGAGCGTACCGGCAGACACCGCGTGCTCCATCTCCAGGGCCACCCGGGCGCGGAGCATTCCGCGGAAGAGAGGCAGACAGGCCGAGCGACCGCCCCCACGGACCACGATCATCCTAGACCTGTGGATGGCCACCTTGGACAGGCCCAGGAGCAGGCCCACGAGAACGTCCACCGACCTGCCCGCCCCCCTCCTCACCGGGCGGCCAAAGATCAGGAGCGTGGGACTGAAATGCAGCCAGAACTTGAGGAGCAGCCCCTTCAAATAATGGAACAGGGGCTGCAGTCTCGCACACCCGGTGTACAGATGGAACAAGGACTACTCCAGGCCGCAGAAATCACAAGCGGCCTGGGTGTCCGTGAAATGGCGTAACCGCTGGTTGCACGCGACTGCTCCGTGCGCCACCCTCCACCCCAAATCCCCGATGGAACACGGGAGGATCCCTGAGTAGAGAGCCCCCCACTGGGAATCCCCGTCTCTGCCGGACGGCAGGATGGTACGCCAGGGCGTGTCCGGCCGAGAGACGAGGGCGAGGAAGTGGATGGTGTGCAGGAGCAGCCCGTACAGGAAATCCCTCCGCGCGGTGTGAAACGGCACGGAGGGAATTTCCGAGAGACGGCTCATGTTGTGAGGCGCGGCCCCCCGAGGGAGGTTCCGGGGTTTGGCGCCGAGGAGGAACTCCGTCCGAACGGGGGTCAGGTCGGACGGGATGGCTCCGCACGCCTGAGCCGCCTCCACATCCCGAGTGGAGTCAGGGCCGAGCGCCGATTTCAACGCCCGGATGGCGATGGCCGCGTCCCCGGCACGCCACGAGGACATCCGTGCGGCGAGCGCCCACGGCTCCAACCAACCCGACCCACCGCCATCCAGGACGTCCCTGACTCTGGTCACCCGACCGGCCACGGCCCTCCGCACCGACAGCCGCGAGTGGCCGAAGCCGATATCGCGGAGGAACGGATTCCCGAGCAGCGGCTCCTGCAGGACGGCCGCTACCCCTGACGGGCGAGAGCTCCGACCGGAGGCGACCATGTTCCAGACCCTGAGCAGATCCTGGTAAAAGACAGGCAGCTCCTGCAAAGACATGCGGCCGCCCACCAGCGAGATGAACAGGACCTGCGTGTCGTAGTTCAGGCCGTGCAGCTGGCGGAAAAAATACGTCGCCAGCGCACGCCATCTAAGAGGACGCTCAACGTACAGGTATCGCTGCAGCGTCCAAAGGCGGAAAGTTGCCACCTGGGTGCGGACGCACACCAGCCCCTGACCGCCCTCCCTAAGCGGGAGACTCAGGACCGCGGCAGCGACCCAGTGTATCCCTCTGGCCCAGAAGAAGTCGACGAACTTCCTCTGAATCTTGGCGACAAACTCGGGGGGTGGGGTCAAAGTGACCAACCGGTACCACAACATGGCGGCCACCAGCTGGTTTATGAACAGCACTCGACCCCTGTAGGATAACACTCGGAGCAGTCCTGTCCAGCGCGCCAGGCGAGCGGCGACCTTGGCCTCCAGCTCTTCCCAGTTCACCGGCCAGGCTTCCTCAGCAGGGCCGAGGTAGACTCCCAGGTACCGGAGGTGCGTGGTACTCCAGGCGAAAGGCCTGAGCTCCTCCGGCAGGGAGTCAACCCGCCACTGACCCACCAGAAAACTAGACGAAACTGGAGTGCATCCTGGATATCCACAGGTCCAGGATGCTCGCGGTCCGTGGGGGCGGGCGCTCGGCCTGTCTGCCTCTCTTTCGCGGGTTGCTTCGCGCCCGGGTGGCCCTGGAGATGGAGCACGCGGTGTCTGCCGTTACGCTTGAGGCTTTCCGCGACCGGTGGGCACCGCAGGGGCTGGAGTGCATCCTGGACGAGGAAAATAAAATTTTAATTTGATGCCTGGTTTCGTTTTATTTGGTTTTTAGTACTTAAGCACACCCTACACCCCCCACCCTTCTTATAAAAGGGGGGCCTAAAAAACACAAAACAAAAGAGAAAAAAAAGGGTGCTGGTTGGTGGGTAAAGTGATAGTTGAGTTATTTGGTATCATGGGGGATTTTGTAGTGAGAGGTTTGTTCCCAGTGCTGGTGTTAGTTGGAGTGGTTTGTTGCTCTGATATTTGGCAACAGTTTAGAGGCCAGAGATTTCCATGGAGAAGAGTAAAACCCACCCCTGTGCCCCAGAGAGTCCCTCCCCCTGTCCCTCCCTTTGGTTCCCATTTCAGTGTGTCTGAGGGGAGAAGTCTGTCTCCACTGCAGACTGTGATGGTGCAGTGTGGAGAGCAGAACCTGCTGGTGAGGATAGACATGGATTTATTTGGAACCAGGCACCTGATTAAAGCTGCTGACCTGACCCTGGGGACAGCAGGTTATCGGCCAACTGGGATCTACTCTCAGAACCACACTGTCCTCTTTGACTATGGGCTCCATGAATGTGGCAGCAGATTGCAGGTAATGTGATTCCTCAACTCTTGCTCCAATTTCACTGTGTAGATTACTGCCCACTCTGAACTCATTAACATCGGGTGAAACTCCAGCCACTGAGGAGATCCCTGAATGAAATCTGTGTATAAATTTTTGCCCACTGTGAAGTATCACCCTGTGTGAAACTAATTCTTTCTGTTGACATGTCAATCTTCGCTTTATATTTAAAAAGAACTTCAACTTGTCACTGAGGGACTGCATCTTTCTTAAATGGGTCATTGCTACTCTCTAACTCTGAGATTCAATTCTATTGACCTTGAACCTTCACCTGCATTTCTCCAAACCACTCTGTTCTTTTGTGCCTCAATTGATTTATCTTTTCCGTTCCTTCCTGTGGATATTCAGGCCTGCTGCCTCAACTTGTGGTCAATGAATGTTCAGTGTGGAAGTTCCTGTTCAGACTTCCCTTGAAAGATGAAACAAGTGGAACAATAATTGGGATACAGTGTATTAAAGGGGAACTCCACTTTTGGTTGTTACACCTGACAAGACCATTGATTCCACGGACACAGATGAGATTTAAAAGTGATGTTGTGTTTTGTGCTCCATATCAGGGGTAACTTGAGCCCCTTAAGGTGAAAGCTCTAATCTATATGGGAAAGAATGCTCATCAAATCTGGCAGTGCCAATCATTTCAGGGTTTCTGACTGCAGGCCTGAAGTCCCCTGTAATAGAAGGTGGACTGAGCAGAGTAACAGAGGCTGCTCCAGGCAACTTCCACCAATGGTGGAGCTACTTCAATCATGTGTCATTGAGGAGCAGCTGAAACCCCTTAAACTGCTGCTTAACAGGGTCGGAAAATGACCAGAAATAGCTTTTGTTCAATGAGACCAGCTCTTCATTCCTTAACCTGATGTCTTTCAGATGGCTGGCGATTTCCTGGTCGACACCACCCACCTGAACCACACCCCAAATGCTCGTGGATCTGTTATTGTGAGAACGAATGGAGCAGTCATTCCCATTGAGTGCCACTATTTTAGGTAAGAATCTTTACTCTATTGCAAATAAGGTCTACAGCAGGTGCAGTTCTGTGAAGTTGTCCTGAAATTACTGTACTGTCCTTTCAGGAAGGGCAATGTGAGCAGTGACCCTATCAAGCCCACCTGGATCCCATTCAGCTCTACCATGTCTGGAGAAGGGCTTCTGTCATTCTCACTGCGTCTTATGAACGGTATGTGATGGGTGGATGGGGAGTGCTTTTCTGTGGTCTCCCACTGGGAGTTACGCCCACTGTCTCCAACCCTTTTCCTCTTGTACTTCAGATGACTGGCTTACAGAGCGCACCTCGACTGTCTACTACCTGGGTGACCTCATTCACATTGAGGCCTCTGTTTCAATGACCAACCACATGCCCTTGAAGTTCTACATTGACAGCTGTGCAGCTGCATTGAGCCCAGACAAGGATTCCACCCCAAGATACATCATTGACTCCCATGGGTAAGGAGCTCTCTGCTTTCTCCAGCTGGTTCTGTCTCAATCGGTTCACTTAATTCACTTTGTCCCTTTTTAAATCTTTCTTCAGTTGCCTCCTGGACAGCAAAGCTGAGGACTCCTTTTCAACCTTTGTGTTGCCAAGAGGTGAACGTGAGCTGGACAAACTCCAGTTTGATCTGGATGCGTTCCGCTTCTTTGGAGATGACCGTTCCTTGGTAAGAGGAAGCCAAACATTGGGTTCCCCATGTTGGGAGGAGGTCACTAAATAACAACTTGTATTGAATGTGTCCCTCAGATTTTCATCACCTGTCACCTGAAAGTTGCTGCAGTGGATCGGAGAGATTCAATGAACAAAGCTTGTACTTTCCAGAATATGTAAGTTCCCTCTCTCTCACTCAGGGATGTGTTATATTAAAGGGTGATGGACAACCTGGTTGATAAACTGATTCTCTGGTTGAGCTGGACCCCATTGGAAGAATCGACCAATGACGTGTGTGCCTGTTGTCATCTGGGCAACTGCAGTGCCAGTAGGGAATTCCGACTTGATTCCAGAGGAAGGAGGGATCTTGTATCTGGACCTGGTAGGACATTGATCCTCTTGATTGTTGGAGGTCACCCTTTACTCTCTAACTGGAATGTTTGATATTGCAGAGAGTGATGCTGAGTTGAAGTGGGAGGGTGAGGCCTCACTTGGACCCTTGGTCATTCTGGATCCTCATGTGACAGACCTGGCAACTGAGCCCCTTAATGATGTTGAGCAAAGGATGCAGGAGAGGTCTCCAGGTGGTGAGTTGGCCGACTGCTAGTTTCCATTTTCCCCTCAGTATTTCCTTCACTAACCATTGGTTTCTTGTTGCTTTATAGGTGTGGCGTCTGAGGTGGTCCTGATCTTGGCCCTGACTGTGAGCGCTGTCTCTCTGATCTCTGCTTCTTGGATTGCCTTGTTCCTGAACAGGAAACACAAGCAAACCCAGTTTAACTCGTTATCAAATGACCAATAAAGCAGTGACCACTTGTATCTTCTCATGGCTGGTTGCTCATTTCTCACTGTCTCCAGTCAACGACACAATGAGTGCTCAATACCGTGTTAGTAACACACTGCACTCCTCCGTCAGTTCCTCCTGTTTGTGAAATGGGTTGAAATGGGTCCATGTAACTAGTGGCAGAATGGCTGGTAATAGTGTATCCAGGCCCAGTCCAGGGATGGCTGCAACAATGGGTGAAGGCTTGCCAGGCCCTCATTGTGCAGGTCAATGAGCTCTGAAGGGACAGTGGGACTGGCCTGAAGTGCTGGGTGGTTGACTGCCCAATCATTCCCTTGGTGCTCTGTGGCCATTGATCACTCGAATCCGCACATGGGCTCCAAACTCCTAAACTTTCCCATTTGGAGCTAATTGTCCAAACACCAATAGGATTGAAAGTGGGTGGACTTGAACTCTCTTCCAAGATTGAAGATCTCTGCCCCTGGTGTGAAGATCTTTGTTTTGTTGGGCTGGGGCTCCAAGTAAATTTCCAATGCCCAGTGTAAAGATTAATGTTCACAGGGGGCAATGTTGTGCTCATTGGGTACAGGCACAGAGTGCGAGGGACGGGGAGCCCAGCGGTTGTGATTTACCTCTGTTGGATTTGAATTTCACCTGTCTTCTCGTGAGCACAGACTGAAGTTTCGTTATCCTCAGCTTCCCCTCACGGCAGGCCCTCAGGATTGTATTGTAAGTAGTTAGTCCTATTTTTCAGATTACGTTATTGTTTATCATTCACTATATTTGAGGGGTGGCAACAGGAACAGGAGTTAGCCATTTAGCCCCTCTCGCCTGGTCCACCATTCAATGAGATCATGGTTGATCTGTGACATAACTCCATATACCTGCCTTAGTCATATCCCTTACCTTTTTGATTAACAAAATTTTAACCTGAGATAATAGATTTAACAATTGAGCTAGCATCAACTGCCATTTGTGGAACAGTGTTCCTAACTTCTCCCACTCGTGTGTAGAAGTGTCTCTTAACTTTATTCCTGAAAGTCCTAATTCGAACTTCGAGGTTATGTCCCCTGGTCGTTAAACTGGCTGTGTCTTTATAACTTTACAGTGAATTGGGTACAATCCATGTCTGGGACAACCTTGCCTTTGAAATACTGAAATTTGTTCATAAAATGTTCTTCAGATTTAATAAGAGCATATTTGTTTATCTTTACTGAGCTGGGTTTTTCTTTTTGGTAAATCAGACATTCAGGGCGTCTATTAAACAGGATGGGAGCTGTTAGCAGTAAACACCCTCGCTTCAGACAACATTCTTTGGCAGGTGGAAACCACTTCTCCATTTAAATCAAATCATAGTAATATTTTACTTGAGCTATAATCACTGAAGTTTAGTGTTTAAACATAGCAGGAGATCCAGGCTCGTTCTGTTGCAGTAGAATCACAATAAGTTAGTGGGAACTTTTAACAATAGCAATTCATTTCTGCTCACTACACACAAGGTGATTTTTCTTCCAGTGGAAACTGCAGTCAGACGGCCCCTCCTCACTTTCACTCTGAGCTTCCTCACACTATTGATGAATAATGTTAGGAAACATTAAACCCAATAGATGACAATACATTGTAGTGTAGTGTAGGGCCATCCTACCCTCTTCTGACTGTTGTCTGATTTACATGTAAACATTTCAGGGAGGCTTTACAAACTGGATATACTGGCCAGGACACCAGGAGAACTACTTTGGGGTATTTTTAAAATGTTGCAACAAAATACCATGTAGAAATGCTTCATGAATTCATTCTCAATGAAGCTTAGGATCTTACAGGACAGAAACAGGTGACTTTCCTCTTGCCCCCTCATCCAATTTAATGTTCCTCTGTTCCAAGGTGCCTCCACTATTATTCCCATTTAAAATAATTCATGGAGTCTGTGTGAACAACATTTTCGGGCAGAACTCTACATTATCCCCTCCCTATAAAGATATTTTTTTGAACCGTAGACATGTATCTTTTGCCATGTTACATTTGAACCTAGGGGTTATAGAATCATAGAAATTTACAGCACAGAAGGAGGCTATTCGGCCCATTGTCTGTGCCAGCTGAAAAAGCTATCCAGCCTAATCGCACTCTTGGTCTTGGTCCGCAGCCTTGCAGGTGACGGGACTTCAAGTGAGCATCGAAGTACTTGTAAAAAGCGATGTTGGTTTCTGCCTCCACCACCCTTTCAGCGAGTCAGGTTCAAACCCACACCACCCTCTGGGTGAAAAGAATTATCCCCAGATCCCCTCGAATTCTTCCAATTATTTGAAATATATGCCCCCTGGTTATTGGCCTCTCTGCTAAGGGATATAGGACCTTCATATTCTTTATTTATTTGTTCATGGGATGTGGGTGTTACTGGCAAGGGCAGCATTTATTGCCCATCGCATTTGCCTTTGAGAAGGTGGGGGTGAGTTGCCGCCTTGAAGTGACGCAGTCCGCGTGGCCCCCAATAATTTTATACACCTCAATTAAATCCCCCCTCAGCCTCCTCTGTTTCAATGAAAACAACTCCAGCCGATCCAATCCTTCCTCATAGCTAAAATTCTCCAGTCCTGGACCATCCTTGTAAATCTCCTCTGGACCCTTTCTGGTGCAATCCCATCTTTCCTGTAATGTGGTGACCTGAACTGGACACGGGTTAAATTTATTAGTCCGCCTGTTCCCACAGGTCCCAGTCGAGTTTCTTCATTCCTTTCCTTGGTTCAATCCGTCATTCACCGATTGGGTTTATGACCGGTCACCACCTCCTGTGATTTCCCCAATTGGCTGCCCCTCTTCTCAGAGATTCTCTCGCTCCACAGACCACCTGCACTCTGTCGGTTCCACCAATCCGGGAAGCTTCACCTGTGATTGGATGAACTCGGTGACCCGGGCCCGTCATGGCGGCCGAATCTCCCACAATGCAGAGCGGCAGAGAAAAGGCCCCATCTGTGAGACAGGCCGCGCTGCACTCTGGGAGAATGTTCGCACATGCGCACATCACCCGCCGGATCAGCGGCCGCTTCCTGTTGTGTCGCGAGACAAACTTTCCGTTTTTTCGGTTGAAAACGAGCGGTTTTTATTGTGACGGAAACTGACGTCACTTTTCCTTTGAATCGCGCGGTTTGATTTAAATAAACGGCGCACATGCGCAGTGTGGCGCGTCCCTCTTAAAGGGCCCTGGACCGGCCGAGAGTCCCCGAGCCCGGGGACAGGACCGAGAGACGGGCAATGGGATTAGAGCGGAGGGCGGCCCCGGGGAGGGGGAACTTGCATTTCTCCAGCGCCTGTCACATCCTCAGGACGACCCAAAGCCTGGCAGCCAATGGGGGGCTTTGGAAATGAGGTCACTGTTGAGATCAGGACAGAATATAATAATAATAGAGTTGATGAATGGCCATGAAGCCTTGAGACTGGCTGCAGCCTTACTGATAACAAGGAACAGGAATGTCGAGAGAAAGAAAATAGCTGACATCTGCTCAGGCCGACGTGATGGCTCTGGATGTTCGGGGGCTGGCTCACTACTTGATTGACCAACTACCTGAGCCAATAAAGAATGTACGTGTACGCCCATATTCTGTAACAGGTGGGCGTTGCCGAATGAATTGTATAAACATGAGCTGTTTCATTGACTCGGCGAAGTTGCACCCTCAACCATTGTATGAGGTGCACTTCCACTTGTATACAAGTTGGGGTTCAATAAAGTTTCTCATTCTACTTCTTGTTTGGGTGTTAATTCATTTGTATAGTGTTAAGTTTCGACAGTTTTCAGCAACATCTTTGAATGTGGCAGCACAAGTTGGTGAAACCGTTAAAACAGCATCCGGTTTCTTGGCTTAATAATAGAGAAATAGAGCACAAAAGCAAGGAAGTTATGTGAAACGTTAAAAATCATTGTTCAGGCCTCATCTGAAGTATTGTGTCCAATTCTGGGCACTATAATTTATTAAGGAGGTCAAGGTCTTGGAGAGGATGGAGAGGAGATTTCCCAGAATTATACCAGGGATGGGGTTTAGTTGTGTGGAGAGACTCGAGAACCTGGGATTGTTCTGCTTCGAGCAATGAAGGTTAAGGGGAGAAGTAATCCACGTGTTCAAAATTAAGAGGGGTTTTGATCGAGTACATAAGGAGAAACTTCACCCACTGGCGGGAGGGTCGGCAACCAACGGACGCAGATTTAAGATGATTGGCAAAAGAACTAGAAGGGAAATAAGGAGATTTTTTACACAGCGAATTGTTATGATCTGGAACGCACTGCCTCAAAGGATGGTGGAGCTCGATTCAATCGTAACTTTAAAAGGAAAATTGGATAAATACTTGAAAAGATAAAAATTACAAAGTTTATGGGTAAAGAGCACGGGAATGGGAGTAATCGGTAACATCCTTCAAAGAGCTGGCCACTGCACGATGGGTCGAATGGCCTCCTGTGCTGTGATATTCTAGGATTGTATATTTTCCATATATTTGTTTCTGTAAGAAGGACAATGACAGGCTGTCTGAGCAAAGCAGATGTTCAAAAGGTCCAAACACACGAGGCATCAAAGAATCAGGTGTAGATTTCAGCCCAAAGATGTTTTTTCTGCTCCAGTCATCAGCACAACACAGACCCCTGAAACACAACCAGTCACTCCTTCCAATATCACAGAGACAGAAACAGACCAGCTCTCAGTTTGCTTTCGAGTGAGTGCTGAACTCATCACATGGTGTCTGCACTAAACTGGGAATTAGAATCTCCTAATCACTTGGCTGTTTGTTAATACGGTAAAAAATCAGATTTTAACTGACCTGCCCTTTTCAATCCATTTATTGATCATTCACAGAGGCCCAAAAGAGACCTCTTAGAGTGTCTGAATCAGCTGTACTAAAGATGATCCATTAGTTCTTCGCGATGAACGTGATGAAAACATATGTCGCTCGTTGATTTTGGTGTCAGAGGGTTAGATATTTATCTCACGGTGGGAGAGAGATGAATAAGATGAAATAAAGCGAGTGTCTGTGATAATGTTTGAATGACCGACACCAATCCGGAATTTGTACAATGCTGAATGTTTCAATTCACAATGTGGATTTCCAATGGATTCTCTGCAATGTTAACACAAATCCGTTTGTTCCACAGGAGATGGTCGTGGTTCTGGTCACAGGAAATGTACAAATTCAGAAAATTTATTGTCTTGAATTTCTATATACTTCAGTTCCCAGAACGAATAATTACAGACTCTCTGGGGTACATTTTCCGCTTGGTGATCTGGTGTAAAACTGGCCTTGCAGATTGACCGCTCGTTATTAAAACCACCTGGGGCAGGAATTCTTCCTGGACGGTACCGCCTGACGGCCGGTATCGCTCGATGAAGCTCCCTCCTGATATTCAGTCAAGTCCCACTGAAGTCAAGGGAACTGAATATCAGGTGGGATGTGTGATGGGCGGCCTATCCGCTATCACCCACTTTGTGCTACGGCCCAAGACCATTCTGATTCCCATTGAAATGAACGGCAGGGAAATTCCCGCGGTTTGTATAAACGGCGGGCGATCCGCCCACCAAATGACCTCCAGGCGGTGAAGACATATGTCGACATCTCCTCGTCACCGGGGCAGATTCGGTACTGGCGCTCTGGCATGAAACTGCCGTTGGCTCTGTGGGACTGGATAGACCCAGACCGACTGGAAGTGTACGGGGATATGCTTCTGGCAGACAGCATGGCAGAGTCCACGAGGAAAGGCATCATCACCCTCATCTCCAAGTGAAGCTTTGTTACACTGCCTCTCAGGCAAGTTTATCCTTGCTTAGATAAGGAGACCAAAACTGTACACATTACTCCAGGTGTGGTCTCACCAAAGCCCCGTACAATTGCAACAAGACTTCCTTACTCTTGTATTCCAGCCCCCTTGCAATAAAGGCCAACATGCCATTTGCCTTCCTAATTGCTTGCTGTACCAACATGTTAACTTTCTGTGTTTCTTGCACCAGGACACCCAAGTCTCTCTGAACATGAATATTCAAGAGTTGCTCACCATTTTAAAACATTTTGTTTTTCTATTCTTCCTATCAAAGTGAATAACCTCACATTTCCCCACATTATACTCCACCTGCCACCTTGTCCACTCACGTAACCTGTCTGTATCCCTTTGCAGACACTTTGTGTCCTCCTCACAGCTTACTTTCCCACGTCGCTAGCGTCAGAGATCTTTTTACACTCATATACATTGTAAATAGCTGAGGCCCAGTAAAGGCCGGTATCGCTCGCTGATAAGTCAAGGGTAAAATCCCGACGAGGACATTGGTCCCAGCCTTGTTGAGGTGCAACCCGTCCATCATGTACAGGTCTTTAGTATTAATCAAAGTGCACAATGACGCCCCCGGTGAAGCGAGTATCTCCCCACAGATACTACCTGACCTGCTGAGTGTTGCCAGCAGTTTCTGGGTTTATTTTTGAGCTTTCACGATAGCAGTTTTCCTGACAACCTGCAACTTGCCTCAAGGGCGCAGCTTCAAGCACAACTTTCTTGTGCTCTTCTCACACACAAGATCGCACTTTACTTTCCGACACATGCGTTTAAAATCTGCCGTTTCCGCACACAGCGTCCTGCGCCACGAGAATTTGAAAGACCTTCCGCTCATGGCCTGTAATCGCTCCTTTTTCCCCACAGGCGCTCTTTACATTTATCCTCTACTCGATTCAATCACAGGTTTCAACAGAACTATTAAGATCAAGGCGGAACACTTCCGATCTTACTGCACCGCCCCAACTTGCCAAATGTGAACCTTTCAACCGCCATTCGCAGCTCTGTCGCGCTGCCCGTCGCTCACGCAACTCAACTGTTTCGAGAAAAGAGCCAACAAGCAACAAAACAAAAACCAGTTCTTCAGTTACCATCCCCTGGATCACAAGATTCCCCAAGTAAATTTCGTGAACAATCGGGCGGCTGTCTTTCCAGAGACCAGCCCTGCTTTCGTCGTGTTTGTGTGTCGAGCGATCACGCAGATCGAAATGTATCGACTGGTTTCAAGGCACAAATGAACATTGGTGTGAATGGGACATGTGCCCAATAGAAACAGCGGTCGGAGCAGAACAAACTGAAAGGCGTGCGATCGCGAAAGTGAATGTTAGAGTCGGCAATGGAGCAGGAAAGTGTCCATGAAATAGAAGGAGGAAAGTCAAGGCGGCCTATTGACTGTGGAAGGAAGAAAAAGCGGGGAGAAGAGGCGGGTTTGAACTGTGGAACATCAAGTACAGGCATGTGAGAGTGCTGGGATTTGACGGAATTAAAAGGTTTCACCAAAATAATATTATTTCTTGTGCGAAAGATTGATTTCTTGCTGCATTCTCTTAGCATATGTGGCAATGGAGAAAATCGGTAAATGACATTCTGTGGAGACTCGGATTCGCACGGAGGTGACTGCGACCACAACGCAGAGTATTAACCACAAAACGTTCACGACGAGGGACATCAGGTGTGGCAGTTGTGCCCGAACAACAGCAATGGCGCTGCTTCGGAAAGAAGGATTCTGAGCGATGAGGCCAAAACAACCAGCACCTCAAATTGTCGCAGCGGTGGGATTCGAACCCACGGCCCCACAGAAACTGGGACCTCAATCCAGCGCATTCGACCACTTAGCCACACTACCATGTCACCTCTGCTGCCCTCAGAATCTGGGAACTGGTGATTGAAAAGCGGCTTTCTTACTCTGACATTTAAGTCCAAGACTTTTGCTTTTACAAAATAAAAGGGCTTTCTTTGCACTGTTCATGCGACAAGGTGGCCGAGTTGTTCCGGGAACGGACTGCTAATCCACTGTGCTCTGCACCCATGGTTTTGTATCCCACCCGCGCCATTATTGTATTTTTTTAATCGTTCATGGGATGTGGGCGTCGCTGGCAAGGCCACCATTTATTGCCCATCCCTAATTGCCCTTGAGAAGGTGGTGGTGAGCGGCCTTCTTGAACCGTTGCAGTCCATGTGGTGACGGTTCTCCCAATGTGCTGTTAGGTAGGGAGTTCCAGGTTTTTGTCTGAGCAACGCTGAAGGAACGGTGATATATTTCATAGTCGGGATGGTGTGTGAGGAGGAGGGGAACGTGCAGGTGGTGTTGTTCCCATGTGCCTGCTGCTCTTGTCCTTCTAGATGTTAGAGGTTGCGGGTTTGGGAGGTGCTGTCGAAGAAGCCTTGGCGAGTGGCTGCAGTGCATCCTGTGGATGGTACACACTGCAGCCACGGTGCGCCGGTGGTGAAGGGAGTGAATGTTTCGGGTGGTGGGTGGGATGCCAATCAAGTGGGCTACTTTGTCCTGGATGGTGCCGAGCTTCTTGAATGTTGTTGGAGCTGCACTCATCCAGGCAAGTGGAGAGTATTCCATCACACTCCTTACTTGTGCCTCGCAGATGGTGGAAAGGCTTTGGGGAGTCCAGAGGTGGGTCACTCACCACAGAATACCCAGCTTCTGGCCTACTCTTGTAGCCACAGTATTTATATGGCTGGTCCAGTTAAGTTTCTGGTCAATGGTGACCCCCAGGATGTTGATGGTGGGGGATTCGGCGATGGTAATGCCATTGAATGTCATGGGGAGGTGGTTAGACTCTCTCTTGTTGGAGATTGTCATTGCCTGGCAATTGTCTGGCGTGAATGTTACTTGCCACTTATCAGCCCAAGCCTGGATGTTGTCCAGTTCTTGCTGCATGTGGGCACTGACTGCATCTTATCTGTGGGGTTGCGAATGGAACTGAACACTGCGCAATCGTCAGCAAAGATCCCCATTTCTGACCTTATGATGGGGGAAAGTTCATTGATGAAGCAGCTGAAGATGGTTGGGCCAAAGACACTGCCCTGAGGAACTCCAGCAGCAATGTCCTGGGGCTGAGATGATTGGCCTCCAACAACCACTCCATCTTCTTTTGTGCTCGGTATGCCGATCCAGTGGAGAGCTTTCCACCGGAGCGGCAGCTGAACGGATGGTCTCAATCTTTGTGACAGAATCGTCCAGGAGCTCCTCGCAATTTTTTTGGTGACTGTGGAAGAGGCAGGGGGTGCAAGAAGACGGTTTGTGGTCGAGAAGAGATACAGGGGATATCTTTGGATTCCAGGATGATCCTGGAATAGTGAGCAGTTTTCTGTCTCACTCTGTTCAGAGAGAAAGAGACAGAGACCGACGCAGGAAAACATAGAAACGATGAGGCACATACACAGACAAACAGACACAGACACACAGAAACAGACACACATACACATGGAGTGACTCAGAAATACAGAGATACAGAACATGAATAATTTGGCTGATTTTTGTTCGATTTCTGTCGTAGATTTCGTGAAATCTTGCAGATCAATTAAAATTAGCATAAAACTCGCGATGTTCAACATCGTGGAATTTAAATTCACTTAAGAATTATTAATTCGACAAGGAACTTGTTGAATTTTGAAACGCAGAGATGAAACGGGTTGATGAATGACGGGATCTGAAGTCTGTCAGATTTGAACCTGCGCGGGGGAAATGAATGAATTTCGAATCTGTCACCTTAATCACCAGTTAGCAAAAATCACAATTGCTCTGCATCCAGTCCTCAAATAGTCTCCGTACAATAATATTCTGAAAGTGACAATCACCTGTTTTTTTGCTCTGTAGTTTTTGTTTAGGAAGAAGCTCGGCGAAGACATAAAATTAAAAGTTGGCGTCTGAAAAATGCTTCCTCCCCGTCGGGGAATTAAACCCCGGACGAAGGCGGGGCAACTCACCACGATAAGAGAGAAAGAAAGAACGAAAGAAAGACAGAGTCAGTTGTTCGTTGTCTAACAAAGAGATGGAAATGTAAAAGGTTCTTTCAAGAGTGGCCCGTAGAAAATGAAACAAACTGTCTTAAAATAAATAGTTGAAAGAAATGCACTTATACATGAAGCATGTCTAACACCATCTGGGATGAGTGCACAGTCAATGCAGCAGTTCCTCGTTAGTATAGTGGTGAGTGTCCCCGCCTGTTTCGCGAGAGACCGGGGTTCAATTCCCCGACGGGGAGATTAAACTTTCGCCGCCTCGAAATGCTTTTTCTCTCATTTATCTCCAATATTGGATGCGGAATGTACAGTGTAAAACTGACTCGGAGTTTCCCACTTTCCCCAATTTAATTTCACTGACATTCCAGCGGTTTTAAAATCTGCTCTCAGCTTCACTCTTCACCTCGATGTTCGACTGGTTTCTGTGATGGTGGGGATTTCGGGAGGAGGCCGAGATGGATCATCCACTCGGCACTTATGGCTGAAGACGGTTTCTAAAACTTTGCACTCACACGCTGGGCTTTACCATCATTGAGGATGGGGATGTTCATAGAGCCTCTTCCCATTAGTTGTTTAATTATCCACCATCATTCACAAATGGGTGTGGCAGGACTGCAGAGCTTTGATCTGATCCGTTGTTTGTGGGATCGTTTAGCTCTGTTTGCAGCATGCTGCTCCACTGTTTGTCAAGTATTCCTGTGTTACTTTCAGGTTATTGGTGTGTGTCAATGTCTGTGTGCGAGTGTTTATGTAGCTAGGAATGTGTGTGTTTGTGTATGTGTGAATATGACTATGTCTGTCTCACTTGTTGTATGCGTTTCTGAGTGTCTCTCTCTTTCTTTCTATCTGTCACTTTTTCCCTGCTCCCCAAATAATTTTCCTCTGCACCTTGACTAACAAAGAGATAGAAAGTAAGTCTTCTTTCAACAGTGGCATGTGGAAAGTTAAACAAATTGTCATCAAACAAGTAGTTAAAATAGATTCACTGTAACATGCATCATTTTCATTGCTGTATGTGAGATATTTCATGTCTGCGCCTGTTCCGAGACCTGTCTCTCTCTGTTTCGGGCTGGTGACAGCGCGATTCTGCATTTTATTTCTTGCCCATCATTGTGGTTCTCACATCGAGCTGAAGCGTGAGGCAGAGAGCAGATTTTTAAAATCGCTGTGAAATCAATTTGTGGAAGTGGGAAAGGCCGAGTCAGTTTTTCATTGTATTTTCAACATCCAATATTTCAGATAAATGAAAGTGAAGCTTCGAAAGCAGCAATAACCTCCTCGTCGGGGAATTGAACCCCGGTCTCCCGCGTGACAGGCGGGGACGCTCACCACTATACTAACGAGGAATTCATGCAGATATTTGCCGTATATTCACCACAGATGCTTCACGTTGCAGTGAATCTGTTTGAACTGTTCATTTGATGACAGTTTGTTTAACTTTCCACGGACCACTGTTGAAAGAAGAATTACCGACCACTTTTCCATCTCATGTTGGATCATGATGTGGGTAACGCGGGAGAGAGTGAGACAGAAAGAGACAGATCTTCTCAGGAAAATATAGAAAATATGAGGCACATACACAGACAGACAGACAGACACACATACACATGGATTGACTCAGAAATACTGAGTCAGAATATGGATAATTTGGCTGATTTTTGTTCCATTTCTGTCGTAGATTTCGTGAAATCTTGCAGATCAATTAAAATGAGCATAAAACTCGGGGTACTCAATGCTGTGGAATTTTAATTCACTTAAGAATTATTAATTCTACAAGAAACTTGTTGAAGTTTGAAACGCAGAGATGAAACAGGTTGATGAATGACGGGATCTGAAGTCTGTCAGATTTGAACCTCCGCGGGTGAAATGAATGAATTTCGAATCTGTCACCGAACCCACCAGTTGGTAAAAATCACAATTGCTCTGCATCCAGTCCTCAAATAGTCTCCGTACAATAATATTCTGAAAGTGACAATCACCTGTTTTTTTGCTATGTAGTTTTTGCTTAGGAAGAAGCTCGGCGAAGACATAAAATTAAAAGTTAGCGTCTGAAAACTGCTACCTCCCAGTCGGGGTATTAAACCCCGGACGAAGGTGGGGGAACTCACCACGATAAGAGAGAAAGAAAGAACGAAAGAAAGACAGAGTCAGTTGTCGTTGTCTAACAAAGAGATGGAAATGTAAATGGTTCTTTCAAGAGTGGCCCGTGGAAAATGAAACAAACTGTCATCAAATAAATAGTTAAAAGAAATGCACTGATACGTGAAGCATGTCTAACACCATCTGGGATGAGTGCACAGTCAATGCAGCAGTTCCTCGTTAGTATAGTGGTGAGTGTCCCCGCCTGTTATGCGAGAGACCGGGGTTCAATTCCCCGACGGGGAGATTAAACTTTCGCCGCCTTGAAAAGCTTTTTCTCTCATTTATCTCCAATATTGGATGCGGAATGTACAGTGCAAAACTGACTCGGAGTTTCCCACTTTCCCCAATTTAATTTCACTGACATTCCAGCGGTTTTAAAATCTGCTCTCAGCTTCACTCTTCACCTCGATGTTCGACTGGTTTCTGTGATGGTGGGGATTTCGGGAGGAGGCCGAGATGGATCATCCACTCGGCACTTCTGGCTGAAGACGGTTTCTAAAACTTTGCACTCACACGCTGGGCTTTACCATCATTGAGGATGGGGATGTTCATAGAGCCTCTTCCCATTAGTTGTTTAATTATCCACCATCATTCACAAATGGGTGTGGCAGGACTGCAGAGCTTTGATCTGATCCGTTGTTTGTGGGATCGTTTAGCTCTGTTTGCAGCATGCTGCTCCACTGTTTGTCAAGTATTCCTGTGTTACTTTCAGGTTATTGGTGTGTGTCAATGTCTGTGTGCGAGTGTTTATGTAGCTAGGAATGTGTGTGTTTGTGTATGTGTGAATATGACTATGTCTGTCTCACTTGTTGTATGCGTTTCTGAGTGTCTCTCTCTTTCTTTCTATCTGTCACTTTTTCCCTGCTCCCCAAATAATTTTCCTCTGCACCTTGACTAACAAAGAGATAGAAAGTAAGTCTTCTTTCAACAGTGGCATGTGGAAAGTTAAACAAATTGTCATCAAACAAGTAGTTAAAATAGATTCACTGTAACATGCATCATTTTCATTGCTGTATGTGAGATATTTCATGTCTGCGCCTGTTCCGAGACCTGTCTCTCTCTGTTTCGGGCTGGTGACAGCGCGATTCTGCATTTTATTTCTTGCCCATCATTGTGGTTCTCACATCGAGCTGAAGCGTGAGGCAGAGAGCAGATTTTTAAAATCGCTGTGAAATCAATTTGTGGAAGTGGGAAAGGCCGAGTCAGTTTTTCATTGTATTTTCAACATCCAATATTTCAGATAAATGAAAGTGAAGCTTCGAAAGCAGCAATAACCTCCTCGTCGGGGAATTGAACCCCGGTCTCCCGCGTGACAGGCGGGGACGCTCACCACTATACTAACGAGGAATTCATGCAGATATTTGCCGTATATTCACCACAGATGCTTCACGTTGCAGTGAATCTGTTTGAACTGTTCATTTGATGACAGTTTGTTTAACTTTCCACGGACCACTGTTGAAAGAAGAATTACCGACCACTTTTCCATCTCATGTTGGATCATGATGTGGGTAACGCGGGAGAGAGTGAGACAGAAAGAGACAGATCTTCTCAGGAAAATATAGAAAATATGAGGCACATACACAGACAGACAGACAGACACACATACACATGGATTGACTCAGAAATACTGAGTCAGAATATGGATAATTTGGCTGATTTTTGTTCCATTTCTGTCGTAGATTTCGTGAAATCTTGCAGATCAATTAAAATGAGCATAAAACTCGGGGTACTCAATGCTGTGGAATTTTAATTCACTTAAGAATTATTAATTCTACAAGAAACTTGTTGAAGTTTGAAACGCAGAGATGAAACAGGTTGATGAATGACGGGATCTGAAGTCTGTCAGATTTGAACCTCCGCGGGTGAAATGAATGAATTTCGAATCTGTCACCGAACCCACCAGTTGGTAAAAATCACAATTGCTCTGCATCCAGTCCTCAAATAGTCTCCGTACAATAATATTCTGAAAGTGACAATCACCTGTTTTTTTGCTATGTAGTTTTTGCTTAGGAAGAAGCTCGGCGAAGACATAAAATTAAAAGTTAGCGTCTGAAAACTGCTACCTCCCAGTCGGGGTATTAAACCCCGGACGAAGGTGGGGGAACTCACCACGATAAGAGAGAAAGAAAGAACGAAAGAAAGACAGAGTCAGTTGTCGTTGTCTAACAAAGAGATGGAAATGTAAATGGTTCTTTCAAGAGTGGCCCGTGGAAAATGAAACAAACTGTCATCAAATAAATAGTTAAAAGAAATGCACTGATACGTGAAGCATGTCTAACACCATCTGGCATGAGTGCACAGTCAATGCAGCAGTTCCTCGTTAGTATAGTGGTGAGTGTCCCCGCCTGTTATGCGAGAGACCGGGGTTCAATTCCCCGACGGGGAGATTAAACTTTCGCCGCCTTGAAAAGCTTTTTCTCTCATTTATCTCCAATATTGGATGCGGAATGTACAGTGCAAAACTGACTCGGAGTTTCCCACTTTCCCCAATTTAATTTCACTGACATTCCAGCGGTTTTAAAATCTGCTCTCAGCTTCACTCTTCACCTCGATGTTCGACTGGTTTCTGTGATGTTGGGGATTTCGGGAGGAGGTCGAGATGGATCATCCACTCGGCACTTCTGGCTGAAGACGGTTTCTAAAACTTTGCACTCACACGCTGGGCTTTACCATCATTGAGGATGGGGATGTTCAAAGAGCCTCTTCCCATTAGTTGTTTAATTATCCACCATCATTCACAAATGGGTGTGGCAGGACTGCAGAGCTTTGATCTGATCCGTTGTTTGTGGGATCGCTTCGCTCTGTCTGCAGCATGCTGCTTCCACTGTTTGTCAAGTAGTCCTGTGTTACTTTCATGTTATTGGTGTGTGTATGTTTGTGTGTATATGTCTGTGTGTGAGTGTTTATGTCGCTAGCATGTGGGCCTCCATTTTTACAGCTTTTTTATTTTAAACTCTTGGGGGCCGGGATTCCTGGGCCTTCTCCTTCACACCACATGAGAGGAGGCGAGAAGGCCCGAAACAGCAGGTAAATGCCTTTATCGCACAGCTTGTGGGCCCGGAGGAGCAGGAGTGCTTCCCCCAGGCCCAACAAGCCAACCGGCCGTGATCCCACACAGGCGATCGGCCGACCCCCTCCACATCTCCGACACCCCTGCACGAGCTCCGAACCCCATGATCTCCGACCCCCGCGATGACCCCCGACCCCCGATGACTGACTCGCCGATGCCCCCGATGAGTGACCCACCCATGACCTCATGACCCCCGTGACCCCCATCCCCGATAAAATCAAGCCCAATGAGTTTGATTCCCGTTGTGTTTTCTCTCTGTCGGTTTGCTGATAAACGTTTAACTCGCGGCCTGTTCCCGTCAATGGTCACAAGTAGTAACAGACAGAGCGGGTCTGACCGCCCCGAGATGTGGAAAAGACATCAGTTTAGGACAAATGCCTCAAATCAAATGGTCTCCCGGCACCGAGAGAGAGAAATTCCAGAGAAAAAGGCAGAAGAGAAAAGAGAAATAAAAACTCAATAAAGACGCTATCAATATTTCCCATTCTTGATGCCTGTCTATTTCTTCCCCAACCTTTCTGTGCCGGTTAAAATTTCAGTGAAATAAATGCGAGAATCGACTCAAAGAACGAGAACAGAGCAACAAAAATCACCGAACACAGGATCAAACCCAGAGATCTTCAGATCTTCAATCTCACGCTCTCCAAACTCAACTATTTCGACTCCACTGCAAATTGGACTTTGTGACATCACCTTGGACAAAAATATAAACCGGGTGGAATTTCCCCTCCCGCTCATTCCTCACTCTGGGGGAATGGGACCCGGTCAGATCTCGGAGCTCAGGTTATGTTAATGTTCAGCTGATGATATCTTAATATTATCTTGTGTTTGGCCTCATTTAATCAGGTTCATGGGCACTTTCTTCCATCATCCCTTCTCCCTGAAAGGAATGTGGTGCAGCGGTTGCCAAATTTAACAGGAAAAATCAATTATCGCCCGCTTTTCACAGGAGAAGAAACTCATCCTGGAGATTCACGCGGAGCAATTTCCCAAATAATGGTCCCGCCCGGGATTGAATCAGAGACTTTTCATGAGTGATGTGAACATGATAACCGCTGCACTCGGGAAACCACTGCTCAATTTAAAGCATCGTGTGCCTTCTCCGTTAAACAACTTCTGTCCCACACTTAAAGCTCTCATTCCATCTCTTTCTCAAACATTTCACTGACCAAAACTTCACAAGTCACAGAGGAAAAAGACTTAATTTCAAAATCATTAAACTCCCGAAGGAGCTGCGGGGACAGACTGAGCGGTGTCACTGAGTGCAGAGATACAGAGAGACACCAGCAGAGGGAGGTAGAGAGCGGTGTAACTGAGCACAGAGATACAGAGAGACACCAGCAGAGGGAGGTAGAGAGCGGTGTAACTGAGTACAGAGATACAGAGAGACACCAGCAGAGGGAGGTAGAGAGCGGTGTAACTGAGTACAGAGATACAGAGAGACGCCCCCAGAGGGAGGTAGAGAGCGGTGTAACTGAGTACAGAGATACAGAGACACACCAGCAGAGGGAGGTAGAGAGCGGTGTAACTGAGTACAGTGATGCAGAGAGACACCAGCAGAGGGAGGTAGAGAGCGGTGTAACTGAGTACAGAGATACAGAGAGACACCAGCAGAGGGAGGTAGAGAGCGGTGTAACTGAGTACAGAGATCCAGAGAGACACCAGTAGAGGGAGGTAGAGAGCGGTGTAACTGAGTACAGAGATACAGAGAGACACCAGCAGAGGGAGGTAGAGAGCGGTGTAACTGAGTACAGAGATACAGAGACACACCAGCAGAGGGAGGTAGGGAGCGGTGTAAATGAGTACAGAAATACAGAGAGACACCAGCAGAGGGAGGTAGAGAGCGGTGTAACTGAGTACAGAGATACAGAGAGACACCAGCAGAGGGAGGTAGAGAGCGGTGTAACTGAGTACAGAGATACAGAGAGACACCAGCAGAGGGAGGTAGAGAGCGGTGTAACTGAGTACAGAGATACAGAGAGACACCGGCAGAGGGAGGTAGAGAGCGGTGCAACTGGGTACAGAGATACAGAGAGACACCAGCAGAGGGAGGTAGAGAGCGGTGTAACTGAGTGCAGAGAGACAGAGAGACACCAGCAGAGTGTCCAGGAAACCAACCTTTTATCTGAAATCTGAGGCGAGATATAAACTGCACAGAGTAGAGGAAGCATTACTGTGTATCTAACCCGTGTTTTACCTGCCCTGGGAGTGTTTGATTTGACAGTGTGGAGGGAGCTTCATTCTGCATCTAACCCGTGCTGTACCTGTCCTGGGAGTGTTTGATGGGGCAGTTCAGATGGAACTTTAATCAGTCTCTCCACATAACTGAAGTCCCTCATCCCTGGTACCATTCTAATAAATCTCCTCTGCACCCTCTCTAAGGCCTTGCCATCCTTCTTCATGTTACGTGCCCAGAATTAAACACAATACTCCAGCTGAGGCCTCACCAGTGTTTTATAAAGGTTTTGTATCAATTCCTTGCTTTTGTATTCAATGCCTCAATTAATAAAGCAAAGGGCCCCATTTGCTTTTTTAACTGCCTTCTCAACTTGTCCTGCCACCTTCCAAGATTTGTGTAACTACACCCCCAGTTCTCTCGATTCCTGCACTCCCTTTAAAATTGTGCCATTTCGTTTAAATTGCCTCTCCTCATTCTTCCTACCAAAATGTATCAATTCACAATTCTCTGCATTAAATTTCATCTGCCCATTTCACCAGTCTGTCTATGTCCTCCTGAAGTCTGTCACCATCCTCAACATCGTTTATTACATTTCTGAGTTTCGTGTCATCTGCAAACTTTGAAATTATACCCTGTACTCCCAAGTCCCGGTCATTAATATATATCAAAAAGAGCAGTGGTCCTAAAACCGAGCCCTGGGGGGCACCACTGTATACTTGCCTCCAGTCTGAAAAACAACCGTTCACCACTCCTCTCTGTTTTCTGCTCCTTAGCCAATTTTGTATCCATGCTGCCATTGTCCGTTTAATCCCATGGGCTTCAATTTTGCTCACAAGTCTATTGTGTGATACTTTATCCTCCCTTAATCTCTCCCTGCATAGAAACTCCCCGACCCATATTCATGGCCACCCCCTCGACCTTGCCATCTCACGTGGTCTCTCTTCTCCTGATCGTGTCAATCATGGATAAGGCCATCTCTGATCACTTCCTTGTAACCCTCTCCACCCACATGGAATCAGAGAATCATAGAAAGGTCACAGCATGGTTTGAGGCCATTTGGCACATCGAGTCCTTACCGGCTCCATGCAAGATCAATCCATGTAGTCCCACTCCCCCAATGCACATCATAGAATGAACTCAGGAATTACACGCCACTTTCTATGAGCGGCATCAGGCTGCGGTTATGGTGCAGGCCGGGACCCAGGGCTGAGGCTGTGGTCATCAGTTACTCTGGGAGTGGCACAGTCTGGTTCATGACTAGCCGGGGGTGAGAGTAACACCAGAGAGTCAGGATGGTGTTTAGAAGGGTGTGGGTTCCAGCTCCAGTTCCAGGACTGGGACACATGATCCAGACTGACTGTGTCGTGCTGAAAGGGAGCTGCATCGTGAGAGGTGCTGTCCTTTGAATGAGGTGTTTAATGGGGGTCCCTTCTTTCTGCTCCGAGGTGTAAAAGATCCCGTGGCAATTTGTGAAGAGCAGGGAGTTCTCCCGGTGTCCTGGCCAACATTCTTCCCTCGACCATCAGCACCCAACAAACAGGAGATCGGCTCAATATCTCATCACTGTTTGTGGGATCTTGCTGTACACAACTTGTCTGCTACCTTCTCTTAAAAACGATAGTGACTGAACTTCTAGTGAAGTGCGTTGGGATGTCCTGAGGATGTGAAAGGTGCCATACAAATGCAAGTTCCTTGTTTCTCACAGGGGGTCGTGTCTTGCTCCTCGTCTCATTGAGACTCTCAGTTGATTGGTCCGTTCTCTGCGCAGATGGGGCCCGACTCACTGAGTGTTTCCCGAATGTTCTGTGTGTGTTTCACTCAGACTCGGGCTTTACAGTAAATAATAAAAGGACTGTAGTCAAACACTTGGCCAAGAGCTGCTGTCCAACCTGTCGTGACATTGTTGCTTGCTTCCCTTCAGTTTTTGGTGCACTGTTGCCTCATTTCGCAGTGTGATTGTGGGACTGACACAGAAATGAGAGAGAAAGCAGCAGCCACAGCCTGGACTGCAGGCAAATTGGGAGGCTGAAACTAAAAGTTAACTATTCCCACACCGGGAATCGAAGCCGTGCCACCTGGGTAAAAACCAAGAATCCTAATCGCTGGACCACATGGGAACTAAAATAAAGCACTAGCAGGAAGGGCACTGAGACTACAACCGGAAAGTTAACGGACGATTCAAAGGAGGTATTCACAATTATGAAAGGTTTTGACAGAGTGTGTAAAGAGAAATTGTTTCCAGTGATGGAATGGTTAATAACCAGAGGACACAGATTTCAGATAAATTGAAAGAAATCATTGGGGGATTTGGAGAGATTTTTTTACACAGCGAGTTGTTATGATCTGGAATGCACTGCCTGAAAGGGAGGTGGAAGCAGGTTCAATAGTAACTTTCAAAAGGGAATTGAATAAATAGTTGACGTGTAATAAATTGCAGGGCTGTGGGGAAAGAGCCGGGGAGTGGGACTAACCCACTTCCTTCTGTGTTCATCCCTGGAAAAAACCCTCCCCCAGGTCACTTACAACGGCACTTTCAAATTCCCAACTCTCTGGACTTTGTCCCTCCATTCACCACGACATTTCTGCAGCTACTGATTTGCTCAATCACACCCTCACCTCCACCTTTGACGCCCTTGTACCCATTAAAGCCATCACTCTCCCTCACCCTGGTCAATCCCCCTGGGTCTGCCCTCATTTCTGCTTCCTTAAGTCCAAGGGACACAGCTTTGAAAGTTTATGGTGGACAACTGCTTTGGCCATTCATCGCCAGATCTGGCTGGACCACATAAAGCACTATCGGGTCCTGTCTCCTCTGACAAAACTGCTCACTATTCCAGGATCATCCTGGAATGTAAAGATAACCCCCGGCTTCTCTTCTCCACTACAAACCGTCTTCTTAAACCCCACTCCCCTCACTCCTCCACCCTCACCTCCAACAAAAAGTGCGAGGAGCTCATGGACTTCTTTGTCACTGAGATTGAGACCATCCATTCAGCTGCCTCTGCCGCTCCCCTCCCTTCCCCGAGCTCACCAAGTTTCTCTCCTATCTCCCCTCATGCCCTCTCTGAGCTCATCTTGACCATGAGACCCACCTCCTGCTTCCTCGACCCTATTCCCAACAATCTGCTGACCACACAACCTCCCTTCCTGGCCCCATGTTAGCTGACATTGTTAATGGTCTCCTCTCCTCAGGTACTGTCCCCCTCCCCATCAAATCTGCCGTCATCACCCTCCTTCTCAAAAGACCCACCCTTGACCCCTGTGTCCTTGTAAACTACCACCCCATCTCCCACCTCCCTTTCCTCTCCAAAGTCTTGTCACCTCCCAAATCCATGTCCATCTTTCCCACAACACCATGTTTGAATCCCTCCAATCAGGTTTCCACTCCTGCCACTGTACTGAAACGGCCCTTGTCAAAGTCACAAATGACATCCTCTGTGACTGTGTAGAGGGAGATTTAATCTTCATTTAACCCTTGATGCACCTGCCCCCGGAATGTTTGATGGCACAGTGTCGAGGGAGCTTTACTCTGCCATGTACTGTACAGTATCAGTCTGTGATGGAGCAGAGCCCTGCTCTTTAATGGAAATTATTCTTTCGATGAGCCACTGAGCCCCTAAAGCAGCCTCCGAGACCCAAAGTCTGATTTCCATCCCACAGTTCCAGCAGTTAGCGAGGGCTGGGCCACGTTAACAGCAGCTCTCTGTTCCTGGTCTGGAGCTGAGGTGTTGTGTATTGTCCCTGACACAGGGACCAGACGGTGAGCTGCTGGCTCCTATTGTTCTGGGATCATTCCCTGCTGCTCTGTTCTCACCTCTTCACTGGGTCTCAGATTATTACCAGCCATCTTCCTGATCAATAAACAATCGGCAGTCTGACCGCGGAGATTTGAAATGTGTGAAACATTTCATGTGTCTCATCCCTCTCCCTGGACACAAATAAATAGGCCGTCATGAAATGTTCACAGTCCATTTCTTGAGCCTTCTGCTTCTTAGAAGAATCTTCTAAACTCCTTGCTAAAGTGACCTTTGATCATAATGTCTTGTTTTGCGGTATGTTCTAGATTGTTCCAGGTCAGCATTGTAATAATTCGGGGTAGTTGAAAAGTGGGATCATTATATTAAATCGAGATATTGATCACAGCCCCGCCCCCGGAACATTCAAACCACCGTTCAGGAGGAGAACCCCTCTGCTCGCTGACCGACATTGGCTCCCAGTCCACCAACATCTCAAATTTTAAATTATCATCCTCGTGTTCAAATCCCTCCATGACCTCGCCCCTCCCTATCTCTGTAACCTGCTCCACCCCGACAACCCTCCGAGATCTCTGAGCTCCTCCAATTCAGGCCTCTTGCGCATCCACGATTTTCATCGCTCCACCATTGGCGGCCGTGCCTTCAACCGTCTGGGCCCAAAGCTCTGGATTTCCCTCCCTAAACCTCCCGCCTCTCTGCCTCTCTCTCCTCCAGTAAGACACTTAAAACCTACCTCACCTGTCCCAATATCTCCTTATGTGGCTCCGTGTCACATTTTGTTTGATAATCGCTCCTGTGGCTTGGGACGTTTTACTCCGTTAAAGGCGCGATATCAATGCAAGTTGTTGTTGTTGGGGTGGAGAAAGCGTTTTCTTTCTTTTTATGACTCTTTTCTATCTCTCTATTTCTTTCCTTTCTCGGACTCTGTTTTCCGGGTCTGTTTACTGACACACATTACAATCTGTGTCACTCGGTGTCTAACAATGTGAGGCAATGTGTTTTATTCCCGCTGTGTTATCTCTCTGGCGGTTTGCTGATAAATGTTTAACTCGCGGCCTGTTCCCATTAATGGTCACAAGCAGTAACAGACAGACAGAGCGTGTCTGACCGCCCTGAGATGTGGAAAAGGCATCAGTTCAGGGCAAATGCATCAAATCAAATGTTCATCGAGCACCGAGAGAGACAAAAACCAGAGAGAAAGGCAGAAGGAAATAGAGAAATTAAAGCTAAATACAGACATCCTTGATGTCTCTCTATTCCATCCCCAACCGTTCAGTGTCGGGTAAAAATGTCAGTGCAAATAAATGTTCGAGAATCGGCCCGAAGAAGAAACAAAATAACCCAAAACTGCCGAAACCCGGGATCAAATCAGGGACCTTGAGATGTTCACTCTAACGCTCTCCCAACTGAGCTATTTCGGCCCCACTCTTAATTTCCTTTTGATCACCCTCTTGGAATAAAATATAACCCCGGGTGGAATTGCCCCTCCCGCTCATTCCTCACTTCGGGAGAATGAGACCGACCATCAAGGAGAGATTTTCTGATACTGTCGTTGAATCTCATTTATATTAAACATTCCTTGAACTCTCTGCCGGGGGGATTCAGAGCTGGGGTTCGCCATGAACCAGCTTCCCCTCAATTCCCAGCTTTATCAGTGAATCGACCAACAAACGCTCCACAGAGCTCAGGTTATATTAATAATAAAAACAGTAAATGCGGGAAACACTCAGCAGGTCAGGCAGCATCTGTGGAGAGAGAAACATCCTTTCAGGTCGATGACCTTTCATCAGAACTCTCTCCACAGATGCTGCCTGACCTGCTGAGTATTTCCAGCATTATCTGTTTTTACTTCAGATTTCCAGCATCTGCAGTATTTTGTTTTTGTTTTACAGCTTGTATTAATGTTCTGCTGATGATATCTTAATATTATCTTGTTTTTGGGCCACTTTAATCAGGTTCATGGACAAATTCTTCCATCATCCATTCTCCCACATCGCTTCTCTCTCTCATTCATTCTTTTCTCCTTTCAATCCAGAAGAGGGCGGGAATCAGAGCTCACCCCCCGAACCCTCCGCACACAGACCCCCGTCTACCACCCCGTGTGATCCAAGAGACAATTCAATACATTACACTCTGTATAAACACAGAAAGCTGACACACCAGGGGAGATCGCACGGTGTTGGACACGGAGTGAAATAAACTGAAGTGTTTATAAAAAGTTACAGATCACAACACGTGTCTCTGTCTCTCTCCACCATCCCCAGCCGGTGCTGTGTTATCCGATCTCACCCAATGTGTTCCTGGGAATTTTCATCAACATCTTTGAATGTGGCAGCAGAAGTTGGTGAAACCGTTCAAACAGCATCCGGTTCCTTGGCTTAATAATAGAGAAATAAGAGTACAAAAGCAAGGAAGTTATGTTAAACGTTTATTAATCAATGTTCAGGCCTCATATGAAGTATTTTGTCCAATTCTGGGCACTATAATTTATTAAGGATGTAAAGGTCTTGGAGAGGATGGAGAGGAGATTTACCAGAATTATACCAGGGATGGGGTTTAGTTGTGTGGAGAGACTCGAGAACCTGGGATTGTTCTGCTTCGAGCAATGAAGGTTAAGGGTAGAAGTAATCCACGTGTTCAAAATTAAGAGGGGTTTTGATCGAGTGAATAAGGAGAAACTTCACCCACTGGCGGGAGGGTCGGCAACCAACGGACGCAGATTTAAGATAATTGGCAAAAGAACTAGAAGGAAATACGGAGATTTTTTTTACACAGCGAATTGTTATGATCTGGAACGCACTGCCTTAAAGGATGGTGGAGCTCGATTCAATCGTAACTTTAAAACGAGAATTGGATAAATACTTGAGTATCTCCCCACAGATACTACCTGACCTGCTGAGTGTTGCCAGCAGTTTCTGGGTTTATTTTTGAGTTTTCACTATCGCAGTTTTCCTGACAACCTGCAACTTGCCTCAAGGGCGCAGCTTCAAGCACAACTTTCTTGTGCTCTTCTCACACACAAGATCGCACTTTACTTTCCGACACACGCGCTTTAAAATCTGCCGTTTCTGCACACAGCGTCCTGCGCCACGAGAATTTGAAAGACCTTTCGCTGATGGCCTGGAATCGCTCCTTTTTCCCCACTGGCGCTCTTTACATTTATCCTCTACTCGATTCAATCGCATGTTTCAACAGAACTATTAAGATCAAGGCGGAACACTTCCGATCTTACTGCACCGCCCCAACTTGCCAAATGTGAACCTTTCAACCGCCATTCGCAGCTCTGTTACGCTGCCCGTCGCTCACGCACCTCAACTGCTGAGAGAAAAGAGCCAACAAGCATCAAAACAAAAATCAGTTCTTCAGTTACCATCCCCTGGATCACAAGACTCACCAAGTAAATTTCGTGAACAATCGGGCGGCTGTCTTTCCAGAGACCAGCCCTGCTTTCGTCGTGTTTGTCTGTCGAGCGGTCACGCAGATCAAAATGTATCGACTGGTTTCAAGGCACAAATGAACATTGTTGCGAATGGGACATGTGCCCAATAGAAACAGCGGTCGGAGCAGAACAATCCACAATCGTGAAAGTGAATGTTAGAGTCGGCAATGCCGCAGGAAAGTGTCCATGAAATGGGAGGAGGAAAGGAAAGGCGGCCTATTGACCGAGGAAGGAAGAAAAAGCTGGGAGAAGAGGCGGGTTTGAACTGTGGAACATCAAGTACAGGCATGTGAGAGTGCTGGGATTTGATGGAATAAATAGGTTTTCGCCACCAACAAAAAATGTTTTTCTCATGTGTTCAATATTGAGAAATTGTTGCATTATATTCGCAAGCGCGGGAGAGAACAAAAGAAGCAGCGTACACTATGCCGTGACTCGGATTCGAACCGAGGTTGCTGCGGCCACAACGCAGAGTACGAACCACTATACGATCACGGCGCCACATGTCGGTGATTGAGTTGCTGCCCGAACTATTGAAATAGCGCCATTAACGTAGCAAAACGTCGCAAGGCGCTTCACAGGAGTTTTTTGAACAAAATTTGACACCGAGCCACAGAAGGAGATATTAGAAGCAAAATACTGCCGATGCTGGAAATTTGAAATAAAACCAGAAAATGCTGTAAATAATCATCAAGTCAGGCAGCGTCTGTGGAGAGAGAAACAGAGTTAACGTTTCAGGTCGATGACACTTCGTCAGAACTGGAAAAGCTTGAAGATTAAACAGTTTTTAAGCAAATACAGAGTCAGGGAAAGGGATGGGGGAGGAAGGGGAGGGGAGGAAAGAACAAAAGGGAAGGTCTCTGATAGGGTGGGGGGGCAGGAGTGATTAAATAACAAAAGGAATGATGGTGCAAGGCAAGGAGGGTGGTAATGGGACAAGTAAACAAAACAAAAGATGGGTCCAGAGGAGCTGCAAATGGCAACATGAGAACCACCATAGGGGTTCCCATAGCGACATCTTTTATTTGGAGGAAGTGAGTGGAGTCAAAGGAGAAGTTGTTCACCGTAAGAACAAGTTCAGCCAGGCGGAGGAGGGTGGTGGTGGATGGTGATTGTTTGGGCTCTCGTTCGTGGAAGAGGCAGGGGGCCCGCAGGCGGTCCTGGTGGGGGATGCAGGTGTCGATGGACTGGATGTTCATGGTGAAAAGGAGGGGGTTAGGACCGGGGAACTGGAAATTGTTCAAGTGGCGGAAGGAATCGGATGAGTTACGGATAGAGAATAAACTGGACGAGGGGAGAGAAAGTAGAGTCGAAATAGGAAGAAATTTGTTCCGCGGGGCAAGAACAGGCTGAGACGATGGATCAACTGGGACAGTCCTGTTTTTGGATCTTGGGAAGGAGGTAGAAGCAGGGTTTGGGGACTGTGAGGTTGGAGGCCGTGGGGGGAAGATCTCCAGAGGAGGCGGTCAGTGATGGCTTGATGTTCGGTGGTGGGGTCATGGTCCAGGGGAAGGTAGGAGGAGGTATCGGAGAGTTGGTGTTCAGCCTCCACTCGGTCGAGGTCGACTCACCTCACAACAACAACAGCACCGCCCTTGTCAGCAGGTTTAATGACAATGTCAGGGTTGGACTCGAGAGAACGGAGTGCTGCAAGTTCAGAGGGAGGGAGGTTAGAGTGAGTGAGGGGAGCAGAGAAATTGAGACGGCTGATGTCACGCCGGCAGTTCCCAATGAAAAGATCAAGAGAGGGTAAGAGGATAGAGGGAGGGGTCCAGGTGGACCGAGAATTCTGAAGAAGGGAGAAAGGGTCCGCTGTGCGGGGGGAAGACTCCTGGTCAATGAAATGGGCGCGGAGGAGAAGGCGACGGAAGAAGAGCTCAGCATCGAGTCCAGCTCGAAACTCATTGAGGTGGGGGCGTAAGGGGATGAAGCTGAGGCCTTTGCTGAGGACTGAAGTTTGGGGCCAGAGAGGGGAAGGTCAGAGGGAATGGTGAAAACACGACAAAGAGATTGGAGGGAGGGATGGGGTCAGAGGAAAGTGAAGGGGAAGAAGGATCGGGAGGGGTGTTGGTATCTAAGAGTTGTTGAAACTTGCGGTCCTTGACACCTGAAAGGAAGAAAAAAAGTTTTTTGTTGAAGCGCCGGATGAGGCGAAGGATGAAATGGAACTGCGGACCAGGACAGCTCTGAAGTAGAGAGAGTCGGTGCTGCTGAAGACAGAGTGTTTGATCAGGTTTCTACTAAAACTCACTTTCACAGACACATCTCCTTCCTCAGCAACTGTGTCCGGCTCCGACTTATTCCACATGGATTCCAACTTAAGTTCCACCCTTCATGTTTCGGATCCACCCATGATTCCAGATATCTCCATGATATTCAGCGTTCCTCCAACCACTGCTCCCGCCGCTTCCTGAGATCCACGCTCAACGCCACGCACCGCCACATGCTCACTCTCGACCTCTCTCTCCACGCATGGTTTTTATCCCATCCGCGCCATTATTGCATTTACCGTTTGATGTGTTGGTTCCTTCAGTATATTCATCCAGAAGTCCTGGGTCTCGGTCCAATCCGAAGCCACGGTGGATGAATTTTGCATTGCTCACTGAACTCTGCTCAAATCAGCAAAGTCCTGATTGGCGCCCGGAGGTGTTGCGAGTGTAAGATGTGAATAACGTGAAGTATCAATCAAAGTTCACAATTTCTGTTTAATCTTCAACCTTTTCCAGTTCTGACGACGGATCATCGACCTGAAACGTTAACTCTGTTTCTCTCTCCACAGACGCTGCCTGACTTGCTGATTATTTACAGCATTTTCTGTTTTTTTTTTCAAATTTCCAGCATCGGCAGTATTTTGCTTCTAATATCTCCTTCTGTGGTTGTGTCAAATTTTGTTTGAAAACGTGACTGTGAAGCCCCTTGGGATCTTTTGATACCTTAAAGGAGGTTTATAAATACTATAGGTAGAGCAGTTCCAGTTGTGGTGTGGTGGAGTGATCGTATAGTGGTTAGTACTCTGCGTTGTGGCCGCAGCAACCTCGGTTCGAATCCGAGTCACGGCATAGTTTTTGTCTTCTGCCTCTCTTGCTCATCGAATGCAGTAATATTTCAATCTTTAATACATGAAATAAAACCAAATATTCCATCAAATCCTAGCACTCTCACATGCCTGTATTTCATGTGCCGCAGTTCAAACCCGCCTGTTCTCCCAGCTTTTTCTTCCTTCCACAGTCAATAGGCCGCCTTTCCTTTCCTCCTTCCATTTCATGAACATTGCCGACTCTAACATTCATTTTCACGATCTTATGCCTTTAATTTTGTTCTGCTCCGACCGCTGTTTCTATTGGGCACATGTCCCATTCACACCAATGTTCATTTGTGCCTTGAAACCAGTCGATACATTTCGATCTGCGTGACCGCTCGACAGACAAACACGACGAAAGCAGGGCTGGTCTCTGGAAAGACAGCCGCCCGAATGTTCACGAAATTCACTTGGGTGATCTTATGATCATGGGGATGGTAACTGAAGAACTGGTTTTTGTTTTGATGCTTGTTGGCTCTTTTCTCTGAACAGTTGAGTTGCGTGAGCGACGGGCAGCGCTGCAGAGCTGCGAATGGCGGTTGAAAGGTGCACATTTGGCAAGTTGGGGCGGTGCAGTAAGATCGGAAGTGTTCCGCCTTGATCTTAATATTTCTGTTGAAGCGTGAGATTGAAGCGAGTCGATGATAAATGTAAAGAGCGCCTGTGGGGAAAAAGGAGCGAGGACAGGCCATGAGCAGAAGGTCTTTCAAATTCTCGTGGCGCAGGACGCTGTGTGTGGAAACGGCAGATTTTAAAGCGTGTGTCAGAAAGTAAAGTGCGATCTTGTGTGTGAGAAGAGCACAAGAAAGTTGTTCTTGAAGCTGCGACCTTGAGGCAAGTTGCAGGTTGTCAGGAAACCTGCTCCAGTGAAAGCACAAAAATAAACCCTGAAACTGCTGGCAACACTCAGCAGGTCAGGTAGTATCTGTGGAGAGATACTCGCTTTCCCAGGGCCTCATTGTGCATTGATTAGTATTAAACACCTGCACAAGATGGACGTGTTGCACCTCAACAAGGCTGGGACCAATTTCCAGGCAGGGAAGTTCCTCTTGACTGAACAGAGAGCAATGCCGGCCGTTTTTGGGCGTCAGCTATTTTCAATCTGTATTAACGACTTGGATGGAGGGACCGAGTGCAATGTGTCCAAGTTTGCTGACGATACAAAGATAGATAGGAAAGTAAACTGTGAGGAGGACACAAAGTGTCTGCAAAGGGAGATAGACAGGTTAAGTGAGTGGGCAAGAAGGTGGCAGATGGAGTATAATGTGTGGAAATGTGAGGTTATTCACTTTGATGGGAAGAATAAAAGAACAGAATATGTTTTAAATGGTGAGAAATCATTAAACGTTGGTGAAATTAAAAAGGAAAATAGGAAAGCAAAGAGAGGGCATGAAAAAATAGGCCTCTTGCGCATCCACGATTTTCATCGCTCCACCATTGGCGGCCGTGACTTCAACCGACTGGGCCCAAAGCTCTGGATTTCCCTCCCTGAACCTCCCCGCCTCTCGACCTCTCTCTCCTCCCTTAAGACACTTAAAACCTACCTCACCTGTCCCAATATCTCCTTATGTGGCTCCGTGTCACATTTTGTTTGATAATCGCTCCTGTGAAGCGCCTTGGGACGTTTTACTCCGTTCAAGGCGCGATATAAATGCAAGTTGTTGTTGTTGTTGGGGTGGAGAAAGGGTTTTCTTTCTTTTTATCACTCTTTTCTATCTCTCTATTTCTTTCCTTTCTCGGACTCTGTTTTCCGGGTCTGTTTCCTGACACACATTACAATCTGTGTCACTCGGTGTCTAACAATGTGAGGCAATGTGTTTTATTCCCGCTGTGTTATCTCTCTGGCGGTTTGCTGATAAATGTTTAACTCGCGGCCTGTTCCCGTTAATGGTCACAAGCAGTAACAGACAGACAGAGCGTGTCTGACCGCCCTGAGATGTGGAAAAGGCATCAGTTTAGGACAAATGCATCAAATCAAATGTTCATCGGGCACCGAGAGAGACAAAAACCAGAGAGAAAGGCAGAAGGAAATAGGGGAAAAAAAGCTAAATACAGACATCCTTGATGTCTCTCTATTCCATCCCCAACCTTTCAGTGTCGGGTAAAAATGTCAGTGTAAATAAATGTTCGAGAATCGACCCACAGAAGAAGAAACAAAATAACAGAAAACTGCTAAAACCCAGGATCGAACCAGGGACCTTTACATTTTCTGTTGAACGCTCGCCCAATCGAGCTGTTTCAGCCCCACTCTAAACTGGCCTTTGGGTCATCCTCTTGGAATAAAATATAACCCCGGGTGGAATTGCCCCTCCCGCTCATTCCTCACTTCGGGAGAATGAGACCGACCATCAAGGAGAGATTTTCTGATCCTGTCGTTGAATCTCATTTATATTAAACATTCCTTGAACTCTCTGCCGGGGGGATTCAGAGCTGGGGTTCGCCATGAACCAGCTTCCCCTCAATTCCCAGCTTTATCAGTGAATCGACCAATGAACGCTCGAGAGAGCTCAGGTTATATTAATAATAAAAACAGAAAATGCGGGAAACACTCAGCAGGTCAGGCAGCATCTGTGGCGAGAGAAACATCCTTTCAGGCCGATGACATTTCATCAGAACTCTCTCCACAGATGCTGCCTGACCTGCTGAGTATTTCCAGCATTTTCTGTTTTTATTTCAGATTTCCAGCATCTGCAGTATTTTGCTTTTGTTTTACAGCTTGTATTAATGTTCTGCTGATGATATCTTAATATTATCTTATTTTTGGCCACTTTAATTAATTCACGGACAAATTCTTCCATCATCCCTTCTCCAACATCGCTTCTCTCTCTCATTCATTCTTTTCTCCTTTCAATTCAGAAGAGGGCGGGAATCAGAGCTCACCCCCCGAACCCTCCGCACACAGACCTCCGTCTACCACCCCGTGTGATCCAAGAGACAATTCAATACATTACACTC
This sequence comes from Heptranchias perlo, assembly GCF_035084215.1. Lineage (NCBI taxonomy): Eukaryota > Metazoa > Chordata > Chondrichthyes > Hexanchiformes > Hexanchidae > Heptranchias > Heptranchias perlo. The sequence continues at coordinate 10,519,356 of NC_090359.1, forward strand.
TGTATAAACACTGAAACCTGACACACCAGGGGAGATCGCACGGTGTTGCACACGGAGTGAAATAAACTGAAGTGTTTATAAAAAGTTACAGATCACAATACGTGTCTCTGTCTCTCTCCGCCATCCCGGCCTGTGCTCTGTTATCCGTTCTCACCCAATGTGTTACTGGTAATTTTGTGGAAGTGCATGACGGGATACTTGACCATATTAACTCTTTATTAACTCACATGATAGGATTAGCCACAAACACAAAGTAAGCACAATTGTGTAATTGCGTTTGAGCCTTGGTATGTTGATAATTAGGCCTAGCACAGCCTGGCCTTCCTTGAGAGAAGGACAGAATATAATAATAATAGAGTTGATGAATGGCCATGAAGCCTTGAGACTGGCTCCAGCCTTACTGATAACAAGGAACAGGAATGCAGAGAGAAAGAAAATAGCTGACATCTGCTCAGGCCGACGTGATGGCTATGGATGTTCGGCGGCTGGCTCACTACTTGATTGACCAACTACCTGAGCCAATAAAGAATGTACGTGTACGCCCATATTCTGTAACAGGTGGGCGTTGCCTCATGAATTGTATAAACATGAACTGATTCATTGACTCGGCGAAGTTGCACCCTCAACCATTGTTTGAGGTGCACATCCACTTGTATACAAGTTGGGGTTCAATAAAGTTTCACCTTGTACTACTTGTTTGGGTGTTAATGCATTTGTATAGTGTTAAGTTTCGACAGTTTTCATCAACATCTTTGAATGTGGCAGCACAAGTTGGTGAAACCGTTAAAACAGCATCCGGTTCCTTGGCTTAATAATAGAGAAATAGAGTACAAAAGCAAGGAAGTTATGTTAAACGTTTATAAATCATTGTTCAGGCCTCATCTGAAGTATTGTGTCCAATTCTGGGCACTATAACTTATTAAGGATGTCAAGGTCTTGGAGAGGATGGAGAGGAGATTTCCCAGAATTATACCAGGGATGGGGTTTAGTTGTGTGGAGAGACTCGAGAACCTGGGATTGTTCTGCTTCGAGCAATGAAGGTTAAGGGTAGAAGTAATCCACGTGTTCAAAATTAAGAGGGGTTTTGATCGAGTGAATAAGGAGAAACTTCACCCACTGGCGGGAGGGTCGGCAACCAACGGACGCAGATTTAAGATAATTGGCAAAAGTACTAGAGGGAAATAAGCAGGTTTTTTTACACAGCAAATTGTTATGATCTGGAACGCACTGCCTTAAAGGATGGTGGAGCTCGATTCAATCGTAACTTTAAAAGGAGAATTGGATAAATACTTGAGTATCTCCCCACAGATACTACCTGACCTGCTGAGTGTTGCCAGCAGATTCTGGGTTTATTTTTGTGCTTTCACTATCGCAGTTTTCCTGACAACCTGCAACTTGCCTCAAGGGCGCAGCTTCAAGCACAACTTTCTTGTGCTCTTCTCACACACAAGATCACACTTCACTTTCCAACACACGCGCTTTAAAATCTGCCGTTTCCGCACACAGCGTCCTGCGCCACGAGATTTTGAAAGACCTTCCGCTCATGGCCTGTAATCGCTCCTTTTTCCCCACAGGCGCTCTTTACATTTATCCTATACTCGATTCAACCGCACGTTTCAACAGAACTATTAAGATCAAGGCGGAACACTTCCGATCTTACTGCACCGCCCCAACTTGCCAAATGTGCACCTTTCAACCGCCATTCGCAGCTCTGCAGCGCTGCCCGTCACTCACGCACATCAACTGCTGAGAGAAAAGAGCCAACAAACATCAAAACAAAAACCAGTTCTTCAGTTACCATCCCCTGGATCACAAGATTCCCCAAGTAAATTTCGTGAACATTCGGGCGGCTGTCTTTCCAGAGACCAGCCCTGCTTTCGTCGTGTTTGCCTGTCGAGCGGTCACGCAGATCGAAATGTGTCGACTGGTTTCAAGGCACAAATGAACATTGGTGCGAATGGGACATGTGCCCAATAGAAACAGCGGTCGGAGCAGAACAAACTTAAAGGAGTGAGATCGTGAAAGTGAATGTTAGAGTCGGCAATGGAGCAGGAAAGTGTCCATGAAATGGAAGGAGGAAAGGAAAGGCGGCCTATTGACTGTGGAAGGAAGAAAAAGCTGGGAGAAGAGGCGGGTTTGAACTGTGGAACATCAAGTACAGGCATGTGAGAGTGCTGGGATTTGACGGAATTGAAAGGTTTTCACCAAAACATTTTTCTTTCATGTTCTGAAGATTGATTTCTTGCTGCATTCTCTCAGCACATGTGGCGAAGGAAAAAATCGGTAAATGAAACTCTGTGGAGACTCGGATTCGCTCCGATGTTACTGCGACCACAACGCAGAGTGTGAACCACAAAACGATCACGACGCAGCACGTGAGGTGTGGCAGTTGTGCCCCAACAACATTAATGGCACGCATGACACTGCTGAGAAAAGAAAGATTTTGGTGATGAGGCTAAAATGTTCAACAGCTCAGATTATGGCAGCGCAGAGACTGGAGCCTAAATCCAGCGCCGCAGACCGCTCGGCCACGCTGCCGCTTCACAAGGGTGTTGTCCAGAATCTCGGAACTGGTGATTGAAAAGCGGCTTTCCGACTCTGACCTTTGAGTCCAAGATTTTTGCCTTGAAAGAATCTAATAAAAGGGCTTTCTTTGCACTGTTCTTGCGACCAGGTGGCTGAGTGGTTGAGGTGATGGACTGCTAATCCATTGAGCTTTGCCAGCATGGTTTTGTATCCCAGCCGCGCCATTACTGCCTTTTTTTAATCGTTCATGGGATGTGGGCGTCGCTGGCGAGGCCACCATTTATTGCCCATCCCGAATTGCCCTTGAGAAGGTGGTGGTGAGCCGCCTTCTTGAACTGTTGCAGTCCATGTGGTGAAGGTTCTCCCACAGTGCTGTTAGGTAGGGAGTTCCAGGATTTTGACCCAGCGACGATGAAGGAACGGTGATATATTTCCAAGTCGGGATGGTGTGTGACTTGGAGGGGAACGTGCAGGTGGTGTTGTTCCCATGTGCCTGCTGCCCTTGTCCTTCTATATGTTAGAGGTCGTGGGTTTGGGAGGTGCTGTCGAAGAAGCCTTGGCGAGTTGCTGCAGTGCATCCTGTGGATGGTACACACTGCAGCCACAGTGCGCTGGTGGTGAAGGGAGTGAATGTTTAGGGTGGTGGATGGGGTGCCGAACAAGTGGGCTACTTTGTCCTGGATGGTGTCGAGCTTCTTGAGTGTTGTTGGAGCTGCACTCCTGACTTGTGCCTTGTCGATGGTGAAAAGGCTTTGGGGAGTCCGGAGGTGGGTCACTCACCACAGAATACCCAGCTTCTGGCCTACTCGTGTCGCCACAGTATTTATATGGCTGGTCCAGTTAAGTTTCTGGTCAATGGTGACACCCAGGATGTTGATGGTGGGGGATTCGGCGATGGTAGTGCCGTTGAATGTCAAGGGGAGGTGGTCAGACTCTCTCTTGTTGGAGATTGTCATTGCCTGGCAATTGTCTGGCATGAATGTTACTTGCCACTTATGAGCCCAAGCCTGGATATTGTCCAGGTCTTGCTGCATGTGGGCACGGACTGCTTCTTATCTGTGGGGTTGCGAATGGAACTGAACACTGCGCAATCATTAGCAAACATCCCCATTTCTGATCTTATGATGGGGGAAAGGTCATTGATGAAGCAGCTGAATATGGTTGGGCCAAAGACACTGCCCTGAGGAACTCCTGCAGCAATGTCCTGGGGCTGAGATGATTGGCCTCCAACAACCACTACCATCTTCTTTTGTGCTCCTTCTCACTCCAGCCACTGGAGAGTTTTCCACTGAAGCGGCAGCTGAACGGATGGTCTCAATCTTTGTGACAAAATAGTCCAGGAGCTCCTCGCAAATTTTGTGGTGAGGGTGGAGGAGGCAGGGGGTGCAAGAAGTCGGTTTGTGGTCGAGAAGAGATACCGGGGGTATCTATGGATTGCTGGATAATCCTGGAATAATGAGCAGTTTTCTGTCTCTCTCTGTTTCGGGCTGGTGAATTAGCCCGGGTCTGTTCACAGAGCGATTCTGCGTTTTATTTCTTCCTCATTATTGTGGTTCTGATATCGAGGTGAGGATTTTAAAATCTGCTCGGAGATCAGTGAAATTAAATCGTAGAAAGTGAAAAAGTCCGAGTCAGTTTTTCACTGCATTTTCTTCATTCGATGTTGCTCATAAATGAAAGTGAAGCTTCGAAAGGCAGACCTTCCCGTCGGGGAATTGACCCCAGTCTCAAGGGTGAGAGACACTGATACTCACCACGATACGAACGAGGAACTGGAGCCGGAAGGGCATGTACGTTCACCACAGATGCTTCACGTTTCAGTAAATCTGTTTGAGCTATTCTTTTCGTGACAGTTTCTTTAACTTTCCACGGACCACTGTTGAAAGAAGAATTACCGACCACTTTTCCATCTCATGTTGGATCATGATGTGGGGAGTGCGGGAGAGAGTGAGACAGAGAAAGACCGACTCAAGAAAACAAAGAAAATATGAGGCACATACACAGACAGATAGACACAGACACTCATACACATGGAGTGACTCAGAAATATGGAGAGACAGAACATGGATAATTTGGCTGATTTTTGTTCTATTTCTGTGGTAGATTTCGAGAAATCTCACAGATCAATTAAAATGAGCATAAAACTCGAGGTGTTGAATGCCGTGGAATTTTAATTCACTTCAGAATTATTAATTCTACAAGAAACTTGTTGAATTTTGAAACGCAGAGATGAACACGTTGATAAATGACGGGATCTGAAGTCTGTCAGATTTGAACCTGCGCGAGGGAAATGAATGAAATTTTAATCTGTCACCTGAACCACGAGTCAGTTAAAATCACAATTGCTTTGCATCCAGTCCTCAAATAGTCTCCGTACATTAATATTCTGAAAGTGACAATCACCCGTTTTTTTTCCCGGTAGTTTTTTTTTGGGAAGAAGCTCGGCGAAGACATAAAATTAAAAGTTGGCGTCTTTTCAATGCTTCCTCCCCGTCGGGGAATGAAACCCCGGACTGAGGCGGGGCAACTCACCACGATAAGAGAGAAAGAAAGAACGAAAGAAAGACAGAGTCAGTTGTCGTTGTCCAACAAAGAGAAGTAAATGTAAAAGGTTCTTTCAAGAGTGGCCCGTGGAAAATGAAACACACTGTCATCAAATAAATAGTTAAAAGAAATGCACTGATACATGAAGCATGTCTAACACCATCTGGGATGAGTGCACGGTGGGTGCAGCAGTTCCTCGTTAGTAAGAGCGGTGAGCATCCCCGCCTGTCACGCGGGCGACCGGGGTTCAATTCGCCGACGGGGGGATGAAACTTCCGCCGCCTTTTCTCTCATTCATTTCCAATATTGGATGCGGAATGGACAGTGCAAAACTGATTCGGAGTTTCCCACTTTCCCCAATTTAATTTCACTGATTTTCCAGCGGTTTTAAAATCTGCTCTCAGCTTCACTCTTCACCTCGATGTTCGACTGGCTTCTGTGATGGTGGGGATTTCGGGAGGAGGCCGAGATGGATCATCCACTCGGCACTTCTGGCTGAAGACGGTTTCTAAATCTTTGCACTCACGTGCTGGGCTTGACCATCATTGAGGATGGGGATGTTCAGAGAGCCTCTTCCCGTTAGTTGTTTAAATTATCCACCATCATTCACAAATGGGTGTGGCAGGACTGCAGAGCTTTGATCTGATCCGTTGTTTGTGGGATCGCTTAGCTCTATCAACAGCATGCTGCTTCCACTGTTTGTCAAGTAGTCCTGTGTTACTTTCAGGTTATTGGTGTGTGTGTGTGTTTATGCAGCTAGGAATGTGTGTGTTTGTGTATGTGTGAATATGACTATGTCTGTCTCACTTGTTATATGCGTTTCTGAGTGTCTCTCTCTTTCTTTCTATCTGTCACTTTTTCCCTGCTCCCCAAATAATTTTTCTCTGGACCTTGACGAATAAAGAGATAGAAAGTAAGTCTTCTTTCAACAGTGGCATGTGGAAAGTTAAACAAATTGTCATCAAAGAAGTAGTTAAAATAGATTCACTGAAACGTGCATCCTTTTCATTGCTGTATGTGAGATCTGCGCCTGTTCCGAGACCTGTCTCTCTCTGTTTCGGGCTGGTGACAGCGCGATTCTGCGTTTTATTTCTTGCCCATCATTGTGGTTCTCACATCGAGCTGAAGCGTGAGGCAGAGAGCAGATATTTAAAATCGCTGTGAAATCAAATTGCAGAAGTGGGAAAGGCCGAGTCAGTTTTTCATTGTATTTTCAACATCCAATATTTCAGATAAATGAAAGTGAAGCTTCGAAAGCAGCAATAACCTCCTCGTCGGGGAATTGAACCCCGGTCTCCCGCGTGACAGGCGGGGATACTCACCACTATACTAACGAGGAATTGTTACAGGTTTTGATCGTACATTCACCACAGATGCTTCACGTTTCAGTGAATCTGTTTGAATTATTCATTTGATGACAGTTTGTTTCACTTTCCACGGACCACTGTTGAATGAAAAATTACCGACCATTTTTCCATCTCATGTTGGATCATGATGTGGGTAACGCGGGAGAGAGTGAGACAGAAAGAGACAGATCTTCTCAGGAAAATATAGAAAATATGAGGCACATACACAGACAGACACAGAGAAACAGATGCACAGAGATTGACTCAGAAATACTGAGAGTCAGAATTTGGATAATTTGGCTGATTTTTGTTCCATTTCTGTCGTAGATTTCGTGAAATCTTGCAGATCAATTAAAATGAGCATAAAACTCGAGGTACTCAATGCTGTGGAATTTTAATTCACTTCAGAATTATTAATTCTACAAGAAACTTGTTGAATTTTGAAATGCAGAGATGAAACAGGTTGATGAATGACGGGATTTGAAGTCTGTCAGATTTGAAGCTGCGCGGGGGAAATGAATGAATTTCTAATCTGTCACCTTAACCGCCAGTTCGTAAAAATCTCAATTGCTCTGCATCCAGTCCTCAAATAGTCTCTTAATTATCCACCAGCATTCACAAATGGGTGTGGCAGGACTGCAGAGCTTTGATCTGATCCGTTGTTTGTGGGATCGCTGAGCTCTCTCTGCAGCATGCTGCTTCCACTGTTTGTCAAGTCGTCCTGTGTTACTTTCATGTTATTGGTGTGTGTATGTTGGTCTGTATATGTCTGTGTGTGAGTGTTTATGTAGCTTGAATGTGGGCCTCCAATTTTACAGCTTTTTTATTTTAACCTCTTGGGGCCGGGATTCCTGGGCCTTCTCCTTCACACCACATGAGAGGAGGCGAGAATGCCCGAAACAGCAGGTAAGTGCCTTTATAGCACAGCTGGTGGCCCGGAGGAGCAGGAGTGCTTTCCGCAGGCCCAACAAGCCAACCTGCCGTGATCCCATACAGATGATCGGCCGACCCCCTCCAAATCTCCGACACCCCTGCACGAACTACGAACCCCATGATCTCCGACCCCTGCAATGACTCCCGAATCCGACCCCCGATGACTGAGCCCTCCCTCCGATGACTGACCCACCCATGACCTCATGACCCCGTGACCCCCCTCCCCGATAAAATCAAGCCCAATGAGTTTGATTCCCGTTGTGTTATCTCTCTGTCGGTTTGCTAATAAACGTTTAACTCGCGGCCTGTTCCCGTCAATGGTCACAAGTAGTAACAGACAGAGCGGGTCTGACCGCCCCGAGATGTGGAAAAGACATCAGTTTGGGACAAATGCCTCAAATCAAATGGTCTCCCGGCTCCGAGAGAGACAAATTCCAGAGAATAAGGCAGAAGAGAAAAGAGAAATAAAAGCTCAATAAAGACGCTATCAATATTTCCCATTCTTGATGCCTGTCTATTTCTTCCCCAACCTTTCTGTACCGGTTAAAATTTCAGTGTAAATAAATGCGAGAATCGACTCAAAGAACGAGAACAAAGCAACAAAAATTGCCGAACACAGAATCAAACCCAGAGACCTTTCGATCTTCAATCTCACGCTCTCCAAACTCAACTATTTCGGCTCCACAGTAAATTGGACTTTGTGACATCACCTTGGACAAAGATATAAACCGGGTGGAATTTCCCCTCCCGCTCATTCCTCACTCTGGGGGAATGGGACCCGGTCAGATCTCGGAGCTCAGGTTATGTTAATGTTCAGCTGATGATATCTGAAAATTATCTTGTGTTTGGCCTCATTTAATCAGGTTCATGGGCACTTTCTTCCCTCATCCCTTCTCCCAAATCGCTTCTTCCCTGAAGCAATGTGGTGCAGCCGTGGCCAAATTTAACAGGAAAAGCCAATTATCGCCTGCTTCCCACAGGAGAAAAAGCTCACCCTGGAGATTCATGCGGAGCAAATTCCCAAATAACGTTCTCATCTGGGATCGAACCGGGGACTTTTCGCGTGTGAGATAAATGTGATAACCGCTCCACTCCAGAAACCATTGCTCAATTTATCGCATCGTGTGGCTTCTCTGTTAAACAACATCTGTCCCACACTAAAGGCTCTCAATCCTTCTCTTTCACAAACATTTCACTGATCAAAACTTCACAAGTCACACAGGAAAAAGTCTTCATTTCAAAATCATTAAACTCCCGAAGGAGCTGCGGGAACAGATTGAACGGTGCAACTGAGTACAGAGATACAGAGAGACACCAGCAGAGGGAGGTAGAGAGCGGTGTAACTGAGTACAGAGATGTGGAGATGCCGGTGATGGACTGGGGTTGACAATTGTAAACAATTTTACAACACCAAGTTATAGTCCAGCAATTTTATTTTAAATTCACAAGCTTGTGAATTTAAAATAAAATTGCTGGACTATAACATGGTGTTGTAAAATTGTTTACAATTGAGTACAGAGATACAGAGAGACACCAGCAGAGGGAGGTAGAGAGCGGTGCAACTGAGTACAGAGATGCAGAGAGACACCAGCAGAGGGAGGTAGAGAGCGGTGTAACTGAGTACAGAGATACAGAGAGACACCAGCAGAGGGAGGTAGAGAGCGGTGTAACTGAGTACAGAGATACAGAGAGACACCAGCAGAGGGAGGTAGAGAGCGGTGTAACTGAGTACAGAGATACAGAGAGACACCAGCAGAGGGAGGTAGAGAGCGGTGTAACTGAGTACAGAGATACAGAGAGACACCAGCAGAGGGAGGTAGAGAGCGGTGTAACTGAGTACAGAGATACAGAGAGACACCAGCAGAGGGAGGTAGAGAGCGGTGTAACTGAGTACAGAGATACAGAGAGACACCAGCAGAGGGAGGTAGAGAGCGGTGTAACTGAGTACAGAGATACAGAGAGACACCAGCAGAGGGAGGTAGAGAGCGGTGTAACTGAGAACAGAGAAATGCAGAGAATCTGACAACACCAGGTTATTGTCCAACAATTTTCTTTGAAAATGACAGCTTTCGGAGGCTTTCTCCTTCGTCAGGTGAGACACCAGCAGAGGGAGGTAGAGAGCGGTGTAACTGAGTGCAGAGAAAGAGAGAGACACCAGCAGACTGTGCAGCAAAGCAACCTTTTATTTGAAATCTGAGGCGATATCGAAACTGCACAGAGTAGAGGAAGCATTACTGTGTATCTAACCCGTGTTGTACCTGCCCTGGGAATGTTTGATTTGACAGTGTAGAGGAAGCTTCATTCTGCATATAACCCATGCTGTACCTGTCCTGCGAGTGTTTGATGGGGCAGTTCAGAGTGAACTTTAATCAGTCTCTCCACATAACTGAAGTCCCTCATCCCTGGCACCATTCTAGTAAATCACCTCTGCACCCTCTCTAAGGCCTTGACATCTTTCCCAATGTTTGGTGTCCAGAATTGAACACAATACTCCAGCTGAGGCCCAACCAGTGTTTTATAAAGGTTTAGTATCAATTCCTTGCTTTTGTATTCTGTGCCTCAATTAATAAAGCCAAGGGCTCCATTTGCTTTTTTAAACAGCCTTCTCAACTTATCCTGCCACCTTCAAAGATTTGTGTACATACACCTCCAGGTCTCTCTATTCCTGCACTCCCTTTAAATTTGCACCATTTACTTTTTATTTTCTCTCCTCATTCTTTCTACCATAATGTATCACTTCACAATTCTCTGCATTAAATTTCATCTGCCATGTTTCTGCCCATTTCACCAGTCTGTCTCTGTCCTCCTGAAGTCTGTTACTATCCTCAACATTGTTTATTACATTTCTGAGTTTCGTGTCATGTGCAAACTTTGAAATTATACCCTGTACTCACAAGTCCCAGTCATTAATATATATCAAAAAGAGCAGTGGTCCTAATATCGAGCCCTGGGGGACACCACTGTATACTTGCCTCCAGTCTGAAAATCAACTGTTCACCACTACTTTCTGTTTTCTGCCCCTTAGCCAAATTTGTATCCACGCTGCCATTGTCCGTTTAATCCCATGGGCTTCAATTTTGCCAACAAGTCTATTATGTGATACTTTATCCTCCCTTAATCTCTCACTGCATAGAAACTCCCCGACCCATATTCATGGCCAGTCCCTCGACCTTGCCATCTCACGTGGCCTCTCTACTCCCGATCGTGTCAATCATGGATAAGGCCATCTCTGATCACTTCCTTGTATCCCTCTCCACCCACATAGAATCATAGAATCATAGAAACGTTACAGCACGGAAGGAGGCCATTTGGCCCATCGAGTCCATACCGGCTCTATGCAAGATCAATCCAGCTAGTCCCACTCCCTCAATGCACATCACAGAATGAACTCAGGAATCCCACGCCACTTTCTATGAGCGGTAACAGGCTGCGGTTATGGTGCAGACCGGGACCCAGGGCTGAGGCTGTGGTCATCAGTTACTCTGGGAGTGGCACAGTCTGGTTCATGACGAGCCAACGGTGAGAGTAACCCCAGGGAGTCAGGCTGGTGTTTAGAAGGGTGTGGGTTCCAGCTCCCGTTCCAGGACTGGGACACATGATCCAGACTGACTGTGTCGTTCTGAGAGGGAGCTGCATCGTGAGAGGTGCTGTCCTTTGAATGAGGTGTTAAGTGGTAATTTGTGAAGAGCAGGGAGTTCTCCCGGTGTCCTGGCCAATATTCTTTCCCCAACCATCAGCACCCAACAAACAGGAGGTCTGCTCAATATAGCATCACTGTTTGTGGGATCTTGCTGTACACAACTTGGCTGCTACGTTCTCTTATAAAACGATAGTGACTGAACTTCTAGTGAAGTGCGTTGGGATGTCCTGAGGATGTGAAAGGTGCTATACAAATGCAAGTTCCTTGTTTCTCACAGTGGGCCGTGTCTCTTTCCTTGTCTCATTGAGACTCTCAGTTAATTGGTCCGTTCTCTCCGCAGATGGGGCCCGACCCGCTGAGTGTTTCCAGATTGTTCTGTGCGTGTTTCACTCAGACTCGGGCTTTACAGTAAATAATAAAAGGACTGCAGTCAGACACTTGGCCATGAGCTGCTGAGTGACCTGTCGGGGCATTATTGCTTGCTTCCCTTCAGCTTGTGGGACTGGGTTTTTGGTGCACTGTCCCTTCAAGTGCTGTGGTCTGCCTCATTTCTCAGTGTGATGCGAATTCAGAAGCAGCAGCCACAGCCCGGACTGCAGGCAAATTGGGAGGCTGGGTCTCAAAGTTCACTATTCCCACACCGGGAGTCGAACCCGGGCCACCTGGGTGAAAACCAGGAATCCTCACCGCTAGACCATATGGAAACTGAAAAAACAACTAGCAAGAAGGGCACTGAGACTACAACCGGAAAGTTAATGGACGATTCAAAGGAGGTATTCACAATTATGAAAGGTATTGACAGAGTATTTAAGGAGAAATTGTTTCCAGTGATGGAAGGGTTAATAACCAGAAGAGAAAGATTTAAGGTAAATTGAAAGACAGTCATGGGGGGTGTGACTGAGATTGAGACCATTCATTCAGCTGCCTCTGCAGCTCCCCTCCCTTCCCCGAGCCCACCAAGTTTCTCTCCTATCTCCCCTCATGCCCTCTCTGAGCTCTCTTGACCATGAGACCCACCTCCTGCTCCCTCGACCCTATTCCCACCAAACTGCTGACCCCCCAACCTCCCTTCCTGGCCCCATGTTAGCTGACATTGTTAATGGTCTCCTCTCCTCAGGCACGGTCCACCTCCCGATCAAATCTTCCATCATCACCCTCCTTCATAAAAGACCCACCCTTGACCCCTGTGTCCTTGCAAACTACCACCCCATCTCCCACCTCCCTTTCCTCTTCAAAGTGTTGTCGCCTCCCAAATCCATGTCCATCTTTCCCACAACACCATGTTTGAATCCCTCCAATCAGGTTTCCACTCCTGCCACAGTACTGAAACGGCCCTTGTCAAAGTCACAAATGACATCCTCTGTGACTGTGTAGAGGGAGATTTAATCTTGATCTAACCCTTGATGCACCTGTCCCCGGAGTGTTTGATGGCACAGTGTAGAGTGAGCTTTACTCTGCCATGTACTATACAGTATCAGTCTGTGATGGAGCAGAGCCCTGCTCTTTAATAGAAATCATTCTTTCGATGAGCCACTGAGCCCCTAAAGCAGCCTCCGAGACCCAAAGTGTGATTTCCATCCCACAGTTCCAGCAGTTAGCGAGGGCTGGGCCACGTTAACAGCAGCTCTCTGTTCCTGGTCTGGAGCTGAGGTGTTGTGTATTGTCCCTGACACAGGGACCAGACGGTGAGCTGCTGGCTCCTATTGTTCTGGGATCATTCCCTGCTGCTCTGTTCTCACCTCTTCACTGGGTCTCAGATTATTACCAGCCATCTTCCTGATCAATAAACAATCGCCAGTCTGACCGCGGAGATTTGAAATGTGTGAAACATTTCATGTGTCTCATCCCTCTCCCTGGACACAAATAAATAGGCCGTCATGAAATGTTCACAGTCCATTTCTTGAGCCTTCTCCTCCTTAGAAGAATCTTTTAAACTCCTTGCTAAAGTGACCATTGATCTTAATGTCCTGTTTTGCGGTATGTTCTAGATTGTTCCAGGTCAGCATTGTAATAATTTGGGGTAGTTGAAAAGTGGGATCATTATATTAAATCAAGATATTTATCACAGCCCCGCCCCCCAAACATTCAAACCACCGTTCAGGAGGAGAACCCCTCTGCTCGCTGACCGACATTGGCACCCAGTTCACCAACATCTCAAAATTTAAATTCTCATCTTCCTGTTCAAATCCCTCCATGACCTCGCCCCTCCCTATCTCTGCAACCTCCTCCACCCCGACAACCCTCCGAGATCTCTGAGCTCCTCCAATTCAGGCCTCTTGCGCATCCACGATTTTCATCGCTCCACCATTGGCGGCCGTGCCTTCAACCGACTGGGCCCAAAGCTCTGGATTTCCCTCCATAAACCTCCCCGCCTCTCGACCTCTCTCTCCTCCCTTAAGACACTTAAAACCTACCTCACCTGTCCCAATATCTCCTTATGTGGCTCCGTGTCACATTTTGTTTGATAATCGCTCCTGTGAAGCGCCTTGGGACGTTTTACTCCGTTAAAGGCGCGATATAAATGCAAGTTGTTGTTGTTGTTGGGGTGGAGAAAGGGTTTTCTTTCTTTTTATGACTCTTTTCTATCTCTCTATTTCTTTCCTTTCTCGGACTCTGTTTTCCGGGTCTGTTTACTGACACACATTACAATCTGTGTCACTCGGTGTCTAACAATGTGAGGCAATGTGTTTTATTCCCGCTGTGTTATCTCTCTGGCGGTTTGCTGATAAATGTTTAACTCGCGGCCTGTTCCCGTTAATGGTCACAAGCAGTAACAGACAGACAGAGCATGTCTGACCGCCCTGAGATGTGGAAAAGGCATCAGTTTAGGACAAATGCATCAAATCAAATGTTCATCGAGCACCGAGAGAGACAAAATCCAGAGAGAAAGGCAGAAGGAAATAGAGAAATAAAAGCTAAATACAGACATCCTTGATGTCTCTTCATTTCATCCCCAACCGTTCAGTGTCAGGTAAAAATGTCAGTGTGAAGAAATGTTCGAGAATCGACCCAAAGAAGAAACAAAATAATCTAAAAACTGCTGAAATCCGGAATCGAACCAGCGACCTTTAAATTTTCAATCAAACGCTCTCCCAACTGAGCTATTTCGGCCCCACATCAAACTGTGCCTTGGTTCATCCTTTTGGAATAAAATATAACCCCGGGTGGAATTGCCCCTCCCGCTCATTCCTCACTTCGGGAGAATGAGACCGACCATCAAGGAGAGATTTTCTGATCCTGTCGTTGAATCTCATTTATATTAAACATTCCTTGAACTCTCTGCCGGGGGGATTCAGAGCTGGGGTTCGCCATGAACCAGCTTCCCCTCAATTCCCAGCTTTATCAGTGAATCGACCAACAAACGCTCGACAGAGCTCAGGTTATATTAATAATAAAAACAGAAAATACGGGAAACACTCAGCAGGTCAGGCAGCATCTGTGAAGAGAGAAACATCCTTTCAGGTCAATGACCTTTCATCAGAAAAAGGAGATATTCTGTTTTTGCTTCAGATTTTCAGCATCTGCAGTATTTTGCTTTTGTTTTACAGCTTGTATTAATGTTCTGCTGATGATATCTGAATATTATCTTGTGTTTGGGCCACTTTAATCAGATTCATGGACAAATTCTTCCATCATCCCTTCTCCCACATCGCTTCTCTCTCTCATTCATTCTTTTCTCCTTTCAATCCAGAAGAGGGCGGGAATCAGAGCTCACCCCCCGAACCCTCCGCACACAGACCCCCGTCTACCACCCCGTGTGATCCAAGAGACAATTCAATACATTACACTCTGTATAAACACAGAAAGCTGACACACCAGGGGAGATCGCACGGTGTTGGACACGGAGTGAAATAAACTGAAGTGTTTATAAAAAGGGACAGATCACAACACGTGTCTCTGTCTCTCTCCGCCATCCCGGCCTGTGCTGAGTGAGCTGATCTCAACTGGTGTGGTACTGAGTCCCACACAGAGCAGGATGGGCACATGTTCAATCTCCAGCCTGTACTGAGTTAGCTGATCTCACGAGGTGTGCTACTGAGCCCCGGAGCAAGAAAAGCCGAGGCTCAGTCCTCGGCCTGAGCTAAGTTACCTGGATTCACCCGTGTGGTACTGAGCCCCACAGGGCAAGTTGGATCCCCGGCCTGTGATATGTTAGTTCATCTCACTATAATTTATTAAGGAGGTCAAGGTCTTGGAGAGGATGGAGAGGAGATTTTCAGAATTATACCAGGGATGGGGTTTAGTTGTGTGGAGAGACTCGAGAACCTGGGATTGTTCTGCTTCGAGCAATGAAGGTTCAGGGTAGAAGTAATCCACGTGTTCAAAATTAAGAGGGGTTTTGATCGAGTAAATAAGGAGAAACTGCACGCACTGGCTAAGGTGCCTGTCTACCTCATATGTTGCAGGAAAGGATGCCCCGGAGCATGGTACATTGGCGAGACCGTGCAGACACTGCGACAACGGATGAACGGACACCGCACAACAATCGCCAGACAGGAGGGTTCCCTCCCAGTCGGGGAACACTTAGCAGTCAAGGACATTCAGCCTCCGATCTTCGGGAAAGCGTTCTCCAAGGCGGCCTTCGAGACACACGACAATGCAAAATCGTCGAGAAGAAATTGATAGCCAAGTTCCGCACCCATGAGGATGGCCTCAACCGGGATCTTGGGTTCATGTCGCGCTACATGTAACCCCACCGCGGGGGGCGGGGGGGAAGAGAAAAAAAAAAGTTATCTGTTTTTAATACAACTGGCCATTCTTTGTCTCTCTCTCTGTCTCTTTTTTCCCCCGGGATGAGGGGGCGGACATATGAGGAGAGGTTGAGTAGATTGGGACTCTACTCATTGGAGTTCAGAAGAATGAGAGGCGATCTTATTGAAACATATAAGATTGTGAAGGGGCTTGATCGGGTGGATGCGGTAGGGATGTTCCCAAGGATGGGTGAAACTAGAACGAGGGGGCACAATCTTAGCATAAGGGGCTGCTCTTTCAAAACTGAGATGAGGAGAAACTTCTTCACTCAGAGGGTGGTAGGTCTGTGGAATTTGCTGCCCCAGGAAGCTGTGGAAGCTACATCATTAAATACATTTAAAACAGAAATAGAGAGTTTCCTAGAAGTAAAGGGAATTAGGGGTTATGGGGAGCGGACAGGAAATTGGATATGAATTTAGATTTGAGGTTAGGATCAGATCAGCCATGATCTTATTGAATGGCGGAGCAGGCTCGAGGGGCCGATTGGCCTCCTCCTGCTCCTATTTCTTATGTTCTTATGTCTTTGTAATCTGACCGCTTGCGTATTCAGTGGTCTTGGGTGTAATGTTCCCCTGTCTGAACACCATCCATGCAGAGGTGTGATAACAGGCAGTTGGAAAGATTATCTGTAATCGCCAGGCATTGTTCTGTTACTATACATGCGGAGCTTTTATGGAAACCTTCACACACCTGACGAAGGAGGAAAGCTCCGAAAGCTTGTGATTTTCAATTAAAACTGTTGGACTATAACCTGGTGTTGTAAGATTCCTTACATTTGTCCACCCCAGTCCATCACCGGCATCTCCACATCATATATTCTTTCAGTTCTGGTATCATACTTGTGAATCTTTTTTGCATCCTCTCCAATGCCTCTATATCCTTTCTATAATATGGAGACCAGAACTGTGACCAGTACTCCATGTGTTCGATAAGCGTTTAACATAACTTCTCAGCTTTTGAATTCTTTCCCTCTAGAGATGAACCCCAGTGCTTGATTTGCCTTTTTATGGCCTTATTAATCTGCGTCACTACTTTTAGTCATTTGTGTATCTGTACCCCTAGACCATTTGGTCCTCCATCCAATTTGGACTTTTATTATCCAAGTAGTGTGAGGCCTCCTTATTCTTCCTACTGGTAGATGCCAGTGTTGTCGATGTAGTGGAACAGCTTGGCTGGTTCTGCAACACGTTTTCAGCTGGGATGTTGTTGGGGCACATAGTTTTACTGTGTCCAGTGCGTTCATCCGTGACTTGATATCTTGTTGAGTGAATCGAATTGGCTGAAGACTGGCATTTGTGATGGTGGGGACCTCAGGAGGAGGCTGAGAAGGATCATCCCTTTGGTGCTTCTTGCTGAAGATGGCTGCGAACACTTCAGCCTTGTCTTTTGCACTCACATACTGCGCTCCACCACCTTTGAGGATGGGGATGTTCAGGGAGCCTCTGCGTCCCGATAATTTCTTAATTCTCCGCCACCATTTTTGACTGGATATGGCAGGACTGCAGAATTTGGACCAGATACGTTGGTTATGGGATCATTTAGCTCTGTCTATCGCCTACTGATTCCGCTGTTTAGCATGTAGTCCTGTGTTGAAGCTTCACCAGGTTGACATCTCATTTTCAGCTACACCTGATGCTGATCCAGAGATGCACTTCTACACTACTCATTGAACCAGGGTTGGCTTGATGGTGATGGAGGAGTGAGAGATATGCCGGGACATGAGGTTACGGATTGTGGTGGATTAAAATTCTGCTGCTGCCAATGGCAAAACAGTGCCTCGTGAATGCCCAGTTATGAGCTGCTAGATCTGTTCTTAATCTTTCCTATTTAGCAAGTTGAGAATGTCACATGACACGATGGAGGGCTTCCTCGTTGGGACCTGGTCTCCACAAGGACTGTGCGGTGGTCACTCCCACCAATACTGTCATGAACAGATGCATTGGTGACAGGTGGATTGGTGAGGACGGTGTCAAGTAGATTGTTACCTTATGTTGTTTCTGTCACTCACTGTCACAAGCCCAGTCTAGTAGCTATATCCTTCAGGATTCTGCCAGCTCTGTCAATGGTGGTTTTACTGAGCCACTTTTGTTGACTGACATTGAAATCCCCACCCAAAGTATATTCTGTGCTTCCTCCAAGTGGTGTTCAACATGGAGGAGAACTGATTCATCAGTTGAGGCGAGGTGATAGGTGATAGTCAGCAAGAGGTTTTCTTGCCCATGTTTGACCTGAGGCCTTGAGACTTCATGTGGTCCAGACTCAATGTTGAAGAATTCCAGGGTCACTCGCACCACACTGTATATCCACTTCTGGTGGGTCAGACCTGCCGGTGGGAGAGGATGTACCCAAGGATGATGATGGGACTTTTGCTGATAGCTTTGATTCTGTAGGATTGACTAGAATGTGGGACTGCTGTCCCAACTTTGGCGTCAGTCCCCAGATGTTGGAAGAGTTTTCATGGTTGACTGGGCTGGGTGTGCCTTTGTCATGTCCGAATTCGATGCTTGGGAGGCAGCCAAGTGGTCCGTCCGATTTTATTCTTCTCAGCCTTTTTTTGTAGCGGTTTGATTCAGAGGGCAGTTCATCATCACGTATAGGCCAGACCGGTAAGCACGGCAGGTTTCCTGCCCTAAACGACAATAGTGAACCACTTAGGATAACCTGACAGCTTCGTAGTCACTTTTTGTTCCAGGTTAATTTTGTTTTTTTCCATTTAAACTGAATTACAATTCACAAACTACCAGTGGCGATAGAGGGAATAGTCGGACCAGGCTGGCAATGGGAGAACAGAAAATTCAAGTAGAACTTTCACATTGGTGAACTGAGTTTCGATATTTTTTGCACGGTGTGCTTGTGGTTTCAATCTTCATTTAATATATTTAACTTAGAAATTGTGGCTCTGCCTTTGTACAATTCACTGTTCCAAAAGGTTACTCAGCTGGTCGATGTGTAATGTTCCGTCACCTTAATGAGTGTGATAGTCAAAGGTCAGATGGGACCAAAACCTGTTTGTTCAAGAGTCTGTAAGTAATATCAGCAGATATGCGATTTAATTGTCTCATGAGAGGTTTACTTAAACTATAAGTATCTCGCTGCTTTAACTTCGTTACCTGACATTGAAGTCCGCATACCTCTTTACAGCATCGAAATTAATCGTCTCCACAGAGAAATGCATGTGCCTGCAATTGCGGAGACAGAAGCAGTTTATTACCCTATTCTCGCAGCAATTGGGTTACCTGGTAGGTCATTATCAGCACGTATGGTGTAAGTTACAGAACATTGAACTATTTCAACGCTGAGTCTGGTAAACATGGAATGTTATTTTGCAAAGTTTTGTGATACAGCGAAAACTTTCATTCTTATCCCATTGGTCAATGCACCGAGGAACTCACCCTCGCTCTGTGCTGAACTGTCGAGTCTGGGGTCTAAATGTGTCCTTGGTGCTCCCTGGCCAGGCAGGGGTAAAACAGGCAGGGCGCACAGTCCTGAGTGTAATCCACTGCCTCCTGGTGAAAGCGCGCCTGTTGTGGAGATCGGGTGAGGAAGGACCGGGTGAGATTGTTGTGTTTCCCGAGGACCGATCGCCTGGGGTTCCGGAGAGCAGATTGCGGCTGTGTATCCCGGCATGAGTCAGTGTCTTCAGGATAGAAGGACAGGGAACAAACGGAATACACATCAGATAAATAAAACATGTGACAGAAACTGTCCTCCTGAGTTGAAGGTACAATCTTGTATTCCCATCAAATGTTCCTCTCAGATCGTAATTATATTCCTGCAATGACTTTACAGGATTTTTATGCATTTGATGTTTAAAGTATTGTAAGGGCTAGTTGAAAAAGGGTGACTGTAGGAATAAACGGATCATTCTCAGGTTAGCAGGCTGTAACTTGTAGGGTGTCACAAGGATCAGTGCTTGGGCCACAGCTATTTTCAATCTATATGAATGACTTAGATAAGGGACCGAGTGTAATGTATCCAAGTTTGCTGTCGATACAAAGCTCGGTGGGAAAGTAAGCTGTGAGGAGGACACAAAGAGTGAGCAAAGGGAGATGGATAGGTTAAGTGAGTGGGCAAGAAGGTGGCAGATGGAGTATAATGTGGGGAAATGTGAGGTTATTCACTTTGGTAGGAAGAATAGAAAAACAGATTTTTTTTTAAATGATAAAAAACTATTAAATGTAGATGTTCGGAGGGATTTGTGTGTCCTTGTACACAAAACACAGAAAGTTAACATGCAGTTACAGCAAGCAATTGGGAAGGCAAATGGAATGTTGGTCTTTATTGCAAGGGGTTGGAGTTCAAGAGTAAGGAAGTCTTGCTGCAATTGTGCAGGGCTTTGGTGAGACCACACCTGGATACTGTGTACAGTTTTGGTCTCCTTACCGAAGGAAGGATATACTTGTCTTCGAGGGGATGCAATGAAGAAAAGAAAGAAAGTCTTGCATTTACCTAACGCCTTTCCCGACCTGCCAAAGCGCTTTACAACCAATAAAGTACTTTTGAAGTGTGGTTGCTGTTGTAATGTAGGAAACACAGCAGCTAATTTGCTCATAGCACAATCCCACAAATAGCCATGTGATAATCACCAAATGATTTGATTTTTTAGTGATGTTGGTTGAAAGGCAATATCTACTGACAGAGCAACACCCTCAGTCTGACACTGGAAGATCGGCCGAGATTGTTGGTGCAACTTTTGTGGAGTGGGGCTTTGAACCTACCACCATTTGACTCAGAGGCGAGAGTGCTACCAACTGAATTACAGCTTATAAATAGAAGGTTCGCTCGATTAATTCCTGGGATGAGAGGGTTGTGAGGAGCGATTGAGTAGAATGGACCTATAATCTCTGGAGTTTGGGAGATTGAGAAGTGATCTCATTGAAATATGTAAGATTCTGAGAGGGCTTGACAGGGTCGAGGCTGAGAGGCTGTTTCCCCAGGCTGAAGAGTCCAGAACTAGAGAGCATTGTCTCAGGATAAGGAGTCAGATATTTAAGACTGAGATGAGGAGGAATTTCTTCACTCCAAGGGTTGTGAATCTTTGGAATTCTCTACCCCAGTAGGCTGTGGATGCTGAGTCATTGAATATATTCAAAACTGAGATCGATAGATTTTTAGATTCCAAGAAAATGAACCGGGCGGGAAAGTGGAGTTGAGGTCGAAGATCAGCCATGATCTTATTGAATGTCGGAGCAGGATCGAGGGGCTGGATGGCCTACTCCTGCTTCTATTGCTTATGTTCTTATGTACTTATGTACTAATGACTGCATGCTGCTGCCCATGTATGTTATTGTGGAGAGTGGGGGAAACCAGACTTGGCATTAATTCGAGAGGGGTTTAGCTGGAGAACATGAATGAGAGTTGGTGGTGATTTGTTCTTACATAGTGCGGCTTCTGGGATCCATCTCTTAGAATCATAGAGTAGTTACAGCACAGAGGAGGCCATTCGGCCCATCGAGCCGGTGCCGGCTCTTTGTCAGAGCAATCCAGTTAGTCCCATTTCCCCGCAGCCCTGCAATTTTCTTTCCTTTCAAGTATTTATCCAATTCCTTTTTGAAAGAATTGTGCACATATATCCCCAGATCTCTCCGTTCCTGCACCTCCTTTAGAATTGTACCATTTAGCTTATATTTCCTCTCCTTATGCTTCCTGTCAAAATGTATCACTTCGCAATTCTCTGCATTAAATTTCATCTGCCATGTCCCGCCCATTCCACCAGCCTGTTTGCCTAATTTACTGGAAATTATCTTGTCGCATTTGCTTTCAAATTTGTTGACGTCCTGCCCCGTGGACCTCCCAGTGTCGGAATCGACTGAATAAACTTAATCTCAAGGATCACAAGTGAGGACTCAGCTGTCGGGTGAGGGATCCCGGGGCCACCGTCACCCGAAAGGAACCTCCCAGAATGAGCTGCCCCTTCGGAACAGGAGGCAGAAGCCAAGGGGCAAAACCAATAAATAAACACAATCATAGCCCATGTACATCGGTTAAACTGAGAGCTCATTGATCAGCCCGGTTAGTGATTTCACTGTTTCTGTCTCTCTCTTTCTCTCAGTGAACTTGCTGGCGATTGTGATCCTGTCCCGTGGAAAGTGCGGTCTCTCCAAATGTATCACTCGCTACCTGGTGGCCATGGCGACGGCGGATCTCCTGGTGATTGTCTGTAATGTGATCTTATATCGGATTGCTCATCTTTATTGGGGGGACACTTTCCTGTTCTACACTCGTGTTTGCAGATTCATTCTCTTCCTGGCTCCGACTGCCACAGACAGTTCTGTTTGGTTAACGGTCGCTTTTACCTTTGATCGTTTTGTAGCCATTAGTTGTCAGAAGCTGAAAACAAAATATTGCACCGAGAAAACTTCACTTGTGATTATCGTGACTTTGAGCGCGCTGTTCGGTTTAAAGAACATTCCCCGGCCCTTCGTGTATGTTCCGTATCCGTATGTAACAATTAACAATATACCGTGGGGTTGCCTTGTATCATCACAGTTTTATATTCGACCCGCATGGATCGCATTTTCTTGGATTGAACAGCTGTTAACCCCGTTGCTTCCATTCTGTTTGATTTTATTGTTTAATGCTCTCACCGTCAGACGCATTTTAGTGGCCAGTCGGGCCCGAAGGAGCCTCCGGGACCTCAGCAATGGTGAGAATGACAAGGACCCTGAGATGAAGAACCGCAGAAGGTCCATCGTTTTACTTTTTGCCATATCCGGCAGTTTTATCCTGCTCTGGATGACAACGGTCGTATATTTTTTATGTTATCGAATTAAAAGCATCTTTAAACACAGATCTTTCTATAACCCTTTTGCAAACTTCGAACAAGCGGGAATTATGCTTCAGCTTCTGAGTTCCTGCACGAACACGGCCATTTACACAGTGACCCAGAGTAAGTTCAGAGAGGAGCTGCTCAATGCGATTAAATATCCGTTTACTCTAATTGGTAAATTGGTCAAATGAGGAAAACGGCTGAAGTGAAGCGGGAACTGACTCCCAACATCACAACTCAATTCCAGATCACAATTATCACCTCAATTTACCAAAGGGACTCAGCATCAGGGCCAACGATATCTCCTTTAAACACATTTGTTGTCATAAGTTAGATCAAAATTAAATTTAATAGCACCCGACATAAAATGAGCAAAAGCAACAGACAGTAACATTATCAAAACATGTTCCTGTATTCAGATCATTTTTTAAACACGTCCTCAGGGAGTCTGACCCGAAATGTAATTGTCCGGAGGAAGGGCTGTGAATTAGCGACTGGATATTAGTTTCCACACGGGGGGGACAGGGTCGGGGACACACGGGGGGGGACAGGGTCGGGGACACACGGGGGGGGACAGGGTCGGGGGACACACGGGGGGGGACAGGGTCGGGGACACACGGGGGGGGACAGGGTCGGGGACACACGGGGGGGGACAGGGTCGGGGACACACGGGGGGGGACAGGGTCGGGGACACACGGGGGGGGACAGGGTCGGGGACACACGGGGGGGGACAGGGTCGGGGACACACGGGGGGGGACAGGGTCGGGGACACACGGGGGGGGGACAGGGTCGGGGACACACGGGGGGGGGACAGGGTCGGGGACACACGGGGGGGGGACAGGGTCGGGGACACACGGGGGGGGACAGGGTCGGGGACACACGGGGGGGGACAGGGTCGGGGACACACGGGGGGGGACAGGGTCGGGGACACACGGTGGGGACAGGGTCGGGGACACACGGTGGGGACAGGGTCGGGGACACACGGTGGGGACAGGGTCGGGGACACACGGGGGGGGGACAGGGTCGGGGACACACGGGGGGGGGGACAGGGTCGGGGACACACGGGGGGGGGACAGGGTCGGGGACACACGGGGGGGGACAGAGTCGGGGACACACGGGGGGGGACAGGGTCGGGGACACACGGGGGGGACAGGGTCGGGGACACACGGGGAGACAGGGTCGGGGACACACGGGGGGGACAGGGTCGGGGACACACGGGGGGGACAGGGTCGGAGACACACGGGGGGGACAGGGTCGGGGACACACGGGGAGACAGGGTCGGGGACTGGTCTGGACTAATAATCGAGCCCGCCTACAGCATCTGTGGGGTTAATTCTCTTTTAACTATTTCTGGGCCCCCTTAAAACATTCCTGTAACTCCGTGTCTGATATTTTAACAGCCGTTGGTCCTCAATAGTCTGGGAATGACTGGTGTTGATCACAGTGAAGGAATGTTTCCACATTCAGTCGCTGTTTTTTTTAAGGGGCACAACTAATTAAACCCAAATCGTACAAAGAAGGACAAAAGAAACTAATTTAATTCAATCATTAAGTTGTTGCTGATGTCGACTGTACGGTCCAGCCCCTGCGGTGCCCACCGGTCGCGGAAAGCCTCCAGCAACCGGCGGACACCGAGTGCTCCTTCTCCAGGGCCACCTGGGGCGGACAAGGCCACGGAAGAGAGGCCGACAGTCGGAGCTACCACCCCCTCGGGCCAGGTCTAACCTGGACCTGTGGATGGCCACCTTGGCCGGGCCCGGGAACAGATCCTCCGACTGACCAGCCCTCCTCCTCACCCGGTGGCCAAAGATGAGGAGCGTGGGACTGAAGCTCAGCCAGAAGTTGTGGAGCAGCCCCTTTAAATAGTGGAACAGGGGCTGCAACCTCTCACACTCCTTGTAGACATGAAACACGGACTCATCCAGGCCGCAGAAGGTCCGTTGCTGTTTTAAAACGGCCGATTAGCCTGATATTTTTTTAATAATGACTTATGACTCAGTTAGAATAGTCAATAGAGGAATTTAACAGGAGTAGATGAAGTTTCCGTCAGTCAGAAGGGATTAACAGAGAGTAAAGCCGGGTTAGCTGGAGGCACTGCCGCAGAAGGAGAACTGAGGAATGAGTGAATGCACAGAAGGCCAGTGTTGGAGGATCAAAGAGTGTGGGACATGGAGATGGAGGCGTTTGCAGAGGTCGGACAGGCAAACCTCGGAGGGACTTATAGGGAATGTGTTGAGGGACAGGAAACCAATGGAGGTCAATGAGATCTGATCAGTGGAGCAATGGGAGGGCGGGGTATGGGGATCGGCAGGGAGGTGATCGAAGAGGAGGAGTCCAGAGATAATGCGCAAAGGAAGAGAAGTTGACAAAGCAGGAAGGGGTGAGGCCAATGTGTGTTTGGAAGAAATCCACGGCAACACCACAGCGGTTAGGGGGAGAAGGTGAATTGTACAGACAGGCAGTGAGGATTCAGAAAGTACCTTGTATGACAGTGTTACCACTCATCAGACAAGTTTCAGTCAGAGAAAGAGAAGGAGACAGGGAAAGGGAGAAAACGCCAAATACAGGGTCGGGGACACACGGGGAGACAGGGTCGGGGACACACGGGGAGACAGGGTCGGGGACACACGGGGAGACAGGGTCGGGGACACACGGGGAGACAGGGTCGGGGACACACGGGGAGACAGGGTCGGGGACACACGGGGAGACAGGGTCGGGGACACACGGGGAGACAGGGTCGGGGACACACGGGGAGACAGGGTCGGGGACACACGGGGAGACAGGGTCGGGGACACACGGGGAGACAGGGTCGGGGACACACGGGGAGACAGGGTCGGGGACACACGGGGAGACAGGGTCGGGGACACACGGGGAGACAGGGTCGGGGACACACGGGGAGACAGGGTCGGGGACACACGGGGAGACAGGGTCGGGGACACACGGGGAGACAGGGTCGGGGACACACGGGGAGACAGGGTCGGGGACACACGGGGAGACAGGGTCGGGGACACACGGGGAGACAGGGTCGGGGACACACGGGGAGACAGGGTCGGGGACACAGTTTTTTTTAAAAGTAAACATAGCTCCAGTTAGCTCAGTTCCTGCAGACAGCAAGTTGTACAAAGGGCGTTATCACTGATATATGAATAACCTTCTTTGCAACTGTGACAAATTTCAGGAGTTTGTTGGATCCCTTTTGTACAATGTGTGACTTTGCCATTAAGGGGTTGGACTGTGTAAGAAATCTCCATGTGCTGTGTTAATAAAACTCTGGTTCTGGTGTCACTGGGGACCTGCTCTCTCCTTTACTGTAAGAAATCTCCATTAAATGAATAATCTGTGAATCTAAACAGCTGAGATCATCTTAAAGAATGGTTGACCTGCAGCACGAACACAGCTGTCCGTGGGCCTGTCTCTCTGTCTCCCACCTTCCCGTTCGAGTCTCTCTCTCTCTCTCTCTGACACGGTCTGTATCTGTCTTCATCCCTCTCCATCTCCCATTGCCTATCTCACTATTCCTGTTGCCCTGCTTATTTGCCTCCAACTCCTTGCACACTAGTGTATCTCTCTTCCTCCCTGTCCCTTTCACTCGATCCGCATCCCTCTCCACCTTGCTCCCCATCTCCTATTCTCTCCCAACCGAGTTCTCACCTCTGAGTCCACCTCACTGTATTCCTACCCCTCACTCTCTCACTTCCTTTTCGTCCCTCTCTATCATGTGACTCCAGACCCACAGCAATGTGGTTGATTCTTAATTGCCCTCTGAAATGGCCTAGCAAGCCACTCAGTTGTAAAATCTCGCGACGAAAAGTCATAATAAGAATAAAACCGGACGGACCACCCGGCATCGGACCACTAGGCACCGGACACGACAACGGCAAAACACCAAGCCCAGTCGACCCTGCAAGGTCCTCCTTACTAACATCTGGGGACTTGTGCCAAAATTGGGAGAGCTGTCCCACAGACTAGTCAAGCAACAGCCTGACATAGCCATACTCACAGAATCATATCTTTCAGCCAACGTCCCAGACTCTTCCATCACCATCCCTGGGTATGTCCTGTCCCACCGACAGGACAGACCCACCAGAGGTGGCGGTACAGTGATATACAGTCAGGAGGGAGTGGCCCTGGGAGTCCTCAACATTGACTCTGGACCCCATGAAATCTCATGGCATCAGGTCAAACATGGGCAAGGAAACCTCCTGCTGATTACCACCTACCGTCCTCCCTCAGCTGATGAATCAGTCCTCCTCCATGTTGAACACCACTTGGAGGAAGCACTGAGGGCAGCAAGGGCACAAAATGTACTCTGGGTGGGGGACTTAAATGTCCATCACCAAGAGTGGCTCGGTAGCACCACTACTGACCGAGCTGGCCGAGTTCTTAAGGACATAGCTGCTAGACTGGGCCTGCGGCAGGTGGTGAGCGAACCAACACGAGGGAAAAACTTACTTGACCTCGTCCTCACCAATCCACCTGTCGCAAATGCATCTGTCCATGACAGTATTGGTAGGAGTGACCACCGCACAGTCCTCGTGGAGATGAAATCCCGTCTTCGCACTGAGGACACCATCCAACGTGTTGTGTGGCACTACCACCGTGCTAAATGGGATAGATTCAGAACAGATCTAGCAGCTCAAAACTGGGCATCCATGAGGCGCTGTGGGCCATCAGCAGCAGCAGAATTGTATTCCAGCACAATCTGTAACCTCATGGCCCGGCATATTCCTCACTCTACCATTACCAACAAGCCAGGGGATCAACCCTGGTTCAATGAGGAGTGTAGAAGAGCATGCCAGGAGCAGCACCAGGCGCACCTAAAAATGAGGTGCCAACCTGGTGAAGCGACAACTCAGGATTACATGCATGCTAAACAGCGGAAGCAACATGCTATAGACAGAGCTAAGCGATTCCACAACCAACGAATCAGATCAAAGCTCTGCAGTCCTGCCACATCCAGTCGTGAATGGTGGTGGACAATTAAACAACTAACGGGAGGAGGAGGCTCTGCAAACATCCCCATTCTCAATGATGGCGGAGTCCAGCACGTGAGTGCAAAAGACAAGGCTGAAGCGTTTGCAACCATCTTCAGCCAGAAGTGCCGAGTGGATAATCCATCTCAGCCTCCTCCCGATATCCCCACCATCACGGAAGCCAGTCTTCGGCCAATTCGATTCACTCCACGTGATATCAAGAAACGGCTGAGTGCACTGGATACAGCAAAGGCTATGGGCCCCGATAACATCCCAGCTGTAGTGCTGAAGACTTGTGCTCCAGAACTAGCTGCGCCTCTTGCCAAGCTGTTCCAGTACAGCTACAACACTGGCATCCACCCGACAATGTGGAAAATTGCCCAGGTATGTCCTGTCCACAAAAAGCAGGACAAATCCAATCCGCCCAATTACCGCCCCATCAGTCTACTCTCAATCATCAGCAAAGTGATGGAAGGTGTCGTCGACAGTGCTATCAAGCGGCACTTACTCACCAATAACCTGCTCACCGATGCTCAGTTTGGGTTCCGCCAGGACCACTCGGCTCCAGACCTCATTACAGCCTTGGTCCAAACATGGACAAAAGAGCTGAATTCCAGAGGTGAGGTGAGAGTGACTGCCCTTGACATCAAGGCAGCATTTGACCGAGTGTGGCACCAAGGAGCCCTAGTAAAATTGAAGTCAATGGGAATCAGGGGGAAAACTCTCCAGTGGCTGGAGTCATACCTAGCACAAAGGAAGATGGTAGTGGTTGTTGGAGGCCAATCATCTCAGCCCCAGGGCATTGCTGCAGGAGTTCCTCAGGGCAGTGTCCTAGGCCCAACCATCTTCAGCTGCTTCATCAATGACCTTCCCTCCATCATAAGGTCAGAAATGGGGATGTTCGCTGATGACTGCACAGTGTTCAGTTCCATTCGCAACCCCTCAGATAATGAAGCAGTCCGAGCCTGCATGCAGCAAGACCTGGACAACATCCAGGCTTGGGCTCATAAGTGGCAAGTAACATTCGCGCCAGATAAGTGCCAGGCAATGACCATCTCCAACAAGAGAGAGTCTAACCACCTCCCCTTGACATTCAACGGCATTACCATCGCCGAATCCCCCACCATCAACCTCCTGGGGGTCACCATTGACCAGAAACTTAACTGGACCAGCCATATAAATACTGTGGCTACGAGAGCAGTTCAGAGGCTGGGTATTCTGCGGCGAGTGACTCACCTCCTGACTCCCCAAAGCCTTTCCACCATCTACAAGGCACAAGTCAGGAGTGTGATGGAATACTCTCCACTTGCCTGGATGAGTGCAGCTCCAACAACACTCAAGAAGCTCGACACCATCCAAGATAAAGCAGCCCGCTTGATTGGCACCCCATCCACCACTCTAAACATTCACTCCCTTCACCACCGGTGCACTGTGGCTGCAGTGTGTACCATCCACAGGATGCACTGCAGCAACTCGCCAAGGCTTCTTCGACAGCACCTCCCAAACCCGCGACCTCTACCACCTAGAAGGACAAGGGCAGCAGGCGCATGGGAACAACACCACCTGCACGTTCCCCTCCAAGTCACACACCATCCCGACTTGGAAATATATCGCCGTTCTTTCATTGTCGCTGGGTCAAAATCCTGGAACTCCCTTCCTAACAGCACTGTGGGAGAACCGTCACCACACGGACTGCAGCGGTTCAAGAAGGCGGCTCACCACCACCTTCTCAAGGGCAATTAGGGATGGGCAATAAATGCCGGCCTTGCCAGTGACGCCCACATCCAGTGAACGAATAAATTTTTAAAAATTTTTTAAATCCCCATCAATCGCTCTTTACCCTCTCTCTTCCCTCCCACTCTGTCCCGATCCACTTTCTCTCTGTGCCTGGCTCTGTTCTCTGCAATTTTGAAGACCCGTTTTCTACACAATCCCCACATTTTGCCCCGTTCCTGGATCTCTCTGTCTGCCGTCCACCCCTCTCTCTGTTTAAGTCACTCCTTTTCTTTATCCACCCTCCCTCTTTCGGAATTTCCTTTTCTCTCTCTCTCCACATCCCTCCCTCTCCCTACCCGTCTCTCTCTATATATTCCATTTCTCTGCCTTTAACTGCAGCTGCCTATTTGTTCACTCCACTCCATGGTTGATGTTCAGAGATTATGAGGGTGATTTTAAAACGGAGCCGGGAAAGGGGCGGGGTCAATTTGAGGTCAGGAAACCCATGAGTACGGGTTTCCCGGATGTCCTTACGATTTTGACGGAAGGACGTCTTTTATTTATTTTTTGTCAGTTTCCTGTCTGACTGACCGGTTGATTGACAGGCTGGTCTTTGTGGGACAGGAAACCAGCCAAGGAGAGGACGTCTCCAGGTACATCTTTGTTTGCATGGATGGGAGGGCACGGATGGGCATGGGTGGGCACGGGGGTCGCAAGTCATGTGGGATGGGATCGGGGGTCAGTCATGGTGGGGGGGGGTGCGGGATCAAGGGTCATTGCAGGGGTCAGCGATTGTTGAGGGAAAGGGTCGGGGGTTGGAGGGGAAGGATCGGGGTCGGAGGGGGAGGATCAGGGTCGGGGATCAGTGATCGGCGGGGGGGTGGGGTGTCGGTGCAGTTAGGCTTGTTGGGCCTAGGGGAAGCACTCCTGCTCCTCAGGACCCACAAACTGTGCCTTTCTAGGCACCTACCTGTTACTCTCGGGCCTTCTCACCTCCTTTCACAAGGAGTAAAATAGAAGGCCCAGGAATCCTGAATGAGCCCCCCAGGGTTCAAATCTGGAATTAGTAAAAATTGGATGCCTGAAGCCTCCTTGAAAGGTTTTAAGGCCCGCCCTGCCCCCTGGGAGCGGGTTGGTCGCCCGCCCCTCGCCCACCCCCGTGAAAACCGGAAATGAGCGGGTTGGAGGCGGGTCTGATAAGGTGACAATTTTCAATGCACCCCCACCCCCAACCCACCTGTTCTTTACTTTTAAAATCGAGCCCTATATTTTCAGGCTGGTGATACATCAACACAAGTTGCTCAGTTTCCATTAAACTTTGTGGACAGTCAGTTGCAATTTTACTCGCAGGGCCTAGGTTCATTATTCACGAACGAAGCAAAGATATGCTCTGCATATTAGAAGATTAAATGAGTGAAGTTTTGTTCCTATTATTATTAATTCTAAGGAAGGTGATGCGGCCCCAACACCCCAATAGCACCGACATTTTCACCAGTTTGACACTGATTCACTTTTAACACCAGCCATGCTGCAGCCTATCTTACATAGAATGTCCGGCACAGAAATAGGCCATTCCCCACAACAGGTCTATGCCGGAGTTTATGCTCCACACAAGCCCCCTCCCTCCCTGCTTCATCGAACCCTGTCAGCACTGCAGCAACTCGCCAAGGCTTCTTCGACAGCACCTCCCAAACCCGCGACCTCTACCACCTAGAAGGACAAGGGCAGCAGGCGCATGGGAACAACACCACCTGCACGTTCCCCTCCAAGTCACACACCATCCCGACTTGGAAATATATCGCCGTTCCTTCATTGTCGCTGGGTCAAAATCCTGGAACTCCCTTCCTAACAGCACTGTGGGAGAACCGTCACCACACGGACTGCAGCGGTTCAAGAAGGCGGCTCACCACTACCTTCTCGAGGGCAATTAGGGATGGGCAATAAATGCCGGCCTTGCCAGCGACGCCCACATCCCGTGAACGAATAAAAAAAAAGCATATTCTTCTATTCTTCTCTCCCTCATCTGCTGATCCAGCTTCTCCTTAATGCATCTCTGCTATTCGCCTCAACTACTCCTTGTGGCAGCGAGTTCCACATTCTAATCACTCTCTGGGTAAATAGGTTTCTCCTGAATTCCCGATTGGATTTATTCGTGACTATCTTATATTTATGGCCCCTAGTTCTGGTCTCCCCCGCAAGTGGAAATATCTTCTCTACGACTCCTCTATCAAACCCTCTCATGATCTTAAAGATCTCCATCAGGTCACCTCTCAGTCTTCTCTTTTCTAGAGAAAAGAGCCCCAGCCTGTTCAATCTTTCCTGTTAAGCATAACCTCTCGGTTTTGGTATCATCCTCGTAAATCTTTTTTTCACCTACTCTATGGAGTGCCTCTATATTCTTTTTATAATATGGAGACCAGAACTGTTCACAGTACCCCAAGTGTGGTCTAACCAAGGTTCTATACAAGTTTAACATAACTTCTCTGCTTTTCAATTCTATCCCTCTGGAAATGAACCCCAGTGCTGGTTTGCTTTTTTTAATGGCCTTATTAACCTGTGTCGTTACTTTTAGCGATTTGTGTATCTGTACCCCTAGACGCCTCTGCTCCTTTACCCCATTATTGAAGCAGTGGCCCACTTATTCTTCCCATCAAAATTTAAAACCTCACACTTATCTATATTGAGATTCATTTGCCAGTTACACGCCCATTGTGCAAATTTATTTATATCTTCCAGTATTGTGTCGCACTCCTCCTCAGTATTAACTATACCCCCCAGTTTGGTGTTGTCCGCAAATTTTGAAATTATACTTCCAATTCCCAAGTCCAAATCGTTCATATAAATGGTGAAGAACAGTGGTCCCAGCACCAATCCCTGTGATTCACCACTCAGACCTTTTGCCAGTCTGAGTAACGACCTTTAACACTTACTCTCTATTTTCTGTTTTTTACCCAGCTTGCTATTAATTCTGCTCTTTGTCCCAACTCCACCTGCTCTGATCTTATCTGAGTGAGATCATTAATTAAATACAATTTTTGTGGTGGGCCCACTCCCAGTAAGTAATGGATTGATGCTGCCCAGACTGATTTAATGTGGGATCCTTACAAGCAGCAGGTAGAACAGATTTACCTCCTGTCAGTGTGGGCTGTGTCCAAACACAGGCATTGGAGGCTGAAATTACCAACATCAAGCCCACAGGAACCCACAGACACCTCCATAAGAACAGAAACGTGCACGGTAATAGTATAAAACACAACAAGAGAAATGGATTGTGTGTCACAACAAACTATTGGGGCACAGAAGTACGTGATGTGGATACAACATTAACAATCCTTCGTGTTCGATTGGAAGGATTCCCCCATTGTGCAGCGATGAGGCTTTCTGCCAAAGTCATTTGGCAGAACACCTCATCGCCAGAGCTTTCAAACAAGCACCAAGACGTAGCTTGGCTGGTGGTGAGAAGGGCCCTTCCCACCAGATCCTTCATGCACTCCCGACCTCTCAGTGCCAACGTGCGCTGTCCCCGAGGAAGTTGCGATGGGGACGAGACCGTCACCCATCTCCTCCTGGAATGTCCCTTTGCAAAGAAGATCTGGAGAGCGATGCAGTGGTATCTGTCCAGGTTCATACATACAAATTAAGAGCAGGAGTAGGCCATTCAGCCCCTCGAGCCTGCTCTGCCATTTGATAAGATCATGGCTGATCTGATTGTGACCACAACCCTACTTTCCCGTGTACCTACGATAACCTTTGACTCCCTTGTTAATCAAGAATCTATATAACTTAGCCATAAAAATATTCAATGACCCTGCTTCCGCTGCTCTCTGGAGAAGGGAGTTCCACAGACTCACGACCCTCAGAGAAAAATTTCTCCTCATCTCCATCTTAAATGGGAGACCCCTTATTTTTAAACTGGTTCCAGTTTCTCCCACAAGGGAGCAGTTCAGTGACACATGATTCTGTGCTTTATGGGCTGTTACCAGGGAAGCACTCCGAGACAGATATCAACTGCTGCTGAAAGACCATCAACTCGGTGAAATACGCCTTTTGGTCTGCCCGAAATTTGCTGGTCTTCCAGCGCAAGGAGCTGTCCTCGACCGAGTGTTGCAGACTGGCACATTCCAAGGTCCAGGACTACGTGCTCAGGGATGCACTGAAGCTGGGTGCGGCCGCCGCAAAGGCTCTGTGGGGAAAGGCTCTCGTTTAGAGCTCTCCCGCCATTGTAAACCAAGGGGCTGCAATCAGGGAAAACCCACCTCGGGCAGAATGTAAAATACAAATTTATGTAATGAAATGTAATGTACCTGTAATTAATCTGTAATCAATAAGCTTATTGATTGTAATGCAATAAGGCACCCTAGAGTGTCATGAACTGTAATTATGAACAATGTGTAACTGTATTGTTGGAATCATAATTGAACTGTACTTTACGTATCTTGCAAAAAGTATATTCTGTATTGTGTATGTTTGAAATGTGATATGACAACTGTATTGTATGTATTGTGACAAATTTTATGAATAAAGTATATTTTTTGAAAAAAAAGTCTGTTCTTATCAGTTTAATATCTGATACGTCCCCTATCTGGGGACCGTATATTAATTTGATTTTTGGAACAGGGAGATGGAATAGGGGCTTGCTCCGTCCACTCCACGCATCGACCCAGTATTGCAGTGTCTCTGGGAACGGTGCACCTCCCTGTGGGGAGATATTCAAAATGAAAAACAGGTTTTTCCAGTGTCTCTGTACGTATTATTACTGAGAATAAAGTTGATATTTTGTACTTAAAAAAAAATGTGGAATAAATCCTCAATTAAAGCTGTGAAGATTAACTAGATAAATATTGAGGTGGAAATGATATTGAAGATTTCCAAACTGGACCTGAAACCTAAACTGACCAGAATTACAAAGTGACCCAGAACCCCAATCTTTTGTAGACACTTGCACGACAAGGCAAACATACAATGATACAATCCAAAACTGACACTGAAACATAACTTGATCTAAATCCCCAAACTAACCCTTAATCAGACGCTGAACCATTTCCCCAAACAGAGCGAGTCACAAACCTAAACTTAACCAGAACCCAACAATGACTCTGAACAAAATAAGCAACAACTCTCAATCTGATTCTCAAACCGAAACAACACGATGCCCAACACTGGAAGACCCTAAACTCACATACAAACCTCAAATAAACCAGGAACTGTAAAATGACCCAGAGACACAAACCCTACCTGAACCAAACTAAACTGAACTGAACATGAACACCCAAACTTCTGAACAACCTCAACTTGATCTGGAACTTAAAAGTGCCCTGGAATCCTGAACATACACAGAACTCTCAATGAACAAGATTCTTTTGCCCTTCTTGAGACCCTCTGATCCAAAGTACTTTAGAGACCAAAAACACTAAGCTGCACAAAACCCTAAATCAGCTCACGAACCCCTGGTGACCCAGAAACTTAAACTGACCTGGAACCCTAAACTGATCCAGAATCCCAAAAGTGACAGGTACCTAAACTGACCACCTGCAGAATACTGAGTCAGAACCTGAAAATGATCCAGAATCTTACATTCAACATAACTACAAAGTAACCCACAATTCCAAACTCACATTAAGCCCCAAATGAAAATGTAAATTGAAATGACTGGATACCCTAAACGTCCCAAAACCCAGTGATCCAAAGCCCCAAATCGACATAAAACCCTAAACCTGTACAGAAACATAAACTGACCCAGACCCTCATACTGACACTTTCCGTAGCCTAAATTGTTACAGCTCCAAAGGAACTCGAGTCAATCCAAGAGCTCCGGTCCTCTGGATTTCCCTCTCAGAGTGGAAGAACGTTAAACTGTTCCAGAATCCTAAACCGACCTGGAATCCGGAACCAAAGCAAAACTGCAACCAACTCAGAATCACAGGCTGATCTAAACCCGAAACTGATCCATTATCCTAAACGGACTCAGAATATTAAAATACAGCAAACCCGAAACACCAAGCAGACCTGGAAACCCGACCTGGCCCAGAACCCTAGCTGACTCCACTGGTTCACTTGTTCGTTCTGTAGTTCGTTTCAGGCTCTTCTGCTGTTTTTAAGATATGATGTAATGTTAGGGATCATTGAGATCAGTCTGTGAGTATCAGTCTTTGCCGGGGTCCTGTGGAATATTTTGCAGTGCTGGGTGTTTTTGGATGTGTGGAGAATGTTAGTCTTGAGGGTCCTGAGTTAATTGGAGCTCTTGTGGTCAGTTTGAGTGCAGTATGTTACAACCAGATACTGAACCAGAAACTCAAAACAACACAGAATCTCAAATTGACCAAACTAACCCAGAATATAAAACTGAACTGGGACCCTGAACCAATCCCAATTCTAAAGTGACCAACTCATGTAAAATGAATTATAAACATAAAGAAAAGCCAAGTACCCAAATTTGTGTTGAAACTGAAAACAAGCCCAGAATCCAAGATTGAACCAAAGTCTTACACTGATTCATCAGCCTAAAAATATTCAACGCACGAAACATATCTCGAACCCAGAATGAACCCACATGACGAGGCTGACACCGAAGGCTGAGCGTCAGGGGTTTCTGCAATCCCTCAGTGTTGGCATCAGTCTGGGCATGTTGAGTCATCAGAGATCGTTGTCTATGTTTGTTGTTCTGTGTCAGTTTGTGGGTGTTGTGGTTTGGGGTTTCTCTGCTCAGTATTGGGGTAATGTGCACTGTTTACGGTCCATTTACAGATGCTGTGGTTTGCTGTGACAGTGCAGTTATCATTTTACAGGAGGCAGAAGCCCAACGTGTGATGCCATCGTTAGCTTTGGGTGTTTGATCAATGTGTGGATGGTGAGGTAAGTGTGTGGGGACTGGGTCAGTTTCTGGGTATTGTGTTTTTTTTGCGGATGATGTGATCGGTTTGGGGCGTATTGTGGACAGCTTCAGGATGCTGACTCATTTGGGGAGATGGGATAGTCAGTCATTGAACACTGCCTCAGTTATGGTCCCTGAACACAGTTTGCAGTACCAGAGTCAGTTTCAGGGTGCTGTGGTCAGTTTCAGAGATACATGGCATTAGCTTGAGGTGCTGGATTAGCTTGAGGTGCTGGGCCAGTTAGAGGTACTGTACTACTTGAAGAGCTAGGTTAGGTTAAGGTGCTGGACTAACTTGAGGTGCTAGGTTAGCTTGAGGTGTTGGATTAGTTTGGAGGCTGTATTATTTTGAAGTATTAGGTTATTTTGAGGTTCTGGGCTGGTCTGAGGTACTGTTTTTGCTTGAGGTATTAGATTATGTTGAGGTGCTGGATTACTTAGGGCGGCAGCTTTAGTTTGAGGTAATCTATTTGCTGCAAGTGCAGTTTTAGCTTAAGTTACTGGGTTAGTTGGAGGTGCTGTATTAGATTGAGCTGCTGGGATAGTTTAAGCTTTTGTCAATGTCTGAGGTTCTTGATCATTATGTTTCCAGCCTATCGAGGAAGAAAGCAGTGCTGGATCTAGTTCTGGGGAATGAAGTGGGGCAAGTTTCAATGGGAGAGTGTTTTGGAAACAGTGAACACAATATGATTAGGTTTAGAGTAATTATGGAAAAGTACAAGGACAATGAAAGTTGAAGATACTTAATCGGAAGAGGGTTAATTTCAGTGAGTTGAAAAGGGATCTGGCCCTTATGGAATGGGAACAAAGATTATCAGGTAAAACAGTTAAAGAGCAAAGGGAGGCCTTCAAGGAGGAGATAGTTCAGGTACTTCATCTAACCCTATCAGCATATCCTTCTACTCTTTTCTATGTTTGACTCGTTTATCAATTATCTCCCCTTTTCTATCATAAATGTCTTTACAACTTTTTTGATTTCTGCTTCTAATGTCTTATCCATCTCGTTCGTGTCAATATTGAGGCAAAGTAATGATTCCACATTTCTGCCGTTACCTGTGAGTTTACCTTGTGCATCCCTTAGTGGCCCTACCCCTATCATGATTTTCCTTTTGTTATTTATGTGTCTGTAGAATACTTTACTTTTTAAAAAGTATTTTTTGATAATTTAATTTTGTAATTCCTCTTTGCCTTCCGAATAGGTTTTTTGTTTACTTATTTCCTAACCTCTTCGTATTCCCTTTTGTCATCCTCTTCTTTATTGACCAGGTGCTGAGTATATGACTTTTTCTTTAGTTTCAATTCTGATCTTATCTCTTTATTCATCCATGGTATTTCATTATTAGTGTCAGCGTCCGTGGAACTGTATCCCAATGAGAGTCAGTGTCCGTGGAACTGTACCCCAGTGAGAGTCAGGGTGCATAGAACTGTACCCCAGTGAGAGTCAGGGTGCATAGAACTGTACCCCAGTGAGAGTCAGGGTGCATAGAACTGTACCCCAGTGAGAGTCAGGGTGCATAGAACTGTACCCCAGTGAGAGT
The DNA here is from genome assembly GCF_035084215.1 of Heptranchias perlo. Lineage (NCBI taxonomy): Eukaryota > Metazoa > Chordata > Chondrichthyes > Hexanchiformes > Hexanchidae > Heptranchias > Heptranchias perlo. Next base: position 10,556,964 of record NC_090359.1, read on the forward strand.
CAGGGTGCATAGAACTGTACCCCAGTGAGAGTCAGGGTGCATAGAACTGTACCCCAGTGAGAGTCAGGGTGCACAGAACTGTACCCCAGTGAGAGTCAGGGTGCACAGAACTGTACCCCAGTGAGAGTCAGGGTGCACAGAACTGTACCCCAGTGAGAGTCAGGGTGCACAGAACTGTACCCCAGTGAGAGTCAGGGTGCACAGAACTGTAGCCCAGTGAGAGTCAGGGTGCACAGAACTGTAGCCCAGTGAGAGTCAGGGTGCACAGAACTGTACCCCAGTGAGAGTCAGGGTGCACAGAACTGTACCCCAGTGAGAGTCAGGGTGCACAGAACTGTACCCCAGTGAGAGTCAGGGTGCACAGAACTGTACCCCAGTGAGAGTCAGGGTGCACAGAACTGTACCCCAGTGAGAGTCAGGGTGCACAGAACTGTACCCCAGTGAGAGTCAGAGTGCACAGAACTGTACCCCAGTGAGAGTAGGTGCCTATGGAACTGTACCCCAGTGACTGTCAGGGTCCATGGAACTGTACCCCAGTGACTGTCAGGGTCCATGGAACTGTATCCCAGTGACTGTCAGGGTCCATGGAACTGTACCCCAGTGACTGTCAGGGTCCATGGAACTGTACCCCAGTGACTGTCAGGGTCCATGGAACTGTACCCCAGTGACTGTCAGGGTCCATGGAACTGTACCCCAGTGACTGTCAGGGTCCATGGAACTGTACCCCAGTGACTGTCAGGGTCCATGGAACTGTACCCCAGTGACTGTCAGGGTCCATGGAACTGTACCCCAGTGACTGTCAGGGTCCATGGAACTGTACCCCAGTGACTGTCAGGGTCCATGGAACTGTACCCCAGTGACTGTCAGGGTCCATGGAACTGTACCCCAGTGACTGTCAGGGTCCATGGAACTGTACCCCAGTGACTGTCAGGGTCCATGGAACTGTACCCCAGTGACTGTCAGGGTCCATGGAACTGTACCCCAGTGACTGTCAGGGTCCATGGAACTGTACCCCAGTGACTGTCAGGGTCCATGGAACTGTACCCCAGTGACTGTCAGGGTCCATGGAACTGTACCCCAGTGACTGTCAGGGTCCATGGAACTGTACCCCAGTGACTGTCAGGGTCCATGGAACTGTACCCCAGTGACTGTCAGGGTCCATGGAACTGTACCCCAGTGACTGTCAGGGTCCATGGAACTGTACCCCAGTGACTGTCAGGGTCCATGGAACTGTACCCCAGTGACTGTCAGGGTCCATGGAACTGTACCCCAGTGACTGTCAGGGTCCATGGAACTGTACCCCAGTGACTGTCAGGGTCCATGGAACTGTACCCCAGTGACTGTCAGGGTCCATGGAACTGTACCCCAGTGACTGTCAGGGTCCATGGAACTGTACCCCAGTGACTGTCAGGGTCCATGGAACTGTACCCCAGTGACTGTCAGGGTCCATGGAACTGTACCCCAGTGACTGTCAGGGTCCATGGAACTGTACCCCAGTGACTGTCAGGGTCCATGGAACTGTACCCCAGTGACTGTCAGGGTCCATGGAACTGTACCCCAGTGACTGTCAGGGTCCATGGAACTGTACCCCAGTGACTGTCAGGGTCCATGGAACTGTACCCCAGTGACTGTCAGGGTCCATGGAACTGTACCCCAGTGACTGTCAGGGTCCATGGAACTGTACCCCAGTGACTGTCAGGGTCCATGGAACTGTACCCCAGTGACTGTCAGGGTCCATGGAACTGTACCCCAGTGACTGTCAGGGTCCATGGAACTGTACCCCAGTGACTGTCAGGGTCCATGGAACTGTACCCCAGTGACTGTCAGGGTCCATGGAACTGTACCCCAGTGACTGTCAGGGTCCATGGAACTGTACCCCAGTGACTGTCAGGGTCCATGGAACTGTACCCCAGTGACTGTCAGGGTCCATGGAACTGTACCCCAGTGACTGTCAGGGTCCATGGAACTGTACCCCAGTGACTGTCAGGGTCCATGGAACTGTACCCCAGTGACTGTCAGGGTCCATGGAACTGTACCCCAGTGACTGTCAGGGTCCATGGAACTGTACCCCAGTGACTGTCAGGGTCCATGGAACTGTACCCCAGTGACTGTCAGGGTCCATGGAACTGTACCCCAGTGACTGTCAGGGTCCATGGAACTGTACCCCAGTGACTGTCAGGGTCCATGGAACTGTACCCCAGTGACTGTCAGGGTCCATGGAACTGTACCCCAGTGACTGTCAGGGTCCATGGAACTGTACCCCAGTGACTGTCAGGGTCCATGGAACTGTACCCCAGTGACTGTCAGGGTCCATGGAACTGTACCCCAGTGACTGTCAGGGTCCATGGAACTGTACCCCAGTGACTGTCAGGGTCCATGGAACTGGACCCCAGTGACTGTCAGGGTCCATGGAACTGGACCCCAGTGACTGTCAGGGTCCATGGAACTGGACCCCAGTGACTGTCAGGGTCCATGGAACTGGACCCCAGTGACTGTCAGGGTCCATGGAACTGTACCCCAGTGACTGTCAGGGTCCATGGAACTGGACCCCAGTGACTGTCAGGGTCCATGGAACTGTACCCCAGTGACTGTCAGGGTCCATGGAACTGTACCCCAGTGACTGTCAGGGTCCATGGAACTGTACCCCAGTGACTGTCAGGGTCCATGGAACTGTACCCCAGTGACTGTCAGGGTCCATGGAACTGTACCCCAGTGACTGTCAGGGTCCATGGAACTGTACCCCAGTGACTGTCAGGGTCCATGGAACTGTACCCCAGTGACTGTCAGGGTCCATGGAACTGTACCCCAGTGACTGTCAGGGTCCATGGAACTGTACCCCAGTGACTGTCAGGGTCCATGGAACTGTACCCCAGTGACTGTCAGGGTCCATGGAACTGTACCCCAGTGACTGTCAGGGTCCATGGAACTGTACCCCAGTGACTGTCAGGGTCCATGGAACTGTACCCCAGTGACTGTCAGGGTCCATGGAACTGTACCCCAGTGACTGTCAGGGTCCATGGAACTGTACCCCAGTGACTGTCAGGGTCCATGGAACTGTACCCCAGTGACTGTCAGGGTCCATGGAACTGTACCCCAGTGACTGTCAGGGTCCATGGAACTGTACCCCAGTGACTGTCAGGGTCCATGGAACTGTACCCCAGTGACTGTCAGGGTCCATGGAACTGTACCCCAGTGACTGTCAGGGTCCATGGAACTGCACCCCAGTGACTGTCAGGGTCCATGGAACTGCACCCCAGTGACAGTCAGGGTCCATGGAACTGCACCCCAGTGACAGTCAGGGTCCATGGAACTGCACCCCAGTGACGGTCAGGGTCCATGGAACTGTACCCCAGTGACTGTCAGGGTCCATGGAACTGTACCCCAGTGACTGTCAGGGTCCATGGAACTGTACCCCAGTGACTGTCAGGGTCCATGGAACTGTACCCCAGTGACTGTCAGGGTCCATGGAACTGTACCCCAGTGACTGTCAGGGTCCATGGAACTGTACCCCAGTGACTGTCAGGGTCCATGGAACTGTACCCCAGTGACTGTCAGGGTCCATGGAACTGTACCCCAGTGACTGTCAGGGTCCATGGAACTGTACCCCAGTGACTGTCAGGGTCCATGGAACTGTACCCCAGTGACTGTCAGGGTCCATGGAACTGTACCCCTGTGAATGTAGGCGCCCATAGAACTGAATCAAGTGAGAGTAAGGGCCCATTGAACTGCACGCTCACCCTCAGGAGTAGATCATTCATTCCCGCGATTCTGTTCTGCCATTCATTTCGATCATGGCTAATCTGTATCTTAACTCTTTTTACCCATCTTGTATATAATGGGCAGCATTTTAGCACCCGCTATCAGGTGCGTTCCTGGCGGGGGGCTCTGAAAATCGGGAAATCGCACTTCCGGGTTCCCCACTGACGCGCCGGCATGCGCGCGCAGCCCCCGCTGGTGGGAATCCCGCAGGCAATTATAGCCAAGGGGATGCCACTTGAACGTATTTATTTTGCTTGTTCAGGTCATTAACTGGCCTGATTCAGGGATTATGTGAGAAGGGGTGGGATTTTAAAGGAAACTGGGACTGTTTCCCACACTGGGGGAAACACTCCCAGTTCAAATGGACCTGTTGCAGCTGTCAGCCTGTGGTAGCTGCAAAGGTCCATTTGACAGGTGGGTGGGGGGAGACCCTCACCCATTGCAGGAGGCCACTCAGTCACTTGGGACAAAGTTTGGCCTCCACCACCCTCCTCCTGACAACCAAAGTCACCAACTTGCACACTTACCCCGGGGTCCAGAGATATGTACCTACCTTGCGGACCCCCTCAGATGTACATCTTCCGGATGGGGGCCGCCGTAGCTGCAGTCATGACCTCCTCGGAGGGCGAACAGCATCACCAGCCTCGCCGTCCACCTCTGACACGTGGAGCTCCACAACAGTGCGCTGTGACACATCCACCTGTACAGCAGGAGGGAGGGCAACCGCAGAGAGAGATGCGTCGCAGAGGGCACTACCCTCGCCACAGGGTCCACAGACCGAGGCTCAGCTTCCTGGACCTCACTGAGCAGCAGTGCACACGGAGGCTCAGAGTCACTCGACATGTAGTCGTGGACATCTGCAGCCTCCTTCATGCCAAGCTGCTCCCGGCTGGCCCGAGCACCATCTTCTTACCTGTCGCTGTCAAAGTCACCACTGCCCTCAACAACTTCTCCTCCGCATCCTTCCAGGGTGCAACCGGGGACATCGCCGACGTCTCTCAGCCGACTGCACAAAAGAGCCCTGCAAATACACCTACACCCACTCTGCAGTGACACAATGGGTGGCATCAGTTGTGGGTCTTCATAGTGATCCTCAGGAAAGGGCATTATTGCACAAACCAGACAAGATTCGCGAAGACATGGCAGCAGTGGTGCCAATATAATATGTGATGTGAGTTGCTCAGAAATTAAATATAAGTAACAACCGTGACAAACCCTCAAACACCCTTGTGCATCCCCTTCATGCTCACGACACGTTTGCCTTACGCTGCCTACTGCACATATGTGATGCATGCCCTGTGGCTGCAGCACAGGTCGTGGCAGGTTGAGTGAGGCTGACCGTGAAAGAGATGCACGAGAGGATGAGTATGAGATAGAGCCATGATATTGTATGAGGATTGGGTTGAGTGGTAGTGGCGGGATGAGTACTGGCGAGGTGAGTAGGTGCAGGTAAGATGAGGATGAGGTTTGAGTGGGTATGAGGGGTGATGTGACAGAGTAGTGTTGGCTGTGCAGGAGGTGTGGGCGGTGATGGGCGGTGATGTGGCAGATGGAGTGTGGGGGAATGAGTAAGTGTACTCACTTTGGCTGACCTACTGACGTCATTGGAGCGCCTCCTGCACTGCATGCAGGTGGGCGATATGTTGGTGGTGCTGGTGACCTCCTCTGCCACCTCGAGCCAGGCCTTCCTGGTGGCAGAGGCAGGCCGCTTCCTCCCGCCCGCCGGGGGTGGGGGGGGAAGATCTCTGTCCTCCCCCTCCACCACACCCTATGTATTGATACCTGGAGTGAGGCATCATTAAACTGGGAGCAGCCTTCCCCCTGGGCTGCTCCATGCTGTAATTTTTTCTGTTTGTTGCAGCATCTGTCAGTGGAGGACTGCCCCTTTAAATAGAGCTCCTCCAGCTGACGGATCTGACTGTGCATGCGCAGTCCGCCCGACGCGCAGACCAGCAGTGGGGAACCCGGAAGACCAGGTAAGTGGATCCACTTATGCTACGATCGCGCGGGGAGCTGACTGATTTCACCGGGCGCGTTACCCACGTGCCCGATAGCCCCCCCGCCGAGAATCCGCAGCCCTGGTAACACCGGGCCCAATGTATTTGGATTGGATGTCAAATATCTTCAATCTGTTTTTTTCTGGTTATCAACCCTCCTGTCAGTGGAAACAATTTCTCCTTATTTACTCAAAGGTCAGTTTATTTTTTAAACTTACCTCAGTGTGTCTTGCAGGCTTCTCGACAGGTTCCCCCTGCGGGGTGGCCTCCCTGCTCAGAAGTGGGTTAAATTTCAGGGGTTACGATGTGACCGAGGAGTCCGGCGGGAGACTCGTTAAAAGCCAAGATGAGTGGCGTTAAAACGGCCGATTGACGGGAATGGAGCAGGAAATGGAGCTGCTCCATTTTAACTGCTCCTGCGATCAGGGCGAGTTAAAATCACCCTGTTTCACATTGCATGATAGTCCACATGTGTCACTGGAGGGAAAGCTATAACTGCAAGTTATTCTTGCAGGTGTTATGAATGAGTTCGGGTCTATTAGTAACTATTCACCACATTACTAGTCAATGAAACAATGCATTACTTTGCTTTTAAGTCATACTCCATCTAAAACAAGAGTACGTTTTAATATCTGCGTCTGTCTCTCCCATGTCTGTCTGTCTGTCTCTCTCTCCCCGTCTGTCTCTCCCGTGTCTCCGTCTGTGTCTCCTGTCACTCACACATATATTGTGGGGAAAGGCCTGTCGCAATTAAGCCTCAGGCCCTCTCCATCCAAAATAGTGCCATGGTATTTGCCACCTTTTCTGAGGGTGCCTCTGTGTATAAATGTGCCAAGGATCACATGCCAGGCACTGTACTTACGTGGCACATCATCCGTTCTCATTATAATGGACACATTTCAGCTTTAATGTGTAAGGTACAGGGAGAAATATGTGTTGCTTAATCACCCCTCTGCACCAACAATGTTTCAGTGAGTGATGGGGAGATGGGCTGAGATTTATAAATAGACTTGCAGTACATTCTCTCCCTCTCTCTGGTGTATAAGAGAAATGAGTCACAGTGACAGGAGCAGAAAACTGCTTGGATAGAGGATCTGACACAGCACATTAAAGCTGGCGATGACTGGTGTGGCAGGATTGTAAATTTAAAGGGACATCACCATTTGGCTGGAGAGTTTTTAAGGGAAACGCGACTCCTCGAAGAGTTCACTTCTACCCGCCTGATACGTTGGCTGCGGTGGACAATTTTCTCCGTGTGGACAACATATTTGCTGAATTGTAAACTTTTTCACAGTGATTAACACTGAGCCTCGGTCATTTCTATATCTGAGGCCGTTTCTCCCCTTCTCTGGGTCTTAGACCTCCACCATTGCTGGTCTGAATCCAGCCACGAGAAGAGGGTGTAAGAGCAACCTGGGCAATTCTCCCTTGATCTCCCCCCCACCACCTGTGGAGAGTCCCTGCCTCCCTGGCCCAGCCTTTGCTTGGTATTTTCCCCAGTGATAAGGTCGGGTTTAGAAACATTGCAGGTGGGTGAAAACCTGTATCTGACTGCTGGACCGGTCTTTTAAATTCAATTATAATTTTTATCCCTCAACCAACATCACTAAAACAGATGATCTGGTCATTATCACATTGCTGTTTGTGGGACCTTGCTGTGTTCAATGTACTGCCGTGTTTCCTACAGTAAAGCAGCAACTACACTTCAAAAGTACTTAATTGGTAGAGGAACCACCGAGGGAACAGGTTATTTTAGATCTCGTATTGTGTAATGAGACAGGGTTACTTAGTAAACTTATAGTAATGGATTCTCTGGGGGAGAGTGAACATAATATGATAGAATTTCATATTCAGTTTGAGCGTGATGTGGTTAAATCCGAAACTAGGGTCTTAAATATAAATAAAGCCAATTCTGTAGGTTTGACGGGCGAGTTGGCTGAGGTAGATTGGGAAATTGGATTAAAAGATATAACGGTAGACAAACAATGGCAAATATTTAAAGAAATAATTCATAATTCTCAACTAATATACATTCCCTTGAGGAATAAAACTCCACGGGAAAAGTGTGGCTAATTAGAGAATTTAAGGATAACATTAGATTAAAAGAAGAGGCTTACAATGTAGTCAAAAAGCGTAGTTAGCCTGAGGATTGGGAGGGATTTAGAAATCAGCAAAGGATGACCAAAAATTCATAAAGAGGGAGAAAATTGAATCTGACAGAAAACCAACAAGAAATATAAAAAAACAGATTGTAAGAGCTCCCACAAGTATGTGAAAAGGAAGAGATGAGTGAAAATAATCGTGGGTCCCTTCGAGGCAGAGACAGAAGAAATTATAATGGGGAGTAAGGAAATGGCAGAGATGTTAAACAAATATTTGATATCTGTCTTCAAAGTAGAAGACACAAAAAACATACCGGAAACAGTGGGGAACCAAGGGTTGAATGAGAGTGAGGAACTTAAAGTAATTAATATTAGTAAAGAAAAAATACTGGAGAAATTAATGGGACTAAAAGCCGAGAAACCCCCTGGACCTGATGGCCGACATCCTCGGGTTTTAAAAGAGGTGACTGCAGAGATAGTGGATGCATTGGTTGTGATCTTACAGAATTCCCCAGATTCCAGAATGGTCCTCGTGGATTGCAAGGCAGCAAATGTAACCCCGCCATTTAAGAAAGGAGTGAGAGAGAAAAGAGGGAACTATAGGCTAGTTAACTTGACATCAATAGTAGGGAAAATGCTAGAATGTATTATTAAGGACGTAGTAAAAGGGCACCTCGAAAATCATAATATGATTAGGCAGAGTCATACTTTTTAATCTTCGAATCGTAGAATCAAAGAAAGATTACAGCACGGAAGGAGGCCATTCGGCCCATCTAGTCCACGCCGGCTCCATCCAAGAGCAATCCAACTAGTCCCATTCCCCCGCCCTATCCCCATAGCCCTGAAAATTTTTTACTTTCAAGTACTTATCCAGTCTCCTTTTAAAGGCCATGATTGAATCTGCCTCCACCACCCCCTCAGGCAGCACATTCCAGATCATAACCACTCGCTGTGTAAAAAAGTTTTACATCATATCACCTTCGGTTCTTTTGCCAATCACCTCAAGTCTATGCCCTCTGGTTCTTGACCCTTCCGCCAATGGGAACAGTTTCTCTCTATCTCCTCTGTCCAGACCCTTCATGATTTTGAACACCTCTATCAAATATCCTCTCAACCTTTTCTGTTCCAAAGAGAACAACCCGAGCCTCTCCAGTCCATCCATGTAAGAAAAGTCCATTATCCCTGGAATCATTTAGTAAATCTCTTCTGTACCCTCTCTATGGCCTTCACATCTTCCCAGAACGGCACACAATATTCCAGTTGTGGCCAAACCAGTGTTTTATAAAGGTTTATTATGATTTCCTTACTTTTGTACTCTATGGGCTCGATTTTACCGTCGTGTTTCCTGTGCGTTTCCACCGGGGGGGCTCCGAAAATCCCGATATCCAGTCACGTGACGGGAACCCGCCACGATCCCGCCCACTTCCGGGTTCCCTGATGACGTGCGGGGGTGCGTGCGTGGCCCCCGCTGGTGGGAATCCCGCAGGCAATTAAAGCCAGTGGGATGCCACTTGAGGTTATTTATTTCGCTTGTTCAGGTCATTAACTGACCTGATTGAGGGACTGTGTGTGATTTTGGGGAACATGGGACTGTTTCACACACTGGGGGAAACAGTCCTAGTTGAACTGGACGTGTTGCAGCTGTCAGCCTGTGGCAGCTGCAAAGGTCCATTTGACAGGTGGGGGGGGAGACTCTCACCCATTGCAGAAGGCCGCTCTGTCATTTGGGACAAAGTGTGGCCTCCACCACCCCCCTCCGGACGGTCAAAGTCACCAACCTGCACACTCACCCCGGGGTCCGGAGACATGTGCCGACCTTGCGGACCCCCTCCAGATGTACATATTGCGGATGGGGGCCGCTGTAGCTGCAGTCATGACCCCCTCGGAGGGCGAACAGCATCACCAGCCTCGCCATCCACGCCGTCCACCTCTGACACGTGGAGCTCCACAACAGAGTGCTGTGACATATCCACCTGTACAGCAGGAGGGAGGGCTACCGCAGAGAGAGACGCGTCGCAGAGGGCACTACCCTCGCCACAGGGTCCACAGACCGAGGCGCAGCTCCCCGGACCTCTCCGAGCAGCAGTGCACACGGAGGCGCAGATTCACTCGACATGTAGTCGTGGAGATCTGCAGGCTCTTTCATGCCGAGCTGCTCCTGGCTGGCCCCAGCACCATCTGCTTACCTGTCGCTGCCAAAGTCACCACTGCCCTCCACAACTTCTCCTCCGCATCCTTCCAGGGTGCAGCCGGGTACACCGCGGATGTCTCTCAGTCGTCTGCGCGCAAGAGCCCTGCAAATACACCTGCCACCTACTCTGCAGTGACACAATGGGTGGCATCAGTGGTGGGTCCTCATAGTGATACCCAGGAGCGGGCATTATTGGACACAACAGACAGGATTCGCGGAGACATGGCAGTGGTGGTGCCAATATAATGTGTGATGTTTGTTGCTCTGAAATTCAATATAGGTAACACCCATGGCAAACCCTCAGACACCCTTGTGCATCCCCTTCATGCTCACGACACGTTTGCCGTACGCTGCCGACTGCACATATGCGATGCATGCCCTGTGGCTGCAGCACAGATGGTGGCAGGTTGAGTGAGGCTGGCCGTGAGAGAGATGCACGAGAGGGTGAGTATGGGATAGAGCCATGAGATTGTATGAGGATTGGGTTGCGTGTTAGTGGCGGGTGAGTACTGGCGAGGTGAGTAGATGCAGGTAAGATGAGGATGGGGTTTGAGTGGGTATGAGGGGTGATGTGACAGAGTAGTGTTGGCGGTGCCGAAGGAGATGTGGGGTGGGGGCAGTGTTGTGGCAGACGGAGTGTAGGGGAAAGACTATGTGCTCTCACTGTGGCTGACCTACTGAGGTCATTGGAGCGCCTCCTGCACTGTATGCAGGTGGGCGATATGTTGATGGTGCAGGTGACCCCCTCTGCCACCTCGAGCCAGGCCTTCTTGGTGGCAGAGGCAGGCCGCTTCCTCCCGCCCGCCGGGTGGAAGATCTCTGTCCTCCCCCTCCTCCTCACCCCATCTGATGATACCTGGGGTGAGGCATCATTAAACTGGGAGCAGCCTTCCCCCTGGGCTGCTCCATGCTCTAATTTGTTCCATTGGTTGCAGCATCTGTCAGTGGAGGACTGCCCCTTTAACTAGAGAGCCTCCAGCTGACAGATCGTACTGCGCATGCGCAGCCCGCCCGACGCGCAGACCAGCAGCGCGGAGTCCGGAGGAGCAGGTAAGTGATTCCAATTAGTGCATTGCCTGCTACGATCGCGCGGGCAGCCCACTAATTTCACCGGGCGCGGAGGCCACGCACCCGAAACCCAACCCGCCGGAAACCCGCAGGCCTGCTAAAATCAGGCCCTATGCCTCTATTTATAAAGCCCAGGATCCCGACCACTTTTTTAACCGCTTTCTCAACCTGCCCTGCCACCTTCAACGATTTGTGCACATATACCCCCAGATCTCACTGTTCCAGCACCCCTTTTAGAATTGTGCCCTCTAGTTTATATTGCCTCTCCACTTTCTTGCTACTGAAATATATCACTTCACATTTATCTGGTTTAAATTTCATCTGCCACGTGTCCGTCCATGCCATCAGCCTGTCTATATCCTCTTGAAGTCTATCACTATCCTCCTCACTGCACACTACCCTTCCAAGTCTCGTGTCATCTGCAAATTTGAAATTGTGCCCTGTACACCCAAGTCCAAGTCCTTAATATATATCAAGAAAAGCAGTGGTCCCAGCACCGACCCCTGGGGAACACCACTGTGCATCTCCCTCCAGTCCGAAAAACAACCGATCACCACTACTCTCTGTTTCCTGTCATTTCGCCAATTCTGTATCCATGTTGTTATTGCCCCCTTTATTCCATGGGCCGCAACCTCGATGACAAGCCTACCACGTGGCACTTTATTAAACGCCTTTGGAACGTCCGTATACACAAAGTCAACCACATTGCCCTCATCTACACTCTCTGTTACCTCATCAAAAAACTCCATCAGGTTAGTTAAACACGATTTGCCTGTAACAAATCCATGCTGGCTTTCCCTAATCAATCCACATTCGTCCAAGTGACTGTTAATTCTGTCCAGTATTATCGTTTCCAGAAGTTTCCCCACCACTGAGGTTAAACTGACTGGCCTATTGTTGCTGGGTTTATCCTTACACCCTTTTTTGAACAAGGGTGTAACATTTGCAAATCTCCAATCCTCTGGCACCACTCCCATGTCCAAGGATGTCTGGAAGATTATGGCCAGTACCTCTGCAATTTCCCCCCTTACTTCCTTCAGCATCCTCGGGTGCATCCCATCCAGACCAGGTGACTTATCTATTTTAAGTACATCTAGCCTTTCTAGTACCTCTTCTTTATCAATTTTTAGCCCATCAGTATCTTAACGATATCTTCCTTTACCGAGACTCTGGCAGCATCTTCTTCCTTGGTAAAGACAGATGCAAAGTATTCATTTAATATCTCAGCCATGCCCACTGCCTCCATGAGTAGATCTCCTTTATGGTCCATAATCAGCCCCACCCCTCCTCTTACTACCTGTTTACTGTTAACATGTCTGTAGGAGACTTTTGGATTCCCTTTTATATTGGTCGCTAGTCAATTCTCATATTCTCTTTGCTCCTCTTATTTCCTTTTTCACTTCCCCTCTGAACTTTCTATATTCTGCCTGGTTCTCGCTTGTATTATCGACCTGACACCTGTGATACGCCGCTTTTTTCCGCTTCATCTTACTCTCTATTTCCTTTGTCATCCAGGGAGCTCTGGCTTTAGTTGCCCTACCTTTCTCCCTCGTTGGAATGTACCTTGTCTGGACCTGAATCATCTCTTTAAAGGCTGCCCACTGTTCAATTACAGTTTTGCCTGCCAATCTATGATTCCAATTTACCCGGGCCAGATCTGTTCTCATCCCACTGTAATAGGCCCTCCTCCAGTAAGGGATGGACTGCAGACAGAGTGATCTAGGGACAGGGCAAAACGTGGGGATTCTGGAGCACCCAAGGATCTATCCTTGGCCTCCTATGTCTCATCTACATGCTGCCCCTTGGCGACATCATCCGAAAACACAATGTCAGGTTCCACATGTACGCTGACGACGCCCAGCTCTACCTCACCACGACCTCCCTCAAACCCTCCACTGTCTCTGATTTTTCACATTGCTTGTCCAACATTCAGTACTGGATGAGCAGCAATTTCCTCCAACTAAATATTGCAAAGATCGAAGCCATTGTCTTCGGGCCCCACCACAAACACCGTTCCCGAGCCACCGACTCCATCCCTCTCCCCGGTCACTGTCTGAGGCTGAACCAGACCATTCATAACCTTGGCGTCCTATTTGACCCTGGGATGAGTTTCCGACCACATATCTGCTCTGTCACGAAGTCCATCTACTTCCTCCTCCATAACATCACCCGTCTCCGTCCCTGCCTCAGCTCATCTGCTGCTGAAACCCGCATCCATGCCTTTGTTATCTCTAGACTTGACTATTCCAATACTCTCCTGGCCGGCCTCCCGTCTTCCATCCTCCATAAACTTCAGCTCGTCCAAAACTCCCGTATTTTATCTCGCAGCAAGTCCCGTTCACCCATCACTCCTGTGCTCGCTGACCTACATTCATTCCCGGTCCAGCAACACCTCGATTTTAAAATTCTCATCCTTCATTTCAAAACTCTCCATGACCCTCGCTCCTGCCTATCTCTGTAACCTCCTCCAGCCCTACAACCCTCCGAGAACTCTGCGCTCTCCAATTCTGGCCTCTTGTGCATCCCCGATTTTAATCGTTCCACCATTGGCGGCTGTGCCTTCGGCTGCCTCGATCCTAAGCTCTGGAATTCCTTCCCTAAACTTCTTCATCTCTCCACCTCTCTTCCTTTAAGACGCTCCTTAAGCCTAACTCTTTGGCCAAGCTTTTGGTCACCCGTCCTAATATCTCTTTATGTGGCTCGGTGAAAAATTCTGTTTGATAATCACTCCTGTGAAGCACCTTAGGATGTTTTACTGCATTAAAGGCGATATTGGCCAAGGTGCTTACCCCGAGGAAGGGAGGAACCATCACAGGCCGAGTGTCACTGGGCAGCTGTCCGACAACTCCAAGCGGCTGATTAGATTCGAGAATCTGTCACTGGAACACAATAGGATTATTTTTGAGCAAACGGTTATATTTAATTTGAATATATTTGTCATTAATGGCATTTGATTGATTTACTTTAACATTAAATTGTTCTTTTCTTTCCACTCTTTATGTGGATTCACTCACAATATCAGCTGCCAACTCCAGTTTGTGAGGGATATCAAGGACAACACTAAAGGTTTTTACAAGTATATTAAGAAAAAGAAGGTGACTCAGAGTAATGTGGCCCCTTAAAGACAGACGCAGGGGATTATAGTAATTGAAAGGGAGAGAGGGTGAAGAATTCGAAAAATTTGTGCAGGAGAACTTTCTTAATTAGTATATTTCTGGCCCAACAAGGGAGGAAGCAACGCTGGATCTAGTTTTAGGGAATGATGTAAGGCAAGTGGAGTGTATTTCAGTGGGGGAACATCTGGGTAATAGTGATCATAATATAATTTGGTTTGAAGCAGTTACGGAAAGGGACAAAGAAAAATCAAAGGTGAAAATATTCAACTGAAAGGGAGCCAATTTCAGTGATTTGAGAAGGGATCGAGCACAAGTGGACTGGAAACAAAGACTGGACAAAAAAAAACAGTAAATGAGCAATGGCAGGTCTTCAAGGTGGAGGTAGTTCGGGTATAAACCAAGGATTTTCCCATAAGGAGGAAAGATACGGCATCCAAAGCTCGAGCTCCCTGGATGACAAAGGAAATAGAGCTTAAAATAAAACAGAAACAGGTTTATGACCACTGTCAGGTACAGAATACAGTACAAAACCAGGAGAGTGTGCAGGGAGAAATTGAAAAGGATATAGGAAGGGCAAAGAGAGAATATGAGAAAAGATTAGCGGGTGACATAAATGGGAACCCAAAAATCTTTTATAAAAATATAAAAAGTAAAAGGATAAAAGGAATGGTGGGGCTGATTAGGGACAAAATACGAAATCTGCTTGTGGCGGCAGAGGGCATGACTGAGGTACTGAATGAGGACTTTGCATTTGTCTTCACAAAAGAAGAGGATGAAGTTAATGTCGCAGTAGAGGAGGAGGGAGTAGAGATATTGGATAGGATCAAAATAGATAGAAAGGAGGTGCTAAATAGGTTGGCATCACTCAAAGTGAACAAGTCCCCCGGTCCAGGTGGGATGCATCCCAGGCTGCTGAGGGAAGCAAGGGTGGAGATAGCAGAAGCTCTGACCACAATCTATCAATCCTCCTTGGATGTGGAAGTGGTGCCAGAGGACTGGAGGATTGCAAATATTACACCCCTGTTCAAAAAAGGGGAGAGGGATAAAACTGGTAACTACGGGCCAGTCAGTCTAATATCAGTGGTGGGAAAACTACGAGAGACCATTGTCAAGGACAAAATTAATTCTCACTTGGAGAGGCATGGGTTAACAAGGAACAGCCAGCACGGATTTCTTAAAGACAAATCATGTCTGACTAACCTGATTGAATTCTTTGATGAAGTAACAGAGAGTGTTGATGAAGGTAGTGCAGTAGCTGTTGTATATATGGACTTTCAGAAGGCATTTGACAAAGTACCACATAACAGACTTATTTGGAAAACAGAAGCACATGGGATTAAAGGGACGGTGGTAACTTGGGTACATAATTGGCTAAGGGATGGGAGGCAGAGAGTTGTGGTGAACGGATGTTTTTCTGACTGGAGAGAAGTACGCAGTGGGGTCCCCCAGGGGTCGGTATTAGGACCATTATTTTTCTTGTTATATCAAAATGACCTGGATTTGGGTTTTGGGAGCACAATTTCAAAGTTTGCGACCGATACAGGACTTAGCAACGTAGTAAATAGTGAGGAGGATAGTAGCAGATTTCAGGAGGACATAGACAGACTGGTAAAATGGGCAGACTTAGGGCAGATGCAATTTAAGACGGAGAAGTGTGAAGTGATGCACTTTGGGAGGAACAACATGGAGAGGCAGTATAATCTAAATGGGACTATTTTGAGGGGAGTGCAAGAGCAGAGGGACCTGGGGTACATCGTCACAAATCTTTGAAGGTGGCAGGGCAAGTTGATAAGATGGTTAAGAAAGGGTATGGGATACCTGGCTTTGTAAATAGGGACATTGAATATAAAAACAAGGAAGTCATGCTAAACCTTTACAAATCACTGGTTAGGCCTCAGCTGGAGTATTGTGTATAATTCTGGGCAATGCACTTTAGGAAGGATGTCAAGGTCATGGAGAGGGTACAAAGGAGGTTTAACAGGATGGTACCAGGGATGAGGGACATCAGTTATGTGGAGAGGTTGGAGAAGCTGGGATTGTTCTCCTTAGAGCAGGGGTTAAGGGGAGATTTAATGGAGGTGTTAAAATCAAGAGGAGTTTTGATAGCGAGTAGGGAGAAACTGTTTCCTCAGGCAAGTGGGTCGGTAACCAGAGGTCATAGATTTAAAATAATTGGCAAAAGAACTAGAGGGGAAATGAGGAGAAGTTTTTTTTTCATACAGAGAGTTGTTAAGATGTGAAACGCACTCCCTGAAAGGGTGGTGGAATCAGATTCCATGGGAATTTTGAAGGGCAATTGGACATGTACTTGAAGAGGACGAATATGCAGGGTTATGGGGAAAGAGCTGGAGTGTGGGACTAAATTGGACAGCTCTTTCAAAGAGCTGACACAGGGATGATGGGTCGAATGGCCTCCTTCTGTGCTGTAAGTTTCTATGAAAAGTGAGTAAAACACTGTGAGGGAGTCTCGGAGAGCCCGCGTGGGAGAGAGGGAGGGAGTCTCGGAGAGCCCGCGTGGGAGAGAGGGAGGGAGTCTCGGAGAGCCCGCGTGGGAGAGAGGGAGGGAGTCTCGGAGAGCCCGCGTGGGAGAGAGGGAGGGAGTCTCGGAGAGCCCGCGTGGGAGAGAGGGAGGGAGTCTCGGAGAGCCCGCGTGGGAGAGAGGGAGGGAGTCTCGGAGAGCCCGCGTGGGAGAGAGGGAGGGAGTCTCGGAGAGCCCGCGTGGGAGAGAGGGAGGGAGTCTCGGAGAGCCCGCGTGGGAGAGTTTGAGAGGTCGGGTGGGAGGGAGAGAGAGTTTGTAAGAAGGGGAAAGAGAATATGGGAGACAGGGTTTGCAAGAAGGGGAAAGAGAATATGGGAGACAGGGAAGAGAAACAGTCTGTGTGTAAGACAGAGAGGAAAGGGGAAGAGAGTCTGTTTGTGCATGAGAAGTAAGGGATAGAAATGAGAAGTTGGAGAGAAATAAGAGAGAAAGAGAGAGAATGGATAAAGGACAGAAAACTGGGAGTTGTGATTAACAGATGTTTCTTGCATTGGAAGGATTTAAACAGTGGTGATCCCCGGGGTCAGTGTTGACACCATTGCTTTTCTCAATATCTGTGGATAGAAATGATCTGGACCTGGGTGCAGGGGGCAGAATATCAAAATTTGCAGCTGCCACAAAGATAAGGAGTGAGATTAACCATGAAGAGGATTGTCAACAACTTCAGGAGGAGGCAGACAGGTGAGCAGATTGGGCAGGTAGATGTCAGATGGAATTTAATGGGGAGAGATGTGAGGTGAGGAGAATAAGGAGAGGAAATAGACACTATACTGTAAAACTGTAAAAGGAGTAGAGGAGCAGAGAGATTTAGGGATTCAGATACACAAATCTTTAAAAGTGGGAGGACAAGTTGATAAAGCTGTTTTGCAAAACCCCCATGGGATCCTAGGATTAAAAAATAGGAGCATAGAGTATAAAAGGAAAGAGTTAATGCTACACCTGGACAAATCATGGGTCAGGCCACAGTCAGAATATTGTGTCCAGTTTTTGGTGCATTACTTTAGTAAGAATGTCACGGCCATGGAGAGGGGCAGAAGAGATTCACTAAGATGATCTCAAGGATGAGAGTCTTGACATAACTTTTCATGAGAGCAGAGAAGTTTAAATAAGATCAGAGAGTGGGGATCAAAATTATGAGGGGGTTTTGATAAAGTAAATGAGGGAAAACTATTTCCACTAGTACGGGTACGGGAGCACAGTGGTTATGTTGCTGGACTAGTAATCCTAGAGGCTCGGACTAATATTCCGGAGTCATGAGATCAAATCCACGGCAGCTGGAGAATTAAATTCAATTAATTAAATAAAATCTGGAATTTTAAAAAAACTGGTATCAGTAATGGTGGCCATGAAACTACCGGATTGTCGTAAAGACCCATCTGGTTCACTGATGTCCTTCAGGGAAGGAAACCTGCCGTCCTTACCCGGTCTGGCCGAAATGTGACTCCAGACCGACAGCAATGCGGCTGATTCTTAATCGCCCTCTGAAATGGCCCAGCAAGCCACTCAATTGTTCCAGATAGTTGGCACACCACCACCCTCTCAAGGGCAACTGGGAAGGGTAATAAATGCTGGCCTTGCCAGCGACGCCCACATCCCAGTCCGTGAGTCGGTAACTGGAGGGCATCAAATTAAGAGAGGTTGGTTTTCTTTTTGATGCAGAGGGTTGTTAGGACAATGGAATGTCCGACCAGAAACAATGAGGGAAGCAGAATTTAAAAGGGAAGTGAATCAATATCTGAAGAAGAAAATCTTGAAAGATCTTGAAAGGCCTTCGATGAGGTACCGCATAGTAGACTCATGACCAAGGTCAGAGCTTGTGGAGTCAGGGGACAGGTCGCAGAATGGATAGCAAGCTGATAACAAAACAGAAAACAGAGAGCAGGGGTTAAAGAGAGTCACTCAGACTGGGAAAAGGTGGGAAGTGGTGTTCCACAGGGATCGGTGCTGGGAACACTGTTGTTCACCATTTGCATCAACGGTTTGGACTTGGGAATCGGAAGTACAATTTCAAAATTTGCGGACAACACCAAATTGAGGGATATCGTTAATACTGAAGAGGACTGCGACAAAATACAGGAAGACATGAATAAACTTGCAGAATGGGCGTGTAATTGGCAAATGAATTTCAATATAGATAAGTGTGAGGTGGTAGAAATTTAGTTGGAAGAATAAGGAGGCCACATACTTCCTGGATAATAAGAGTCCAAATGGGATAGAGGAGCAAAGTGGGGTCCAGGGGTACAGATACACAAATCATTAAATGTAGTGACTCAGGTTCATAAGGCCATAAAAAAGCAAACAAAGCACTGGGGTTCATTTCCAGAGGAATAGAACTTGTCTAGCACCTTGGTTAGACCACACCGAGTACTGTGCACAGTTCTGGTCTCCATGTTACAAAAAGGATGCAGAGCCACTGGAGGTGGTGCAAAAAAGATTGACAAGGATGATACCAGAACTGAGAGATTATAACTGTCAGGATAGATTGAACAGGCTGGGGCTCTTTTCTCTAGAAAAGAGAAGGCTGAGGGGTGACCTGATAGAGATCTTTAAAATTATGAGGGAGTTTGATAGGGTCGACATAGATGTGTTTCCACTTGTGGGGGAGACCAGAACTATGGGCCATGAATGGAAGATAGTCACTAATAAATCCAGTAAGGAATTCAGGAGGAACTTATTTACCCAGAGAGTGGTTAGAATGTGGAACTTGCTAACACATGGAGTAATTGAGGCAAATAGCACAGATGCTTTTAAGGGGAAGCTGGATAAGTACATGAGGGAGAAAGGAATAGAAGGATATACAGATAGGGACAGATGAAGAGGTGTGAGGAGGCTCGTGTGGAGCATAAACACCAGCACAGACCAGTTGAGCCGAATGGCCTGTTTCTGTGCTGTAAATTCTATGTAATTCTAAATGGCCCATAAATACGGAGAATAAAAGCGGGCCCAGCACTGACCCCTGGGGTAACCACTTCCAACCCTTCTCCAATCTCAGCAACAGGTCCCCAGACAACTTTCTCCCCGCACTGTTCCATTTCCTTTTAAACGGCCCACCTGAACAGACTGGACATTACCCTGGGGATCCCCCAGTTACCTTCACACCGTTGCTCGCCATGTCCCTGATTTCACTTGACACCCTTCACAGTCTCATCGAATTGTCTTGGTGCCTCCCGGCCGTGTGAACATCGAAACAGGTTTCCAGTCAGCCTCAAGTATTTTCCAGCAGATTGTTTCAAATCCAGTGTGGTTTTCCTCAAAACTCCTGGAAGTTCAGGCACAAATTCTCCTGTGGAAGAAAGTCACATCGTGTTACGGGACGGAAGAATTAACGACCCTTCTGAAGTACTCGGTGTCGGCCTTGGCTCATTTGTATCACTCTCTCACCTCTCCAATCATAAAGATTGAGGAATAAAGCTCCTCTCCAGAGACCTGAGCACAAAATCTCGGCTCACACTCCAGTGCAGTACTGAGGGAGTGCTACACTGTCGGAGGGGCCGTCTTTTGTACGAGCCGTTAAACCAGTCCGGCCTCTCAGGTGGATGTAAAAGATCCCGTGACACCATTCGAAGAAGAGCAGGGGAGTTCTCCCCGGTGTCCTGGCCAATATTTAATCCTCAACCAACACCTATAAACAGATTATCTGGTCATTTATCACATTGCTGTTTGTGGGATCTTGCTCTGCACAAAATGGCTGCCCACATGGCAACAGTGACCTCATTTCAAAAGCCCCCCATTGGCTGCGAGGCTTTGGGACGTCCTGAGGATGTGACAGGCGCTGGAGAAATGCAAGTTCCCCCTCCCCGGGGCCGCCCTCCGCTCTAATCCCATTGCCCGTCTCTCGGTCCTGTCCCCGGGCTCGGGGACTCTCGGCCGGTCCAGGGCCCTTTAAGAGGGACGCGCCACACTGCGCATGTGCGCCGTTTATTTAAATCAAACCGCGCGATTCAAAGGAAAAGTGACGTCAGTTTCCGTCACAATAAAAACCGCTCGTTCTCAACCGAAAAAACGGAAAGTTTGTCTCGCGACACAACAGGAAGCGGCCGCTGATCCGGCGGGTGATGTGCGCATGTGCGAACATTCTCCCAGAGTGCAGCGCGGCCTGTCTCACAGATGGGGCCTGTTCTCTGCCGCTCTGCATTGTGGGAGATTCGGCCGCCATGACGGGCCCGGGTCACCGAGTTCATCCAATCACAGGTGAAGCTTCCCGGATTGGTGGAACCGACAGAGTGCAGGTGGTCTGTGGAGCGAGAGAATCTCTGAGAAGAGGGGCAGCCAATTGGGGAAATCACAGGAGGTGGTGACCGGTCATAAACCCAATCGGTGAATGACGGATTGAACCAAGGAAAGGAATGAAGAAACTCGACTGGGACCTGTGGGAACAGGCGGACTAAAAAATTTAACCCGTGTCCAGTTCAGGTCACCACATTACAGGAAAGATGGGATTGGACCAGAGAGGGTCCAGAGGAGATTTACAAGGATGGTCCAGGACTGGAGAATTTTAGCTGTGAGGAAGGATTGGATCGGCTGGAGTTGTTTTCATTGAAACAGAGGAGGCTGAGGGGGGGATTTAATTGAGGTGCTTAAATTATTGAGGGACAAACGAACTGCATCACTTCCAAGACAGCAGCTGACCACCACCTTCTCAAGGGCAATTTCGGATGGGCAATAAATTCTGGCCTTGCCAGCAAAGCCCACATCCCATGAACAAATAAAAAAAGGATATTAAGGTCCTATTTCCCTTCGCAGAGAGGCCAATAACCAGGGGGCATATATTTCAAGTAATTGGTAGAATGATTGGAGGGGATCTGTGGATAATTTTTTTTCACCCAGAGGGTGGTGTGGGTTTGGACCTTACTGGCTGAAAGGGTGGTAGAGGCAGAAACCCACATCGCTTTTTAAAAATACTTGGATGTGCACTTGAAGTGCCGTCACCTACAAGGCTGCGGACCAAGACCAAGTGTGCGATTAGGCTGGAGAGCTCTTTTTCAGCTGGCACTGACACAATGGGCCGAATAGCCTCCTTCTGTGCTGTAAATTTCTATCATTCTATAACCCCTAGGGTCAAATGTGACATGGCAACAGATACATGTTTATGGTTCAAAAAAATCTTTACAGAGAGGGAAGGGACAATGTAGAGTTCTGCCCGACAGTGTTATTGACAGAGACTCCATGAATTATTTTAAACGGGAGTATAGAAACATAGAAAATAGGAGCAAGAGTAGGCCATTCAGCCCTTCGGGCCTGCTCCACCATTCAAAATGATCATGGCTGATCTTCTAACTCAGTATCCTGTTCCCGCTTTTCCCCCTTACCCATTAATAAATATATCTACCTCCTTCTTGAATACATCTAATGACTTGGCCTCCACTGCGTTCTGTGGTAGAGAATTCCACAGGTTCACCACCCTCTGAGTGAAGAAATTTCTCCTCATCTCTGTTCTAAATGGCATACCCCGTATCCTGAGACTGTGACCCCTGGTTCTGGACTCCCCAGCCATCGGAAACATCCTCCCTGCATCTAGTCCTGCTGGAATTTTATATGTTTTGATGAGATCACCTCTCATTCTTCTAAACTCTACTGAATATAGACCTAGTCGACCCAATCTCTCCTCATACGTCAGTCCTGCCATCCCAGGAATCAGTCCGGTAAACCTTCATTGCACTCCTTCCATGGCAAGGACATCCTTCCTCAGATAAGGAGACCAAAACTGCACACAATACTCCAGATGTTGTCTCACCAAGACCCGTATAACTGCAGTAAGACATCCCTGTTCCTATACTCAAATCCTCTTGCAATGAAGGCCAACATACCATTCGCCTTCCTAACTGTTTGCTGCACCTGAATGCTCGCTTTCAGCGACTGGTGGACAAGGACACCCAGGTCTCGTTGCACCTCCCCTTTTCCAAATCTATCTCCATTCAGATATAATCTGCCTTTCTGTTTTTACAACCAAAGTGGATAACCTCACATTTATTCACGTTATATTGCATCTGCCATGTTCTTGCCCACTCACACAACTTGTCTAAATCACATTGGAACCTCTTTCCATCCTCCTCACAGCTCACATTCAACCCCAGCTTTGTGTCGTGTCCATGGACCTTGGAACAGAGGAACATTAAATTGGATGAGGAGCAAGAGGAAAGTCACCTGTTTCTGTACTGTAAGATCCTAAGCTTCATTGAGAATGAATTCTTTAAGCATTCCTACATAGTATTTTTTTGCTACATTGTAAAAAAAAAACCAAAGTAGTTGTCCTGGCCAGTAAATCTAGTTTGTGAAGTCTCCCTAAAATGTTTACATGTAAATCAGACAACAGTCAGAAGAGGGTAGGATGGACCTACACTACACTTGAATGTATTGTCATCTATTGGGTTTAAAGTTTCCAAACACTATTTATCAATAGTGTGAGGAAGCTCAGAGTGAAAGTGAGGAGGGGCCGTCTGACTGCAGTTTCCACTGGGAAAAAAAAATCACCTTCAGTGTGTACAGTGAGCAGAAGTGAATTGCTATTGTTAAAAGTTCCCACTAACTTATTGTTATTCTACTTTAACAGAACAAGCCTGGATCTCCTATGTTTAAACACTAAACTTCAGTGATTATAGCTCAAGTAAAATATTACTATGATTTGATTTAAATGGAGGCGTGGTCTCCACCTGCCAAAGAATGTTGTCT
Organism: Heptranchias perlo; assembly: GCF_035084215.1. NCBI lineage: Eukaryota > Metazoa > Chordata > Chondrichthyes > Hexanchiformes > Hexanchidae > Heptranchias > Heptranchias perlo. Next base: position 10,580,405 of record NC_090359.1, read on the forward strand.
GAAGCGAGGGTGTTTACTGCTAACAGCTCCCATCCTGTTTAATAGACCCCCTGAATGTCTGATTTACCAAAAAGAAAAACCCAGCTCAGTAAAGTTAAACATTCTCTTATTAATCTGAATATTTTATGAACAAATTTCAATATTTCAAAGTAAAGGGTGTCCCAGACATGGATTGTACTCAATTCACTGTAAAGTTATAAAAACAGCCAGTTTAGCGACCAGGGGACATAAACTAAAAATTAGAATCAGGACTTTCAGGAGTGAAGTTAAGAGACGCTTCTACACGCAAAGAGTGGGAGAAGTTAGGAACACTCTTCCACAAAAGGCAGTTGATGCTAGCTCAATTGTTAAATCTATTATCTCAGAATAAAATTTTGTTAACCAAAAGGTAAGTGATATGACTAAGGCAGGTATATGAGTTATGTCACAGATCAACCATGATCTCATTGAATGGTGGACCAGGCTCGAGGGGCTAAATGACCTACTCCTGTTCCTATGACCACCCCTCAAATACAGTGAACGATAAATAATGTAATCTGAAAATAGGACTAACTACATACAATGAAATTCTGAGGGCCTGTCGTGACGGGAAGCTGAAGATATCGAAACTTCAGGCTGTGCTCACGAGAAGACAGGTGAAATTCAAATCCAACAGAGTTAAATCACAACCGCTGGGCTCCCCATCCCTCACACTCTCACTGTGCCTGTACCCAATGGGCACAACATTGCCTCCCGTGTACATATTTACACTGAGCATTTGAAATCTACCTGGAGTCCCAGCCCCACTAAACAAGAATCTTCACACCAGAGGCAGAGATCTTCAATCTTGGAAGAGAGTTCCAAGTCCACTGACTTTCAATTCTATTGGTGTTTGGACAATTAGCTCCAAACGGGAAAGTTTAACTGGAGTTTGGAGCCCGTGTGGGGATTCGAGTGATCAATGGCCACAGAGCACCAAGGGAATGATTGGGCCGTCAACCAGCCGGCACCAGTACCTCAGGCCAGTCCCACTATCCCTTCAGAGCTCATTGACCTGCACAATGAGGGCCTGGCAAGCCTTCACCCATTGCTGCAGCCATCCCTGGACTGGGCCTGGATACACTATTACCAGCCATTCTGCCACGACTAACATGGACTCATTAAAACCTATTTCACGAACAGGAGGAACTGTGGAGGAGTGCAGAGTGTTACTAACAGTATTGAGCACTCATTGCATGCTGATTGGAGCCAGATAATGAAAAATGAGCAACCAGCCATTAGAAGATACAAGTAGTCACTGATTTATTGGTCATTTGATAACTAGTTGAACTGGGTTTGCTTGTGTTTCCTGTACAGAAACAAGGCGATCAAAGAGGCAGAGATCAGAGAGACAGCGGTCACAGTCAGGGCCAGGATCAGGACCACCTCAGACGCCACACCTAAAAAGGAACCAATGGTTAGTGAAGGAAATACTGAGGAGAAAATGGAAACCAGCAGTCGGCCAACTCACCACCTGGAGACCTCTCCTGCATCCTTTGCTCAACCTCATTAAGGGGCTCAGTTGTCAGGTCCGTCACATAAGGATCCAGAATGACCAGGGGTCCAAGTGAGGCCTCACCCTCCCACTTCAATTCAGCATCATTCCCTGCAATATCAAACATTCCAGTTAGAGAGGGTAAAGGGTGACCTCCAACATAGAGAGAGGATCAATGTCCTACCAGGTCCAGATGCAAGATCCCTCCTTCCTCTGGAATCAAGTCGGAATTCCCTCGTGGCACCGCAGTTATCCCGATGACAACAGGCACACACGTCATTGGTCGATTCTTCCAATGGGGTCCAGCTAAACCAGAGAATCAGTTTATCAACCAGGTTGTCCATCACCCTTCAATACAACACATCCCTGAGCGAGAGAGGGAACTTACATATTCTGGAAAGTACAAGCTTTGTTCATGGAATCTCTCCGATCCACTGCAGCAACTTTCAGGTGACAGGTGATGAAAATCTGAGGGACACATTCAATACAAGTTGTTATTTAGTGACCTCCTCCCAACATGGGGAACCCAATGTTTGGCTTCCTCTTACCAAGGAACGGTCATCTCCAAAGAAGCGGAACGCATCCAGGTCAAACTGGAGTTTGTCCAGCTCACGTTCACCTCTTGGCAACACAAAGGTTGAAAAGGAGTCCTCAGCTTTGCTGTCCAGGAGGCAACTGAAGAAAGATTTAAAAAAAGGGACAAAGTGAATTAAGTGAACCTATTGAGACATAACCAGCTGGAGAAAGCAGAGAGCTCCTTACCCATGGTAGTCAATGATGTTGTATCTTGGGGTGGAATCCTTGTCTGGGCTCAATGTAGCTGCACAGCTGTCAATGTAGAGCTTCAAGGGCATGTGGTTAGTCATTGAAACAGAGGCCTCAATGTGAATGAGGTCACCCAGGTAGTAGACAGTCGAGGTGCGCTCTGTAAGCCAGTCATCTGAAGGACAAGGGTTGGAGAAACAGTGGGTGTAACTCCCAGTGGGAGACGACAGAAAAGCACTCCCCATCCACCCATCACATACCGTTCATAAGACGCAGTGAGAATGACAGAAGCCCTTCTCCAGACTTGGTCGAGCTGAATGGGATCCAGGTGGGCTTGATAGGGTCACTGCTCACATTGCCCTTCCTGGAAGGACAGGAGTGTAATTTCAGGACAACTTCAGAGAACTGCACCTGCTGTAGACCTTATTTGCCACAGAGTAAAGTTTCTTACCTAAAATAGTGGCACTCAATGGGAATGATGGCTCCATTAGTTCTCACAATGACAGATCCACGAGCATTTGGGGTGTGGTTCAGGTGGGTGGTGTCGACCAGGAAATCTCCAGCCATCTGAAAGACATCAGGTTAAGGAATGAAGAGCTGGTCTCATTGGACAAAAGCTATTTCTGGTCATTTTCCTGCCCTGTTAAGCAGCAGTTTGAGGAGCAGCTGAAACCCCTCAATGACATGATTGAAGCAGCTCCACCATTGGTGGAAGTTGCCTGGAGCAGCCTCTGTTACTCGACTCAGTCCACCTTCTATCACAGGAGACTTCAGGCCTGCAGTCAGAAACCATGAAATGATTGGCACAGCTAAATTTGATGAGCATTCTTTCCCATATGGAATAGAGCTTTCACCTTAAGGGGCTTCAAGTTACCCCTGATAAGGAGCATAAAACACAACATCACTTTTAAACCTCATCTGTGGCTGTGGAATCAAGGGGATTGGCAGGTGTAATAACCAAAAGTGGAGTTCCCCTTTAATACATTGTATCCCAATTATTGTTCCACTTGTTTCATCTTTCAAGAGAAGTCTCAACAGGAACTTCCACACTGAACATTCATTGACCACAAGTTGAGGCAACAGGCCTGAATATCCACAGGAAGGAACAGAAAAGATAAATCAATTGAGGCACAAGAGAACAGAGTGGTTTGGAGAAATGCAGGTGAAGGTTCAAGGTCAATAGAATTGAATCTCAGAGTTAGAGTGTAATAACGACCCATTTAAGAAAGATGCAGTCCCTCAGTGACAAGTTTAAGTTCTTTTCAAATATAAAGCTAAGATTGACATGTCAACATAAAGAAGTAGTTTCACACAGGGTGATATTTAACAGTGGGCAAGAATTTATACACAGATTTCATTCAGGGATCTCCTCAGTGGCTGGAGTTTCACCCGATATTAATGAGTTCAGAGTGGGCAATAATCTGCACAGTGAAATTGGAGCAAGAGTTGAGGAATCACATTACCTGCAATCTGCTGCCACATTCATGGAGCCCATAGTCAAAGAGGACAGTGTGGTTCTGAGAGTAGATCCCAGTTGGCCGACAACCTGCTGTCCCCAGGGTCAGGTCAGCAGCTTTAATCAGGTGCCTGGTTCTAAATAAATCCATGTCTACCCTCACCAGCAGGTTCTGCTCTCCACACTGCACCATCACAGTCTGCAGTGGAGACAGACTTCTCCCCTCAGACACACTGAAATGGGAACCAAAGGGAGGGACAGGGGGAGGGACTCTCTGGGGCACAGGGGTGGGTTTTACTCTTCTCCAGAGAAATCTCTGCCCTCTAAACTGTTGCCAAGTATCAGAGCAACAAACCACTCCAACGAACACCAGCAATGGGAACAAACCTCTCACTACAAAATCCCCCATGATACCAAACAACTCAACTATCATTTTACCCACCAACCAGCACCTTTTATACACTGCAGTCACCTGATTCCAATTCAATGAGTCGCTGTTGTGATACGATTGGATGTCTTTCAGAAAAAAAACTCAATGTCTTTAGAATCCTTTTTTTTTCAATCACTTCCATTGTCCTGTTTCACAAGTTTCTTTGGAGAAAAAAAGGATTAACCCGCGGTCTGGGCTCTCAACATCAGTGACGGTGCGAACTGCGGGCTGTTAACTGGCAGTAATTGTCTGTCCCAATCAGCCTGAAGCAGAGTCCGTGGCTCACGGACTCTGACAACATCCACACGTCTCCCACGGAGAGAGGCCTGTGAGCAGAGTGCTGGGGCCGGTCGGTATTGGCGAGCCACTTGCCGGCCAATCGAGTGTGGCCCTGCGGAAGTGCTGCAAGCAGGTGTAGAGCAGAGGAGAGGAGAGCCATCGATAGGGAAGGAGGGAGAAAGAAAGAAGGAGGCGAAAAACATCAGGCAGCTGCGAGGGGTGTGCTGCTGCTGTCAGCCTTAAACAGCAGGAAGAGGAGGTCGGCGGCGATCGGGGTGGCCGACTGAAGGTAGGGGGAGGTAAGAAGATCTTTTTCGACCAGGGGATTCCGCCCCCAAGTGTCTGGCCCGGGACAGCTGGAGCTGCCTGGGTGAAGTTCCTTACTTTTGCCATCTGTGGAGGACTGAGCCTAGTCAGCTCCGGCTGTTTAGGGGAAGACATCTCCTCCCCCTGCCCACCGGAAGACTCCACGTTATCGGCCACCCGTGTACGTGTACGTTCCTTCCCTCCAGAGACATTTCTGCAGCGGCCCGCCCCTGCAGACTCCCTCCTTCCTCTTTAAGGAACATCCCTCCCTCTCTCTCTTGTGGTTTCCGCATTTAAAAACAAAAAGAAAAAACGCCCCAGAAAAGGAGCCCCTCTCCCAATAGATCAGTACCATTTTGGGGAGAGGAGGTTTCCTTGGGCTTTTGGTCCAACAAAAAAAAAAGGAAAATACCTGGAAGACCTAAGATTTGGGGTGGGCGTGGCGTACAAGAGAATGGCAACACCATCTTCGCCAGTGCCGGGACCCAGCAGGACGTATGCGGGCGTTACTGCGGCTGCTGCTCCCGCTGCTCGTGCTACTCCTGCTGGCCCGGCGCCATTCCGCCTCGTGACGAGGAAGCACGGGGTCAAAGCCTATGCCCACCCCGGCACGACGATTGAGGCCTGCGTGAAGGCCATGGCCGAGGTTGTCGGCCCCTCGGCCATCGTCGCGGCCTCGAAAGTGTACGGGAAGGCTGTAGTCTTCCTGAGGTCCGAGCGGGCGGTGTCCCTGGCCCTTAGCAAGGGGCTCACGGTGGGCGGGACTTTCCTGCCGGTGGACCCGCTGGAGGCCACCGCGCAGCGGGTGGTGCTGTCAAACGTCCCGCCCTTCCTGCCGGATGAGCTCCTCCTCCCTCACCTGCGTCAACTGGGGGAGGTGAGGTCGGGGGTAACGCCGCTGTCGCTCGGCCTCAGGGAGACCAGCCTCCGTCATGTCTACTCCTTCCGTCGCCAGGCGTTTATCAAGCTGGCGCGGGAGGAGGTTACGGAGGGGGGCTTTAACGCCCTCCACGAGGGGACCGCCTACCGTGTCTTCTGGACGGCAGAGGGTGGGCGGTGCCATGCCTGCAAGGAGGTGGGGCACCTGAGGAAGAACTGCCCCGCCTCCCAGGCCGCCAAAGCAGCTCCGGCGGCCGAGGCTGGCGCCGCCACCGCTCCACCCCCCAAACCCGCCCCCGCGTCGGGAGAGTCCACTGCGTGGGCGGAGGGTGCCGACGAGGCCTCCGCCGGGGGAGAGGGAGGGAACCCTCGCCCGAAGAAGGCGCGGAAGAAGAGTAGACATCGGGAGGCTGGTCCCCAGGTTGGAAATCCTTCCAGCCAGCCCGAGGCCGTGGTCGTGACCGCGGCCAAACGACAACTCGCGGTCGCGGCAGAGCCAGGGCTGGCGGGTATTCAGGAGGGAGCGGAGGGGGGGGCCCCCAGCAGACATGGGGCTCGCCCTCCCTCCGCCACCCTCCGGAAAACAGAAAAGGCGCCGCTCCCTGGAAGCGGAGGGGAACCCTGCCAAGGGACGGCCCCCCGCGAAAAGGGAATCGGAGTCGGCGCCGGCGGCGGATCCTGCGACTCCACCCTCCATTTCCCACCGCCAGCGGGGGTCATCCACCTCTCGGGGGGAGGAGATCGTGCCCGTGCCTCCCGGGGGGGATGGAGAGACCCTGCCGAAAGGGGGGGCCGCGGATTCGTGCGCCGACGCGAGCTTCCCGTTCACCGGGTCGGGGGTCCTGGGTGCCGGAGCGGGCGAGGCCGAAGAGGCCGGATTCGTCTGCCCTCGGCTCGACCTCTCCCAGGACCTGCTCGACCTGGTGGCGGGTTTTAACATGAAAATGTCACGGGCCGGGTCGGTCGGTGGCGGTGTGGGTGGGGAGACCCCCTTCTCCCAGTCTCTGGGCGCGGAGCCGGGGGAGGTGGGAGAACTGGAGTACACGTTCTCCCCGGTTTCCCCCTATATCCGGGTGCCCGTTTACCACCGCTCGGAGGCTGGGGAGGGTCCTCGCCCGGAGCCGCCCTCCGACCCGGACCCCCCGGTAGAGCCCGGGGAGGAATCCTCTGCCGACGATCCTGGGGGTGGGATCGTGACAGAGGTGGGGCCGGCCGGCGCGGCCGTCCCGTTCTCCGCACCCTGTGCGGGGAGTGGGTCGGCCGCGGGCGACGATGGCCCGGAGGAGGTCGGGGACTCGGTGGTGGGCACTGGGGAGGATTTAGAGTTCGCCGCCAGTGAGGCGGCGGACACCCTCGTGCCCGACACCGAGTCTCCCCTCATCCCCGTTGAGGAACTCCGGGATTTTGTGTCCGGTTGGACCCATCATGGCAATGGCGCCCGGCGGGCCCTCGACCGTTGGTCGGAGGCGGCGCATCTGATCCGCTCGGTCCGGGCCGCCGTCGTGTCCGTGGCCGCGGAGGAGGACGGCGGCGGGGTCGGTCTGCGCCGGCTCAGATCCCTCCTCACCGGGCTCTTGGGGGGAGAGGAGGTCGACTAGCGGCCCCGCTCCCTCCGCGCATTAGTTTTTAGGTAGGTTGCGCTGTGCTCTTACCATGGAGATAACCATAGCCAGCCTCAACATCAACGGCGGCAGAGACGCCCGCCGTAGATTTGACAAGTTCTCGGTCCTTCGGGACGGGAAGTATGCGGTGTGCTTTCTGCAGGAAACCCACACCGTTCCGGGAGACGAGGCCACGTGGATCCTGGAATGGGGAGGGGGGGTCTACTTGAGTCACCTCAGCGGCGTTTCGAGCGGGGTGGCCATCTTGTTGGCCCCGACTTTTCAGCCGGAGATCTTGGGGGTCAAGGAGCCGGTGCCGGGCCGCTTGCTCCACGTAGCCCTTCGCCACGGGGACGTGCCGCTTCACCTGGTGAACGTGTACGCCCCCTGGTCCGGAGCCGAGCAAGTGATCTTCTTTGAGGAAGTGTCCACTTACCTAAACTCCGTCGACGCCGGCGAGTGCATTATCCTCGGGGGGGATTTTAACCGCACCCTCGAGGCGAAGGACCGTTCCGGTCCCGTGCGTTGCCGAACGGCGACGGAGAAGTTGAGGGACCTGGTCGGGTCCTTCGACTTGGTGGACGTCTGGCGGAATCTCCATCCCGACTCCAGCCAGTTCACCTTTGTGAGGGCCGGAGGGGGGAGCACCAGAATCGACCGCCTGTACGTTTCGCGGGCGTACGCCTCCTGCGTCCCGTCGGCCTCCATCCGGCCGGTGTCGTGCACGGACCACCACCTGGTATGGATGGAGCTCGCTCTGCTCCGTGCCCGGTCGGGGTCCGCGTACTGGCACTTTAACAACCGGCTGCTGGAGGACACGCGGTTCCGGGACTCGTTCCGTCTGTTCTGGAGCGACTGGAGAGGGAAGCGGGGAGGCTTCTCCTCCTTGAGGCTATGGTGGGACGTGGGCAAGGCTCACGTCCGCCTCTTCTGTCAAGAGTACGCGAGGGGGTCGACTAAGAGGCGGGAGTCCGAGGTCAGGCGGTTGGAGCAGGAGGTGCTTGGCCTGGAGTCCCGTCTCGGTCAGGCCGCCGAGGATCCGGCCCTGCGGCAGGTGTACGAGGAGAGGAGGGACGCTCTGAGGGTCCTGCAACTGGTCGGGTCCCGAGGAGCGTACGTGAGGTCGCGGCTCCAGCTCCTGCGGGACCTGGACCGCGGCTCTCCCTTCTTCTACTCGCTGGAAAAGCGGCGGGGGGCTCGTAATCAGCTCCTTACGCTGCTGGCCGACGACGGGTCCCTCGTCTCGGACCCGGAGGGAGTCAGGGCCCGGGCTCGATCTTTCTACGAGGCTCTGTTCTCTCCGGATCCGTCCAGCGAGGAGGCGCGCAGAGTTTTGTGGGAGGACTTGCCGAAGGTCGGCCCGGAGGACGCCGAGCGTCTGGACGCTCCGCTCAGTTTGGCGGAGCTGACCGGCGCCCTCCACCAGCTCTCCAGGGGCAAGTCCCCGGGGCTGGACGGGCTGACCGTGGAGTTCCTCAGGGCCTTCTGGGACGTCCTGGGGGGCGACTACGCGCGGGTCCTGGGGGAATGTCTGGCGACCGGGGAGATGCCCCTTTCGTGGCGCAGGGCGGTCGTGGTCCTGCTGCCTAAGAAGGGGGATCTCCGCAACCTTAAAAACTGGCGCCCGGTCTCCCTCCTCAGCACGGATTATAAGGTCTTCGCCAGGGCGATGTCTGCTCGCCTCGGCACCGTGCTGGACCACATGATCCACCCCGACCAGTCCGACACGGTCCCGGGCCGGAAGATCCACGATAACATCCACCTGGTCCAGGACCTGATCCACCACTCCCAGAGGGCTGGTCTGTCGGTCGCCTTCCTTTCCTTGGATCAGGAGAAGGCGTTCGACAGGGTGGATCACGAGTATCTATTCGGGACTCTGCGCGCTTTCGGATTCGGGTCGCATTTCGTCGCCCGGATCCGACTTCTGTACGCCGCCGCGGAGTGTCTGATTAAGGTTAATGGATCCTTGACGGCGCCCCTTCGCTTCGGGAGAGGAGTGCGTCAGGGGTGCCCCATGTCCGGCCAATTATACGCCGTCTGCGTGGAGCCTTTCCTGCACCTCTTGCGAAAGAGGCTGTCGGGACTGGCTCTGCTCGAGCCGGGCGTGGAGGTCGTCCTTTCGGCTTACGCCGACGACGTGCTCCTCGTGGTCACCGATCCCCTTGACTTGCGGAGAATGCGCGAGTGCCAAGAGGTCTACTCTGCCGCGTCCTCCGCAAGAATCAACTGGGAGAAATGTTCCGGACTCCTGGTGGGTCAGTGGCGGGTGGACTCCATGCCGGAGGAGCTCAGGGCTTTCGCCTGGAGTACCACGCACCTCCGGTACCTGGGAGTCTACCTCGGCCCTGCCGAGGAAGCCTGGCCGGCGAACTGGGTAGAGCTGGAGGCCAAAGTCACCGCTCGCCTGGCGCGCTGGACAGGACTGCTCCGAGTGTTATCCTACAGGGGTCGAGTGCTGGTCATAAACCAGCTGGTGGCCGCCATGTTGTGGTACCGGTTGGTTCCTTTGACCCCCCCCCCTGATTTTGTCGCCAAGATTCAGAGGAAGTTCGTCGACTTCTTCTGGGCCAAAGGGATGCACTGGGTCGCTGCCGCGGTCCTGAGTCTCCCGCTTAGGGAGGGCGGTCAGGGGCTGGTGTGCGTCCGCACCCAGGTGGCAACTTTCCGCCTTCGGATGCTGCAGCGATACCTGTACGCGGAGCGTCCTCTTAGATGGCGTGCGCTGGCGACGTATTTTTTCCGCCAGCTGCACGGCCTGAACTACGACACGCAGCTCCTGTTCGTCTCGCTGCTGGGCGGCCGCATGTCTTTGCAGGAGCTGCCTGTCTTTTACCAGGATCTGCTCAGGGTCTGGAACATGGTCGCCTCCAGCCGGAGCTCTCGCCCGTCGGGGGTAGCGGCCGTCCTGCAGGAGCCGCTGCTCGGGAATCCGTTCCTCCGCGATGTCGGCTTCAGCCGCTCGTGGCTGACGGAGCGGAGGGCTGTGGCCGGTCGGGTAACCAGAGTCAGGGACGTCCTGGATGGCGGAGGGTCGGGTTGGCTCGAGCCGTGGGCGCTCGCCGCTCGCATGTTCTCGTGGCGTGCCGGGGACGCGGCCGCCGCCATCCAGGCGTTGAAATCGGCGCTCGGCCCTGACTCCACTCGGGGTGTGGAGGCGGCTCAGGCGTGCGGAGCCATCCCGTCCGACCTGACCCCCGTTCGGACGGAATTCCTCCTCGGCGCCAAACCCCGGAACCTCCCTCGGAGGGCCGCGCCTCACAACTTGAGCCGTCTCTCGGAAATTCCCTCCGTGCCGTTTCACACCGCGCGGAGGGATTTCCTGTACGGGCTGCTCCTGCACACCATCCACTTCCTCGCCCTCGTCTCTCGCCCGGACACGCCCTGGCGTGCCATCCTGCCGTCCGGCGGAGACGGGGGTCCCCAGTGGGAGGCTCTCTATACGGGGGTCCTCCCGTGTTACTTTGGGGATCTGGGGTGGAGGGTGTTGCACGGAGCAGTCCCGTGCAACAGGCGTTTACGCCATTTTACGGACACCCAGGCCGCTTGCATTTTCTGCGGCCTGGAGGAGTCCGTTTTTCATTTGTACACTGGGTGTGCGAGACTGCAGCCCCTGTTCCATTATTTGGAGGGGCTGCTCCTCAAGTTCTGGCTGCACTTCAGTCCCACGCTCCTGATCTTTGGCCGCCCGGTGAGGAGGGGGGCGGGCAGGTCCGTGGACGTCCTCGTGGGCCTGCTCCTGGGCCTGTCCAAGGTGGCTATCCACAGGTCCAGGATGCTCGCGGTCCGCGGGGGTGGGCGCTCGGCCTGTCTGCCTCTCTTTCGCGGGTTGCTCCGCGCCCGGGTGGCCCTGGAGATGGAGCACGCGGTGTCTGCTGGTATGCTTGAGGCTTTCCGCGACCGGTGGGCACCGCAGGGGCTGGAGTGCATCCTGAACGAGGATAATAAAATTTTGATTTGAACTCTTGGTTTTGGTTTGTTTGGTTTTTAGTTGTTAAGCACACCCCACACCCCCCTTCTTATAAAAGGGGGGCCTAATTAGAAAAAGTTAAAGAAAAAAAAAAAGGAAAAAAAAAAAAAAAAAGTTGTGGAACTATTTTCTTCTGATCCAAGCTCTTGTATTTATACTACTGGGACAGCCAGCATTTAAACCAGGAATGGACAGCACCAATGATGATTGACAATCCCTGATAGCCAATCAGGAATCTTCCATGAATCCAGGCACCAATTAACAAAGGACAGGGCTCTGGGGGAGAGATTGATATCCAGAGCCAATCAGAGCTTTGCAATACAGACCAGCAAGGCCTTGGAGGTGATTGTGGCTGGACTGCCACTGAGTGGAGTGGAGAGCAGAGAGAGCAGAGAGAGCAGGCCCTTGCCTGGGTCCCTTGGGGAGAAGGAGAAGGAGAAGGAAGGAGAAACCACCATCAACAAGGAGGGAGGGAGAAGGAGAAAAAGAGCACCAACCAGTGGGAGGAAGAGGTGGTCGGTGCAGTGAGGTGTGTCGGCTGAAGGTAGGGGGAGGAAGAGGACTTCAGAGGACAGGGGTCCCCCCCAAGTGTCTGGCCCAGGACAGCTGGAGCTGCCTGGGTGAAGTTACTTTCCTTTTCAAATCTTTGGAGGACTGAGCCGAGGCAGCTCCAGCTGTCTAGGGGAAGACATCTCCTCCCCCTGCCCACCGGAAGACAGACAGAAGAAGATCCACCTTTTAAGGTGCAACCCCGCCCCTCTTCCACCCACTTCTGCAGCAGCCTACCCCTGCAGACTCCCTCCTTCCCATTCTGCCATCCATCCCTCCCACCTTCTCCTGCTCTCTGGTATATTCCCTTGCTCTCCGGGGTGTTCTTGGGGAATTTAAAAACCAACAAAGGGGCCCTCTCCCATCCAAGCACTGGGATTCGGGGAGAGAGGTTTTCCTCAAGGTTTTCATTAAAAAAAAAAGGCCAATTTCCATCCAAAGGCCTGAGACTTGGGGTGGGTGTGGCTCTTTAGGTCATGGCGTCACCATCTTCGCCGGTGCCGGGACCCAGCAGGACGTATGCGGCGGTTACCTCGGGGGCCGCTCCTACAGTTCGTGCCGCTCCTGCTGGGCCGGCGCCTTTCCGCCTCATTACAAGGAAGCATGGGGTGAAGAGCTACGCCCACCCCAACATGACCATTGAGGCCTGCGTAAAGGCCATGGCCGAGGTTGTCGGCCCCTCGGCCATCGTCGCGGCCTCGAAAATGTACGGGAGGGCGGTGTTCTTCCTGAGGTCCGAGCGGGCGGTGTCCCTGGCCCTTAGTAAGGGGCTCACGGTTGGCGGGACCTTCCTGCCGGTGGACCCGCTGGAGGCCACCGCGCAGCGAGTCATTTTATCCAACGTCCCGCCTTTCCTGTCGGACGAGCTCCTCCTCCCCCACCTACGTCAACTGGGGGAGGTGAGGTCGGGGGTAACGCCGCTGCCGCTCGGACTCAGGGAGAACAGCCTCCGGCATGTTTACTCCTTCCGTCGCCAGGCATTCGTCAAGCTGGCACGGGAGGAGGTTACGGAGGGGGGCTTTAACGCCCTCCACGAGGGGACCCCTTACCGCGTCTTTTGGACGGCAGAGGGTGGGCGGTGCCATGCCTGTAAGGAGGTGGGGCACCTGAAGAGGAACTGCCCTGCCTCTCAGGCCGCCAAAACAGCTACGGCGGCCGGGGCTGGCGCCGCCACCGCTCCTCCCCCCAACCCCGCCCCCGCGTCGGGACAGTCAACTGCGCGGGTGGAGGTTGGCGTCGAGGCCTCCGCCAGGGGGGAGGAGGGGAACCCTCGCCAGAGAAAGGCGCGGAGAAAGAGGAAGAATTTAGAGGCTGGTCCCCGGGACAGAGAAGATCTGAGTCAGCCCGAGGCCGTGACCGCGGCCAGTCAACATCTCGCGGTCGCGACAGAGCCCGGGCTGGCGGGTGATCAGGAGGGAGCGGAGGTGGGGGTCCCAGCAGACATGGAGTTCCCCCTCCCTCCGCGACCCCCCGGGAAGAAAAAGAGGCGCCACTCCCCGGAAGCGAACGGGCTCCCTGCTAAGGGACGGCCCCCCGTGGAAGGGGAGTCGGTGCCGGTCGCGGATCCTGCGGCCCCGCCCGTGACATCCGAACAGCGGCGGGGGTCATCCACCTCTCGGGGGGAGGAGATCGTGCCCGTGCCTCCCGGGGGGGATGGAGACCCCGCCGATAGGGGGGGTCGCGGCTCCGCATTTACCCGACACTACCCTGTTCACCGGGTCGGGCGTCCTGGGTGCCGGGGTGGGCGAGGCCGTTGCGGCCGAATTCGTCTGCCCCCGGCTCGACCTCTCCCAGGACCTGCTGGTGGGTTTTAACCAGAATATCTCGCCGGCCGGGTCGGTCGGAGGCGACGTGGGTGGGGGGACCCCCTCCTCTCAGTCTCTGGGCTCGGAGCCGGGGGAGGTGGGAGAACTTGAGTACACGTTCTCCCCGGTTTCCCCGGTTTGCCCCTATATCCGGGTGCCGGTCTTTCACCGCTCGGAGGCTGGGGAGGGTCCCCGCCCGGCGCCGCCCTCTGACCCGGACCCCCCGGTAGAGCCCGGGGAGGACTCTTCTACCGACGATCCTGGGGGTGGGATCGTGACAGAGGCGGGGCCGGCCGGCGTGGCCGTCCCGTTCTCCGCGCTTTGTGCGGGGAGCGGGTCGGCCGCGGGCGACGATGACCCGGAGGAGGTCGGGGACTCGGTGGTGGGCACTGGAGAGGATTTAGAGTTCGCCGCCAGTGAGGTGGTGGACGCCCTCGTGCCCTGCACCGAGTCTCCCCTCATCCCCGTTGAGGAGCTCCGGGATTTTGTGTCCGGTTGGAGCCGTCGTCGCGATGGCGTCCGGCTGGCCCTCGACCGTTGGTCGGAGCCGGCGCAGTTAATCCGCTCGGTCCTGGCCGCCGTCGCGTCCGTGGCTGCGGAGGGGGACGGCGGCAGGGTCGGTCTGCGTCGGCTCAGATCCCTCCTCACCGGGCTCTTGAGCGAGTGGCGGTCGACTAGCGGCCCCGCTCCCTCCGCGCGTTAGGTTTAAGTAGGTTGCGCTGTGCTCTTGCCATGGAGATAACCATAGCCAGCCTCAACATCAACGGCGGCAGAGACGCCCGCCGTAGATTTGACAAGTTCTCGGTCCTGCGGGACGGGAAGTATGCGGTGTGCTTTCTGCAGGAAACCCACACCGTTCCGGGAGACGAGGCCACGTGGATCCTGGAATGGGGAGGGGGGGTCTACTTGAGTCACCTCGCCAGCGTTTCGAGCGGGGTGGCCATCTTGTTGGCCCCGACTTTTCAGCCGGAGATCTTGGGGGTCAAGGAGCCGGTGCCGGGCCGCTTGCTCCACGTAGCCCTTCGCCACGGGGACGTGCCGCTTCACCTGGTGAACGTGTACGCCCCCTGGTCCGGAGCCGAGCAAGTGAGCTTCTTTGAGGAAGTGTCCACTTACCTGAACTCCGTCGACGCCGGCGAGTGCATTATCCTCAGGGGGGATTTTAACCGTACCCTCGAGGCGAGGGACCGCTCCGGTCCCGCGGATCGCCGGTCGGCGACGGGGAAGTTGAGGGACCTGGTCGGGTCCTTCGACTTGGTGGACGTCTGGCGGAATCTCCATCCCGACTCCGGCCAGTTCACCTTTGTGAGGGCCGGAGGGGGGAGCACCAGAATCGACCGCCTGTACGTTTCGCGGGCGTACGCCTCCTGCGTCCCGTCGGCCTCCATCCGGCCGGTGTCGTGCTCGGACCACCACCTGGTGTGGATGGAGCTCGCTCTGCTCCGCGCCCGGTCTGGGTCCGCGTACTGGCACTTTAACAACCGGCTGCTGGAGGACGCGCGGTTCCGGGACTCGTTCCGTCTGTTCTGGAGCGACTGGAGAGGGAAGCGGGGAGGCTTCTCCTCCTTGAGGCTATGGTGGGACGTGGGCAAGGCTCACGTCCGCCTCTTCTGTCAAGAGTACGCGAGGGGGTCGATTAAGAGGCGGGAGTCCGAGGTCAGGCGGTTGGAGCAGGAGGTGCTTGGCCTGGAGTCCCGTCTCGGTCAGGCCGCCGAGGATCCGGCCCTGCGGTGGGCATACAAAGAGAAGGATGCTCTGAGGGACCTGCAACTGGACCTCGCTGGAAAAGCGGCGGGGGGCCCGTAAGAATCTCCTTACGCTGCTGGCCGACGACGGGTCCCTCGTCTCGGACCCGGAGGGAGTCAGGGCCCGGGCTCGATCCTACTACGAGGCTCTGTTCTCTCCAGAGCCGTCCAGTGAGGAAGCGCGCAGAGTTTTGTGGGAGGACCTGCCAAAGGTCAGCCCGGAGGACGCAGACCAGCTGGACGCTCCGCTGAGTCTGGCTCGGAGGGCTGCTCCTCACAACTTAAGCTGCCTCGGCAATTCCCTCCGTGCCTCTTCACTCCGCGCGGAGGGATTTCCTGTACGGGCTGCTCCTGCACACACTCCACTTCCTCGCCCTCGTCTCTCGCCCGGACACGCCCTGGCCTGCCGTCCGGCGGAGACGGGGGTCCCCAGTGGGGGGGCTCTCTACTCGGGGATCCTCCCGTGTTACATCGGGCATGTGGGGTGGAGAGTGTTGCACGGAGCAGTCGCGTGCAATAGGCGTTTACCGCATTTCACGGACTCCCAGGCCGCCTGCAATTTCTGCGGCCTGGAGGAGTCAGTGTTTCATTTGTTCACGGGGTGTGGGAGATTGCAGCCCCTGTTTGATTATTTGGAGGGGCTGCTCCTCAGGTTCTGGCTGCAATTCAGTCCCACACTCCTGATCTTTGGCCGCCCGGTGAGGAGGGGGGCGGGCAGGCCGGCGGACGTCCTCGTGGGCCTGCTCCTGGGCCTGTCCAAAGTGGCCATCCACAGGTCCAGGTTGCTTGCGGCCCGTGGGGGCGGTCGCTCGGACTGTCTGCCTCTCTTCCGCGGAATGCTCCGCGCCCGGGTGGCCCTGGAGATGGAGCACGCGGTGTCTGCCGGTGCGCTTGAGGCTTTCCGCGACCGGTGGGCACCGCAGGGGCTGGAGTGCATCCTGGACAAGGAGAATAAAATTATAATTTGAAACTGGTTTTGGTTTTTCTTTGGGATTTTTGCACATAAAGACACCCGAAATCCCCCTCCTTTTAAAAGGGGGGCCTAAAAAATGTCGCTGTTGGGAATGGAAAAAAGTCGCGAAAAATCCTGGCTGCTAAAAACAGCAAAAAGGTCACTGCTTTGATGCGATTGGATGTCTTTCAGACTCATCAGAAAAAGAGTAGCTGATAAACCCCCGGCTGCTCTTCCATCCCACACTCCTGAGCTGAGCGGAGTGGTGAAAAAAAGTAAAAAACTGTTTTTGATCCAACTCAATGTCTTTCGGATCCTCCTTTCGTTCAATCACTTCCATTGTCCTATTTCATAAATTTCTAAAAGAAAAAATAAGGAGTCACTGTTGGGATACGATTGGATGTCTTTCAGACAGACCATCAATCCATCCAGGGATCAGCCTGACTGAACTTGCCAGTTAATACTGCTGAGTACAGCAGAGTGGAGGTCAGAGCGAGAGCTCTGGGTGGAGAGCAGGGTGAAAAGTACTAGCCCTCGCTTGTATACCTCTGAATCCAGGAGAAGGAGAAGGAGAGGAACAAACAACCAACAGGGAGGGAAGGAAGAAGACGACCACCATTCACTGTGAGGGGTGTGCTGCTGCTGACCGATACCATCCAACAGAGGGAGGAAGAGGAGGTCGGTGCGGTGCAGTGTGACCAACTGAAGATAGGGGGAGGAAAGATCATACAGAACAGGGGGTTTCCCCCCAGTGTCTGGCCCAGGACAGCTGGAGCTGCCTGGGTGAAGTTACTTTTCAATCTGTGGAGGACTGAGCCTGGGCAGCTCCAGCTGTCTAGGGGAAGACATCTCCCCCTGCCCACCGGAAGACATCCAGAAGATCCACCTGTTAAGGTGCAACCCCGCCCCTCTTCCACCTACTTCTGCAGCAGCCCACCCCTGCAGACTCCCTCCTTCCCATTCGACCATCCCTCCCTCCCACTATCACGGATATTCTTTTTTACAAAATCCTGCAAAGGAGCCCCTCTCCAAACACAGTGGGAATTGGGGAGAGGAGGTTTTCTTTTGCAAGGCCTTTGTTATTAGTCGGCCTGAGACTTGGGGTGGGTGTAGCTCGATGGAATATGGCGACACCATCTCCGCCGATGGGCACTGCAGGGGCTGGAGAGCATCCTGGACAAAAATAATAAAATCTTAATTTGACACTGGTTTTTGGTTTTCTGCACAAACACACCCTAAACCCCCACTAATTATAGAAGGGGGGCCTAAGAAAAAAAAGCAGAGATCAGAGACAGCGGTCACAGTCAGGGCCAGGATGAGGATCAGGACCACCTCAGACTCCACACCTAAAACGGAAGAAGAAACCAATGGTTAGTGAGTGAAGGAAATACTGAGGGGAAAATGGAAACCAGCAGTCCGCCAACTCACCACCTGGAGACCTCTCCTGCATCCTTTGCTCAACATCATTAAGGGGCTCAGTTGCCAGCTCTAACACTTCAGGATCCAGAATGACCAGGGGTCCAAGTGAGGCCTCACCCTCCCACTTCAATTCAGCATCACTCCCTGCAATATCAAACATTCCAGTTAGAGAGGGTAAAGGGTGACCACCAACATAGAGAGGATCAATGTCCGACCAGGTCCAGATACAAGATCCCTCCTTCCTCTGGAATCAAGTCAGAATTCCCTCCTGGCACTGCAGTTGCCCAGACGACAACAGGCACACACGTCGTTGGTCAATTCTTCCAATGGGGTCCAGCTAAACCAGAGAATCAGTTTATCAACCATGTTGTCCATCACCCTTTAATACAACACATCCCTGCGTGAGAGGGAACTTACATATTCTGGAAAGTACAAGCTTTGTTCATGGAATCTCTCCGATCCACTGCAGCAACTTTCAGGTGACAGGTGATGAAAATCTGAGGGACACATTCAATACAAGTTGTTAATTGGTGACCTCCTCCCAACATGGGGAACCCCAATGTTTGGCATCCTCTTATCTAGGAACGGTCATCTCCAAAGAAGCAGAATGCATCCAGATCAAACTGGAGTTTGTCCAGCTCACATTCACTCTTGGCAACACAAAGGTTGAAAAGGAGTCCTCAGCTTTGCTGTCCAGGAGGCAACTGAAGAAAGATTTTAAAAAACAGACAAAGTGAATTAAGTGAACCTTTGGGACATAACCAGCTGGAGAAAGCAGAGAGCTCCTTACCCATGGTAGTCAATGATGTTGTATCTTGGGGTGGAATCCTTGTCTGGGCTCAATGTAGCTGCACAGCTGTCAATGTAGAGCTTCAAGGGCATGTGGTTGGTCATCGAAACAGAGGCCTCAATGTGAATGAGGTCACCCAGGTAGTAGACAGTCGAGGTGCGCTCTGGAAGCCAGTCATCTGAAGTACAAGAGGACAAGGGTTGGAGACAGTGGGTGTAACTCCCAGTGGGAGACGACAGAAAAGCACTCCCCATCCACCCATCACATACCGTTCATAATACGCAGCGAGAATGACAGAAGCCCTTCTCCAGACTTGGTCGAGCTGAATGGGATCCAGGTGGGCTTGATAGGGTCACTGCTCACATTGCCCTTCCTGGAAGGACAGGCGTGTAATTTCAGGACAACTTCAGAGAACTGCACCTGCTGTAGACCTCATTTGCAATAGAGTAAAGATTCTTACCTAAAATAGTGACACTCAATGGGAATGACTGCTCCATTAGTTCTCACAATGACAGATCCACGAGCATTTGGGGTATGGTTCAGGTGGGTGGTGTGGACCAGGAAATCTCCAGCCATCTGAAAGACATCAGGTTAAGGAATGAAGAGCTGGTCATTGGACAAAAGCTATTTCTGGTCATTTTCCTGCCCTGTTAAGCAGCAGTTTGAGGGGTTTCAGCTGCTCCTCAATGACACATGATTGAAGCAGCTCCACCATTGGCAGAAGTTGCCTGGAGCAGCCTCTGTTACTCTGCTCAGTCCACCTTCTATTACAGGGGACTTCAGGCCTGCAGTCAGAAACCCTGAAATGATTGGCACTGCCAGATTTGATGAGCATTCTTTCCCATATAGAATAGAGCTTTCACCTGAAGGGGCTTCAAGTTACCCCTGATATGGAGCACAAAACACAACATCACTTTTAAACCTCATCTGTATCCATGGAATCAAGTGGATTGGCAGGTGTAATAACCAAAAGTGGAGTTCCCCTTTAATTCATTGTATCCCAATTATTATTCCACTTGTTTCATCTTTCAAGAGAAGTCTCAACAGGAACTTCCACACTGAACATTCATTGACCACAAGTTGAGTCAACAGGCCTGAATATCCACAGGAAGGCACAGAAAAGATAAATCAATTGAGGCACAAAAGAACAGAGTGGTTTGGAGAAATGTAGGTGAAGGTTCAAGGCCAATGGAGTTGAATCTCAGAGTTAGAGAGTGGTAATGACCCATTTAAGAAAGATGCAGTCCCTCAGTGACAAGTTGAAGTTCTTTTTAAATATAAAGCTAAGATAGACATGGCAACATAAAGAAGTAGTTTCACACAGGGTGATATTTAACAGTGGGCAAGAATTTATACACAGATTTCATTCAGGGATCTCCTCAGTGGCTGGAGTTTCACCCGATGTTAATGAGCTCAGAGTGGGCAGTAATCTACACAGTGAAATTGGAGCAAGAGTTGAGGAATCACATTACCTGCAATCTGCTGCCACATTCATGGAGCCCATAGTCAAAGAGGACAGTGTGGTTCTGAGAGTAGATCCTAGTTGGCCGACAACCTGCTGTCCCCAGGGTCAGGTCAGCAGCTTTAATCAGGTGCCTGGTTCGAAATAATTCCATGTCTCCCATCACCAGCAGGTTCTGCTCTCCACACTGCACCATCACAGTCTGCAGTGGAGACAGACTTCTCCCCTCAGACACACTGAAATGGGAACCAAAGGGAGGGACAGGGGGAGGGACTCTCTGGGTCACAGGTGTGGGTTTTACTCTTCTCCATGGAAATCTCTGGCCTCGAAACTGTTGCCAAATATCAGAGCAACAAATCACTCGGAACAGGAAACAGACCTCTCACCACTAAATCCCCCATGATACCAAACAACTCAACTATCACTTTACCCACCAACCAGCACCTTTTATACACTGCAGTCAGCTGACGCCAATTGTCCCAGATGAGGCTAAACGAGAAAACTAGACGAAACTGGAGTGCATCCTGGACCGAAATAATAAAATTATTATTATTATTTTTTTTTTGTTTCTTTTTTTTTCAGCACCTTTCTCTTTTTTTTCTTTTTCTGATCCCTTTTTTTTTTCTTTTTTTTTCCTTAGGCCCCCCTTTTATAAGAAGGGGGGGTGTAGGGTGTGCTTAAATACTAAAAACCAAATAAAACGAAACCAGGTATCAAATTAAAATTTTATTTTCCCCGTTCAGGATGCACTCCAGCCCCTGCGGTGCCCACCGGTCGCGGAAAGCCTCGAGCGTACCGGCAGACACCGCGTGCTCCATCTCCAGGGCCACCCGGGCGCGGAGCATCCCGCGGAAGAGAGGCAGACAGTCCGAGCGACCGCCCCCACCGGCCGCACGCAACCTGGACCTGTGGATGGCCACCTTGGACAGGCCCAGGAGCAGGCCCACGAGGACGTCCACCGACCTGCCCGCCCCCCTCCTCACCGGGCGGCCAAAGATCAGGAGCGTGGGACTGAAGTGCAGCCAGAACCTGAGGAGCAGCCTCTCCAAATAATCAAACTGGGGCTGCAGTCTCCCACACCCCGTGAACAAATGAAACACGGATTCCTCCAGGCCGCAGAAATTGCAGGCGGCCTGGGAGTCCGTAAAATGGCGTAAACGCCTGTTGCACGCCACTGCTCCGTGCAACACTCTCCACCCCAGATCCCTGATGGAACACGGGAGGATCCCTGAGTAGAGAGCCCCCCACTGGGGACCCCCGTCTCCGCCCGACGGCAGGATGGTACGCCAGGGCGTGTCCGGGCGAGAGACGAGGGCGAGGAAGTGGAGAGTGTGCAGGAGCAGCCCGTACAGGAAATCCCTCCGCGCGGTGTGAAACGGCACGGAGGGAATTTCCGAGAGACGGCTCAAGTTGTGAGGCGCAGCCCACCGAGGGAGGTTTCGGGGCCTGGCGCCGATGAGGAATTCCGTCCGAACGGGGGTCAGATCGGACGGGATGGCTCCGCACGCTTGAGCCGCCTCCACACCCCGAGTGGAGTCAGGGCCGAGCGCCGATTTCAACGCCCGGATGGCGGCGGCCGCGTCCCCGGCACGCCACGAGGACATCCGTGCGGCGAGCGCCCACGGCTCGAGCCAACCCGACCCTCCGCCATCCAGGACGTCCCTGACTCTGGTTACCCGACCGGCCACAGCCCTCCGCTCCGTCAGCCACGAGCGGCTGAAGCCGACATCGCGGAGGAACGGATTCCCGAGCAGCGGCTCCTGCAGGACGGCCGCTACCCCCGACGGGCGAGAGCTCCGGCTGGAGGCGACCATGTTCCAGACCCTGAGCAGATCCTGGTAAAAGACAGGCAGCTCCCGCAAAGACGTGCGGCCGCCCAGCAGCGAGATGAACAGGAGCTGCGTGTCATAGTTCAGGCCGTGCACCTGGCGGAAAAAGTACGTCGCCAGCGCACGCCATCTAAGAGGACGCTCCGCGTACAGGTATCGCCGCAGCGACCGAAGGCGGAAAGTCGCCATCTGGGTGCGGACGCACACCAGCCCCTGACCGCCCTCCCTAAACGGGAGACTCAGGACCGCGGCAGCGACCCAGTGCATCCCTTTGGCCCAGAAGAAGTCGACGAACTTCCTCTGAATCTTGGCGACAAACTCGGGGGGTGGGGTCAAAGTGACCAATCTGTACCACAACATGGCGGCCACCAGCTGGTTTATGACCAGCACACGACCCCTGTAGGATAACACTCGGAGCAGTCCTGTCCAGCGCGCCAGGCGAGCGGCGAACTTGGCCTCCAGCTCTTCCCAGTTCGCCGGCCAGGCTTCCTCGGCAGGGCCGAGGTAGACTCCCAGGTACCGGAGGTGCGTGGTACTCCAGGCGAAAGGCCTGAGCTCCTCCGGCAGGGAGTCCACCCGCCACTGACCCACCAGGAGTCCGGAACATTTCTCCCAGTTGATCCTTGCGGAGGACGCGGCAGAGTAGACCTCTTGGCACTCGCGCATCCTCCGCAAGTCAAGGTGATCGGTGACCACGAGGAGCACATCGTCGGCGTAAGCCGAAAGGACGACCTCCACGCCCGGCTCGCGCAGAGCCAGTCCCGACAACCTCTTGCGCAAGAGGCGCAGGAAAGGCTCTACGCAGACGGTATATAATTGGCCGGACATGGGGCACCCCTGACGCACTCCTCTCCCGAAGCGAAGGGGCGCCGTCAAGGATCCGTTAACCTTAATCAGACACTCCGCGGCGGCGTACAGAAGTCGGATCCGGGCGACGAAATGCGACCCGAACCCGAAAGCGCGCAGAGTCCCGAATAGATACTCGTGATCCACCCTGTCGAACGCCTTCTCCTGATCTAAGGAAAGGAAGGCAACCGACAGACCAGCCCTCTGGGAATGGTGGATCAGGTCCCAGACCAGATGGATGTTATCGTGGATCTTCCGGCCCGGGACCGTGTAGGACTGGTCGGGGTGGATCATGTGGTCCAGCACGGCGCCGAGGCGAGCAGACATCGCCTTGGCAAAGACCTTATAATCCGTGCTGAGGAGGGAGACCGGGCGCCAGTTTTTAAGGTTGCGGAGATCCCCCTTCTTAGGCAGCAGGACCACGACCGCCCTGCGCCACGAAAGGGGCATCTCCCCGGTCGCCAGACATTCCCCCAGGACCCGCGCGTAGTCGCCCTCCAGGACGTCCCAGAAGGCCCTGAGGAACTCCACGGTCAGCCCGTCCAGCCCCGGGGACTTGCCCGTGGAGAGCTGGTGGAGGGCGCCCATCAGCTCCGCCAAACTGAGCGGAGCGTCCATACTGTCGGCGTCCTCCGGGCCGACCTTCGGCAGGTCCTCCCACAAAACTCTGCGCGCCTCCTCGCTGGACGGATCCGGAGAGAACAGAGCCTCGTAGTAAGATCGAGCCCGGGCCCTGACTCCCTCCGGGTCCGAGACGAGGGACCCGTCGTCGGCCAGCAGCGTAAGGAGCTGCTTACGAGCCCCCCGCCGCTTTTCCAGCGAGTAGAAGAAGGGAGAGCCGCGGTCCAGGTCCCGCAGGAGCTGGAGCCGCGACCTCACGTACGCTCCTCGGGACCCGACCAGTTGCAGGTCCCTCAGAGCGTCCTTCCTCTCCTCGTACACCTGCCGCAGGGCCGGATCCTCGGCGGCCTGACCGAGACAGGACTCCAGGCCAAGCACCTCCTGCTCCAACCGCCTGACCTCGGACTCCCGCCTCTTAGTCGACCCCCTCGCGTACTCTTGACAGAAGAGGCGGACGTGAGCCTTGCCCACGTCCCACCATAGCCTCAAGGAGGAGAAGCCTCCCCGCTTCCCTCTCCAGTCGCTCCAGAACAGACGGAACGAGTCCCGGAACCGCGCGTCCTCCAGCAGCCGGTTGTTAAAGTGCCAGTACGCGGACCCCGACCGGGCGCGGAGCAGAGCGAGCTCCATCCACACCAGGTGGTGGTCCGAGCACGACACCGGCCGGATGGAGGCCGACGGGACGCAGGAGGCGTACGCCCGCGAAACGTACAGGCGGTCGATTCTGGTGCTCCCCCCTCCGGCCCTCACAAAGGTGAACTGTCCGGAGTCGGGATGGAGATTCCACCAGACGTCCACCAAGTCGAAGGACCCGACCAGGTCCCTCAACTTCTCCGTCGCCGTTCGGGCACGCGCGGGACCGGAGCGGTCCCTCGCCTCGAGGGTACGGTTAAAATCCCCCCCGAGGATAATGCACTCGCCGGCGTCGACGGAGTTTAGGTAAGTGGACACTTCCTCAAAGAAGCTCACTTGCTCGGCTCCGGACCAGGGGGCGTACACGTTCACCAGGTGAAGCGGCATGTCCCCGTGGCGAAGGGCTACGTGGAGCAAGCGGCCCGGCACCGGCTCCTTGACCCCCAAGATCTCCGGCTGAAAAGTCGGGGCCAACAAGATGGCCACCCCGCTCGAAACGCTGGCGAGGTGACTCAAGTAGACCCCCCCTCCCCATTCCAGGATCCACGTGGCCTCGTCTCCCGGAACGGTGTGGGTTTCCTGCAGAAAGCACACCGCATACTTCCCGTCCCGAAGGACCGAGAACTTGTCAAATCTACGGCGGGCGTCTCTGCCGCCGTTGATGTTGAGGCTGGCTATGGTTATCTCCATGGCAAGAGCACAGCGCAACCTACTTAAACCTAACACGCGGAGGGAGCGGGGCCGCTAGTCGACCGCCACTCCCTCAAGAGCCCGGTGAGGAGGGATCTGAGCCGACGCAGCCCGACCCTGCCGCCGCCCTCCTCCGCGGCCACGGACGCGACGGCGGCCAGGACCGAGCGGATTAACTGCGCCGGCTCCGACCAACGGTCGAGGGCCAGCCGGACGCCATCGCGACGATGGCTCCAAGCGGACACAAAATCCCGGAGCTCCTCAACGGGGATGAGGGGAGACTCGGTGTCGGGCACGAGGGCGTCCACCACCTCACTGGTGGCGAACTCCAAATCCTCCCCAGTGCCCACCACCGAGTCCCCGTCCTCCTCCGGATCATCGTCGCTCGCGGCCGACCCACTCCCCGCACAGGGTGCGGAGAACGAGACGGCCGCGCCGGCCGGCCCCGCCTCTGTCACGATCCGACCCCCCGGATCGTCGGCAGAGGAGTCCCCCCCGGGCTCTACCGGGGGCTCCGGGTCAGAGGGCGGCGCCGGGCGGGGACCCTCCCCATCCTCCGGGCGGTGAAAAACAGGCACCCGGATATAGGGGCAAACCGGGGAGAACGTGTACTCCAGTTCTCCCACCTCCCCCGGCTCCGTGCCCAGATACTGGGAGGAGGGGGTCCCCCCACCCACGTCGCCACCGACCGACCCGGCCCGTGAGATATTTTTATTAAACCCCGCCACCAGGTCGAGCAGGTCCTGGGAGAGGTCGAGCCGAGGGCAGACGAATCCGGCCTCTTCGGCCTCGCCCGCCCCGGCACCCAGGACGCCCGACCCAGTGAACGGGGTACGTATGTCTATGGGCGGATCCGCGACCCCCCCTATCAGCAGGGTCTCTCCATCCCCCCCGGGCGGCACGGGCACGATCTCCTCCCCCCGAGAGGCAGAAGACCCCCGCCGCTGTTTAGATGTAGCGGGTGGGGCCGCAGGATCCGCGAGTGGCGCCAACTCCCCATCCACGGGGGGCCGTCCCTTAGCAGGTTTACCCCCCGCTTCCAGGGAGTGGCGCCTTTTCTTCTTGCCGGAGGGTCGCGGAGGGAGGGGGAGCCCCATGTCTGCTGGGGCCCCCACCTCCGCTCCCTCCTGACTACCTGCCAGCCCGGGCTCTGTCGCGACCGCGAGATGTTGATCAGCCGCGGTCACGACCACGGCCTTGGGCTGGCTCGACCCGTTAACGTCCCGGGGACCAGCCTCCTGGTGCCTCGTCTTCTTCAGCGCTTTTCGCGGCCGAGGGTGCCCTCCTTCCCCCCCGGCGGAGGCCTCGTCGGCAACCTCCGCCCGCGCAGTTGACACTCCCGACGCGGGGGCGGGGTTAGGGGGAGGAGCGGTGGCGGCGCCAGCCTTGGCCGCCGTAGCTTGTTTGGCGGCCTGGGAGGCGGGGCAGTTCTTCTTTAGGTGTCCCACCTCCTTACAGGCATGGCACCGCCCACCCTCCGCCGTCCAGAAGACACGGTAGGCTGTCCCGTCATGGAGGGCGTTAAAGCCCCCCTCCGTCACCTCCTCCCGTGCCAGTGTAATAAAGGCTTGGCGACGGAAGGAGTAAACATGCCGGAGGCTGTTATCCTTGAGGCCGAGCGTCAGCGGCGTTATCCCCGACCTCACCTCCCCCAGTTGACGCAGGTGGGGGAGGAGGAGCTCATCCGGAAGGAAGGGCGGGACGTTGGAGATGACAACCCGCTGCGCGGTGGCCTCCAGCGGGTCCACCGGCAGGAAAGTCCCGCCCACCGTGAGCCCCTTGCTCAGGGCCAGGGACACCGCCCGCTCGGACCTCAAAAAGACAACAGCCTTCCCGTAGACCTTGGAGGCCGCAACGATGGCCGAGGGGCCGACAACCTCGGCCATGGCCTTTACGCAGGCCTCAATGGTCATGTTGGGGTGGGCGTAGGCCTTGACCCCATTCTTCCTCGTCAAGAGGCGAAACGGCGCCGGCCCAGCAGGAGCGGCAGAAACAGCAGGAGCGGCCGCCGCGGCAACTCCCGCATACGTCCTGCTGGGTCCCGGCACCGGCAAAGATGGTGACGCCATAGTCTCAGGCCGATGGATGGAGACGGCCTTAATGGATAACCGCCTCTCCCACGTCTGCCAATATTAATTTGGGAGAGGGGCTCCTTTGTCCGATGTTTATGCCTTAAGAGGTATAGCTCACAAGAGCAGGAGAGCAAGTGAGGGAGGGATGGCGCCCAGAGAAAGGAGAGAGTCCGCAGGGGTGGGCTGCCGCTGAAGTGGGTCGAAGAGGGGCGGGGCTGCACCTTCTTCCTTCTGGTGGGCAGTGGGGAGGAGATGTCTTCCCCTAGACAGCCGAAGCTGCCTCGGCTCAGTCCTCCAAGGATGGAAACAAAAGAAAAGTAACTTCACCCAGGCAGCTCCAGCTGTCCCGGGCCAGACACTTGGGGGGAAACCCCCTGTCCTTTTATGGTCTTCTTCCTCCCCCTACCTCCAGCCGTCCACACCTCACGGCGCCGACCTCCTCTTCCTCCCTCTGTGTTGACGGCCGAACCCGCAGCAGCACACCCCTCACGGCTGATGTTGATGGTGATGGTGTTCTCCTTCTCCCTCCTTCCCTGTTGATGGTTCCTCTCGTCTCCTTCTCCTCTCGCTGGCTGGCTGGCTCTGCTCTGCTCTGCTCTGCTCTGCTCTGCTCTGCTCGTTGTCAGTACCACAGTGATTAACCTCTCACTACAAAATCCCCCATGATACCAAACAACTCAACTATCACTTTACCCACCAACCAGCACCTTTTATACACAACCTGCAGTCAGCTGACTCCAATTGTCCCAGATGAGGCTAAACGAGAAAACTAGACGAAACTGGAGTGCATCCTGGACCGAAATAATAAAATTATTATTTGACACTTATTTTGGGTTTTTTGGTTTACTGCACATGAACACACCCTGAACCCCCCCCCACTACTTATAAAAGGGGGGCCTAAAAACACACAAGGAAAAAGGGGGAAAAAAAGCCTCATTCTGACTGAACTTCCAGTCGACAAAAAAAACCACCCAAAACCCCCCTTCTTATGAAAGAGGGCTGAAAACACAAGGGAAAAAATTATTATGACACATATTCTGGGTTTATTGTTTACTGCACATGAACACACTCGAAGAATAAAAAAACAACACAAGGCCTCTGCCGGGGGGGAAGGAGGGCACTCTCGCGGAAAAAAGGCGGGAAGGAAAATCAAACATCTGGAGGCTGGTCCCCGGGATGCTGAACAATCGAGTGAGCCCGAGGCTGCGATCGTGACCGCGGCCGATCTACATCTCGTGGTCGCGACGGAGGCCGGGCAGATCGTTGGTCAGGAGGGAGCGGAGGAGGGGGCCCCAGCAGACCCTCCCTCCGCGACCCTCCGGAAAGAAAAAAAGGCGCCACTCCCTGGAAGCGGAGGGGAACCCTGCAAAGGGACGGCCCCCCGTGGAAGGGGAGTTGGTGCCTGACGCGGATCCTGGGGCCCCACCCTCCATTTCACACCATCGGCGGGAGTCGTCCACCACTCGGGGGGAGGAGACCGAGCCCGTGCCTCCCGGGGGGGATGGGGAGACCCTGCCTATGAGGGGGGTCGCGGATCCGGGCACGGAGGAGAGTATACAGTTCACCGGGTCGGGCGTCCTGGGTGCTGGGGTGGGCGAGGCCGATGAGGCTGAATTCGCCCGCTCGCGGCTCGACATCTCCCAGGACCTGCTCAACCTGGTGGCGGTGTGGGCGGAGGGAGCCCCTTCTCCCGGTCTCTGGGCACGGTGCCGGGTGAGTTGGGGAGCTGGAGTTCACTTACTCCCCGGTTTCCCCGACCGGTGGGCACTGCAGGGGCTGGAGTGCATTCTGGACAAAAATGATAAAATCTTAATTTGACACTGGTTTTTGGTTTTCTTTGGGTGGTTTTGCACATAAACAAACCCTAAACCCCCCTTCTTATCAAAGGGGGGCCTAAAAACACACAAAAAAGAAGATAAATAGAAAAAGAAAAAAAAAGAGTCGCTGTTTTGAAACGATTGGATGTCTTTCAGGGCCCCATTTGCTTTTTTAACAGCCTTCTCAACTTGTCCTGCCACCTTCAAAGATTTGTGTAACTACACCCCCAGGTCTCTCTATTCATCCACTCCATTTAAAATTGTTCCATTTAGTTTATATTGTCTCTCCTCAATCTTCCTACCAAAATGTATCACTTCACAATTCTCTGCAGTAAATTTCTTCTGCCATGTTTCTGCCCATTTCACCAGTCTGTCTCTGTCCTCCTGAAGTCTGTTACTGTCCTCCACATTGTTTATTACATTTCTGAGTTTCGTGTCATCTGCAAACTTTGAAATTATACCCTGTACTCCCAAGTCCCAGTCATTAATATATATCAAAAAGAGCAGTGCTCCCAATACCGAGCCCTGGGGGACACCACTGTATACTTGCCTCCAGTCTGAAAAACAACCGTTCACCACTACTCTCTGTTTTCTGCTCCTGAGCCAATTTTATATCCACGCTGCCATTGTCCGTTTAATCCCATGGGCTTCAATTTTTAAAACAAGTCTATTATGTGATACTTTATCCTCCCTTAATCTCTCACTGCATAGAAACTCCCCGACCCATATTCATGGCCACCCCCTCGACCTTGCCATCTCACGTGGCCTCTCTCCCCCCGATCGTGTCAATCATGGATAAGGCCATCTCTGATCACTTCCTTGTATCCCTCTCCACCCACATGGAATCATAGAATCATAGAAAGGTTACAGCACGGAAGGAGGCCATTTGGCCCATCGGGTCCATGCCAGCTCTATGCAAGATCAATCCATGTTGTCCCACTCCCCCAATGCACATCACAGAATGAACTCAGGAATCCCACGCCACTTTCTATGAGCGGTGACAGGCTGCGGTTATGGTGCAGACCGGGACCCAGGGCTGAGGCTGTGGTCATCAGTTACTCTGGGAGTGGCACAGTCTGTTTCATGACTAGCCGGGGGTGAGAGTAACACCAGGGAGTCAGGCTGGTGTTGAGAAGGGTGTGGGTTCCAGCTCCCGTTCCAGGACTGGGACACATGATCCAGACTGACTGTGTCGTGCTGAGAGGGAGCTGCATCGTGAGAGGTGCTGTCCTTTGAATGAAGTGTTTAATGGGGGTCCCCTCTTTCTGCTCCGAAGTGTAAAAGATCCCGTGACAATTTGTGAAGAGCCCGTGTCTCGTTCCTTGTCTCATTGAGACTCTCAGTTAATTGGTCTGTTCTTTCCACAGATTCGGTCTGACTCGCTGAGTGTTTCCAGAATGTTCTGTGTGTGTTTCACTGAGACTCGGGTTTTACAGTGAATGATAAAAGGATTGTCGTCAAACACTTGGCCATGAGCTGCTGAGTGACCTGTCTGGACATTGTTGCTGTTAGTGCACTGTCCCTTTAAGAGCTGTGGTCTGCCTCATTTCTCAGTGTGATTGTGGGACTGACACAGAAGCGAGGGAGGAAGCAGCAGCCACAGCCCGGACTGCAGGCAAATTGTGAGGCTGGGACTGAAAGGCTGGTATTCCTACACCGGGAGTCGAACCCGGGCCGCCTGGGTGAAAATCAGGAATCCTCACCGCTGGACCACATGGGAACTGAAGGAAGGACCAGCAGGAAGGGCACTGAGACTACACCCAGAAGGTTGCAGGGCGATTTCATGGACGTGTTCACAATTATGAAAGATTTCGATTGAGTAAATTAGGAGAAACTGTTTCCAGTGATGGGAGGGTTAATAATCAGAGGACACAGATTTAAGATAAATGGGCAAAAAAGCCACGGGCGGGGGAATGAGGAGAGATTTCTTCACACAGCGAGTTGTTGTGATTGGGAATGCACTGCCTGAAAGGGAGGTGGAAGCAGGTTCAATAGTAACTTTCAAAAGGGTATTGAATAAATACTTGACGTTTAAAAAATTCACAGGGCTGTGGGGAAAGAGCCGGGGAATGGGACTAACCCACCTCCTTCCGTGTTCATCCCTGGAAAAAATTCTCCCCCCAAGTTACTTACAACGGCACTTTCAAATTCCCAACTGTCCAGTCTTTGTCCCTCCATTCACCACGACATTTCTGCAGCTACTGATTTGCTCAATCACACCCTCACCTCCACCTTTGACGCCCTTGTACCCATTAAAACCATCACTCCCCCTCACCCTGGTCGATCTCCCTGGTACTGCCCTCATTTCCTCTCCCCTTAGTCCAAGGGACACAGCTTTGAACATTTATGGTGGACAACTGGTTAACCATTCATCGCCAGATCTGCCTGGACCACATAAAGCACTATCGGGTCCTGTCTCCTCTGCCAAAACTGCTCACTATTCCAGGATCATCCTGGAATGTAAAGATAACCCCCGGCTTCTCTTCTCCACCACAAACCGTCTTCTTAAACCCCACTCCCCTCACTCCTCCACCCTCACCTCCAACAAAAAGTGCGAGGAGCTCATGGACTTCTTTGTCACTAAGATTGAGACCATCCATTCAGCTGCCTCTGCCGCTCCCCTCCTTTCCCAAGCCCACCAAGTTTCTCTCCTATCTCCCCTCTCTGAGCTCTCTTGACAATGAGACCAACATCCTGCTCCCTCGGCCCAATTCCCACCAAACTGCTGACCACACAACCTCCCTTCCTGGCCCCCTGTTAGCTGACATTGTTAACGGTCCCCTCTCCTCAGGTACTGTCCCCCTCCCCATCAAATCTGCTCTCATCGCCCTCCTTCATAAAAGACCCACCCTTGACCCCTGTGTCCTTGCAAACTACCACCCCATCTCCCACCTCCCTTTCCTCTCCAAAGTGTTGCCGCCTCCCAAATCCATGTCCATCTTGCCCACAACACCATGTTTGAATCCCTCCAATCAGGTTTCCACTCCTGCCAAAGTACTGAAACGGCCCTTGTCAAAGTCACAAATGACATCCTCTGTGACTGTGTAGAGGGAGATTTAATCTTGATCGAACACTTGATGCACCTGTCCCCCGGAGTGTTTGATGGCACAGTGTAGAGGGAGCTTTACTCTGCCATGTACTGTACAGTATCAGTCTGTGATGGAGCAGAGCCCTGCTCTTTAATAGAAATTATTCTTTCGATGAGCCACTGAGCCCCTAAAGCAGCCTCCAAGATCCAAAGTCTGATTTCCATCCCACAGTTCAAGCAGTTTGCGAGGGCTGGGCCACGTTAACAGCAGCTCTCTGTTCCTGGTCTGGAGCTGAGGTGTTGTGTATCGTCCCTGACACAGGGACCAGACGGTGAGCTGCTGGCTCCTATTGTTCTGGGATCATTCCCTGCTGCTCTGTTCTCACCTCTTCACTGGGTCTCAGATTATTACCAGCCATCTTCCTGATCAATAAACAATCGGCAGTCTGACCGCGGAGATTTGAAATGTGTGAAACATTTCATGTGTCTCATCCCTCTCCCTGGACACAAATAAATCGGCCATCATGAAATGGTCACAGTCCGTTTCTTGAGCCTTCTCCTTCTTAGAAGAATCTTCTAAACTCCTTGCTAAAGTGACCATTGATCATAATGTCTTGTTTTGCAGTATGTTCAAGATTGTTCCAGGTCAGCATTGTAATAATTCGGGGTAGTTGAAAAGTGGGATCATTATATTAAATCGAGATATTTATCACAGCCCCGCCCCCCAAACATTCAAACCACCGTTCAGGAGGAGAACCCCTCGGCTCGCTGAACTACATTGGCTCCCAGTCCACCAACATCTCAAATTTTAAATTCTCATCCTCGTCTTCAAATCCCTCCATGACCTCGCCCCTCCCTATCCCTGTAACCTCCTCCACCCCTACAACCCTCCAAGATCTCTGAGCTCCTCCAATTCAGGCCTTTTGCGCATCCACGATTTTCATCGCTCCACCATTGGCGGCCGTGCCTTCAACCGACTGGGCCCAAAGCTCTGGATTTCCCTCCCTAAACCTCCCCGCCTCTCGACCTCTCTCTCCTCCCTTAAGACACTTAAAACCTACCTCACCTGTCCCAATATCTCCTTATGTGGCTCCGTGTCACATTTTGTTTGATAATCGCTCCTGTGAAGCGCCTTGGGACGTTTTACTCCGTTAAAGGCGCGATAAAAATGCAAGTTGTTGTTGTTGGGGTGGAGAAAGGGTTTTCTTTCTTTTTATGACTCTTTTCTATCTCTCTATTTCTTTCCTTTCTCGGACTCTGTTTTCCGGGTCTGTTTTCTGACACACATTACAATCTGTGTCACTCGGTGTCTAACAATGTGAGGCAATGTGTTTTATTCCCGCTGTGTTATCTCTCTGGCGGTTTGCTGATAAATGTTTAACTCGCGGCCTGTTCCCGTTAATGGTCACAATCAGTAACAGACAGACAGAGCGTGTCTGACCGCCCTGAGATGTGGAAAAGGCATCAGTTTAGGACAAATGCATCAAATCAAATGTTCATCGGGCACCGAGAGAGACAAAAACCAGAGAGAAAGGCAGAAGGAAATAGAGAAATAAAAGCTAAATACAGACATCCTTGATGTCTCTCTATTCCATCCCCAACCGTTCAGTGTCGGGTAAAAATGTCAGTGTAAATAAATGTTTGAGAATCGGCCCAAAGAAGAAGAAACAAAATAACCCAAAACTGCCAAAACCCAGTGAGGGACCTTTAGATCTTCAGTCTAACGCTCTCCCAACTGAGCTATTTCAGCCCCACATCAAACTGGTCTTTGGATCATCCTCTTGGAATAAAATATAACCCCGGGTGGAATTGCCCCTCCCGCTCATTCCTCACTTCGTGAGAATGAGACCGACCATCAAGGAGAGATTTTCTGATCCTGTCGTTGAATCTCATTTATATTAAACATTCCTTGAACTCTCTGCCGGGGGGATTCAGAGCTGGGGTTCGCCATGAACCAGCTTCCCCTCAATTCCCAGCTTTATCACTGAATCGACCAATGAACGCTCGAGAGAGCTCAGGTTATAATAATAATAAAAACAGAAAATGCTGGAAACATTCAGCAGGTCAGGCAGCATCTGTGGAGAGAGAAACATCCTTTCAGGTCGATGACCTTTCATCAGAACTCTCTCCACAGATGCTGCCTGACCTGCTGAGTATTTCCAGCATTTTCTGTTTTTACTTCAGATTTCCATCATCTGCAGTATTTTGCTTTTGTTTTACAGCTTGTATTAATGTTCTGCTGATGATATCTTAATATTATCTTATTTTTGGCCACTTTAATCAGGTTCATGGACAAATTCTTCCATCATCCCTTCTCCCACATCGCTTCTCTCTCTTATTCATTCTTTTCTCCTTTCAATCCAGAAGAGGGCGGGAATCAGAGCTCACCCCCCAAACCCTCCGCACACAGACCCCCGTCTACCACCCCGTGTGATCCAAGAGACAATTCAATACATTACACTGTATGAACACAGAAAGCTGACACACCAGGGGAGATCGCACGGTGTTGGACACGGAGTGAAATAAGCTGGTGTTTATAAAAAGTTACGGATCACAACCCGTGTCTCTGTCTCTCTCCGCCATCCTGGCCCGTGCTGTGTTATCCGTTCTCACCCAATGTGTTACTGGTAATTTTGTGGAAGTGCATGACGGGATACTTGACCATATTAACTCTTTATTAACTCACATGATAGGATTAGCCACAAACACAAAGTAAGCACAATTGTGTAATTGCGTTTGAGCCTTGGTATGTTGATAATTAGGCCTCGCACAGCCAGGCCTTCCTTCAGATAAGGACAGAATATAATAATAATAGAGCTGATGAATGGCCATGAAGCCTTGAGACTGGCTCCAGCCTTACTGATAACAAGGAACAGGAATGTAGAGAGAAAGAAAATAGCTGACATCTGCTCAGGCCTCCGTGATGGCTCTGGATGTTCGGGGGCTGGCTCACTACTTGATTGACCAACTACCTGAGCCAATAAAGAATGTACGTGTACGCCCACATTCTGTAACAGGTGGGCGTTGCCTCATGAATTGTATAAACATGAGCTGTTTCATTGACTCGGCGAAGTTGCACCCTCAACCATTGTATGAGGTGCACTTCCACTTGTATACAAGTTGGGGTTCAATAAAGTTTCTCATTCTACTTCTTGTTTGGGTGTTAATGCATTTGTATAGTGTTAAGTTTCGACAGTTTTCAGCAACATCTTTGAATGTGGCAGCACAAGTTGGTGAAGCCGTTAAAACAGCATCCGGTTCCTTGGCTTAATAATAGAGAAATAGAGCACAAAAGCAAGGAAGTTATGTTAAACGTTTATAAATCATTGTTCAGGCCTCATCTGAAGTATTGTGTCCAATTCTGGGCACTATAATTTATTAAGGAGGTCAAGGTCTTGGAGAGGATGGAGAGGAGATTTCCCAGAATTATACCAGGGATGGGGTTTAGTTGTGTGGAGAGACTCGAGAACCTGGGATTGTTCTGCTTCGAGCAATGAAGGTTAAGGGTAGAAGTAATCCACGTGTTCAAAATTAAGAGGGGTTTTGATGGAGTAAATAAGGAGAAACTTCACCCACTGGCGGGAGGGTCGGCAACCAACGGACGCAGATTTAAGATAATTGGCAAAAGAACTAGAGGGAAACAAGGAGATTTTTTTTACACAGCGAATTGTTATGATCTGGAACGCACTGCCTTAAAGGAAGGTGGAGCTCGATTCAATCGTAACTTTAAAAGGAGAATTGGATAAATACTTGAGTATCTCTCCACAGATACTACCTGACCTGCTGAGTGTTGCCAGCAGTTTCTGGGTTTATTTTTGAGCTTTCACTGCAGCAGTTTTCCTGACAACCTGCAACTTGCCTCAAGGGCGCAGCTTCAAGCACAACTTTCTTGTGCTCTTCTCACACACAAGATCGCACTTTACTTTCCAACACACGCGCTTTAAAATCTGCCGTTTCCGCACACAGCGTCCTGCGCCACGAGAATTTGAAAGACCTTCCGCTCATGGCCTGTAATCGCTCCTTATTCCCCACAGGCGCTCTTTACATTTATCCTCTACTCGATTCAATCGCATGTTTCAACAGAACTATTAAGATCAAGGCGGAACACTTCCGCTCTGACTGCACCGCCCCAACTTGCCAAATGTGAACCTTTCAACCGCCATTCGCAGCTCTGTAGCGCTGCCCGTCACTCACGCAACTCAACTGCTGAGAGAAAAGAGCCAACAAGCATCAAAACAAAAAACAGTTCTTCAGTTACCATCCCCTGGATCACAAGATTCCCCAAGTAAATTTCGTGAACATTCGGGCGGCTGTCTTTCCAGAGACCAGCCCTGCTTTCATCGTGTTTGTCTGTCGAGCGGTCACGCAGATCGAAATGTATCGACTGGTTTCAAGGCACAAATGAACATTGGTGCGAATGGGACATGTGCCCAATAGAAACAGCGGTCGGAGCAGAACAAACTTAAAGGCGTGAGATCGTGAAAGTGAATGTTAGAGTCGGCAATGGAGCAGGAAAGTGTCCATGAAATGGAAGGAGGAAAGTAAAGGCGGCCTGTTGATTGTGGAAGGATGAAAAAGCTGGGAGAAGAGGCGGGTTTGAACTGTGGAACATCAAGTACAGGCATGTGAGAGTGCTGGGATTTGATGGAATAAATAGGTTTTCGCCACCAAAATTTTTTTTTTCACGTATTAAGGATTGATCGATTGTTGCATTATATTTGCAAGCGCGGGAGAGAATAAAAGAAGCAGCGCACACTATGCCGTGACTCGGATTCGAACCGAGGTTGCTGCGGCCACAACGCAGAGTACGAACCACTATACGATCACGGCGCCACATGTCAGTGGTGAGCGATCTGCCCGAACTATTTCAATAGCGCCTTTAAGGTAGCAAAACGTCCCAAGGCGCTTCACAGGAGCTTTTTAAAATAATATTTGACCCCGAGCCACAGAAGGAGATATTAGAAGCAAAATACTGCGGATGCTGGAAATCTGAAATAAAAACAGAAAATGTTGTAAATAATCAGCAAGTCAGGCAGCGTCTGTGGAGAGAGAAACAGAGTTAACGTTTCAGGTCGATGACCCTTCGTCAGAACTGGAAAAGGTTGAAGATTAAACAGTTTTTAAGCAAGTGGAGAGCGTTTAAGGAGCATCTTAAGGGAGGAGAGAGAGGGAGAGAGGCGGGGAGGTTTCGGGAGGGAAATCCAGAGCTTTGGGCCCAGTCGGTTGAAGGCACGGCCGCCAATGGCGGAGCGATGAAAATCGTGGATGCGCAAGAGGCCTGAATTGGAGGAGCTCAGAGATCTCGGAGGGTTGTAGGGGTGGAGGAGGTTACAGAGATAGGGAGGGGCGAGGTCATGGAGGGATTTGAACACGAGGATGAGAATTTAAAATTTGAGATGTTGGTGGACTGGGAGCCAATGTCGGTCAGTGAGCAGAGGGGTTCTCCTCCTGAACGGTGGTTTGAATATTTGGAGGGGGAGGTGAAAAGTCTCTCGATTTGATATAATGATCCCACTTTTCAACTCGGTTGGAGATGGGGGCAGTAGTTTGCAAGGACCGAGAGGTGAAGGGTGAGTTTTTTGAGGAGGGTGTGATGACGCCAGATTTGAAGGGGAGGGGGACAGTACCTGAGGAGAGGGATCCGTTAACAATATCGGGCTAACATGGTGGCCAGGAAGGGAAGTTGGGTGGTCAGTAGTTTGGTGTGAATAGGGTCGAAGGAGTAGGGGGTGGGTCTCATGGTCAAGATGAGCTCAGAGAGGGCAAGAGGGGAGATAGGAGAAAAACTAGAGAAAGATGTGAGTTCAGGGCTGGGGCAGGGGGAACCTGAGGGGAAGTTTAGCTTGTGGGTGGGGGAAGGGAGGGAAACGGAAGAGGCAGCTGAACGGATGGTCTCAGTATGAGTGACAAAGAAATCCATGAGCTCCTCGCACTTGTTGTTGGAGGTGAGGGTGGAGGGGCAGGGGAGAGGGGTTTAAGAAACCGGTTTGCAGTGAAGAGAAGCCGGGGTTATCTTTACATTCCAGGATGATCCTGGAATAGTGAGCAGTTTTGGCAGAGAGCAGGACCTGATGGTGCTTTATGTGGTTCAGCCAGATCTGGCGATGAATGGCTGAACCAGTTGTCCGCCATAAATTTTCAAGTCTGCGACCTTGGACTTAAAGGATGGGAGATGAGGCTGCACATCACATCCCTTAAACATTGTTACCCGTTTCTGTCTGAAACTGATGAGTGTGTAAATAGTAAGTAACAGGAAAAAAAAGTATTTTAAGCATCAAACTTAATTCTGATCATTATTATCGCATAAAACCTGAACAGCCCATCCCTCAAACACTGATATAAAACCAGTCCCAGGACCCTGAGCCGCTGTGAAAATGCTGTGATCCCGACCTGATTCGAACTCTCAGTTTTCTGATCGGGAATCAGACGCTGTCAGTTGCGAGAGGAGGTGGATCCGGATCCAGAGGAGGGAGATCGGTACCAACCGCCGCCGGGACTCTCGGAGGGCGAGAGGCGGAAGCAGCAGCAGCCAGACCGCCTCAACAGCAGCTCAGGATCCCCGCTCTCTCATCCAGCCGCTGCCGGCCGAGAGCTGCCGGTCCCGGCCTGAGCCGTGTCTGG
The DNA here is from genome assembly GCF_035084215.1 of Heptranchias perlo. NCBI lineage: Eukaryota > Metazoa > Chordata > Chondrichthyes > Hexanchiformes > Hexanchidae > Heptranchias > Heptranchias perlo. The sequence continues at coordinate 10,618,480 of NC_090359.1, forward strand.
GAGCCGCCTGCCGGTCTCTCTTTACTGAACGGGACCGATCCAGGTGCAGCTCACACACAGGACCAGGAATCCCACTCCGGACAGATTCACTTCTTTAAACCTTGTTTAGATTCAGTGAATTGGGATTTAATTCAATCCTCATCTGCCCTCCGCTCTGTCAGTTCAGAACTTTATTTAAACCGATACTTGGAGCTCTGTTTTACAGGGTGTCGGCTGTTTAAGTTTTTCTCAGTCCCACTACTCCCATTAATAACACTTTTTGCTGCTAACTGCTGATTGATACAAAGTGCCCAGGAATTGGGGAATTTCTCCCGGGGACCGGGAACTGACTCGGATTCGGCTCAACCCTCAAATCCACAAAGTTTTTGTCACTGCTGCTGTCCAGGATTAAAGGAAGGGACCGAACCAGAAGCGGTTTTAAATTATTACTGACAAATCAGGGTCAAAGGCAAAGGATACAGTCTGCTTATCTACAAGGCTGAGTCCCTGCCCGCTTCACTGTCTGTCTGTCTGTCTCCCGGTTTATCCGTCTGATTGAGTCTCTGCTTTATTCTCTGGCTCTTTGTTTGCTGTCTGCAGGCCTCCCGACCCGACTGACTGACTAACTGCCGGACCGTGTGTCGGAATGAATGACTGGGACTGAGTGTCTGCCTATTTATGGACCTGAATGGCCACATTTCTCAGTTCCTGCCTTCGCTCTGTGTCACGGGCCTGTCGCTGTCTCTCAGGATGACAACACACCCACACCCTTCACACACCGCCTTTGACGACTGAACGCAGGTTTGCTCAGTCTGTCCCCGCAGCTCCTTCGGGAGTTTAATGATTTGGAAATGAAGACTTTTTCCTGTGTGACTTGTGAAGTTTTGATCAGTGAAATGTTTGTGAAAGGGAAGGATTGAGAGCTTTTAGTGTGGGACAGAAGTGATGTTGTTTCATGGAGAAGTCACGCGATGAAATGAACATGAGCAGCGGTTTCCAGAGTGTGGCGGTTATCACATTCGTTTCGCACACGAAAGATCTCTGGTTCGACCCCAGGCGGGAATGTTATTTGAGAATTTGCTCTTGTGAAAAGTGGGAGATAATTGGCTTTTCCTGTTGAATTTAACAACGGCTGCACCACATTCCTGTTTTCATAAACACTGAACATTTTAACCAGACTCTTAAAAAACAGTCTTTAAAATGAGAACGGATAAAAGTTCATCACATGCAAAACACAATAACTTCCCCACGTGTCACTGGGTAACCATGTTAGTATTTCCGTCAGTCAGTCTGCAGAAAGTTATCGCTTCATTAATGGCGATTACAACAATTTTTCATCTTTCATGTGTTCATTTAATAAAGTTCACAATTGTTTTGTGACAATTATTTCATTGACCAGGAATCGAACCCACACCGCGGCGGTGAGAGCCCTGAATCCAAACCACCAGATGCCGCGCAGTGGGTCGAGGAACGGATCGGCACAGTTGATACAAAGAACAAATGAAAAAGTAGAAACAGAAAATGTTGCGAACTCTCAGCGGGTCAGACAGCCTCTGTGGAGAGAGAAACAGAGGGAACGTTTCAGGTCGATGACCTTTCATCAGAACTCGCTCCACAGATGCTGCCTGACCGGCTGAGTGTATCCAGCATTTTCTGTTTATAGTTCAGATTTCCAGCATCCGCAGCACTTTACTTTTGAAATTAAAAAGTAGCCCAAGTTGATGAAAGTTGCACCAGTGAAAATCCTGGGTGGAGATTTAGAGGATGCGACAGTGGGAAGGGCTGGACTGCGATTCGAACAGTCCTCCAAGCAAATTTCGGGGAAGTCATCGAAATTTAAAAGAGGACTTGGAACGGGAATGGAACGACAGGCTCACGTGACAGGGCATTGGTATTCGGAATGTACAAAATGCAGTCCCCACTGCTCTGATGACCTGAATCAGACAAATAGTAATTCACAACACAGGACAAATCCATTTGATTTGAGTTTTGGAAACCCATTCACGACAGCAGCTGACTCCCATCAGTTTACTTTTCCAAACTAAAGGGTATGAAGCTTGCACGAGTGATGATCTGTGCTGTATTATTTCTGAGCAGCAGACTCACTTTGCCCCATCAATGCCTATTTGTTGGAAGGCGCAGTCCCCATTGGTCGAGGGGATCGGTTTCTCGAGCTGTGATTCACCATCCTCTATTTCAGGAATATTCCGGTTTGCTGAAAATGAGATGAGATGAAACGAGCAGGTCCAACGAGCCGGTCTGTGACACTACACGGCATCGACAAAGTTGTCTCTTGCACTTACAGTGAAGCGGAGGGCAGTTTTCACCCTTAAACCAACAAGTTAGGTGGCGCAGTAAATAATGTAGATGGGAGCAGGAAGTAGCGAAGGGACATTGATGATTAAATGAGAGGGTAAAACTGTGGCAGATGGAGTTCAATGTGGGGAAGTGAGATATAATCCACTTAGAACCTTAAAAAGATAAATCAGAGTATTTTCTAAATGACGAGAAACTAGGAACTATGGAGGAGCAGAGAGGTTCAGGGGTCCATCTCCAGAAATCACTAAAAACTAGTGGACAGGTACAAAAAATAATTAATGGAATGAGCCTTCATCTCAAGGGGCTGGAATACAAAGGGTGGAAATTATGATACAGATGCATAAAGCCCTAGTTAGACCACATCTGGAGAAATGCGTTCAGTTCTGGGCACCGTACCCCAGGAGGGACATATTGGCCTTGACTGGGTGTGGAACAGATTCACCAGAATGATATCGGGGCTAAAAGGGTTAAACTATGAGGACAGGTCTTGTGGACTCGACTTTTATTCCCTTGAGTATTGGAGGTTAAGGGGTGATCTAATTGAGATGTTTAAGAAGATAGGGGGGAGGGGAGTGTAAGAAGATGGTTTGTAGTGGAGAAGAGAAGCCCGGGGGTTATCTTTACATTCCAGGATGATCCTGGAATAGTGAGCAGTTTTGTCAGAGGAGAGCAGGACCCGATAGTGCTTTATGTGGTCCAGCCAGATCTGGTGATGAATGGTTAACCAGTTGTCCACCATAAATGTTCAAGTCTGCGCGCCCTTGGGCTCACAGGAGTGAAAATGAGGGCAGTACCAGGAGGATCGACCAGGGTGAGAGAGAGTAATGGTTTTAATGGGGAAAAGGGCATCAAAGGTGGAGGTGAGGGTGTGATTGAGCAAATCAGTAGGTGCAGAAATGTCGTGGTGAATGGAGGGCCAAAGGCTGGACAGTTGGGAATTTGAAAGTGCCGTTGTAAGTGACTTGGGGGAGAGTTTTTTTCCAGGGATGAACACAGAAGGAAGTGGGTTAGTCCCACTCCCCTGCTCTTTCCCCACAGCCCTGTGAATTTTTTCACGTCAAGTATTTATCCAATTCCCTTTTGAAAGTTACTATTGAACCTGCTTCCACCGCCCTTTCAGGCAGTGCATTCCCATTGATCTTAAATCTCTGTCCTCTGGTTATTAACCCTCCCATCACTGGAAACAGTTTCTCCTTATTTGCTGTATCAAAACCTGTCATAGTCGTGAACCTCCATTAAACCTTCTAGGTGTAATCTCAGTGCCCTTCCTGGTGCTTTTTCCTTCCGTTCCCATGTGGTCTAGCGGTGAGGATTTCTGGTTTTCACCCAGGCGGCCCGGGCTCGACTCCCGGTGTGGGAATAACAGCTTTTTAGTCCCAGCCTCCCAATTTGCCTGCAGTCCAGGCTGTGGCTGCTGCTTCCTCCGTCGCTTCTGTGTCAGTCCCACAATCACACTGAGAAGTGAGACGGACCACAGCTCTTAAAGGGACAGTGCACTAAATACCCAGTCCCACAAGCTGAAGGGAAGCAAGCAACAATGTCCCGACAGGTCACTCAGCAGCTCATGGCCAAGTGTTTGACTACAATCATTTTATTATTTACTGTAAAAACTGAGTCTCAGTGAAACACACAGAGAACATTCTGGAAACACTCAGCGAGTCAGGCCGAATCTGTGGAGAGAACAGGCCAATTAACTGAGAGTCTCAATGAGACAAGGAACAAGACACGGCTCTTCACAAATTGCCATGGGATCTTTTACACTTCGGAGCAGAAAGAAGGGACCCCCATTAAACACCTCATTCAAAGGACAGCACCTCTCACGATGCAGCTCCCTCTCAGAACGACACAGTCAGTCTGGATCATGTGTCCCAGTCCTGGAACGGGAGCTGGAACCCACACCCTTCGAAACACCAGCCTGACTCCCTGGTGTTACTCTCACCCCCGGCGAGTCATGAACCAGACTGTGCCACTCCCAGCCTCAACCCTGGGTCCCGGTCTGCACCATAACCGCAGCCTGTCACCGCTCATAGAAAGTGGCGTGGGATTCCTGAGTTCATTCTGTGATGTGCATTGGGGGAGTGGGACGACATGGATTGCTCTTGCATAGAGCTGGTATGGACTCGATGGGCCGAATGGCCTCCTTCCGTGCCTTATCCATGATTGACACGATCGGGAGTAGAGAGGCCACGTGAGATGGCAAGTTCGAGGGGGTGGCCATGAATATGGGTCGGGGAGTTTTATTCAGGGAGAGATTAAGGGAGGATAAAGTATCACATAATAGACTTGTTGGCAAAATTGAAGCCCATGGGGGTTTGTATATTCGGTGGCCTTTTCGGTGACACCTCTCTGTCTGCTCACTGTGATTGCCTTGGCAACGGGCAGTAATCACCAGGCATTGTTCTGTGATTTTCAAATGCGAAGCATTAGAAAATTTCATTTCCACACCGTTCACCTGAGGAAGGAGGAAGCCTCCGAAAGCTTGTGGAATTTAAAATAAATTTGTTGGACTATAACTTGGTGTTGTGAAATTGTTTACAATTGTCAACCCCAGTCCATCACCGGCATCTCCACATCTCTGTACCCAGTTACACCGCTCTCTACCTCCCTCTGCTGGTGTCTCTCTGCATCTCTGCACTCAGTTGAACTGCTCACGATCTCCATCTTTTTTTCTTTTCTTTTTTTTCTAAAGAAACTTATGAAATAGGACAATGGAAGTGATTGAATGGAAGGAGGATTCTAAAGACATTGAGTTTTTTTTCTGAAAGACATCCAATCGTATCACAACAGCGACTCATTGAATTGGAATCAGGTGGCTGCAGGTTTTGTATAAAAGGTGCTGGTTGGTGGATAAAGTGATCGTTGAGTTGTTTGGTATCATGGGGGGTTTAGTGGTGAGAGGTTTGTTCCCAGTGCTGGTGTTAGTTGGAGTGGTTTGTTGCTCTCATACTTGGCAACAGTTTCGAGGCCAGAGATTTCCATGGAGAAGAGTAAAACCCACCCCTGTGCCCCAGAGAGTCCCTCCCTTTGGTTCCCATTTCAGTGTGTCTGAGGGGAGAAGTCTGTCTCCACTGCAGACTGTGATGGTGCAGTGTGGAGAGCAGAACCTGCTGGTGAGGGTAGACATGGATTTATTTGGAACCAGGCACTTGATTAAAGCTGCTGACCTGACCCTGGGGACAGCAGGTTGTCGGCCAACTGGGATCTACTCTCAACCACACTGTCCTCTTTGACTATGGGCTCCATGAATGTGGCAGCAGATTGCAGGTAATGTGATTCCTCAACTCTTGCTCCAATTTAACTGTGTCGATTACTGCCCACTTGGAACTCATTAACATTGGGTGAAACTCCAGCCACTGAGGAGATCCCTGAATGAAATCTGTGTATAAATTCTTGCCCACTGTTAAATATCACCCTGTGTGAAACTACTTCTTTATGTTGACATGTCTATCTTCTCTTTATATTTAAAAAGAACTTCAACTTGTCACTGAAGGACTGCATCTTTCTTAAATGGGTCATTACTACTCCAACTCTGAGATTCAACTCTATTGACCTTGAACCTTCACCTACATTTCTCCAAATCACTCTGTTCTTTTGTGCCTCAATTGATTTATCTTTTCTGTTCCTTCCTGTGGATATTCAGGCCTGTTGCCTCAACTTGTAGTCAATGAATGTTCAATGTGGAAGTTCCTGTTGAGACTTCTCTTGAAAGATGAAACAAGCGGAATAATAATTGGATACAATGTATTAAAGGGGAACTCCACTTTTGGTTGTTACACCTGCCAATCACCTTGATTCCATGGACACAGATGAGGTTTAAAAGTGATGTGTTTTGTGCTCCATATCAGGGGTAACTTGAAGCCCCTTAAGGTGAAAGCTCTATTCTATATGGGAAAGAATGCTCATCAAATCTGGCCATGCCAATCATTTCAGGGTTTCTGACTGCAGGCCTGAAGTCCCCTGTAATGGAAGGTGGACTGAGCAGAGTAACAGAGGCTGCTCCAGGCAACTTCAACCAATGGTGGAGCAGCTGAAACCCCTCAAACTGCTGCTGAACAGGGCAGGAAAATGACCAGAAAAAGCTTTTGTCCAATGAGAGCAGCTCTTCATTCCTTAACCTTTCAGATGGCTGGAGATTTCCTGGTCTACAGCACCCACCTGAACCACACCCCAAATGCTCGTGGATCTGTCATTGTGAGAACTAATGGAGCCATGGTTCCCATTGAGTGCCACTATTTTAGGTAAGAATCTTTACTCTATTGGATATCAGGTCCACAGCAGGTTCAGTTCTCTGAAATTGTCCTGAAATTACACTCTTGTCCTTTCAGGAAGGGCAATGTGAGCAGTAACCCTATCAAGCCCACCTGGATCCCATTCAGCTCGACCAAGTCTGGAGAAGGGCTTCTGTCATTCTCACTGCGTCTTATGAACGGTATGTGATGGGTGGATGGGGAATGCTTTTCTGTCGTCTCCCACTGGGAGTGACACCCACTGTCTCCAACCCTTGTCCTCTTGTACTTCAGATGACTGGCTGACAGAGCGCACCTCGACTGTCTACTACCTGGGTGACCTCATTCACATTGAGGCCTCTGTTTCAATGACCAACCACATGCCCTTGAAGCTCTACATTGACAGCTGTGCAGCTACATTGAGCCCAGACAAGGATTCCACCCCAAGATACAACATCATTGACTACCATGGGTAAGGAGCTCTCTGCTTTCTCCAGCTCGTTATGTCTCAATAGTTTCACTTAATTCACTTTTTTTCATTTTTTAAATCTTTCTTCAGTTGCCTCCTGGACAGCAAAGCTGAGGACTCCTTTTCAACCTTTGTGTTGCCAAGAGGTGAACGTGAGCTGGACAAACTCCAGTTTGATCTGGATGCGTTCCGCTTCTTTGGAGATGACCGTTCCTTGGTAAGAGGAAGCCAAACATTGGGTTCCCCATGTTGGGAGGAGGTCACGAAATAACAACTTGTATTGAATGTGTCCCTCAGATTTTCATCACCTGTCACCTGAAAGTTGCTGCAGTGGATCGGAGAGATTCCATGAACAAAGCTTGTACTTTCCAGAATATGTAAGTTCCCTCTCTCACTCAGGGATGTGTTGTATTAAAGGATGATGGACAACCTGGTTGATAAATGGATTCTCTGGTTTAGCTGGACCCCATTGGAAGAATTGACCAATGACGTTTGTGCCTGTTGTCATCTGGGTAACTGCGGTGCCACGAGGGATTTCCGACCTGATTCCAGAGGAAGGAGGGATCTTGTATCTGGACCTGGTAGGACATTGATCCTCTTGATTGTTGGAGGTCACCCTTTGCCCTCTCTAACTGGAATGTTTGATATTGCAGAGAGTGATGCTGAATTGAAGTGGGAGGGTGAGGCCTCACTTGGACCCCTGGTCATTCTGGATCCTGATGTGACAGACCTGGCAATTGAGCCCCTTAATGAGGTTGAGCAAAGGATGCAGGAGAGGTTTCCAGGTGGTGAGTTGGCCGACTGCTAGTTTCCATTTTCCCCTCAGTATTTCTTTCACTCACTGACAATTTTTTTTTGTTCCTTTTTTTTAGGTGTGGAGTCTGAGGTGGTCCTGATTTTGGCCCTGACTGTGACCGCTGTCTCTCTGACCTCTGCTTCTTTGATCGCCTTGTTCCTGTACAGGAAACACAAGCAAACCCAGTTCAACTAGTTATCAAATGACCAATAAATCAGTGACCACTTGTATCTTCCAATGGCTGGTTGCTCATTTTTCATTATCTGGCTCCAATCAGCATGCAATGGGTGCTCAATACTGTTCGTAACACTCTGCACTCCTCCACAGTTCCTCCTGTTAGTGAAATGGGTTTTAATGGGTCCATGTAAGAGTGGCAGAATGGCTGGTAATAGTGTATCCAGGCCCAGTCCAGGGATGGCTGCAGCAATGGGTGAAGGCTTGCCAGGCCCTCATTGTGCAGGTCACTGAGCTCTGAAGGGACAGTGGGACTGGCCTGAGGGACTGGTGCCAGCTGGTTAATGGCCCAATCATTCCCTTGGTGCTCTGTGGGCATTGATCACTTGAATCCCCACATGGGCTCCAAACTCCAGTTAAATGTTCCCGTTTGGAGCTAATTGTCCAAACACCAATAGGATTGAAAGTCGGTGGACTTGCAACTCTCTTCCAAGTTTGAAGATCTCTGCCCCTGGTGTAAACATTCTTGTTTAGTGGGGCTGGGACTCCAGGTAGATTTCAAACGCCCAGTGTGAAGGTTAATGTACACAGGGGCCAATGTTGTGCCCATCTGGTGCAGGCACAGTGAGAGTGTGAGGGACGGGGAACCCAGCGGTTGTGATTTAGCTCTGGATTTGAATTTCACCTGTCTTATGAGAAGACTGAAGTTTCTTTATCTTCAGCTTCTCCTCACGACAGGCCCTCGGGATTGTACTGTAAGTCGTTAGTCTTATTTTCAGATTACATTATTGTTTCATTTACTGTATTTGAGGGGTGGTCATAGGAACAGGAGTCGGTCATTTAGCCCCTCGCGCATGGTCCACCATTCAATGAGATCATGGTTGATCTGTGACATAACTCCATGTACCTGCCTTAGTCATGTCACTTACCTTTTTTGCTTAATAAAATTTTAATCTGAGTTAATAGATTTAACAATTGAGCTAGCATCAACTGCCATTTGTGGAAGAGTGTTCCTAACTTCTCCCACTCTTTGTGTGTCGAAGTGTCTCTTAACTTAACTCCTGAAAGTCCTGATTCGAATTTTTCGGTGATGTCCCCTGGTCGCTAAACTGGCTGTGTTCTTATAACTTTACAGTGAATTAGGTCCAATCCATGTCTGGGCCACCCTTGCCTTGTGACATACTGAAATTTGTTCATAAAATATTCAGATTAATAAGAGAATGTTTATCTTTACTGAGCTGGGTTTTTCTTTTTGGTAAATCAGACATTCAGGGGGTCTATTAAACAGGATGGGAGCTGTTAGCAGTAAACACCCTCGCTTCAGACAACATTCTTTGGCGGGTGGAAACCATTCCTCCATTTAAATCAAATCATGGTAATATTTTACTTGAGCTATCATCACTGAAGTTTAGTGTTTAAACATAGCAGGAGATCCAGGCTCGTTCTGTTAAAGTAGAATAACAATAAGTTAGTGGGAACTTTTAACAATAGCAATTCATTTCTGCTCACTGCACACGCTGAAGGTGATTTTTCTTCCAGTGGAAACTGCAGTCAGACGGCCCCTCCTCACTTTCACTCTGAGCTTCCTCACACTATTGATAAATAGTGTTCGCAAACTTTAAACCCAACAGATGACAATACATTAAAGTGCAGTGTCGGTCCATCCCACCCTCTTCTGCCTATTGGCTGATTTACATGTAAACATTTCAGGGAGACTTTACAAAGTGGCCAGGTCACCAGGAGAACTACTTTGGGATATTTTTACAATGTTGCAAAAAAATACCATGTGGAAATGCTTCAAGAATTCATTCTCAATGAAGCTTAGGATCTTACAGGACAAAAACAGGTGATTTTCCTCTCTTCCCCTCATCCAATTTAATGTTCCTCTGTTCCAAGGTCCTTATACTACTCCCATTTAAAATAATTCATGGAGTCTGTGTCAACAACACTTCCGGGCAGAACTCTACATTGTTTCTTCCCTCTCTGTAAAGATTTTTTTTGAACCATAAACATGTATCTTTTGCCATGTCACATTTGACCCTAGAAGTTATAGAATCATAGAAATTTATAGCACAGAAGGAGGCTATTCGGCCCATTGTGTCTGTGCCAACTGAAAAAGAGCTCTCCAGCCTAATCGCACTCTTGGTCATGGTCCGCAGCCTGGTCGGTGACGGCACTTCAAGTGCCCATCCAAGTACTTTTAAAAAGCGATGTGGGTTTCTGCCTCTACCACCCTTTCAGCCAGTAAGGTCCATACCCACACCACCCTCTGGGTGAAAAAAATTATCCCCAGATCCCCTCTAATCCTTGTACCAATTACTTGAAATATATGCCCCCTGGTTATTGGCCTCTCTCTTGAGGAAAATAGGACCTTAATACCTTTTTCAAAATAAATTGTTTATGGGATGTGGGCGTCTTTGGCAAGGCCAGAATTTATTGCCCATCCCTAATTGCCTTTGAGAAGGTGGTGGTGAGCTGCCTTCTTGAAGTGATGCAGTCCGCGTGGCCCCCAATAATTTTATACACCTCAATTAAATCCCCCCCTCAGCCTCCTCTGTTCCAATGAAAACAACTCCAGCCGATCCAATCCTTCCTCACAGCTAAAATTCTCCAGTCCTGGACCATCCTTGTAAATCTCCTCTGGACCCTCTCTGGTCCAATCCCATCTTTCCTGTAATGTGGTGACCTGAACTGGACACGGGTTAAATTTATTAGTCCGCCTGTTCCCACAGGTCCCAGTCGAGTTTCTTCATTCCTTTCCTTGGTTCAATCCGTCATTCACCGATTGGGTTTATGACCGGTCACCACCTCCTGTGATTTCCCCAATTGGCTGCCCCTCTTCTCAGAGATTCTCTCGCTCCACAGACCACCTGCACTCTGTCGGTTCCACCAATCCGGGAAGCTTCACCTGTGATTGGATGAACTCGGTGACCCGGGCCGGTCATGGCGGCCGAATCTCCCACAATGCAGAGCGGCGGAGAAAAGGCCCCATCTGTGAGACGGGCCGCGCTGCACTCTGGGAGAATGTTCGCACATGCGCACATCACCCGCCGGATCAGCGGCCGCTTCCTGTTGTGTCGCGAGACAAACTTTCCGTTTTTTCGGTTGAGAACGAGCGGTTTTTATTGTGACGGAAACTGACGTCACTTTTCCTTTGAATCGCGCGGTTTGATTTAAATAAACGGCGCACATGCGCAGTGTGGCGCGTCCCTCTTAAAGGGCCCTGGACCGGCCGAGAGTCCCCGAGCCCGGGGACAGGACCGAGAGACGGGCAATGGGATTAGAGCGGAGGGCGGCCCCGGGGAGGGGGAACTTGCATTTCTCCAGCGCCTGACACATCCTCAGGACGACCCAAAGCCTCGCAGCCAATGGGGGGCTTTTGAAATGAGGTCACTGTTGTCATGTGGGCAGCCATTTTGTGCACAGCAAGATCCCACAAACAGCAATGTGATAAATGACCAGATAATCTGTTTATAGGTGTTGGTGGAGGATTAAATATTGGCCAGGACACCGGGGAGAACTCCCCTGCTCTTCTTCGAATAGTGTAGTGGGATCTTTTACATCCACCTGAGGGGCCGGACTGGTTTAATGGCTCGTGGAAAAGACGGCCCCTCCGACAGTGCAGCACTCCCTCAGTACTGCACTGGAGTGTGAGCCGAGATTTTGTGCTCAGGTCTCTGGAGGGGAGCTTTATTCGACAATCTTTATGATTCTAGAGTTGAGAGAGTGATACAAATGAGCCAAGGCCGACACCGAGTACTTCAGAAGGGTCGTTAATTCTTCCGTCCCGTAACACGATGTGACTTTCTTCCACAGGAGAATTCGTGCCTGAACTTCCAGGAGTATTGAGGAAAACCGCACCGGATTTGAATCAATCTGCTGGAAAATACTTGAGGCCGACTGGAAACCTCTTTGGATGTTCACACGGCCGGGAGGCACCAAGACAATTCGATGAGACTGTGAAGGATGTCAAGTGAAATTAGGGACATGGCGAGCAACGGTGTGAAGGTAACTGGGGGAATCCCCGGGGTAATGTCCAGTCTGTTCAGGTGGGCTGTTTAAAAGGAAATGGAACAGTGTGGGGAGAAAGTTGTCTGGGGACCGGAAACAGAGGGTCCGGGTTAATGGGAGTTGCTGAGATTGGAGAAGGGTTGGAAGTGGTTACCCCAGGGGTCAGTGCTGGGCCCACTTTTATTCTCCGTATTTATGGACCATTTAGAATTACATAGAATTTACAGCACAGAAACAGGCCATTCGGCTCAACTGGTCTGTGCCGGTGTTTATGCTCCACACGAGCCCCTCTCACACCTCTCTTCATCTGTCCCTATCTGTATATCCTTCTGTTCCTTTCTCTCTCATGTACTTATCTAGCTTCCCCTTAAATACATCTATGCTATTCACCTCAATTACTCCATGTGTTAGCAAGTTCCACATTCTAACCACTCCCTGGGTAAATAAGTTCCTCCTGAATTCCTTACTGGATTTATTAGTGACTATCTTCCATTCATGGCCCCTAGTTCTGGTCTCCCCCACAAGTGGAAACATCTCGATGTCTCATCTATCAAACACCTTCATAATTTTAAAGATCTCCACCAGGTCACCCCTCAGCCTTCTCCTTTCCAGAGAAAAGAGCCCCAGCCTGTTCAGTCTATCCTGATAGTTATAACCTCTCAGTTCTTGTATCATCCTTGTCAATCTTTTTTGCACCTTCTCCAGTGGCTCTACATCCTTTTTGTAACATGGAGACCAGAACTGTGCACAGTACTCAGTGTGGTCTAACCAAGGTTCTATACAAGTTTAACATAACTTCCCTGCTTTTCAGTTCTATTCCTCTGGAAATGAACCCCAGTGCTTTGTTTGCTTTTTTATGGCCTTATGAACCTGAGTCACTACATCTAATGATTTGTGTATCTACCCCTCGACCCCACTTTGCTCCTCTATCCCATTTGGACTCTTATTATACAGGAAGTATGTGGCCTCCTTGTTCTTCCAACTAAATTTGTACCACCTCACACTTGTCTATATTGAAAATCATTTGCCAATTACACGCCCATTCTGCAAGTTTATTAATGTCTTCCTGTATTTTATCGCAGTCCTCTTCACTATTAACTATATCCCTCAATTTGTCTGCAAATTTTGAAATTGTTCTTCCGATTCCCAAGTCCAAACCGTTGATGCAAATGGTGAACAACAGTGTTCCCAGCACCGATCCCTGTGGAACACCACTTCCCACCTTTTGTCAGTCTGAGTGACTCTCATTAACCCCTGCTCTCTGTTTTCTGTTTTGTTATCAGCTTGCTACCCATTCTGCTACCTGTCCCCTGACTCCACAAGCTCTGACCTTGGTCATGAGTCTACTATGCGGTACCTTATCGAAGGCCTTTCAAGATCTTTCAAGATTTTCTTCTTCAGATATTGATTCACTTCCCTTTTAAATTCTGCTTCCCTCATTGTTTCTGGTCAGACATTCCATTGTCCGAACAACCCTCTGCATCAAAAAGAAAACCAACCTCTCTTAATTTGATGCCCTCCAGTTACCGACTCACGAACTGGGATGTGGGCATCGCTGGCAAGGCCAGCATTTATTACCCTTCCCAGTTGCCCTTGAGAAGGTGGTGGTGTGCCACCTGTCTTGAACAATTGAGTGGCTTGCTGGGCCATTTCAGAGGGCGATTAAGAATCAACCACATTGCTGTGGGTCTGGAGTCACATATAGGCCAGACTGGGTAAGGACATCAGTGAACCAGATGGGTCTTTACGACAATCTGGTAGTTTCATGGCCACCATTACTGATACTAGTTTTTTTTCTATTCCAAATTTTATTTAATTAATTGAATTTAAATTTCCCAGCTCCTATGGATTTGATCTCATGACTCCGGAATATTAGTCTGAGCCTCGAGGATTACTAGTCCAGTAACATAACCACTGTGCTCCTGTACCCGTACTGGTGGAAATAGATTGCCCTCATTTACTTTATCAAAACCCCCTCATAATTTTGATCCCCTCTCTCTGATCTTATTTAAACTTCTCTGCTGTCATGAAAAGTTATGTGAAGACTCTCATCCTTGGGATCATCTTAGTGAATCTCTTCTGCCCCTCTCCATGGCCGCGACATTCTTACTGAAGTAATGCACCAAAAACTGGACACAATATTCTGACTGTGGCCTAACCCATGATTTGTCCAGGTGTAGCATTAACTCTTTCCTTTTATACTCTATGCTCCTATTTATAAATCCTAGGATCCCATGGGGGTTTTTGTAAAACAGCTTTATCAACTTGTCCTCCCACTTTTAAAGATTTGTGTATCTGAATCCCGAAATCTCTCTGCTCCTCTACTCCTTTTACAGTTTTACAGTATAGTGTCTATTTCCTCTCCTTGTTCTCCTCACCTCACATCTCTCCCCATTAAATTCCATCTGACATCTACCTGCCCAAACTGCTCACCTGTCTGCCTCCTCCTGAAGTTGCTGACAATCATCTTCATGGTTAATCTCACTCCTTATCTTTGTGGCAGCTGCAAATTTTGACATTGTGCCTCCAACACCCAGGTCCAGATCATTTCTATCCACAGATATTGAGAAAAGCAATGGTGCCAACACTGACCCCGGGGATCACCACGGTTTGAACCCTTCCAATGCAAGAAACATCTGTTAATCACAACTCCCAGTTTTCTGTCCTTTACCCTTTCTCTCTCATTTCTCTCCAACTTCTCATTTCTATCCCTTACTTCTCATGCACAAACAGACTCTCTTCCCCTTTCCTCTCTGTCTTACACACAGACAGTTTCTCTTCCCTGTCTCCCATATTCTCTTTCCCCTTCTGACAAACCCTCTCTCCCATATTCTCTTTCCCCTTCTTACAAACCCTCTCTTCCTCTCTCTCCCTCCCACCCGACCGCTCAAACTCTCCCACGCGGGCTCTCCGAGACTCCCTCCCTCTCTCCCACGCGGGCTCTCCGAGACTCCCTCCCTCTCTCCCACGCGGGCTGTCCGAGACTCCCTCCCTCTCTCCCACGCGGGCTGTCCGAGACTCCCTCCCTCTCTCCCACGCGGGCTCTCCGAGACTCCCTCCCTCTCTCCCACGCGGGCTCTCCGAGACTCCCTCCCTCTCTCCCACGCGGGCTGTCCGAGACTCCCTCCCTCTCTCCCACGCGGGCTCTCCGAGACTCCCTCCCTCTCTCCCACGCGGGCTCTCCGAGACTCCCTCCCTCTCTCCCACGCGGGCTCTCCGAGACTCCCTCCCTCTCTCCCACGCGGGCTGTCCGAGACTCCCTCCCTCTCTCCCACGCGGGCTCTCCGAGACTCCCTCCCTCTCTCCCACGCGGGCTCTCCGAGACTCCCTCCCTCTCTCCCACGCGGGCTCTCCGAGACTCCCTCCCTCTCTCCCACGCGGGCTCTCCGAGACTCCCTCCCTCTCTCCCACGCGGGCTCTCCGAGACTCCCTCCCTCTCTCCCACGCGGGTTCTCCGAGACTCCCTCCCTCTCTCCCACGCGGGCTCTCCGAGACTCCCTCCCTCTCTCCCACGCGGGCTCTCCGAGACTCCCTCCCTCTCTCCCACGCGGGCTCTCCGAGACTCCCTCCCTCTCTCCCACGCGGGCTCTCCGAGACTCCCTCCCTCTCTCCCACGCGGGCTCTCCGAGACTCCCTCCCTCTCTCCCACGCGGGCTCTCCGAGACTCCCTCCCTCTCTCCCACGCGGGCTCTCCGAGACTCCCTCCCTCTCTCCCACGCGGGCTCTCCGAGACTCCCTCCCTCTCTCCCACGCGGGCTCTCCGAGACTCCCTCCCTCTCTCCCACGCGGGCTCTCCGAGACTCCCTCCCTCTCTCCCACGCGGGCTCTCCGAGACTCCCTCACAGTATTTTACTCACTTTTCATAGAAACTTACAGCACAGAAGGAGGCCATTCGGCCCATCGTGCCTGTGTCAGCTCTTTGAAAGAGCTATCCAATTTAGTCCCACACTCCAGCTCTTTTCCCATAACCCTGCATATTCGTCCTCTTCAAGTACATGTCTAATTGCCCTTCAAAATTCCCATGGAATCTGATTCCACCACCCTTTCAGGGAGTGCGTTTCACATCTTAACAACTCTCTGTATGAAAAAAAAACTTCTCCTCATTTCCCCTCTCGATCTTTTGCCAATTATTTTAAATCTATGACCTCTGGTTACCGACCCACTTGCCAGAGGAAACAGTTTCTCCCAACTCGCGATCAAAACCCCTCTTGATTTTAACACCTCCATTAAATCTCCCCTTAACCCCTGCTCCAAGGAGAACAATCCCAGCTTCTCCAACCTCTCCACATAACTGATGTCCCTCATCCCTTGTACCATCCTGGTAAACCTCCTCTGCATCCTCTCCATGATCTTGACATCCTTCCTAAAGTGCGGTGCCCAGAATTATACACAATACTCCAGCTGAGGCCTAACCAGTGATTTGTAAAGGTTCAGCATGACTTCCTTGTTTTTATATTCAATGTCCCTATTTACAAAGCCAGGTATCCCATACCCTTTCTTAACCACCTTATCAACTTGCCCTGCCACCTTCAAATATTTGTGACGATGTACCCCAGGTCCCTCTGCTCTTGCACTCCCCTCAAAATAGTCCCATTTAGATTATACTGCCTCTCCGTGTTGTTCCTCCCAAAGTGCATCACTTCACACTTCTCCGTCTTAAATTGCATCTGCCCTGTGTCTGCCCATTTTACCAGTCTGTCTATGTCCTCCTGAAATCTGCTACTATCCTCCTCACAATTTACTACGTTGCTAAGTCCTGCATCGGTCGCAAACTTTGAAATTGTGCTCCCAAAACCCAAGTCCAGGTCATTTTGATATAACAAGAAAAATAATGGTCCTAATACTGACCCCTGGGGGACCCCACTGCGTACTTCTGTCCAGTCAGAAAAACATCCGTTCACCACGACTCTCTGCCTCCTGTCCCCTAGCCAATTATGTACCCAAGTTACCGCCGTCCCTTTAATCCCATGTGCTTCTGTTTTCCAAATAAGTCTATTATGTGGCACTTTATCAAATGCCTTTTGAAAGTCCATATATACAACATCTACTGCACTACCTTCATCAACCCTCTCTGTTACTTCATCAAAGAATTCAATCAGGTTAGTCAGACGTGATTTGCCTTTAAGAAATCCGTGCTGGCTGTTCCTTATTAACCCATGCCTCTCCAAGTGAGAATTAATTTTGTCCTTGACAATGGTCTCTAGTAGTTTTCCCACCACTGATATTAGACTGACTGGCCTGTAGTTACCAGTTTTATCCCTCTCTCCTTTTTTGAACAGGGTTGTAACATTTGCAATCCTCCAGTCCTCTGGCACCACTCCCATATCCAAGGAGAATTGAAAGATTGTGGACAGAGCTTCTGCTATCACCACCCTTGCTTCCCTCAGCAACCTGGGATGCATCCCACCTGGACCGGGGGACTTGTTCACTTTGAGTGATGCCAACCTATTTAGCACCTCCTTTCTATCTATTTTGATCCTATCCAATATCTCTACTCCCTCCTCCTCTACTGCGACATTAACTTCACCCTCTTCTTTTGTGAAGACAGATTCAAAGTCCTCATTCAGTACCTCAGTCATGCCCTCTGCCTCCACAAGCAGATTTCCTATTTTGTCCCTAATCGGCCCCACCATTTCTTTTATCCTTTTACTTTTTATATTTTTATAAAAGATTTTTGGGTTCCCATTTATGTTACCCGCGAATCTTTTCTCATATTCTCTCTTTGCCCTTCTTATATCCTTTTCAATTTACCCCCTGCAAACTCTCCTGGTTTTGTGCTGTATTCTGCACCTGACATTGGTCATAAACCTTTTTCTGTTTTATTTTAAGCTCTATTTCCTTTGTCATCCAGGGAGCTCGAGCTTTGGATGCCGTATCTTTCCTCCTTATGGGAAAATCCTTGGTTTATACCCGAACTACCTCCACCTTGAAGACCTGCCATTGCTCATCATTGCACAGTATTTGTTTCCAGTCCACCTGTGCTCGATCCCTTCTCAAATCACTGAAATTGGCTCTCTTTCAGTTGGATATTTTCACCTTTAATTTTTCTTTGTCCCTTTCCGTAACTGCTTCAAACCAAATTATATTATGATCACTATTACCCAGATGTTCCCCCACTGAAATACACTCCACTTGCCTTACATCATTCCCTAAAACTCGATCCAGCACTGCTTCCTCCCTTGTTGGGCTAGAAATATACTAATTAAGAAAGTTGTCCTGTACGAATTTTTGGAATTCTTCACCCTCCTTGCTTTTCAATTACTATAATCACCTGCGTCTGTCTTTCAGGGACCACGTTACTCTTAGTCACCTTTTTCTTAATATACTTGTAAAAACCTTTAGTATTGTCCTTGATATCCCTCACAAACTGGAGTTGGCAGCTGATATTGTGAGTGAATTTAATCCATGTAAAGAGCGGAAAGAAAAGAACAATTTAATGTTAAAGTAAATCAATCAAATGCCATTAATGACAAATATATTCAAATTAAATATAATCATCGGCTCAAACATAGTCCTATTGTATTCCAGTGACAGATTCTGGAATCTAATCAGCCGCTCGGAGATGTCGGACAGCTGCCCAGTGAGACTCGGCCTGTGATGGTTCCTCCCTTCCTCTGGGTAAGCACCTTGGCCAATATCACCTTTAATGTAGTAAAACATCCTAAGGTGCTTCACAGGAGTGATTATCAAACAGAATTTTTCACCGAGCCACATAAAGAGATATTAGGACGGGTGACCAAAAGCTTAGCCAAAGAGTTAGGCTTAAGGAGCGTCTTAAAGGAAGAGAGGTGGAGAGGTGGAGAGGTGAAGAAGTTTAGGGAAGGAATTCCAGAGCTTAGGATCTAGGCAGCCGAAGGCACGGCCGCCAATGGTGGAACGATTAAAATCAGGGATGCACAAGAGGCCAGAATTGGAGAGCGCAGAATTCTCGGAGGGTTGTAGGGCTGGAGGAGGTTGCAGAGATAGGCAGGGGTGAGGGCCATGGAGAGTTTTGAAATGAAGGATGAGAATTTTAAAATCGAGGTGTTGCTGGACCAGGAATGAATGTAGGTCAGCGAGCACGGGAGTCTTGGGTGAACGGGACTTGCTGCGAATTAAAATACGGGAGTTTTGGACGAGCTCAAGTTTATGGAGAATGGAAGATGGGAGGCCGGCCAGGAGAGTATTGGAATAGTCAAGTCTAGAGATAACAAAGGCATGGATACGGGTTTCAGCAGCAGATGAGCTGAGGCAGGGACGGAGACGGGTGATGTTATGGAGGAGGAAGTAGCTGGACTTCGTGATGGAGCAGATATGTGGTCGGAAACTCATCCCAGCGTCAAATAGGACACCAAGGTTATGAATGGTCTGATTCAGCCTCAGACAGTGACCGGGGAGAGGGATGGAGTCGGTGGCTCGGGAACGGTGTTTGTGGTGGGGAACGAAGACAATGGCTTCGATCTTTGCAATATTTAGTTGGAGGAAATTGCTGCTCATCCAGTACTGAATGTTGGACAACCAGTGTGACAAATCAGAGATAATGGAGGGTTCGAGGGAGGTAGTGGTGAGGTAGAGCTGGGCGTCGTCAGCGTACATGTGGAACCTGACATTGTGTTTTCGGACGATGTCGCCAAGGGGCAGCATGTAGATGAGACATAGGAGGGGGCCAAGGATAGATCCTTGGGTGCTCCAGAATTGACGGTCTGGGAGTGGGAAAAGAAGCCATTGCAGGAGATTCTCTGGCTACAACTGGATAGATAAGATTGGAACCAGGCGAGCGCAGTCCCACCCAGCTGGACGATGGACGAGAGGAGTTGGTGTCTAAGCAAAGGAAGATATCGGGCTAAAAATTGATATAGAGGTACTAGAACGGCTAGCTGTACTTAAAATAGATAAGTCACCCGGTCCAGACGGGATGCATCCTAGGTTGCTGAGGGAAGTAAGAGTGGAAATTGTGGAGGTACTGGCCATAATCTTCCAAACATCCTTAGATACGGGGGGTGATGCTGGAGAATTGCAAATTTTACTCCCTTGTTCAAAAAAGGGTGTAAGGATAAACCCAGCAACTATAGGCCAGTCAGTTTAACCTCAGTGGTGGGGAAACTTTTAGAAACGATAATCTGAGACAGAATTAGCAGACATTTGGATGAGTGTGGATTGATTTGGGAAAGCCAGCACGGATTTGTTCAAGGCAAATCGTGTTTAACTAACCTGATAGAGTTTTTTGATGAGATAACGGAGAGGGTAGTTGGGGGCAATGCAGTTGATGTTGTGTATATGGACTTTCAGTAGGCGTTTGATAAAGTGCTGCATGATAGGTTTATCAAGATTGCGGCCCATGGGATAAAGGGGGCAGTAGCAACATGGATACAGAATTGGCTAAGGAATCGGAAACAGAGTAGTGGTGAACAGTTGTTTTTTGGACTGGAGGGAGGTGTACAGTAGTGTTCCCCAGGAATCAGTGCTGGGACCATTGCTTTTCTTCATATATATTAATGACTTGGACTTGGATGTACAGAGCACAATTTCCAAATTTGCAGAAGACACAACACTTGGAAAGGAAGTAAACAGTGAGACGGATAGTGATAAACTTCAAGAGGATACAGTCAGGCTGGTGGCATGGTGAACAAGTGGCAGATGACATTTTTCACAGAAAAATGCGAAGTGATATATTTCGGTAGGAAGAACAAGGAGAGGCAATATAATCTGGAGGGCACAACTCTAAAAGGGGTACAGGAACTGAGAGATCTGGGGGTATATGTGCACAAATCGTTGAAGGTGACTTTACCAGTAAGGGGTTGGAATGTGTAAGAAATCTCCCTGTGCTGTGTTAATAAAACTCTGCTCCTGCTGTCACTGGGGACCTGCTCTCTCTTTACTGTAATAAATCTCCAGATGCTGACACACCCCGTACTGGGTTAATGAAACTCTCCATCTCGCTCCAACTGGGGCTCGCTCACTATTGTTTTCAAAATGTTTTACAAAAGCGTACACAGAATGAAACTCCACCCCAGACCCTGTAAACTACATTCCATGCACTGGAAGCAAAATTGTAGATCCTCCCAACTAAATCCCAGATCCTGTCACCCTACCGATTGAGCCAAGTGTTACTCTGGACACTGCACATGATCTGCTGCAGAAAATGGATCAACTGATTTAGCAAATGAGATCCCCTGCCATTCAATAATAAATGCCCTGTCGCTCAATAAAATGAATAATCTGTGAATCAAAATAGCTGAGATAATCTTAAAGAATGGCTGACCTGCAACATGCTGTCTGTCTGCCTCTCTGTCTGTCTGCCTCTCTGTCTGTCTGCCTCTCTGTCTGTCTGCCTCTCTGTCTGTCTGCCTCTCTGTCTGTCTGCCTCTCTGTCTGTCTGCCGCTCTCGCGCTCTCTCGCTCTCTCTCTCACGGACTGTACCTGTCTCTTTCTCTTCCTGACTCTCTCACTATTCCTGTTTCCCCTGCTTCATTTGCCTCCCACTCCCAACCAAGTTCTCATCTCTGTGTCCACCTCATTCTGTTTCCTTACCCCTCCCTCTCTCCATTTCTTTTCGTCCCTCTCGTTCCCATCAATCGCTTTTTACCCTCTCTCTTTCTCTCTGTGCCTGACCCTGCTCTCTTTTTAATTTCTCGGACACATTTTCTGCGCAATCCCCACGTTTTGCCCTGTCCCGAGATCACTCTGTCTGCAGTCCATCCCTTTCTGGAGGAGGGCCTATTGCAGTGGGATGAGAACAGATCTGGCCCTGGTAAATTGGAATCATAGATTGGCAGGCAAAACTGTAATTGAACAGTGGGCAGCCTTTAAAGAGGAGATGATTCAGGTACAGACAAGGTACATTCCAACGAGGGAGAAAGGTAGGGCAATTAAAGCCAGAGCTCCCTGGATGATAAAGGAGACAGAGAATAAGAAGAAGCGGAAAAAAGTGGTGTATGACAGGTGTCAGGTCGATAACACAAGTGAGAACCAGGCAGAATATAGAAAGTTCAGAGGGGAAGTGAAAAAGGAAATAAGAGGGGCAAAGAGAGAGTATGAGAATAGACTAGCGACCATCATAAAAGGGAATCCAAAAGTCTTCTGCAGACATGTTAACAGTAAACAGGTAGTAAGAGGAGGGGTGGAGCCAATTAGGGACCATAAAGGAGATCTACTCATGGAGGCAGTGGGCATGGCTGAGATATTAAATGAATACTTTGCATCTGTCTTTACCAAGGAAGAAGATACTGCCAGAGTCTCGGTAAAGGAAGATATAGTTAAGATACTGATGGGCTAAAAATTGATAAAGAAGAGGTACTAGAAAGGCTAGCTGTACTTAAAGTAGATAAGTCACCTGGTCTGGATGGGATGCACCCGAAGATGCTGAGGGAAGTAAGGGGGGAAATTGCGGAGGTACTGGCCATAATCTTCCAGACATCCTTAGACATGGGAGTGGTGCCAGAGGATTGGAGAATTGCAAATGTTGCACCCTTGTTCAAAAAAGGGTGTAAGGATAAACCCAGCAACAATAGGCCAGTCAGTTTAACCTCGGTGGTGGGGAAACTTCTGGAAACGATAATACTGGACAGAATTAACAGTCACTTGGACGAATGTGGATTGATTAGGGAAAGCAAGCATGGATTTGTTGAAGGCAAATCGTGTTTAACTAACCTGATGGAGTTTTTTGATGAGGTAACAGAGAGTGTAGATGAGGGCAATGCGGTTGACTTTGTGTATATGGACGTTCCAAAGGCGTTTAATAAAGTGTCACATGGTAGGCTTGTCATCGAGGTTGCGGCCCATGGAATAAAGGGGGCAATAACAACATGGATACAGAATTGGCGAAATGACAGGAAACAGAGTAGTGGTGATCGGTTGTTTTTCGGATTGGAGGGAGGTGCACAGTGGTGTTCCCCAGGGGTCGGTGCTGGGACCACTGCTTTTCTTGATATATATATCAAGGACTTGGACTTGGGTGCACAGGGCACAGTTTCAAATTTGCAGATGACACGAGACTTGGAAGGGTAGTGTGCAGTGAGGAGGATAGTGATAGACTTCAAGAGGATAAAGACAGGCTGATGGCATGGGCGGACACGTGGCAGATGAAATTTAAACCAGATAAATGTGAAGTGATACATTTCGGTAGGAAGAAACTGGAGAGGCAAAATAAACTAGAGGGCACAATTCTAAAAGGGGTGCAGGAACAGTGAGATCTGGGGGTATATGTGCACAAATCGTTGAAGGTGGCAGGGCAGGTTGAGAAAGCGGTTAAAAAAGTGGTCGGGATCCTGGGCTTTATAAATAGAGGCATAGAGTGCAAAAGTAAGGAAATCATAATAAACCTTTATAAAACACTGGTTTGGCCACAACTGGAATATTGTGTGCAGTTCTGGGCACCGCACTTTCGGAAAGATGTGAAGGCCATAGAGAGGGTGCAGAAGAGATGTACCAGAATGATTCCAGGGATAATGGACTTTTCTTACATGGATAGACTGGAGAAGCTCGGGTTGTTCTCTTTGGAACAGAAAAGGTTGAGAGGATATTTGATAGAGGTGTTCAAAATCATGAAGTGCCCAGACAGAGTAGATAGAGAGAAACTGTTCCCATTGGCGGAAGGGTCAAGAACCAGAGGGCATAGACTTAAGGTGATTGGCAAAAGAACCGAAGGTGATATGATGTAAAACTTTTTTACACAGCGAGTGGTTATGATCTGGAATGTGCTGCCTGAGGGGGTGGTGGAGGCAGATTCAATCATGGCCTTTAAAAGGAGACTGGATAAGTACTTGAAAGTAAAAAATTTTCAGGGCGATGGGGATAGGGCGGGGGAATGGGACGAGTTGGATTGCTCTTGGATGGAGCTGGCGTGGACTCGATGGGCCGAATGGCCTCCTTCCGTGCTGTAATCTTTCTTTGATTCTACGATTCGAAGATTAAAAAGCATGACTCTGCCTAATCATATTATGATTTTCTAGGTGCCCTTTCACTGCATCCTTAATAATACATTCTTGCATTTTCCTTACTATTGATGTCAAGCTAACTAGCCTACAGTTCCCTCTTTTCTCTCTCACTCCTTTCTTAAATGGCGGGGTTACATTTGCTACCTTGCAATCCATGGGGACCATTCCAGAATCTGGGGAATTCTGTAAGATCACAACCAATGCATCCACTATCTCTGCAGTCACCTCTTAAAACCCGAGGATGTAGGCCATCAGGTCCAGGGGGTTTCTCGGCTTTTAGTCCCATTAATTTCTCCAGTATTTTTTCTTTACTAATATTAATTACTTTAAGTTCCTCACTCTCATTAGGCCCTGGGATCCCCACTGTTTCCGGTATGTTTTTTGTGTCTTCCACTGTGAAAACAGATATCAAATATTTGTTTCACGTCTCTGCCATTTCCTTACTCCCCATTATAATTTCTTCTGTCTCTGCCTCGAAGGGACCCACGATTACTTTCACTCATCTCTTCCTTTTCACATACTTGTGGAAGCTCTTGCAATCTGTTTTTATATTTCCTGTTGGTTTCCTGTCAGATTCAACTTTCTCCCTCTTTCTGAATTTTTGGTCATCCTTTGCTGATTTCTAAAACCCTCCCAATCCTCAGGCTAACTACACTTTTTTGACTACATTGTAAGCCTCTCCTTTTAATCTAATGTTATCCTTAAATTCTCTAATTAGCCACAATTGTATCACTTTTCCCGTGGAGTTTTATTCCTCAAGGGATTGTATATTAGTTGAGAATTATGAATTATTTCTTTAAATATTTGCCATTGTTTGTCTACCGTTATATCTTTTAATCTAATTTCCCAATCCACCTCAGCCAACTCGCCCCTCATACGTACATAATTGGCTTTATTTATATTTAAGACCCTAGTTTCGGACTTAACCACCTCACTCTCAAACTGAATATGAAATTCTATCATATTATGTTCATTCTCCCCCAGAGGATTCTTTACTATAAGTTTACTAATTAACCCTGTCTCATTACACAATACGAGATCTAAAATAACCTGTTCCCTAGGTGGTTCCTCTACCAATTAAGTACTTTTGAAGTGTAGTTGCTGCTTTACTGTAGGAAACACGGCAGTACATTGCACACAGCAAGATCCCACAAACAGCAATGTGGTAATGACCAGATCATCTGTTTTAGTGATGTTGGTTGAGGGATAAAAATTATAATTGAATTTAAAAGACCGGTCCAGCAGTAAGATACGGATTTTCACCCACCTGCCATGTTTCTAAACCCGACCTTACCACTGGGGAAGATACCAAGCAAAGGCTGGGCCAGAGAGGCAGGGACTCTCCACAGGTGGTGGGGGGAGATCAAGGGAGAATTGCCCAGGTTGCTCTTACACCCTCTTCTAGTGGCTGGATTCAGACCAGAAATGGTGGAGGTCTCAGACCCAGAGAAGGGGAGAAACGGCCTCAGATATAGAAATGACCGAGGCTCAGTGTTAATCACTGTGGAATAGTTTACAATTCAGCAAATATATTGTCCACACAGAGAAAATTGTCCACCGCAGCCAACGTATCAGGCGGGTAGAAGTGGGCTCTTCGAGGAGTCGCGTTTCCCTTAAAAACTCTCCAGCCAAATGGTAAAGCCCCTTTAAATTTACAATCCTGCCACACCAGTCATCGCCAGCTTTAATGTGTTGTGTCAGATCCTCTATCCAAGCAGTTTTCTGCTCCTGTCACTGTGACTCATTTCTATTATACACCAGAGAGAGAGAGAAAGAATGTACTGCAAGTCTATTTATAAATCTCAGCCCATCTCCCCATCACTCACTGAAACATTGTTGGTGCAGAGGGGTGATTAAGCAACACATATTTCTCCCTGTACCTTTCTGCCAACTGAAATGTGTCCATTATAATGAGAACGGATGATGTGTCACATAAAGACCTTGCCTGGCATGTGATCCTTGGCACATTTGTACACAGAGGCACCCTCAGAAAAGGTGGCAAATTCCGTGGCATTATTTTGGACGGAGAGGGCCTGAGGCTTAATTGCGACAGGCCTTTCCCCACAATATATGTGTGAGTGAGCGAGTGACTCGAGAGACAGACGGAGACGGAGACGCGGAGACGGAGACGCGGAGAGAGAGACAGAGACGGAGACGCGGAGAGAGAGACAGAGACGGAGACGCGGAGAGAGAGACAGAGACGGAGACGCGGAGAGAGAGACAGAGACGGAGACGCGGAGAGAGAGACAGAGACAGAGACGCGGAGAGAGAGACAGAGACAGAGACGCGGAGAGAGAGACAGACAGACAGAAAAACGTACTCTTAGGTGGAGTATGATTTAAACGCAAAGTAATGCATTGTTTCATTGACTAGTAATGTGGTGAATAGTTACTAATAGACCCGAACTCATTCATAACACCTGCAAGAATAACTTGCAGTTATAGCTTTCCCTCCAGTGGCACATGTGGACTATCATGCAATGTGAAACAGGGTGATTTTAACTCTCCCTGATCGCAGGAGCGGGAAAGGATTGGGGAACAGTTAAAATGGAGCAGCTCCATTTCCCGCTCCATTCCCGTCGATCGGCCATTTTAACGCCACTGATCTTGGCGTTTGACGAGTCTCCCGCCTGACTCCTGGGTCACATCATAACCCCTGAAATTTAACCCACTTCTGAGCAGGGAGGCCACCTCGCAGGGGGAACCTGTCGAGAAGCCAGCAAGGCACACTGAGGTAAGTTTAAAAAATAAACTGACCTTAGAGTAAATAAGGAGAAACTGTTTCCACTGACCGGAGGGTTGATAACCAGAAAAAAACAGATTGAAGATAATTGGCAAAAGAACCAGAAGGGACATGAGAATTTTTTCACGCAGCGAGTTATTGTGATCTGGAATGCGTTGCCTGAAAGGGTGGTGGAAGCAGATACATTGGTAACTTTCAAAAGGGAAAAGGATATATTCTTGAAAGGGAAAACTTTGCAGGGCTATGGGGAAAGAGTAGGTGAGTGGGACTAAATGGATAGCTCTTTCAAAGCACAGGCACGATGGGCAAATGGCCTCCTGGTGTGCTCAATCATTTCATGATCCTGTGGAATCATTGAGCACACCAGGAGGCCATTTGGCCCATCCAGAAGGCATTCAACAAGGTTCCACACAAGAGACTGTTGGGAAAAATGGAAGCAGTTGGAATTGGAGGCAATGTATTGACATGGGTAGGGAATTGGTTAGGAGGTGGGAGACAGAGAGTAGCGATAATGGATATATACTCCAATTGGCAGGATGTGACTAGTGGTGACCCCAAGGATCTGTACTGTGGCCTCGGCTTTTCACTATATTTATAAACAACTTGGATGAAGGAATAGAGAGCCTTATATTCAAGTTTGCTGATGACACTAAGCTAGGTGGCACGATAAGTAGTGCAGATGGGAGTAGAAAGTTGCAAAGAGACATTATAGATTAAATGAGTGGGTAAAACTGTGGCAGATGGAGTTCAACATGGGGAAGTGTGAGGTCATCTACTTTGTACCTAAGAAAGATAGATCAGAGTATTTTCTAAATGGCAAGAAGATAGGAACTGTGGAGGAGCAGAGCGATTTAGGGGTCCAAGTATAGAAATCACTAAAAACTAGAGGATTGGTACAAAAAATAATTCCAAATGCCAATGGAATGTTTTCAGCTCAAGGATCTGGAATACAAAGGGGTGAAAGTTATGGTACAGTTATATAAAGCTTTGGTTAGACCCCATCTGGAGCACTGCGTTCAGTTGTGGGCACCGCACCTCGGGAAGGATATATTCGCCTTGGAGGGGGTGCAGCGCAGATTCACGAGAATGATACCGGTGCTAAAAGGGTTAAATTATGAGGACAGGTTCCCTCGGGTTTCGGAGATTGAAGCGTGATATAATTGAGGTCATAGAGTCATAGAGTTATACAGCACGGATAGAGGCCCTTCGGCCCATCGTGTCCGCGCCGGCCATCAAGCCCTGTCTAATCTAATCCCATATTCCAGCATTTGGTCTGTAGCCTTGTATGCTATGGCATTTCAAGTGCTCATCCAAATGCTTCTTGAATGTTGTGAGGGTTCCTGCCTCCACAACCCTTTCAGGCAGTGAGTTCCAGACTCCAACCACCCTCTGGGTGAAAAAGTTCTTTCTCAAATCCCCTCTAAACCTCCCGCCTTTTACCTTGAATCTATGCCCCCTTGTTATAGAACCCTCAACGAAGGGAAAAAGCTCCTTAGTATCCATCCTATCTGTGCCCCTCATAATTTTGTACACCTCAATCATGTCCCCCCTCAGCCTCCTCTGCTCCAAGGAAAACAAAAGTGTTTCAGATGATTACAGGATTTGGTGGGGTAGACAAATAGAAACTATTTCCTCTGGTGGGGGAGTCCCGAACAAGGAGGCATAACCTTAAAATTAGAGCTGGGCCGTTCAGGGGCGATGTCGGGAAGCATTTCTTCACATAAAGGATAGTGGAAATCTGGAACTGTCCCCCGCTAAAAGCTGTTGAGGTGGGGGTCAATTGAAAATGACAAAACAAAGATTGATAGTTTTTTTGTCAGGCAAGGGTATTAAAGGATATGGAACCAAGAGTTACATCGAGTCTACAACACAGAAACAGGCCATTCGGCCCAACTGGTCTATGCTGGCATTTATGATCCACAGTCGCCCCCTCCCTCCCAACTCCATCTAACCCCATCAGCATACCCTTCTATTCCTTTCTCCTTCATGTGTTTATCTAGCTTCCCTTTAAATGCATCTTTGCTATTTGCCTCAACTGCTCCTTGTGGTCGAGAGTTCCACATTTTTACCACTCTTTGGGTGAAGAAGTTTCTCCTGAATTCCCTATTGGATTTATTAGTGATGATCTTATATTTATGACCTCTAGTTTTGGACTCCCCCACAAGTGGAAACATTTTCTCCACGTCTACCCTTTTATTATCTTAAAGACTTCGATCAGGTCACCCCTCAGCCTTCTCTTTTTTTAGAGAAAAGAGCTCCAGCCTGTTCATCCTTCCTTGATAAGTACATCCTTTCTGTTCTGGTATCATCGTTGTGAATCTTTTTTGCACCTTCACCAATGCCTCCATATCCTTTTTATAATATGGAGACCAGAACTGTGCTCAGTACTCCAAGTGCGGTCTAACCAGGGTTCTATGTAAGTTTAACAAAACTTCTCTGCTGTTCAATTCTACCCCTCTCGAGACGAACCCCAGTGCTTGGTTTGCCTTTTTTTATGGCCTTGTTAACCTGGATACCCACTTCTTGTGTTCTGTGTATCTGTACCCCATGATCCCTTTGCTCCTCTATCCCATTTAGACTCTTATTATCCAAACAGTATGTGGCCTCCTTATTCTTCCTAATAAAATACACCACCTCACATTTATCTATATTGAAATTCATTTGCCAATTACACACCCATTCTCCACGTTTATTAATGTCCTCTTGCACTTTGACCCATTCTTCCTTTGTATTATCTACACCCCCCAATTTGGTGTCGTCCGCAAATTTTGAAATTGTACTTCCGGTTCCCGAGTCCAAATTGTTCATGCAAATTGTGAACAACAGTGGTCCCAGCACTGATCCCTGTGGAACACCACTTCCCATCTTTTGCCAGTCTGACCAGCTACCGTTTTGTAGTCAGCTTGCTATCCATTCTGCTACCTGTCCCCTGACTCCACAAGCTCTGACCTTAGCCATGAGTCTACAGTGCAATACCTTATTGAAGGCCTTTTGGAAATCCAAATACTTTGCATCTAATCCAAATACATTGCATCTAATCCAAATACATTGCATCTAATCCAAATACATTACATCCAACATGGGTAAAAAGAGTTAAGATACAGATCAGCCATGATCTAAATGAATGGCAGAACAGAATCGAGCGAATGAATGATCTACTCCTGTGGGTGTGAGTGTGCAGTGGGATATGAGGGTGAGTGTTCAGTTCATTGGGCCCTTACTCTCACTTGATACAGTTCCATGGACCTTGACAGTCACTGGGGTACAGTTCCATGGGCGATGTTTCTCACTGGGTACATTTCCATGGGCACCTACTCTCACTGGTGTACAGTTCTATGCACCCTGACTCACTGGGGAACAGTTCCATGAGGACCAACTCTCTCAGTTCCTTGGACCTTGTCTGTCACTCGAATACTATTCCGTGGATCCTGACACTCACTGCGATGCAGTTCCATGGACACTGACACTCACTGGGGTACAGTTCCACGGACACGGACGCTCACTGGGATACAGTTCCACGGACACGGACACTCACTGGGATACAGTTCCATGGACACTGACTCTAACAATGAAACACCATGGATGAATAAAGAGATAAGGTCAGAATTGAAACTAAAGAAAAAGGCATACACTCAGCACCTGGACAATAAAGAAGACGATGACAAAAGGGAATACGAAGAGGTTAGGAAATAAGTTTTTAAAAAAAATTAGGAAGGCAAAGAGGAATTACAAAATTAAATTATCAAAAAATATTTTTTTTTAAAGTATTCCACAGACACATAAATAACAAAAGGAAAATTTTGCTACTTGTTCCCTGACTCCATCTGCTCTGACCATAGTCATGAGTCTACTATATGGTACCTTATCGAAGGACTTTTGAAAATCCCTTATCTACTCTTCCTGTTACTTCTTCAAAGAATTCAATAAGGTTGGTCAAGCATGACCTTCCCTATTCTTTATTATATTTTCCACCATCAACAAGGCACAAGTCAGGAGTGTGATGGAATGCTCTCCACTTGCCTAGATGAGTGAAGCCCGAACAACACTCAAGAAGCTCGACACCATCCAGGACAAAGCAGCCCACTTGATTGGCACCCCATGCACCACTTGAAACATTCACTCCCTTCACCACCGGCGCACAGTGGCTGCAGTTTGTACCATCCACATGATGCACTTTAGCAACTCGCCAAGGCTTCTTCGACAGCACCTCCCAAACCCGCGACCTCTACCACCTAGAAGGACAAGGGTAGCAGGCACATGGGAACACCACCACCTGCATGTTCCCCTCCAAATCACACACCATCCCAACTTGGAAATATATCGCCGTTCCTTCATCGTCGCTGGGTCAAAATCCTGGAACTCCCTTCCTAACGGCACTGTGGGAGAACCTTCACCACACGGACTGCAGCGGTTCAAGAAGGCGGCTCACCACCACCTTCTCAAGTGCAATTAGGGATGGGCAATAAATGCCGGCCTCGCCAGCGACGCCCACATCCCATGAACGAATAAAAAATAAATAAAATTTTCTCTTCACTGGTGAGTCTAGAACTTGGGGGCACTGTCTTTTTTTCTCTCTGACTGCAACTTGGCTGATGAGTGGTGACACTGTCATACAAGAGGCTTTCTGAATCCTCACTGCCTGTCGGTACAATTCACCTTCACTCCCTAACCTCTGTGGTGTGGCCATGGATCTCTTCCAAACACACATTGGCCTCACCCCTTCCTGCTCTGTCACCTTCTCTTCCTTTGAACACATTATCCAGTTGCACCCTCTCACCTTTCCTCTCTCAACCTCTGCACCGGGAAACTTCTTATTCTTTCTGGTTTCGGCTAAACATTGTTTCGGTCACATTGAGAGGATGCTGCTAATCTCACAGTAAAGAAAAAGGAACAGAGAAATTGGATAGGATAAAAAATTAAATAAAGATTGGTTGATTAAAAGGTTAGCAGCGTTCAAAGTAGAAAAGTCACCCGGTCCAGATGGGATGCATCCCAGGTTGATGTGCGTAGGAAGGATGGAAATAGTGGAGGCTCTGGCCAAAATACTTCAATCGTCCTTGGATGTGGGAGTGGAGCCAGAGGACTGGAGAGTTGGAAATGTTACACGCCAGGTCAAAAAATGGGATTGGGTAAACCCAATAACTACAGGCCGGTCAGCCTAACGATGGTGGTGGAGAAACTTCGACAGACAATAATCCGTAAAAACATGGGTTAATAAATGACAGGCAACAGGGATTTTATAAATGCAAGTTGTGTCTGACAAACTTGATTGAGTTCTTCGATGAAACGACGGAGATGGTTGGTGAAAGTAGATCAGTTGATATTGTGTATATGGAATTTGAAAAGGTGTTTGATCAAGTGACAATAATAGACTGGTTAGAAAACATGAAGCTCATGGAATTTAAGGGACGGTGGCAGCGTGCACACGGAATTGTCTAAGAGGCAGAAAGTATAGTGTAGCGGTGAATGGTTGTTTATCAGACCGAGGTAAATATACAATGGTGACCCTCAGTATCAGGACCACTGCTATTTTTGATATATATTAATGACCTGGACTTGGGTATCGAGGGCATAATTTCAAAGTTTGCTGATGACATAAAGCTTGGAAATGTATTAAACATTGTGGAGGACATGAGAAGACTTCAGGAGGACATGGACAGACTGGGGAAATGTGCAGACACGTGGCAGATGAAATTTAATGTAGAGAAGTGTATAGAGGTGTTCAAAATTATGAGGCCTTTTGATAGAGTAGGTGGGAGAAACTGTTTCCATTGGCAGGAGTGTTGGTAACCAGAGGACACAGATTTAAGATAATTGGCAAAAAAGCCAGGGGGGAAATGAGAAGAATTTTTTAACGCAGTGAGTTGTTATGATCTGGAATGTACTGCCTGAAAAGGGAGGTAGAAGCAGATTCAATAGTGACTTTCAAAAGGGAATGGGATATGCACTTGAAAATGAAAAGAACTGCAGGTAAATGGGAAAGATTAGGGATGTGGGACTACTTGGATAGTTCTTTCAAAGAGCCGGCACAGGCACGATGAGTCGAATGGCCTCCTTCTGTGCTGTAAGACTCTATAAAAAATTGGTATCAGTAAAACTGACCATGGAGCTGTTGTGTTGACGCAAACACCCAAATGGTTCAGTAATGCCCTTTAGAAAAGCAAAGCTGATGTCCTTATGTATGACCCCAGTCCCAAACCAATGTGGATGGCTGTTTAACTGTCCTGGAAGTGGCCTAGTAAGCACTCAGTTGTACGAAACTGCTACAAAATATACAGACTGCAGCGGATCAAGAAGAAGATCCACCATCACCTTCTCAAGTGTCAGCCTTTACTCCATGGTCGCACTCTCGCCTCTGAGTCAGATGACTGTGGGCTCAAGTCCCATTCCAGGGTCTTGAACACATAATCTAGGCTGACACTTCAATGCAGTACTGAGGGAGTGCTGCCCTGTCTGAGGCCTTTTGGATGAGACCTGAAACCAAGGCCCCTTCTGCCCTCTCTGATGGGCGTAAAAGATTCATGAGACTATTGGAAGAGAGAATGGGAGTTCTCCTCGATGTCCTGGCCTAATTTATCCCTCAAGCATCATCACTAAAACAGATTATCTGTTTCGTTTCCAAGAATTGTGGCCAGAGTTAATCTTCCTCCCTTGGCAGACAGAAATACAAATGAACACCCAAAAGCAACTTTTGTACTTTATTTCAGCATAATTCAGTCTTTGAAGTGAAACCAAACAGACAGACAATCAATTTTAAACAATTCCAAATTGAGCAAGTTTCTCAGTTCTATGGGGAAATATTTCATTTTCCATTAATTGCAAGAAAATCACAAAGGCCTTTTACATAAATTTTAGTGACAGGACTTGGTTAACTCTAGCGCTCAGATGGAATCTTTCCGACAGATCGTTCTTCCCGAGCTCCGTGAGAATTTTCAATCTTGCAGTTGCGAATACAGAAATATTTTGCCTTGTTTTATTGAATTGGTGAAGAGAGACAGCGAACAAAGGTGAAAGGTGATATGTTGACAAAATAATAGGGTAACAATCAGACCACTTTCACACTGAAAAAATCTATTTGTGAACAACGCTAACCACCCAATCCATGGAAACAATTGGTGAAGTCTACTCAGAAAGTTCATGTTAAAAGGTGAGCGGTTCCATTGTGAGGTGACAAGGCCCCTGGACTTACGGAACGTGGGATGGTTCTCATGAAAGGAAAGATTGAGCTCACAAATCAGACCATCGGGAGGGACTAATATGGATTTCCCAGTCTCATCCTGTCCTCATTCTTAAGGACCTTGATGGATTTTTATGAGTCAGACATCTACCTGAGAATAAACATGTGTGAACCACAGAAAGAACGGATTGCCTTATCATTGTTAATAGATTGGCCATCGAGCAGAGCGCCAAGTCTATCAGTGAAATGGATCTGGAGCACCATGTCTGTTGCTGTGGCAAACACTGGGGTTTCTGTGCAATGTGTCTGTGGTATTTCTGCACAAAACAAGTATATTTACAGCGTATCAGCTACAATGTGTCGGATGTGGAATTGTGTAAATAGTGTAGTGGCTCTAGTTGGTCAGATGTAGTATCAGGTTATTAGTAAACTGGCTCCCACGGAACCAGGTGTGAACAACCTATTCAATTGAGAGCTGCGCTTGCTCTCCGCAATTTTATTCTTCACCAGTGCCAGTTCCTTCCGCTTCCATAAAAACCCCTCTCTCCGACTCTCTGAGGTGCAGTCCCTCCAAAGTTTTTATTCCCCATTTGTTCATTACCTCTGGACTCCACCTCTTCAATCACCTCCCTGCACCGCGGTCTCCATACCTCCACCCTCCCACTCCTCCATCTCTTCAATCACCTCCCTGCACCGCGGTCTCCATTCCTCCACCCTCCCACTCCTCCACCTCTTCAATCACCATCCTGCCTGTCTCCATACCTCCACCCTCCCACTCCTCCATCTCTTCAATCACCTCCCTGTCGGTCTCCATTCCTCCACCCTCCCACTCCTCCACCTCTTCAATCACCTCCCTGCCGGTCTCCATTCCTCCACCCTCCCACTCCTCCATCCCTTCAATCACCTCCCTGCCGGTCTCCATACCTCCACCCTCCCACTCCTCCATCTCTTCAATCACCTCCCTGTCGGTCTCCATTCCTCCACCCTCCCACTCCTCCACCTCTTCAATCACCTCCCTGCCGGTCTCCATTCCTCCACCCTCCCACTCCTCCATCCCTTCAATCACCTCCCTGCCGGTCTCCATACCTCCACCCTCCCACTCCTCCACCTCTTCAATCACCTCCCTGCCGGTCTCCATACCTCCACCCTCCCACTCCTCCATCCCTTCAATCACCTCCCTGCCGGTCTCCATACCTCCACCCTCCCACTCCTCCATCTCTTCAATCACCTCCCTGCCAGTCTCCATTCCTCCACCCTCCCACTCCTCCACCTCTTCAATCACCTCCCTGCCGGTCTCCATACCTCCACCCTCCCACTCCTCCACCCTCCCACTCCTCCACCTCTTCAATCACCTCCTTGCCGGTCTCCATACCTCCACCCTCCCACTCCTCCACCTCTTCAATCACCTCCCTGCCGGTCTCCATATCTCCACCCTCCCACTCCTCCATCTCTTCAATCACCTCCCTGCCGGTCTCCATACCTCCACCCTCCCACTCCTCCACCTCTTCAATCACCTCCCTGCCGGTCTCCATACCTCCACCCTCCCACTCCTCCATCTCTTCAATCACCTCCCTGCCGGTCTCCATACCTCCACCCTCCCACTCCTCCACCTCTTCAATCACCTCCCTGCCGGTCTCCATATCTCCACCCTCCCACTCCTCCATCTCTTCAATCACCTCCCTGCCGGTCTCCATACCTCCACCCTCCCACTCCTCCATCTCTTCAATCACCTCCCTGCCGGTCTCCATACCTCCACCCTCCCACTCCTCCACCTCTTCAATCACCTCCCTGCCGGTCTCCATACCTCCACCCTCCCACTCCTCCATCTCTTCAATCACCTCCCTGCCGGTCTCCATACCTCCACCCTCCCACTCCTCCACCTCTTCAATCACCTCCCTGCTCCATACCTCCACCCTCCCACTCCTCCATCTCTTCAATCACCTCCCTGTCGGTCTCCATTCCTCCACCCTCCCACTCCTCCATCTCTTCAATCACCTCCCTGCCAGTCTCCATTCCTCCACCCTCCCACTCCTCCATCTCTTCAATCACCTCCCTGCCGGTCTCCATACCTCCACCCTCCCACTCCTCCACCTCTTCAATCACCTCCCTGCCGGTCTCCATTCCTCCACCCTCCCACTCCTCCACCTCTTCAATCACCTCCCTGCCGGTCTCCATATCTCCACCCTCCCACTCCTCCATCTCCTCAATCCCCTCCCTGCCGATCTCCATTCCTCCACCCTCCCACTCCTCCACCTCTTCAATCACCTCCCTGCCGGTCTCCATACCTCCACCCTCCCACTCCTCCATCCCTTCAATCACCTCCCTGCCGGTCTCCATTCCTCCACCCTCCCACTCCTCCACCTCTTCAATCACCTCCCTGCCGGTCTCCATTCCTCCACCCTCCCACTCCTCCACCTCTTCAATCACCTCCCTGCCGGTCTCCATATCTCCACCCTCCCACTCCTCCACCTCTTCAATCACCTCCTTGCCGGTCTCCATACCTCCACCCTCCCACTCCTCCATCCCTTCAATCCCCTCCCTGCCGGTCTCCATACCTCCACCCTCCCACTCCTCCACCTCTTCAATCACCTCCCTACCCATCTTCATACCTCCACCCTCCCACTCCTCCACCTCTTCAATCCCCTCCCTGCCGGTCTCCATACCTCCACCCTCCCACTCCTCCATCTCTTCAATCATCTCCCTGTCGGTCTCCATACCTCCACCCTCCCACTCCTCCATCTCTTCAATCACCTCCCTGTCGGTCTCCATACCTCCACCCTCCCACTCCTCCATCTCTTCAATCATCTCCCTGCCAGTCTCCATACCTCCACCCTCCCACTCCTCCATCTCTTCAATCACCTCCCTGCCGGTCTCCATACCTCCACCCTCCCACTCCTCCACCTCTTCAATCACCTCCCTGCCGGTCTCCATACCTCCACCCTCCCACTCCTCCATCTCTTCAATCACCTCCCTGCCGGTCTCCATATCTCCACCCTCCCACTCCTCCATCTCTTCAATCATCTCCCTGCCGGTCTCCATACCTCCACCCTCCCACTCCTCCACCTCTTCAATCCCCTCCCTGCCGGTCTCCATACCTCCACCCTCCCACTCCTCCATCTCTTCAATCACCTCCCTGCCGGTCTCCATACCTCCACCCTCCCACTCCTCCATCTCTTCAATCACCTCCCTGCCAGTCTCCATACCTCCACCCTCCCACTCCTCCATCTCTTCAATCACCTCCCTGCCGGTCTCCATTCCTCCACCCTCCCACTCCTCCACCCCTTCAATCACCTCCCTGCCGGTCTCCATACCTCCACCCTCCCACTCCTCCATCTCTTCAATCACCGCACTGCCGGTCTCCATTCCTCCACCCTCCCACTCCTCCATCTCTTCAATCACCTCCCTGCCGGTCTCCATACCTCCACCCTCCCACTCCTCCATCTCTTCAATCACCTCCCTGCCAGTCTCCATTCCTCCACCCTCCCACTCCTCCACTTCTCGGTTCTCATTGACCGCCATTGTTTTCCTGTCCCTCAATACATTCCCTGTCAGTCCCTCCACGGTTTGCCCTCTCCTAGCTCTGCCAAACCCGACATCTCCATGTCCTGCACCCTTTGATCCTCCAGCACTGACGTTCTGTGCACTCCCTCATTCATTGGTTCTCCCTTCTGGGGCAGTGCCTCCAGCTCACCCGGCCTTACTCTCTTCAATTACACGGAGAGACTAGAGAAACTGGGGTTGTTCTCTTTAGAGCAAAGAAGGTTAAGGGGAGATTTGATTGAGGTGTTCTAAATTATGAAGGGTTTTGATAGAATAAAGAAGGAGAAACTGTTTCCAGTGGCAGAAGGGTCGGTAACCAGAGGACGCAGGTTTAAGGTAATTGGCAAAAGAACCAGGGGCGACATGAGGAAAATATTTTTTACAGAGTGAGTTGTTGTGATCTGGAATGCACTGCCTGAAAGGGCGGTGGAAACACATTCAATAGTAACTTTCAAAAGGGAATCGGATGTATACTTGAAAAAGAAAAAAATGCAGGGATATGGGGAAAGATCGGAGGAGTGGGACTAATTGGATAGCTCTTCCAAAGAGTCAGTACAGGCCACGATGGGTTGAATGGCCACCTTCTGTGCTGTACTATTCGATGATTCTTCAATCCTTACTGTTAAACCCTTCCACCTGGCGGCCTCACTCCTCCCATTTAAAGAAATGGCGCATGGAAACTCAATCTAATCCTGTGAAATTCCTCTATCCGATATTTTGACTGCTCATTAACCCGGTTATTTTGTTAAAAAGACTTAACGGCTGTTGTAAAACAGCGCCGGAGTTTTATTTGAAAGCGAAACATTCCTTGAGTGTGATCAACACCAGTAATTCCCAGACTATTGAGGATTAACAGCTGTTCAAATATCACAGACAATCGGAGTTACAGGAATGCTTTCAGGGGGCACGGAAATGAAAGGGAATTAACCCCACAGATGCTGTAGGCGGGGCTCGATTATTAGTCCGGTCCGGTGGAAACTAATATCCAGTCGCTAATTCACAGCCCTTCCTCCGGACAATTACATTTCAGGTCAGACTCCCTGAGGACGTGTTTAAAAAATGATCTGAATACAGGAACATGTTTTGAGAAAAGTTTTGTTCATTTTATGTCGGCTGCTGTTAAATTTAATTTTGATCTAACTTTTGATTAGAAATGTGTTTGAAGGAGATATCGATGGCCCTGATGCTGAGTCCCTTTGGTAAATTGAGGTGATAATTGTGATCTGGAATTAAGTTGTGATGTTGGGAGTCAGTTCCCGCTTCACTTCAATCGTTTTCCTCATTTGACCTGTTTACCAATTAGAGTGAACGGATATTTAATCGCATTGAGCAGCTCCTCTCTGAACTTACTCTGGGTCACTGTGTAAATGGCTGTGTTCGTGCAGGAACTCAGAAGCTGAAGCAGAATTCCCGCTTGTTCGAAAGTTGCGAAAGGGTTAAACAAAGATCGTCGGTTAAAGACACCTGAAATTCGATAATATAAAAAATATACGACCGTTGTCATCCAGAGCAGGATAAAACTGCCGGATATGGCAAAAAGTAAAACGATGGACCTTCTGCGGTTCTTCATCTCAGGGTCCTTGTCATTCTCACCATTGCTGAGGTCCCGGAGGCTCCTTCGGGCCCGACTGGCCACTAAAATGCGTCTGACGGTGAGAGCGTTAAACAATAAAATCAAACAGAATGGAAGCAACGGGGTTAACAGCTGTTCAATCCAAGAAAATGCGATCCATGTGGGTAGAATATAAAACTGTGATGATACAAGGCAACCCCACGGTATATTGTTAACAGTATGGTAATGAACATACACGAAGGGCCGGGGAATGTTCTTTAAACCGAACAGCGCGCTCAAAGTCACGATAATCACAAGTGAAGTTTTCTCGGTGCAATATTTTGTTTTCAGCTTCTGACAACTAATGGCTACAAAACGATCAAAGGTAAAAGCGACCGTTAACCAAACAGAATTGTCTGTGGCAGTAGGAGCCAGGAAGAGAATAAATCTGCAAACAGGAGTGTAGAGCAGGAAAGTGTCCCACCAATAAAGATGAGCAATCCGATATAAGATCACATTACAGACAATCACCAGGAGATCCGCCGTCGCCATGGCCACCAGGTAGCGAGTGATACATTTGGAGAGACCGCACTTTCCACGGGACAGGATCACAATCGCCAGCAAGTTCACTGAGAGAAAGAGAGAGACAGAAACAGTGAAATCACTAACCGGGCTGATCAATGAGCTCTCAGTTTAACCGATGTACATGGGCTATGATTGTGTTTATTTATTGGTTTTTCCCCTTGGCTTCTGCCTCCTGTTCCGAAGGGGCAGCTCATTCTGGGAGGTTCCTTTCGGGTGACGGTGGCCCCGGGATCCCTCACCCGACAGCTGAGTCCTCACTTGTGATCCTTGAGATTAAGTTTATTCAGTCGATTCCGACACTGGGAGGTCCGCGGGGCAGGACGTCACCAACTATGAAAGTGAAAGGCGACAAGACGAGTTAAATCAGGAAATACAGACAAGGTGACTCTGGATTTGGTTTAAATCGTAATGCGGGGGAGAAACCTAATGATTTGACCCACACAATACCAGAGACATTGATTTTAGAAAATACATTGAAAACACGAGCCTGGTATTGAGTTGCTGCCCGTCATCTTTCAGTAATTAATTAGATGAGGTTTCCAGTGGAGTATTGTGAATGCATCATGACACAATATGTCAAGGAATTTAATTCTGTAACGTGCTCCAGTTATAACCAGGTCCAGTCTTTATATCTCAGCACAAGGCGTGAACAAAACAAAGGACAGTCGGATCCTCGGAATAAGAGATTGATCCCAGTAGCCGCGCGGTATAAGAACAAATCACCGCCAACTCTCACTCATGGTCTCCAGCTAATCCCCCTCCCGAACCAGTGTCAAGACTGGTTTCCCCACTCTCCACAATAACACACATGGACTGAAGTATACAGTCATCGTCATTCAACTGGTCCAAACAATACTTTAAACATCAAATACATCAAAAGTCCTGTGAAGCCATTTTGCTGAAATATAATTATGATCTGAGAGGAACATTTGACGGGAACACAAGATTGTACCTTCGAGTGAGGAGGACAGTTTCTGTCACATGTTTTATTTATCTGATGCGTATTCCGTTTGTTCCCTGTCCTTCTATCCTGAAGACACTGACTCATGCCGGGATACACAGCCGCAATCTGCTCTCCGGAACCCCAGGCGATCGGTCCTCGGGAAACACGACAATCTCACCCGGTCCTTCCTCGCCCGATCTCCACAACAGGCGCGCTTTCCACCAGGAGGCAGTGGATTACACTCAGGACTGTGCGCCCTGCCTGTTTTACCCCTGCCTGGCCAGGGAGCACCAAGGACACATTTGGACCCCAGACTCGACAGTTCAGCACAGAGCGAGGGTGAGTTACTCGGTGCATTGACCAATGGGACAAGGATGGAAGTTTTAACTATCACAAAACGGTGAAGAATAACATTCTACATTTACCAGGCTCAGAGCACAAACAGCAACATAGTTAAACATTCTGTTACTTACACCGTACGTGCTGATAATGACTTACCAGGTACTCCAATTGCTGCCAGAACAGGATAATAAATGAATTGTATCTCCGTAAATCGCGACAAACGCATTTCTCTGCGAAGACGATTTCTTTCGGTGCTGTGAAGAGCTATGCGAACTGCAATAGTCAGGTAACGAAGTTAAAACAGCGGGATACTTATATTGCAAATAAACCCCGAATGGGACAATTAGATCGCATCCCGACTGACATCACATATTACTTACAGACTCCTGAACAAATAAGTTTTGGTCCCATCTGACCTTTGACTATCACACTCATTAAGGTGACAGAACATTACACATCGACCAGCTGAGTAACCTTTTGGAACAATGAATTGTACAATGACAGAGTCACAATTTCTAAGTTTAATAAATTACATGAAGATTGAAACCAACAGCACACAGTGTATGAAATATCGAAACCCAGTTCACCAATGTGACATTTCTACTTGAATCTTCTGTACTCCCATTCCCAGGCCGGTCCTGCTCTTCCCTCTATCGCCCCACGATGTAATTTAGCACAGTCCTTGTCACCTTGTTTCACTCATTCCCCCTCTTTCTGTCTCTCCCAATGCCCAGGCCTCTCTCCCTCACACACATTCCTTTTACTTGATTCCCAAATTTCTCTGTCTGTTAATCTACCTCTTTTATTCCCTCTTTCTCTGGAACTCCATTTTCTTCCTGATTTCCTCTCTTTCTGGCTAACGGTAGTTAACTCAAAATAATTTTTGAGACTGAGATTGATAGATTTTTGTTTGATGAAGAT
This sequence comes from Heptranchias perlo, assembly GCF_035084215.1. Classification (NCBI taxonomy): domain Eukaryota; kingdom Metazoa; phylum Chordata; class Chondrichthyes; order Hexanchiformes; family Hexanchidae; genus Heptranchias; species Heptranchias perlo. The sequence continues at coordinate 10,660,171 of NC_090359.1, forward strand.
ATCGAGGGATATGGATCAAAGGCGGGTAATTGGAGTTGAGGTACAGATCAGCCATGATCTGACTGAATGGCGGCACAGAATCGAGGGGCTGAATGACCCACTTCTGTTCTTATAAGATAATTTTTCACTTTATTATTGGCCGCAGCTCACACTCCAGGTTCAAACGAGTTGTTACTCACTCTTTTCTGCCAGCTGATGGAATTTACATTAAAGTCTGGCTGATCTCTGCACCTCAGTGAAAGACAGAGCCAAGCATAGTTCTGGGAGCCTTTGCGACTTGTCTGACCGTTGCAGGCAGACCACAGCTCTTAAAGGGACAGTGCACCAAAAATCCAGAACCACAAGCTGAAGGGAAGCAAGCAACAATGTCCCGAAAGGTCACTCAGCAGCTGGGCAGCAGCTCATGGCCTCGTGTTTGACGACAGTCCTTTTATCATTTACTCTAAAACCCGAGTCACACACAACATTCTAGAAACACTCAGCGAGTCGGGCCCCATCTGTGGAGAGAACAGACCAATTAACTGAGATCTCAATGAGACAAGGAACAAGACACGGCCCCCTGTGAGAAACAAAGAACTTGCATTCATATAGCACCTTTCACATCCTCCTTTAAGACACTCTGTAAAACCTGCCTATTTGACCGAGCTTTTGGTCACCTGTCCTAATATCTCCTCACGTGGCTCGGTGTCAAATTTTGTTTGAAAATCGCTCCTTTGAAGCGCCTTGGGACGTTTCACTACCTAAAAGGCTCGATATAAATGCAAGTTGTTGTTGATGTTATTCACGGTGAGATTGTGCGTTTCATTTCTTCCTCATTATTGTGGTTCTGACATCGAGGTGAAGAGTGACAGAGAGCAGATTTTAAAACCGTTGGAATATCAGTGAAATTAAATTGTGGCAAGTGAGAAACTCCGAGTCAGCTTTGCTCTGTATTTCCTGCATCCAATATTGCAGATAAATGAAAGTGAAGCTTTTGAAGGCAGAAAGTTTAATCGCCCCGTCAGAGGAATTGAACCCCTGTCTTTCCACGTGACAGGCGAAGACACTCATCACTACACTCACGGATAAGGCCATCCCTGATCACTTCCTTGTATCCCTCTGTACCCACATCCCCCTTCCCCCTCCAAAACCCACTTCCTTCTGTGTTCACCCATCAAAAAAACACTCCCTCCAAGTCACTTACAATCACAATTTCAAAGTCCCAACTGTCCAGCCTTTGGCCCTCCATTCACCACGACATTTCTCCAGCGACCGATCTGCTCAATCACACTCTCACCTCCACTTTTGATGCAGTTGTCCCCATTAAAACCATTGCTCTCTCTCACACTGTTCGACCACCCTGGTACAGCTCTCATCTCCTCTCCCTGAAGTCCAAGGGACAGGGTACGGCAGCATAGTAATTATTTTACTGGACTAGTAATCCAGTAGGCTTGGACTAATAATCGGGAGTCATGAGTTAAAATCTCCGCTACAGCAGCTGGGGAATTTAAAATCAGTTAATGAAATAAAATCGGGACTGAAAAGCCACTATCAGAAATGTAACCGTGAACGTACTGGAGTGTCATAAAAATCCCTCTGGTTCACTAATGCCCCCCTTAGAGAAGGAAACATGCCATCCTCAGACCAATAGCAATGTGATTGATTCTTAACGGTTCTCTGAAATGGCCTAACAAGCCATTCAGTTGCACAATCCCACTACGTAAAAGTCGTAATAAGAACAAAACAGTACGGGCCACCCGGCACTGGACAAGGGTCAGGAAAAATGAGCACAGTCGACCCTGCGAAGTTCACCTCATGAACAACCGGGGATCTTGTGCCAAAATTGGGAGAGCTGTCCCACAGACTGATCAAGCAACAGCCTGACATAGCCACACTCACAGAATCATACCTTTCAGCCAAAGTCCGAGACTCCTCGATCATTATCCCTGGGTATGCCCTGTCCCACTTGCAGGACAGACCCACCAGAGGTGGCGGCACAGTGGTATACAGTCAGGAGGGAGTGACAGTGAGAGTCCACAACATTGACTCCGGACCCTATGAAATCTCATGGTATCAGGTCAAAAATGGGAAGGAAACCTCCAGCTGATTCCCACTGACCGCCCTCCCTCAGCTGATGAATCGTTACTCCTCCCTGTTGAGCACCACTTGGAGGAAGCAGTGAGGGTAGCAAGGGCACAGAATGTACTCTGGGTGGGGAACTACACTGTCCATCACCAAGAGTGGCTCGGTAGCACCACTGCTGGCCCAGTCCTGAAGGACATAACTGCCATACTGGGCTTGTGGCAGGTGGTGAGAGAACCAACACGAGGGATAAACCGATTTGACTTCATCCACATCAATCTACCTGTCGCAGATGCATCTGTCCATGACAGCATTGGTAGGAGTGACCACCACTTTGTCCTTGTGGAGACAAAGTCCCGTCTTCACACTGTCCAACATATTGTGTGGTGGCCGTGCTCAATGGGATAGATTCAGAACAGATCTATGCAGCTCCAAACTGGGCATCCATATGGTGCTGTGGGCCATCAGCAGCAGTTGAATTGTATTCCTCCACAATCTGTAACCTCATGGCCCGAAATATCCCTCACTCTACCATTACCAACAAGCCAATGGATCAACCCTGGTTCAATGAGGGGTGTAGAAGAGCGTGTCAGGAGCATCACCAGGCGTACCTAAAATGAGGTGCCAACCTGATGAAGATACAGCACAGGACTACATGCAAGCCAAACAGCGGAAGTGGCATGCTATGGAGCAGAGCTAAGCAATCCCACAAACAACGGATCAAATCAAAGCTCTGCAGTCCTGCCACATCCAGTCCTGATTGGTGATGGACAACCATCCTCAATGTTGGCAGAGCCCAGCACGTAAGTACAAAAGACAAGGATGAAGTGTTTGCAACCATCTTCAGCTAGAAGTGCCAAGTGGATGCTCCTTCTCGGCCTCCGCCTGAGATCCCCACCATCACAGAAGCCAGTCTTCAGCCAATTCGATTCACTCCACTTGATATCAAGGAAAGGCTGAGTGCATTGGATACAGCAAAGGCAAAGGGCCCCGACAAAATCCTGGCTGTAGTGCTGAAGACTTGTGTTCCAGAACTAGCCGCGCCTCTAGCCAAGCTACAACAGTGAGATCTACCCAACAATGTGGAAAATTGCCCAGGTATGTCCTGTTCACAAAAAGCAGGACAAATCCAATTCATCCAATAACCGCCCCATCAGTCTACTCTCAATCATCAGCAAAGTGATGGAAGGTGTCGTCGACAGTGTTATCAAGCGGCATTTACTCACCAATAACCTTCTCACCGATGCTCACTTTTGGTTCCTCCAGGACCACTCGGTTCCAGACTTCATTATAGACTTGGTCCAAACATGGACAAAAGAGCTGAGTGCCAGAGTTGAGGTGAGAGTGATTGCCCTTGACATCAAGGCAGCATTTGACCGAGTGTGGCATCAAGGAGCCCGAATAAAATTGAAGTAAATGTGAATCAGAGACAAAACTCTCCAGTGGCTGGCGTCATAGCTAGCACAGAGGAAGATGATAGTAGTTGTTGGAGGCCAATCATCTCAGCCCCGGGACATCGCTGCAGGAGTTCCTCAGGGCAGTGTCCGAGGCCCAACCATCTTCAGCTGCTTCATCAATGACCTTCACTCCATCATAAGGTCAGAAGTGGGGATTTTCACTATTGATTGCACAGTGTTCAGTTTCATTCACAACCCCTCAAATAATGAAGTAGTCCGTGCCCGCATGCAGCAAGACCTGGACAACATCCAACAAACATTCGCGCCAGACAAGTGCCAGGCAATGATCATCTCCAAGTAGAGAGAGTCCAACCACCTCCCCTTGACATTTAATGGCATTACGGTTGCCGAATCGCCCACCATCAACATCCTGGGTGTCACCATTCACCAGACACTTAAATGGTCAAGCCACATTAATACTGTGGCTATAGGAGCAGGTCAGAAGTCGGGTATTCTGCGGCGAGTGACTCACCTCCTGACTCCCCAAAGCCTTTCCACCATCTACAACGCACATGTCAGGAGTGTGATGGAATACTCGCCACTTGCCTGGATGAGTGTAGCTCCAACAACACTCAAGAAGCTCGACACCATCCAGGACAAAACAGCCCGCTTGATTGGCACCTCATCCACTTTAAACATTAACTCTCTTCACCACCGGCGTACCGTGGCTGCAGTGTGTACCATCTACAGGATGCACTGCAGCAACTCGCCAAAGCTTCTTCGAAAGGACCGCCCAAAACCACGACCTCTACCACCAGAAGGAAAAGGGCAGCAGGTGCATGGGAACAACATCACCTGCACATTCCCCTTCAATTCATCCACCATCCTGACTTGGAAATACATCGCTGTTCCTTCATCGTCGCTGGGTCAAAATCCTGGAACTCCCCATCTACCAGCACTGTGGGTGAACTTTCACCACACAGAATGCAGTGGTTCAAGAAGGAGGCTCACCATCACCTTCTCAAGGGCAATTAGGGATGAGCAATACCTGCTGGCCTTGCCAACGATGCCCACATCCCATGAAAGAATGAAAAAAAATCGTCCAAATTCCCACTGGTCTGTCTCTCCCTATGTTTGAGTCACTCTATGTTTATATGTATGCGTGTGTGTCTGTTTCTTTGTGTAGGTGTGTCTTTCTGTGTATTTTTGTGTCTGTCAATGCATGTGTGTGTCTGTGTGTGTCTCACATTTTCGATGTTTTCCTGAATGGATTTGTTTCTCCTTCTTTCTCTCTCTCACTCTCTCCCGCGCTTCCCACATAATTTTACTCTGGACATAATCGAACAAAGAGATGAAAAAGTGGTCGGGAAGTCTTTTTTCAACAGTGGCCCGTGGAAAATTAAACAAACAATAGTTCAAAAAGAGTCACTAAAACATGAAGCATCTGTGGTGAATGTACCTTCCAGCCTGCATCAATTCCTCGTTAGTATAGTGGGGACTATCCTTGTCTGTCCCGTGGTAGACTGGGGTTCCAATCCCCAATGTAGGAGGTTGTTACTGCTTTAAAAGCTTCACTTTCATTAATCTGCAATATTGGATGTTGAAAATACAATGAAAAACTGACTCGGCCTTTCCCACTTCCACAATTTGATTTCACAGTGATTTTAAATATCTGCTCTCTGCCTCACTCTTCGGCTCGATGTCAGAACCACAATGATCGGCAAGAAACAAAACACAGAATCGCGCTGTCACTAGCGCTAAATAGAGAGAGACATACGGAAAGAAAAAGATGGCGATACAGGGAAAGAGACAGGTCTCGGAACAGGCGCAGACATGAAAGATCTCACATACAGCAATAAAAAGGATGCATGTTTCAGTGAATCTATTTTAACTACTTCTTTGATGATAATTTGTTTAACTTTCCACATGCCACTGTTGAAAGAAGACTTACTTTCTATCTCTTTGTTCATCAAGGTCCAGAGAAAAATCATGTGGGGAACAGGGAGAAAGTGACAGAGAGAAAGAAAGAGAGACACTCAGAAACGCATATAACAAGTGAGACAGACATAGTCATAGTCACACATACACAAACACACACATTCCTAGCGACATAAACACTCACACACAGACATATACACACAAACATACACACACCAATAACCTGAAAGTAACACAGGACTACTTGACAAACAGTGGAAGCAGCATGCTGTGGACAGAACTAAGCGATCCCACAAACAACGGATCAGATCAAAGCTCTGCAGTCCTGCCACACCCATTTGTGAATGATGGTGGATAATTGAACAACTAATGGGAAGAGGCTCTGTGAACATCCCCTTCCTCAATGATGGTAAAGCCCAGCACGTGAGTGCAAAGTGTTAGCAACCGTCTTCAGCCAGAAGTGCCGAGTGGATGATCCATCTCGGCCTCCTCCCGAAATCTCCACCATCACAGAAGCCAGTCGAACATCGAGGTGAAGAGTGAAGCTGAGAGCAGATTTTAAAATCGCTGGAATATCAGTGAAATTAAATTGAGGAAGGTGGGAAACTCCGAGTCAGTTCTACACTGTACATTCCGCATCCAATATTGTCGATAAATGAGAGAAAAGCTTTTGAAGGCTGCAAAAGTTTAATCTCCCCGTCGGGGAATGGAACCCCGGTCGCCTGCGTGACAGGCGGGGATACTCACCACTATACTAACGAGGAACTTCGGCATTGACCGTGCACTCATCCCAGATGGTGTTAGACATGCTTCATGGATCAGTGCATTTCTTTTAACTATTTATTTGATGACAGTTTGTTTCGTTTTCCACGGGCCACTGTTGAAAGAACCTTTTACATTTCCATCTCTTTGTTAGACAACGACAACTGACTCTGTCTTTCTTTCTCTCTTATCATGGTGAGTTGCCCCGCCTTAGTCCGGGGTTTAATTCCCCGACGGGGAGGAAGCATTTATAAGACGCCAACTTTAATTTTATGTCTTCGCTGAGCTTCTTCCTGAGAAAAAACTACATAGAAAAATATCAGGTGATTGTCACTTTCAGAATATTATTGTACGGAGACTATTTGTGGACTGGATGCAGAACAATTGCAATTTTTACTAACTGGTGGTTAAGGTGATAGATTAGAAATTCATTCATTTCCCCCGCGCAGGTTCAAATCTGACAGACTTCAGATCCCATCATTTATCAACCCGTTTCATCTCTGCGTTTCAAAATTCAACAAGTTTCTTGTAGAATTAATAATTCTGAAGTGAAATAAAATTCCACGGCATTGAGTACCTCGAGTTTTATGCTCATTTTAATTGATCTGTAAGATTTCACGAAATCTACGACAGAAATAGAACAAAAATCAGCCAATTTATCCATATTCTGACTCTCAGTATTTCTGAGTCACTCCATATGTATGTGTGTCTGTTTCTGTGTGTCTGTGTCTGTCTGTGTATGTGCCTCATATTTTCTATGTTTTCCTGAGAAGATCTCTGTCTCTTTCTCTGTCTCACTCTCTCCCGCACTCCCCACATCATGATCCAACATGAGATGGGAAAGGTTAGAATATGTGGATTCTAGGGTCTCTGTTGTGCAGTGAGGGACTGCTGTTCAGCAAGGGCCCTTGAGTATACCTTTTAATTGAAGTGAAATTGGTGGGATTCATTTAATTTGAATTAATTAGTTAAAGGGTAAGTCATGTCAGGACAGCCCAGCCTCGTGTTATGCTCTTCCTGCTCTATGTGGGAAATCAGGGACCCTTCCGGTGTCCCTGACGACCATGTGTGCGGGAAATGTATCCAGCTGCAGATACTGACAAACCGCATTGCGGCACTGGAGCTGCGGATGGATTCATTATGGAGCATTCGCGATGCTGAAAACGTCATGGATAGCACGTTTAGTGAGATGGTCACACCGCAGGTAAAGGTTGTACAGGCAGGAAGTCAGTGGGTGACCTGCAGGCAGAGTAAGAGGAGCAGACAGGCAGTGCAGGGGTCCCCTGTGGCCGTCCCCCTCTCAAACAAGTATACCGCTTTGGATATTGTTGAGGGGGATGACTTATCAGGGGAGGGCAGCAGCAGCCAACTTCCTGGCACCAGGGGTAGCTCTGCTGCACAGGCTGGGAGGAAAAAGAGTGGAAGAGCTACAGTGGTAGGGGATTCTATCGTAAGGGGAACAGACAGGCGTTTCTGTGACCGTAAACGTGACTCCAGGATGGTTTGTTGCCTCCCTGGTGCCAGGGTCATGGATGTCACTGAGCGGCTTCAGGGCATTCTCAAGGGGGAGGGTGAGCAGGCAGAGGTCGTGGTCCACATTGGTACCAACGACATAGGTAGGAAGGGAGATGAGGTCCTGCATCAAGAATTTAGGGAGCTAGGTCGCAGATTAAAGAGCAGGATCTCAAAGGTTGTAATCTCTGGATTACTCCCAGTGCCACGGGCTAGTGAGTATAGAAATAGGAGGATAGAACAGATGAATGCGTGGCTAAAGAGTTGGTGCAGGAGGGAGGGTTTCAGTTTCCTGGATCACTGGGCCTGCTTCTGGGGAAGGTGGGACTTGTACAAGTCGGACGGGTTGCATCTGAACCAGAGCGGGACAAATATCCTTGCGGGGAGGTTTGCTCGCACTGTTGGGGGGGGTTTAAACTAACTTGGCAGGGGGATGGGATACAGAGTGGAGCTACAATAGGGGGTGATGTGCAGCCAAATATTGAGAAAAAAACAAGTCAGCTTGGAAGACAGGGCAAATATGTAAGAGCAAGGCTGGATGGCATCTATTTTAATGCAAGGAGTCTTGCAAATAAGGTGGATGAACTGAAGGTGTTGATAAACACATGGGAGTATGATATTGTTGCTGTCACAGAGACATGGTTGAGGGAGGGGCAAGACTGGCAGCTCAATATTCCGGGGTACAGAATCTTCAGGCGAGACAGAGGGGGAGGTATAAGAGGAGGGGGGTCGCAATATTAATTAAAGAATCAATTACTGCCATAAGGAGGGATGATATATTAGCAGGTTCCTCAAATGAGGCCATATGGGTGGAGCTTAAAAACAAAAAGGGGGCAAGCACTTTGATGGGAGTGTACTATAGACCCCCAAACAGTCAGGGGGAGATCGAGGAACAGATATGTAGGCAAATCTCAGAAAATTGTGCAAATAATAGGGTAATAATAGTGGGGGATTTCAACTTCCCCAATATTAATTGGGATACTCAGAGTGTAAAATGCTTAGAGGGTACAAAATTCTTAACGTGCATCCAGGAGAGCTTTTTGAGCCAGCATGTAGAAAGTCCTACAAGAGAGGGGGCGGTACTGGACCTAATTCTAGGGAATGTGGCCGGCCAAGTGGAAGAAGTGCTAGTAGGTGACCAGTTTGGTGACAGTGACCATAATTCAGTGAGATTTAAGGTGGTCATGGAAAAGGACAGGGAGGGGCCGGAAATAAAGGTTCTAAATTGGGGGAAGGCCGATTTTAATAGGATAAGGCAGGATCTGGCCAAAATGGACTGGGATCAGCTGCTTGTAGGAAAATCCGCATCGGAGCAATGGGAGTCTTTCAGAAGGGAGATTGAGACCATACAATGGCAACATGTTCCCGTAAAGGTCAAGGGTGGTTCCAAGAACTCCAGGGAACCTTGGATGTCAGGGGATATACGAGAATGGATTAGGAAAAAAAGGAGGGCTTTTGGCAGATACAAAAGGCTAAGGACAGAGGAAGCCCTAGAGGAGTACAAAAAGTGCAGGGGGATACTTAAAAAGGAAATTAGGAGATCAAGGAAGGGCCATGAAAAAACACTGGCGAGCAAAATAAAGGAAAATTCTAAGATGTTTTATAAGTATATTAAGGGTAAGAGGATAACTAGGGAAAAAATAGGGCCCATTAGGGACAAAAATGGCAATCTGTGTGTGGAGTCGGAAGATGTAGGAGGGATTCTAAATGAATTTTTTGCATCTGTTTTCACTATGGAGAAGGACGATGTAGACATAGAAATACGGCAGGGGGACTGTGATATACTCGAACATATTAACATCGAGCGGGAGGAGGTATTGGCGGTTTTAGCAGGCCTAAAAATGGATAAATCCCCAGGCCCGGACGAAATGTATCCCAGGCTACTGTGTGAGGCAAAGGAGGAGATTGCGGGGGCTCTAACACATATATTCAGAACCTCTCTGGCCACAGGGGATGTGCCAGAGGACTGGAGAACCGCTAATGTAGTACCATTATTCAAGAAGGGGAGTAGGGAAAAACCGGGGAACTACAGGCCAGTGAGCCTAACATCAGTGGTAGGAAAATTATTGGAAAAAATTCTGAAGGACGAAATTAGTCTCCACTTGGAGAAGCAAGGATTAATCAGGGATAGTCAACATGGCTTTGTCAAGGGAAGATCATGTCTGACTAATTTGATTGAATTTTTTGAGGGGGTGACTTGGCGTGTGGATGAGGGTAACGCAGTGGATGTGGTATACATGGATTTCAGTAAGGCCTTCGATAAAGTCCCGCACAGGAGACTGGTCAAGAAGGTACGAGCCCATGGAGTCCAGGGTGCCTTGGCACTTTGGATACAAAACTGGCTTAGTGGCAGAAGGCAGAGGGTGATGGTCGAAGGTTGTTTTTGTGACTGGAAGCCTGTGGCCAGTGGGGTACCACAGGGATCTGTGCTGGGGCCCTTGCTGTTTGTGGTCTACATTAACGACTTGGATATGAATGTAAAAGGTATGATCAGTAAGTTCGCTGATGATACAAAAATTGGTAGGGTGGTAAATAGCGAGGAGGATAGCCTCAGTCTGCAGGACGATATAGATGGGTTGGTCAGATGGGCGGAACAGTGGCAAATGGAATTTAACCCGGAAAAGTGCGAGGTGATGCACTTTGGAGGGACTAACAAGGCAAGGGAATACACAATGAATGGGAAGACCCTCGGCAAGACAGAGGGTCAGAGGGACCTTGGTGTGCAAGTTCACAGATCCCTGAAGGCGGCGGAACAGGTAGATAAGGTGGTCAAGGAGGCATATGGGATACTTGCCTTTATTAGCCGAGGCATAGAATATAAGAGCAAGGAGGTTATGATGGAGCTGTATAAAACACTGGTTAGGCCACAGCTGGAGTACTGTGTGCAGTTCTGGTTGCCGCACTACAGGAAGGATGTGATCGCTTTGGAGAGGGTGCAAAGGAGATTCACCAGGATGTTACCAGGGCTGGAGCGCTTCAGCTATGAAGAGAGACTGGGAAGATTGGGTTTGTTTTCCTTGGAGCAGAGGAGGCTGAGGGGTGACATGATTGAGGTGTACAAAATTATGAGGGGCATAGATAGGATGGATACTAAGGAGCCTTTTCCCTTCGTTGAGAGTTCTATAACAAGGGGGCATAGATTGAAGGTAAAAGGCGGGAGGTTTAGAGGGGATTTTAGAAAGAACTTTTTCACCCAGAGGGTGGTTGGAGTCTGGAACTCACTGCCTGAAAGGGTTGTGGAGGCAGGAACCCTGACAACATTCAAGAAGCATTTGGATGAGCACTTGAAATGCCATAGCATACAAGGCTACGGACCAAATGCTGGAATATGGGATTAGATTAGACTGGGCTTGATGGCCGGCGCGGACACGATGGGCCGAAGGGCCTCTATCCGTGCTGTATAACTCTATGATTCTTTCTTTCAACAGTGGTCCGTGGAAAGTTAAACATACTGTCATCAAATGAATAATTCAAACAGATTCACTGAAACCTGAAGCATCTGTGGTGAACGTACATCCCCTTCCGGCTCCAGTTCCTCGTTAGTATCGTGGTGATTGTCAGTGTCTATCACCCTGGAGATGGGTCAATTCTCCGATGGGAAGGTCTGCCTTTAGAAGCTTCACTTTCACTTATCTGCAACATCGGATGAGGAAAATACAATGAAAAACTGACTCGGACTTTTCCACTTTCCATGATTTAATTTCACTGATATTCCAGCAATTTTAAAATCTGCTCTCTGCCTCACTCTTCACCTCGATGTCAGAACCACAATAATGAGGAAGAAATAAAACGCAGAATCGCCCTGTGAACAGACCCGGGCTAATTCACCAGCCCGAAACAGAGAGAGACAGAAAACTGCTCAATATTCCAGGATCATCCTGGACTGTAAAGATACCCCCAGTATCTCTTCTTCACTACAAATTATTATTCCTACAAGAAACTCCTTGAGCCCCCTGCCTCCTCCACCCTCACCACAAAAATTGTGTGGAGCTCCTGGACTATTTTATCACTAAGATTGAGACCATCCATCCACCTGCCGCTCCCTCCCTTCCCCCAGCCCACCAAGTCAAACTTCCCCCACGGTTCCCCCCGTCCTAGCCCTGAACTCACATCTTTCTCTAGTTCCTCTCCCGGTGGCTGTTGGAGGCCAATCATCTCAGCCCCAGGACATCGCTGCAGGAGTTCCTCATGGCAGTGTCCAAGGCCCAACCATCTTCAGCTGCTTCATCAATGACCTTCACTCCATCATAAGGTCAGAAGTGGGGATGTTCGCTATTGATTGCACAGTGTTCAGCTTCATTCACAATGCCTCAGATAATAAAGCAGTCCCTGCCCGCATGCAGCAAGATCTGGACAACATCCAGGCTTGGGCTGATCAGTGGCAAGTAACATTCACGCCAGACAAGTGCCAGGTAATGATCATATCCAAGTAGAGAGAGCCCAACCACCACCCTTTGACATTCAACGGCATTACCATCGCCGAATTCCCCACTATCAACATCCTGATGGTCACCATTGACTGGAAACTTAACTGGTCAAGCCACATAAATACTGTGGCTACAGGAGCAGGTCAGAGGCTGGGTATTCTGTGGTGAATGACTCACCTCCTGACTCCCCAAAGCCTTTCCACCATTTACAGGGCACAAGTCAGGAGTGCGATGGAATACTCTCCACTTGCCTGGATGAGTGCAGCTCCAACAACACTCAAGAAGCTCGACACCATCCAGGACAAAGCAGCCCGCTTGATTGGCACCTCATCCACCTTAAACATTCACTCTCTCCACCACCGGCGCACCGTGGCTGCAGTGTGTACCATCCACAGGAAGCACTGCAGCAATTCGTCAAAGCTTCTTCGAAAGTACCTCCCAATCCCACGACCTCTACCACCGAGAAGGAAAAGGACAGCAGATCCACGGGAACAACACCACCTGCACAGTCCCTTTCAATTCACACACCATCCTGACTTGGAAGTACATCGCCGTTTCTTCATCGTCGCTGGGTCAAAATCCTGGAACTCCCCATCTAACAGCACTGTGGGTGAACCTTCACCACACAGACTGCAGCGGTTGAAGAAGGAGGCTCACCACCACCTTCTCAAGGGTAATTGGGGATGAGCAATACCTGCTGGCCTTGCCAGCAATGCCCACATTCCATGAAAGAATTAAAAAAATCATCCAAATTACCGATGGTCTGCCAAACATCAATTCCTCGTTAATATAGTGGTGAGTATCCCATCTGTTATGCGGGAGACCGGGGTTCAATTCCCTGACGAAAAGGTTATTGCTGCTTTGGAAGTTTCACTTTCATTTATCTGCAATATTGGATGTTGAAAATACAATGAAAAACTTACTTTCCACCCACCAGCCTCCACATTCAATGTATGATCCTCTGCCATTTCCACCACGACCAAGCGTGATGCCACCACCAAAAACATCTTCCCCTCCCCTCCACTTTCAGCCTTCCGAAGGGACCGCTCCCTTCACGACACCCTGGTCCACTCTTCCATCACCCCAACACTCGCTCTCCTCCCCACGGCACCTTCCCATGCGAGTGCAGGAGATGCAACACCTGCCCTTTCACCTCCTCCCTTCCCACCTTCCAGGGTCCCAAACATTCCTTCCAGGTGAAACAGCAATTTATTTGTAATCGCTTTGCTGAACACCTCCGCCCAGTCCACGAGCGTGACCCTGAGCTTCCGGTCACTTGCCATTTTAATTCCCTGTCCCAATCCCACTCTGACCTCTCTGTCCTCGGCCTCCTGCACTGTTCCAATGAAGCTCAACATAAGCTCGAGAAACAGCACCTCATCTTTCGATCAGGCTCTTTACAACCTTCTGAACTTAACATTGATTTCAATAACTTCAGATCATAAACACTGATCCCATTTTATCGGAGATCAAGTGCTGGTTATGGTTTTAATGTTGCCATTTACAGCTCCTCTAGACCCATCTTTTGTTTCTTTACTTGTCCCATTACCACCCTCCTTGCCTTGCACCATCACCCCTTTTGTTATTTAATCACTCCTGCCCTCCACCCGATCAGAGACCTTCCCTTTTGTTCTTTCCTCCCCTCCCCTTCCTCCCCCATCCCTTTTCCTGACTCTGTATTTGCTTAAAAACTGTTTAATCTTCAACCGTTTCCATTTCTGACGAAGGGTCATCGACCTGAAACGTTAACTCTGTTTCTCTCTCCACAGACGCTGCCTGACTTGCTGATTATTTACAGCATTTTCTGGTTTTATTTCAGATTTCCAGCATCCGCAGTATTTTGTTTCTGATATCTCCTTCTGTGGCTCGGGGTCAAATTCTGTTCAAAAAACGATACTGTGAAGCAGCTTGGGACGTTTTGCTACGTTAATGGTGCTATTTAAATAGTTTGGGCAGAAACTTAATTACCGACATGTGGCGCCGTGATCGTATAGTGGTTAGTACTCTGCGTTGTGGCCGCAGCAACCTCGGTTCGAATCCGAGTCACGGCATAGTGTGCGCTGCTTCTTTTGTTCTCCCGCGCTTGCGAATATAATACAACAATATATCAATATTTAACACATGAAAAAAATCTTTTTTGTTGGTGGCGAAAACCTATTTATTCCATCAAATCCCACCTCCCTCACATGCCTGTACTTGATGTTCCACAGTTCAAACCCACCTCTTCTCCCAGCTTTTTCTTCCTTCCACAGTCAATAGGCCGCCTTTACTTTCCTCCTTCCATTTCATGGACACTTTCCTGCTCCATTGCCGACTCTAACATTCACTTTCACGATCTCACGCCTTTCAGTTTGTTCTGCTCCGACCGCTGTTTCTATTGGGCACATGTCCCATTCACACCAATGTTCATTTGTGCCTTGAAACCAGTCGATACATTTCGATCTGCGTGACCGCTCGACAGACAAACACGACGAAAGCAGGGCTGGTCTCTGGAAAGACAGCCGCCCGATTGTTCACGAAATTTACTTGTGGAATCTTGTGATCCAGGGGATGGTAACTGAAGAACTGGTTTTTGTTTTGATGCTTGTTGGCTCTTTTCTCTCAGCAGTTGAGTTGCGTGAGTGACGGGCAGCGCTACAGAGCTGCGAATGGAGGTTGAAAGGTGCACATTTGGCAAGTTGGGGCGGTGCAGTAAGATCGGAAGTGTTCCGCCTTGATCTTAATAGTTCTGTTGAAACATGCGATTGAATCGAGTAGAGGATAAATGTAAAGAGCGCCTGTGGGGAAAAAGGAGCGATTACAGGTCATGAGCGGAAGGTCTTTCAAAATTCTCGTGGCGCAGGACGCTGTGTGTGGAAACGGCAGATTTTAAAGCGCGTGTGTCGGAAAGTAAAGTGCGATCTTGTGTGTGAGAAGAGCACAAGAAAGTTGTGCTTGAAGCCACGCCCTTGAGGCGAGTTGCATTTTACCAGGAAAACTGCGACAGTGAAAGCTGAAAAATAAACCCAGAAACTGTGGCAACACTCAGCAGGTCAGGAAACATCATTACCAGGGCGTCATTTTTCACTTTTATTGATACTAAAGACCTGTACAAGATGGACGGGTTGCACCTCAACGGTGCTGGGACCAATGTCCCCTCAGGGATGTTACCCTTGTCTTATCAGCGAGCAATGCCGACCGTTACTGGGCCTCAGCTATTTACAATCTATATGAGTGTAATGTATTGAAGATCTCTGACGATGCAAAGCATCTGTGAGGAGGACACAAAGAGTCTGCAAAGTTTATAGACAGGTTAAGTGAATGGGCAAGAAAGTGGAAGATGGAGTACAATGTGGGGAAATTTGAGGTTATTCACTTTAGTAGAAAGAATAGAAAAACAGAATATTTTTAAAATGATGAGCAACTATTAAATGTTCGTGTTCAGAGAGACTTGAGTGTCCTGGTATAAGAAACACAAGAAGTTAACATGTCGGTACAGCAAGCAATTTGGAAGGCAAATGAAATGTTGGTCTTTATTTCAAGTGTTTGGAATACATGAGTAAGGATTTTGTTGCAATTGTACAGGGCTTTGGTGAGACCACAACTGGAATTGCAGTTTTGGTCTCCTTATTTAAGAAAGGGTTCTCAGGACGTTTCACGTTGACCACGGTCTGACGGCCTTGTGTTCGAAGGGGTTATCCTCAGGAACTTCTACACCTGGGACAGATAGTGGGGGGGAGCGGTCCAGCTTGATGGGACATCCTGCACCTGCTCGGCCAGCACAGCCAGACCCAGCCTTCTCAGTGTGTTGGCCAGGTAGAAACTCAGCACGTAATGACACTTGGTATCTGCGTACTGGGGCTCTACACACATCCTGAGGCAGCCACACACAAAGGTGGCTGTCAGGATCAGAGCAGCATTGTAGACGCTCTTTCCCCATTTGTCTGGAAGCTTGTACATGGTGACCCTGCGGACACATTCTACCTTGGACCTCCAGGGAAAGTGGAGGATATCTCGCGTGACTGTGACGGCGGAGTTTTGGGGAACGGGCCAGAGCTGGGTCATGTAGAGCAACACGGTGAGTACCTCACACCTTATCACCAGGTTCCTGCCGGTTATGGAGAGGGATCGCCCCACCCACATATCAAGCTTCTGTTTGGCCTTAGTGATCCGCTCCTCCCAGTTCTTTCTACCGGCCAGGGGCCCCTTGAACCAGATCCCCAAAACCTTCAGGTAGTCGGATCTGACAGTGAAGGGGACAAAGGACCGGGTCTCCCAACTGCCAAAGAACATGGCCTCACTCTTACTTTGGCTCACCCTGGCCCCCGAGGCCAGCTCGAAATGGATGCAGATGCCCATCAGTGTGTGGACCGACTGCTGGTCGGAGCAGTTGAAGTGAATTTAATAACGAGTGGTCAATCTGCGAGGCCAGTCATATGCCAGCTCGCCAAGCAGAAAATGTACCAGAGAGTCTGAAATTATTCGTTCTGGGAACTGAAGTATATAGAAATTCAAGAGAATAACTTTTCTGAATTCAAACATTTCCTGTGACCAGAACCCCGACCACCTCCTGTGGAACAAACGGATTTGTGTTAACATTGCAGAATATCCATTGGAAATCCACATTTTGAATTGACACATTCAGCATTGTACAAATTACGGATTGGTGTCGGTCATTCAAACATTACCACAGACACTCGCTTTATTTCATCTTATTCATCTCTCCCCCACCGTGAGATAAATATCTAACCCTCTGACACCAAAATCAATGAGCGACATATGTTTTCATCACGTTCATCGCTAAGAATTAAGAGATCATCATTAGTACAGCTGATTCAGACACTCTAAGAGGTCTCTTTTGGGCCTCTGTGAATGATCAATCGATGGATTGAAAAGGGCAGGTCAGTTAAAATCTGATTTTTTTCCCGTATTAACAAACAGCCAAGTGATCAGGAGATTCTAATTGCCAGTTTAGTGCAGACACCATGTGATGAGTTCAGCACTCACTCTTAAGCAAACTGAGAGCTGGTCTGCTTCTGGCTCTGTGATATTGTAAGGAGTGACTGGTTGTGTTTCAGAGGTCTGTGTTGTGCTGATGACTGGAGCAGAAAAAACATCCTTGTGCTGAAATCTACACCTGATTCTTTGGTGCCTCGTGCGTTTGGGCCTTTTGACCATCTGCTTTGCTTAGACAGCCTGTCATTGTTCTTCTTAGAGAAACAAATATATGGAAGATAAACAATCCTAGAATCTCACAGCATGGAAGGAAGGCCATTCGACCCATCGTGCCAATGCCAGCTCTTTGAAGGAGGTACCCAATTACTCCCATTCCCGTGCTCTTTACCCATAAACTCTGCAATTTTTTTCCTTTTCAAGTATTTATCGAATTATCCTTTTAAAGTTACGATTGAATCTAGCTCCACCATCCTTTACGAACATACGAGTAGGCCATTCGGACCCTCGAGCCTGCTCTGCCATTTGATAAGCTCATGGCGATCTGATTGTGATCTCAACCTTACTTTCCCGTCTACCGACCAGATCCTTTGACTCCCTTGTTAAGCAGGAATCTATCTTACTCAGCCTTAAAAATATTCAATGATCCTGCCCCCACCGCTCTTTGGGGAAGGGAGTTCCACAGATTTACGATCCTGTGAGAGAAAAAAATGTGTCCTCATCTCCGTCTTAAATGGAGACTCCTTATTCTTAAACTGAGGGCCCTCGTTCTAGACTCTCCCACAAGGGGAGATATCACCTCAGCATCTACCCCTTCTAGTCCCCTGAGATCACCTCTCATTCTTCTAAGCGCCAACTCCAACAGGCCCAACTTGTCCAACCTTTCCTCATAAAATAACTCCGTCATCCCAGGAATCGATCGAGTGAACTTTCTTTGAACCGCCTCCAAAGCAATTATTGTCCTTTCTTAAATAAGGAGACCAAAATTGCATACAGCATTCCAGATGTGTTCTCACCAATGCTCTGTACAACTGTCGCAAAACATCTCTATTTTTATATTCCAGTCCCCTTGCAATAAATGACAACATTCCATTTACCTTCCCAATCACTTGCTGTACCTGCAATCCAACTTTTTGTGATTCATGTACTAGGACACCCAGATCCCTCTGTACCTCAGAGTTCTGCAATCTCTCTCCATTTAAATAATATACTGCTTTTGAATTCCTCCTGCCAAGTGGGCAAGTTCACATTCTCCCACATTGGACTCCATCTGTCAAATTTTTGACCACTTACTTAACCTATCTGTATCCTTTTGCAGACCCCTTATGTCCTCTTCACAACTTACTTTCCTATCTGCCTTTGTGTCATCAGAAAATTTAGCAATCATACATTCGGTCCCTTCATCCAAGTCATTGATATAGATTGTAAATAGTTGAGTTCCAAGCACTTATCCCTGTGGCACTCCACTCGTTACACCTTGCCAACCTGAAAATGACCCATTTATGCCTACTCTCTGTTTCCTGTTAGCTAATCAATCCTTTATCCATACTAATATATTACCCCTACACCATGAGCTCTTATTTTGTGTGGTAGCCTTTGATGTGGCACCTTGTCAAAAGCCTTCTGGAAATCAAAGTACACCACATCCACAGGATCCCCTTTATTCACGTTGCTTATTACTTCCTCAAAGAACTCTAATTAATTAGTCAAACACGATTTCCCTTTCACAAAGCCGTATTAACTCTGCCTGATTGCATTGAGATTGTCTAAGTGCCCTGCTACAACCTCCTTAATAACAAATTCTAACATTTTCCCTAAGATAGATGTTAAGCTAACTGGCCTGTAGTTTCCTGCTTTCTGTCGCCATTCTTTCTTGAACAGAGGAGTTACATTTGCTAATTTCCAATATGATGGGGACTGGAGAAAGGCAGATGTTACTCCTATTGTTAAAAAGGCAGCAAAATTCACCAAGGAAACTACTGACCAGTGAGTTTAACGTCCATTGTGGGTAAAGTTATGGAAATGCTTATTAAAGGTAAGTTCAAGGAGCTTGTGAATAGAAATATAACCTTAAAAGATAGACAATTTGCGTTCATGAAAGGGGAAGTCTTGCCAATCTAGCTCACTAGTTTTCTTTGAATGTGTGGCAAAGGAGTGTGATATTGGTAAGGTAGTGGATGTGGTGTACATGGATTTCAGGAAGGCCTTTGATACAGTTCCTCTCGAAAGTCTGGTACTGAAAACAAAGAATGCGGAAATGAGTGGAAATGTTTTTCAGTGGGTGTGTAATTTGTTCACCGATAGAATCCAGAGGGCAGTGGTAGAGGGATTGTCATCAGCTTGCAAGAATGTTACCAGTGGGGTTCCACAGTGATCTGTTTTGGACCTCTTTTGTTTAATATCTTCATAAGTGATCTGGAACTAAGCGTAAATTTACAGATGATGCAAAGCTGATGAAGATGGTAGACTGCAAAACTGAACAGGATAAGCTACAGGAGGATTTAAATACTTGGGCATCGGACAGACAGGTAGCAGATGAAATTTAATGTAGAGGAATGCAAAGTGCTTCACACAGGGACAAAAAAAAACAGGAATGAACTATTGCAACAACAATAAAAACAACGTCCATTTATAGATCACCTTTAACACAATAAAATGCTTCATGTGATGGTTATCAGACAAAATTTGACACCGAGCTACATAATGAGATATTAGGACAGGTGACCAAAAACTTGGTCAAAGAGGTAGGTTTTACGAAGCGTGTTAGATGGGAGGAGAGAGAAGTGGAGAGGTTTAGGGAGGAAGTTCCAGAGCTTAGGGCTGAGACAACTGAAGCCACGGCCACCAATTGTGGTGCAATGGAAATCGGGCTGCACACGAGACCAGAGTTGGATGAACGCAGAGTTCTTGGTGGGCTGTAGGGCTAAAGATAGGAAGGGGCGAGGCCATGGAGGGATTTGAACATAAAGGTGAGAATTTTTAATTTGAGGTGTTGCCGGACCAGGAGCCGATGTAGGACAGTGAGCACAGGGGTGATGAGTGAATGGGAGTTTGTGCGAGTAAGGATATGGGCAACAAAGTTTTGGATGAGCTCAAAATTACGGAGGGTGGAAGCTGGAAGGACAGCAGTGATAGCATTGGAATAGTGGAGCCCAGATATAACTAAGGTATGGATGAGGATTTAATAGCAGATGAGCTGAGGCAGGGGCGGAGACGGACAATTTTACAGGAGGTGGAAACAGGCGGTCTTGGTGATGGAGAAGATATGTGGTC
Source organism: Heptranchias perlo (assembly GCF_035084215.1). Lineage (NCBI taxonomy): Eukaryota > Metazoa > Chordata > Chondrichthyes > Hexanchiformes > Hexanchidae > Heptranchias > Heptranchias perlo. The sequence continues at coordinate 10,680,473 of NC_090359.1, forward strand.
AGAAGGTCAGCTTAGGGTCAAATAGGACGCCTGGGTTGCTAACAGTCTCGTTCATCCTCAGAGAGTGGCCACGGAGAGAGATGGATTTGGTGGGGAGGAAACGGAGTTTGTGACAGGGACTGAAGATAATGGATTCGGTCTTCCCAATAATTAATTGGAGGAAATTTCTCCTCATCCACTGCTCGATGGCGGACAAGCAATATGACAACTCAGAGGCAGTGGAGGGGTGGAGAGAGGTGATGGTGAGGTGGAGCTGTGTGTCATCAGTGTACATGTAGAATCTGATGTCGTGTTTTAGGATGATGTTGGCGAAGGGCAGCATGTAAATGAAGAATAGGAGGGGGCCAAGCGTAGATCACTGGGGGAATCCATTACTTAACTGGAAAGAAAATAATGTCCATGGCAATGAAAAAGATCGGGGGGAGTAGATTGATAATAAATTGAAGCTGTCGCATCAATGCTCGGCGGCAGTGAGTAAAGCAAATCAGATGCTGAGATGCATTTAAAGGTCAATATTGAGCCGAAATAGTTTGGGAATCCTGCTACTGTAAAATTATAGGTGCAACCGCACTTACAATGCTGTGTACAGTTCTGGTCACCACAGTACAAAAAGCATAATGCAGCTATTGAGAGGATAGAGAAGAGAGCAATCAGAATGATTGAGCGGGTGGAAGGATTGAATTATGTTGAGTGATTATGTAAATTGGGCATGTTCTCACTGGAAACGGGAATGTTTAGAGGTGATACTATTGCTGTTTTTAGGTTTCTAAATCGACTGGATAATGTAGACTGTGACAAAATATTTCACCATGTCCAGAAGAGTAGAACCAGAGGAGACGGCCTGCACTTGAAGCCAGGTAAATTCAAAACTAAGCTCCATAAAGAATATTTCAGTGAGCAAGTGGTCACTCTATAGAACAGGTTCCCCAGGGAGGTGGTGAAAGCAGTTCATATTGAATCATTCAAATGCAAATTAGATAGAATCTTACAGAAAATAACATTTCTCATTTCAGTATCTGAGTAATTTGAGACATGACATGTGGTAAGTGTCACATGTTTGGGAGGAACAGGTGCCTTTGGGCCTATGGTTCCCAATGCTCTCGATGACTGGGGGATTCCTGGCCTCGTGTCTGGGTCTGTTGTGGATTCATTGATAGAGATTGATTGCAACGATTAGTCAACAACCCCATTGTCGTTGTATCATGTGACTAACCGGATAGTGGAAGGCGAGCTGGATGGACCTTGGTCTTTTTCCATCCAGCAATTCTTATGTTTATGGACACACGAGTGTGGCTGTGGGGCGGTGCCTAGTGAGTGGAGAACAATGGGTGGGCACAGTGTGTGTTGCCATTTCAGAGAGTATACTATCCTCAAAATCCAAACCATTCCCAGGGGGGGGATATTGAAGTCCCTTCATTAAACAGTTAAACTTGATATCCAACAACAGATCGGAGCTCGGACTCTGTCTCCCACATGAATGTGGAGATACTCGAGGGCCCTCGGGGCTGGTGGGAATGCACCAGGCCTGAGTCAGCACCGACAAGAGAACTGGAAACTAACAGAACAGGAAACAACACTGAATTGTGCAATGATGTAGTTTTCCTTATACTTTCGTAAATTTACAGTGGGAAAGGATCTCAGAGTGAGTGACTGTGTATCTGAGAGGGCAGGCAGTGTGTGAGAGGAACGAGAGGTGTACAGGATGGAATATAAGGAGCAATTGAGGCTGGATTTTACTATTTTCATTATTTAAATAATTTAACAATTAGAGTCAGTGGATATTTCACCATATTCTTTAACTCGTCTCTGAATTTACTCTGGGTCCCTGCATAAATAAACGGGTTTAGGCAGGAACTCAAAAGCTGAAGCATAAATCCGCTTTCCTCCAGAATAAAATTTGAATCATCGAAATTGGAACCTGAGAAATAACTAACGTTCGCAATTCGCACATAGAGGAAAGTTATAAGAAACAACAACCATAACAGGATGAGACTGCCCGAGATACAGAAGAGCAAAACGATGGATTTCCTCCGGTTCTCCATCTCTGGGTCACTCTGATTCTCAACGTTGCTGCGGACCTGGAGTCTTCTGCGGATTCTAATGGCCGCTAAAATGTGTCTGACGGTCTGAGCATTGAGCAATAAAATCACAATGAATGGGAGACAAGGGGTTAAAATGCGGTGAATCCAGTCAAATGCAGCCCATGCGGGTGAGGTGTAAAATATTAACTTGATGTTGCAGAACCAGGGTATGTTGTTAATTGTATACAAAGGTTCATATATAAAATACCAGAATGTATTTTTTAAACAGCTCAGGACACAGACCGTTCCGATAACCACAGCCGCCGTTTTCTCGGTGCAATATTTTGTTTTCAGCTTCTGGCAGCAAATGGCTACAAATCGATCAAAGGTGAACACGACCGTTACCCAGACAGAACTGTCTCTGATTGCATAAATTAACACAAAACTGAGAGAACAGACCGGAGTGATGGACAGGAAACTGAATGGGAAATAAATACCAACAATGCGGTTTAATATCACAGCCGTGATAATGACCAGGAGATCCGTCACCGCCATGGACACCAGGTAGGAAGTGATACATCTGGAGAGACCGCACCTTCCTCGGGACAGGATCACAATCACCGCCAAGTTAGCTGTAAGAGAGAAGGAGAGAGACAGAGCATGTGTACGTGTGTGAGAGAGAACAGGAGCGTTAATGATCCGACTCCCAGCAAAATAATCCAATTGACAGGAATCTGTGTGAAACTTATAGCTTTGACACTTGATCCTGAGTTGAAAACCGATCCTTACCCTCTGGACACCTGTATCTGTGCTAAAATAATCATCCGCATTGAAATCAGACAGGCCAAAGACTTCAGAATGTAAATGAATATAATAAAACATAATGGGAACAAGAAACCCATTAAAACCAATGCGGGAACGTCAAATAGACAAGAAAAGAAACAAATCTTAAAGAATCAGTAAAATGGTTCATAATAAATGCGAAGATTAGGTGACAGGAAAATAAACGTATTACAGAAGATTTTTTAAGAGAATCAATAATAAAAGAATTGACAATGAAACTGGAAACAACCAATAAAGTACAAAAAACTTGCATTTAAAACCGACCATGTCCTGTCGGAGCCCAAATCGCTCTCATCCGATGAATTCATAGAATCATAGAAAGTTACGGCACAGAAGGAGGCCATTCGGCCCATCATGTCCGTGACGACTGAAAAAGAGCTATCCAGCTTTATCCCCCTTTCCAGCACTCGGTCTGTAGCCCTGTAGGTTACAGCACTTCAAGTACACATCCAAGGACTTTTTAAATGAGTCGAGGGTTTCTGCCTCTCCCACCCTTTCAGGCACTGAGTTCCAGACTCCCACCACCCTCTGGGTGAAAATAATTTCTCCTCAGCTCCAGTCTAGCCCTTCTACCAATTACCTACAATCCAAGCTGTCGAATTATTCACTGTTGGAAGCACAAACACAGCGCGGTCTAAGTTTGGAGCAAATCCAGATTCATTCATAAAACGGACACTTGTTACATTGTTTATATTTTTGTCAATAATTGGCTGCCCAATAATGTCCCTTCAATCAAGTCAGTTATTAAATTCAGTCGGGAATTATTTAATCACTGAATAATCTCAATCGATAAAGAACTTGTTGAAATTATTCCGTGCTGTAAATAATTATCAAAACGAAGACAAGTAAATGAATCATTTAATAAACCCAGTCAGTAATGAATAAATCCAGAGATTAAATTCAACCAGTAGCTTCACGATTATACAGTTACGTCTGTAATTGGTTGAATTATTAATACATCCAATCAGTATTACATATTTTTGATTTAATTTGCTTTAATTAATGAAACCGTAACTATCAGTGAACCATCCTGTATTGGTGCCTGGAATGCTGGCATCAAACGCAAAGAATTTTCACCCTGATGTTGCTGTTTAGCGGATCGCCAGCGGTTCCACTTCTTATTCATCTGTAGAGGCTCCGATATATCTTCAGGGGCAACTTCACAATTAGAGTGGAAATGCCCTGAGTAAAAAGGAATGGTCACGGTACCCGAGGGTTGAGAGCGTCTGTAGAACCGAACCCCACCACCAGTCAGTCTGCAGCAAGGAACAAAATAATTTCCTACATATCTTATAATAACGTGATAATACCATTCACAACACAACGGCAGCAATACAATATATTCTCTGATATAACAGAGTAGACCTTCCACAGTGCAGCACCAATAAACACAACATAACTACATATACACCGGAATAACAGTGGGATAATTCACCCACAGTAATAATGTTCATAACACAATAGAACTACATCTACACGGTGAGAACAGTGTGACAATTCACTTACAATAACACAATAGAACTACATGTACACCGTGATAACAGATGAAAACATTGTCTTCCTTTCAGCCACAAACTCCCTTCCCTCGCCATCGACTCCATCCCTGTTCCTGGCCATTTTCTGAGGCCGAACCAGACTGTTCACAATCTTGGCGTCCTATTTGACTCTGAGTGCAGTTTCGGACCCATATCCTCTCCACCACCAAGGTCACCTCCTTCCACCTCCGTAACTACTGGTCTCTGCCCCTGCCTCAGCTCATCTGCTGCTGAAACCTTCATCCATGCTGTTGTGACCTCTAAACTCAACTCTTCCAATGCTCTCCTGGCTGGCCTCCTGCCTTGTACCCTCCGTAAACTTGAGCGCATCCAAAATTTTGCAGCTGGTATCATAACTCGCAACAAGTCCTGTTCACCCATCACCCTTGAATTCGATGATCTACATTGGCTCCCTTTCCGACAACACCTCAATTTTAAAATTCTTATCCTTGTACTCAAATACTCAGCCTCGCTCCTCCCTATCTCTGTAGCCTCCTCCAGCCCTACAATCCTCCGAGATCTCTGCACTCCTACAGTAACAGGGCCAATAACACATCAGGTAGTGGTACTGGTAAAGCCGAGAAGCGCACAGTTAAAGGGGAGAAACGAAACAGTTAAAGCAGAGAAATGATACCGTTTAAGGAGAGAAATTATACCATTGAAGGGGAGAAATGATACCATTAAAGGGATAAATTACACCGGTAAAGAGCAGAAATGATATCATTAAAGGTGACACATAAAAGGCAGATATTTATACTGTTGAAGGGGAGAAATTACACAGTCACAGGGGAGAAGTGATAGTAAAAGCGGCGAATTTATACATTTAAAGGGGAGAGATTGCACTATTATAGGGGAGAAATATTGGTAAAGGGGAGAAATTATACAGTTAAAGGAGAGAAATTATACTGTTAAAGAGAAGAAATTATACCGGTAAAGGGGAGAAATTATATAATTAAAGGGGAGAAACGATACAATTAAAAGGGAGAAACGATACCAGTAAACTAGAGCAGTGATACAGTTAAACAACGATTTCCATAACTAATAACTAACTACAATACTTTACCTGGAACACTGATAGCTGCAAGGATGGGATAATAAATGGCAAATAACAGTCCTTTTGGTGAACCGTGCATTTCTATAAGAAGCTCTGCTCTACATTCAAGGGTTGACACATTTATACCTGATGTCAGCCTCCAGGGAGACAATTCGGTGCTTTGGTCTTTTATATTAATTATAGTAATTGATACAAACAGATTAGTGCAGCCGTTGCCAGGCTCGTGTTTTTGTTTTGATGAAATTGGATCTGACACAGCTCTAAAGTGAAATACCGAGAAACCACAGTATGATCCCGATTACATTTCTTCAGAAAAGATAATTAAAAGCTTGACAGGCAGTTACCATTGGTGAGGGTGAGCCTTGTACACGAGGAAGACCCCGGGTTTAAACACCTCTTAATGCTGAATTAACAGATCTCAGCACAAGGCATAACTGATCAGAGACACTCTCATTCTGCAACCAGAAAACGCAGCCAATTTCTCGATCCTGGCCGTACACCCACTTTAACCCACATCTCTGCGTATTATGTGGACAGGTCCAGTTCAGCACGGTTACATTCAGTGTGCAACGTGCCCAATTCAGCCCGAGCCATGTGCATTAACTCTACCTCCGCTACCTGTGTGTGGTCAGGATACTTGTCCGACATCCAATCTTGGATGAGCCCCAATTTCCTCCAGTTTAACATTGCGAAGACTGAAGCCATCGTGTTCAGCCCCGCCACCAACGCGTATCCTCACCACCATTTCTATTCCCCTCCCGGCTACTTTCACAGGCTGTATGGAGCTTTGGTCAGACCCCATCTGGAGTACTGCATTCAGTTTTGGGCACCACATCCTCGGAAGGATGTGTTGGCCTTGGAGGTGGTGCAATGCAGATTCACCATAATGATACCCGGGCTGAGAGGGTTAAGTTATGAGGGCAGGTTGCATAAACGTGGCTTGTATTGCGTTGATATAGAAGTTTGGGGGGTGATCTAATTGAGGTGTTTAAAATGTTAAAATGATTTGATAGATTAGATTGAGAATCAATTTCCTCTGATGGCGGAATGAAGAACGAGGAGACACAATTTTAAAAATTCGTGCTCAGCCATTCGAACAGATTCGGATGTGACGCCAAATGGTAATCAATGTCTTCTTTTTTAATAGTCAAATCAAACATGTGAAAGTATCCAATATTATAAGACAGTAATAATAGAGTGAAGTCACTTATCATACAGATATTAAAACAATATCACATCGTTTGGTCTCTGGGCAGAGTTTGTAATTAAGTTGGCGGTGTAATCCTCTCAAGCCTTCTGACAGTTTCGAAGTCTTTTTACAGCTTGGTCGATCTCTGGACAGAGGTTGTAGTCTTCTGACAGCTGGGTGAACTTCGCTAATTGCTCTGCACCGTCCTCTACCCTGAGCTCAAAAGATGTTGGGTTTTTAAAGCTCCGTGGCAGGAGCCTCACAACATATACGGCGTTCTTATTCATAAAACTCTTCTAGATTTATGAGGTTATTTGACCACAAAATATAATGTTGCCAGCTTGACCCATCCGTTCACAAAATCCTCCGAAGGAAACTTTTTTTTAAACAGAATTTAAGTGGTCAGCTTAACTCATCTTGTCACAAAATCCTCTGCAAAATGGTTTCTCACAGAGGCCAAGTGACCACTGATTGCTCCTCATACATCGAGCTGCCTGCCCGCATTGTGTTCTTATCACCATCCCTGCTGCTTTTCCTGAGTCATTGTCCATAGCTGCCTTGCCTTACAATGGAAATGGTCAAGGTCAGTTTTTTTTTATTCGGTCATCGGATGTGGGCGTCGCTGGCGAGGCCGGCATTTATTGCCCATCCCTAATTGCCCTTGAGAAGGTGGTGGTGAGCCGCCTTCTTGAACCGCTGCAGTCCGTGTGGTGAAGGTTCTCCCACAGTGCTGTTAGGAAGGGAGTTCCAGGATTTTGACCCAGCGACAATGAAGGAACGTCGATATATTTCCAAGTCGGGATGGTGTGTGACTTGGAAGGGAACGTGCAGGTGGTGTTGTTCCCATGTGCCTGCTGCCCTTGTCCTTCTAGGTGGTAGAGGTCGCGGGTTTGGGAGGTGCTGTCAAAGAAGCCTTGGCGAGTTGCTGCAGTGCATCCTGTGGATGGTACACACTGCAGCCACTGTGCACCGCTGGTGAAGGGAGTGAATGTTCAGGGTGGTGGATGGGGTGCCAATCAAGCGGGCTGCTTTGTCCTGGATGGTGTCGAGCTTCTTGAGTGTTTTTGGAGCTGCACTCATCCAGGCAAGTGGAGGGTATTCCATCACACTCCTGATTTGTGCCTTGTAGATGGTGGAAAGGTTTTGGGAGTCAGAACGTGAGTCACTCGCCGCAGAATACCCAGCCTCTGACCTGCTCTTGTAGCCACAGTATTTGTATGGCTGGTCCAGTTAAGTTTCTGGTCAATGGTGACCCCCAGGATGTTGATGGTGGGGGATTCGGTGATGGTAATGACGTTGAATGGCAAGGGGAGGTGGTTAGACTCTCTCTTATTGGTGATGGTCATTGCCTGGCACTTGTCTGGCACGAGTGTTACTTGCCACTTATCAGCCCTAGACTGGATGTTGTCCAGGTCTTGCTGCATGCGGGCTCGGACTGCTTCATTATTTGAGGGGTTGCGAATGGAACTGAACACTGTGCAATCATCAGCGAACATCCCCATTTCTGACCTTATGATAGAGGGAAGGTCATTGATGAAGCAGCTGAAAATGGTTGGGCCTAGGACACTGCCCTGAGGAACTCCTGCAGCAATGTCCTGGGGCTGAAATGATTTGTCTACAACAACCACTACCATCTTCCTTTGTTCTCGGTATGACTCCAGCCACTGGAGAGTTTTCCCCCTGATTCCCATTGACTTCAATTTTACGAGGGCTCCTTGGTGCCACACTTGGTCAAATGCTGCCTTAATGTCAAGTGCAGTTATTCTCACCTCACCTCAGGAATTCAGCTCTTTTGTCCATGTTTGGACCAAGGCTGCAATGAGGTCTGGAGCCGAGTGGTCCTGGCGGAACCCAAACTGAGCATTGATGAGCAGGTTATTGGTGAGTAAGTACCGCTTGATAGCACTGTCGACGACACCTTCCATCACTTTGCTGATGATTGAGAGTAGACTAATGGGGCAGTAATTGGCTGGATTGGATTTGTCCTGAGACTGTGACCCCTGGTTTTGGGCTCCTCAGCCATTGGGAACATCCTCCCTGCATCTGGTCTGTCCAGTCCTGTTCGAATTTTATATGTTTCACTAAGATCACCTCTCATTATTCTAAACTCGAGTGAATACAGGTCTAGTCAACCCAATCTCTCCTCATAAGTCAGTCCTGCCATCCCAGGAATCAGTCCAGTAAAACTTTGTTGCACTTCCTCCTGGCAAGGACTTCATTCCTCAGATAAGGAGACTAAAACTGCACACAATACTCCAGATGTGGTCTCACCAAGGCCCTGTATAACTGCAGTAAAACATCCCTGCTCCTATACTCAAATCCTCTTGCAATGAAGGCCAACATACCATTCGCCTTCCGAACTGCTTGCTGCACCTGAATGCTCGCTTTCAGCGACTGGTGTGCAAAGACACCCAGGTTTCGTTGCACCTCCCCTTTTCCCAATCTATCACCATTCAGATAATAATCTGATTTTACAATCAAAGTGAATAACTTCACATTTAACCACGTTATACTGCATCTGCCATGTTTTTGCCCACTCACCCAACTTATATCAATCATATTGGAACCTCTTTGCATCCTCCTCACAGCTCACATTTCACCCCAGCTTTGGGTCGTGTACAGGGACCTTGGAACAGAGGAACATTAAAGTGGACGAGGAGCAAGAGGAAAGTCACCTGTTTCTGTCCTGTAAGATCCTAAGCTTCATTGAGAATGAATTCATGAAGCATTTCTACATCGTATTTTTTGCAACATTGTAAAATAGCCCAAAGTAGTTCTCTTGCCCAGTATATACAGTTTGTAAAATCTCCCTGAAATATTTACATGTAAATCAAACAGTCAGAAGAGGGTAGGATGGACGTACACTACACTTGAATGTATTATCCTCTATTGGGTTTAATGTTTCCGAACACTTTTTGTCAATAGTGTGAGGAAGCTCAGAGTGAAAGTGAGAAGGGGCCGTCTGACTGCAGTTTCTACTGGAAGAAAATTCACCTTCAGTGTGTACAGTGAGCAGAAATGAATTGCTATTGTTAAAAGTTCCCACTAACTTATTGTTATTCTACTTTAACAGAATGAGCCTGGATCTCCTGCTATGTTTAAACACTAAACTTCAGTGATTATAGCTTAAGTAAAATAATACTATGATTTGATTTAAATGGAGGCGTGGTTTCCACCTGCCAAAGAATGTTGTCTTAAACAGGATGCTGCTAACATCCTGTTTAATAGACCCCCTGAATGTCTGATTTACCAAAAAGAAACCCAGCTTTGTAAAGTTAAACATTCTCATTAATCGGAAGAACATTTTATGAACAAATTTCAGTATTTCATAAGGCAAGGGTGGCCCAGACATGGATTGGACCCAATTCAGTGTAAAGTTATGAAAACCACAGCCAGTTTAGCGACCAGGGGACATAACCTTAAAGTTAGAATTAGGACTTTCAGGAGTGAAGTGAAGAGACACTTCGACACGCAAAGAGTGGGAGAAGTTAGGAACACTCTTCCACAAATGGCAGTTGATGCTAGCTCAGTTGTTAAATCTATTATCTCAGATTAAAATTGTGACCCAAAAGGTAAGGGATATGACGAAGGCAGGTATATGGAGTTATGTCATAGATCAACCATGATCTCTTTGAATGGTGGACCAGGATCGAGGGGCTAAATGACCTTCTCCTGTTCCTATGATCACTCTTCAAATACAGTGAATGATAATAATGTAAATAGTTCATCCTATTTTCAAATTGCAATAAAATCTTCAGGGCCTGTCGTGAGGGGAAGCTGAAGATGAGAAACTTCTGTCTGCTCACAAGAAGACAGGTGAAATTCAAATCCAACAGAGTTAAGTCACAACCTCTGGGTTCCCCATCCCTCGCCCTCTCACTGTGCCTGTACCCAATAGGCACATCATTGCCCCCTGTGTACATTAACCTTCACACTGAGCATTTGAAATCTACCTGGAGCCCCACCCCCACTAAACAAGAATCTTTACATCAGGGACAGGGATCTTCAATCTTGGAAGAGAGTTCCAAGTCCACCGACTCTCAATCCGATTGGTGTTTGGACAATTAGCTCCAAAAGGGAGAGTTTAACTGGAGTTTTGAGCCCGTGTGGGGATTCGAGTGATCAATGGCTGCGGAGCACCAAGGGAGAGATTGGGCCGTCAACCAGCCGGCACCAGTCCCTCAGGCCAGTCCCACTGTTCCTTCAGAGCTCATTGACCTGCACAATGAGGGCCTGGCAAGCCTTCACCCATTGCTGCAGCCATCCCTGGACTGGGCCTGGATACATTATTACCAGCCAGTCTGCCACGACTTACATGGACCCATTAAAACCCATTTCACTAACAGGAGGAACTGTGGAGGAGTGCAGAGTGTTACCAACAGAATTGAGCACTCATTGCATGCTGATTGGAGCCAGATAATGAAAAATGAGCAACCAGCCATTAGAAGATACAAGTAGTCACTGCTTTATTGGTCATTTGATAACTAGTTGAACTGGGTTTGCTTGTGTTTCCTGTACAGGAACAAGGCGATCAAAGAAGCAGAGATCAGAGAGACAGCGGTCACAGTCACGGCCAGAATTAGGATCACCTCAGACTCCACACCTAAAAAATAGAACAAGAAACCAAAGGTCAGAGTGAATGAAGGAAATACTGAGGGGAAAATGGAAACCAGCAGTCAGCCAACTCACCACCCAGAGACCTCTGCTGCATCCTTTGCTCAACCTCATTAAGGGGCTCAATTGCCAGGTCTGTCACATCAGGATCCAGAATGACTAGGGGTCCAAGTAAGGCCTCACCCTCCCACTTCAATTCAGCATCACTCTCTGCAATATCAAACATTCCAGTTAGAGAGGGTAAAGGGTGACCTCCAACATATAGAGGATCAATGTCCTACCAGGTCCAGATATAAGATCCCTCCTTCCTCTGGAATCAAGTCGGAATTCCCTCGTGGCACTGCAGTTACCCAGATGACAACAGGCACACACGTCATTGTTGGATTCTTCCAATGGGGTCCAGCTAAACCAGAGAATCAGTTTATCAACCAGGTTGTCCATCACCCTTTAATACAACACATCCCTGAGCAAGAGAGGGAACTTACATATTCTGGAAAGTACAAGCTTTGTTCATGGAATCTCTCCGATCCACTGCAGCAACTTTCAGGTGACAGGTGATGAAAATCTGAGGGACACATTCAATACAAGTTGTTATTTAGTGACCTCCTCCCAACATGGGGAACCCCAATGTTTGCCTTCCTCTTACCAAGGAACGGTCATCTCCAAAGAAGCGGAACGCATCCAGGTCAAACTGGAGTTTGTCCAGCTCACGTTCACCTCTTGGCAACACAAAGGTTGAAAAGGAGTACTCAGCTTTGCTGTCCAGGAGGCAACTGAAGATAGATTAAAAAAGGGACAAAGTGAATTTAGTGAACCCATTGAGACATAACCAGCTGGAGAAAGCAGAGAGCTCCTTACCCATGGTAGTCAATGATGTTGTATCTTGGGGTGGAATCCTTGTCTGGGCTCAATGTAGCTGCACAGCTGTCAATGTAGAGCTTCAAGGGCATGTGGTTGGTCATTGAAACAGAGGCCTCAATGTGAATGAGGTCACCCAGGTAGTAGACAGTCGAGGTGCGCTCTGTAAGCCAGTCATCTGAAGTACAAGAGGACAAGGGTTGGAGACAGTGGGTGAAACTCCCAGTGGGAGACGACAGAAAAGCACTCCCCATCCACCCATCACATACCGTTCATAAGACGCAGTGAGAATGACAGAAGCCCTTCTCCAGACTTGGTCGAGCTGAATGGGATCCAGGTGGGCTTGATAGGGTCACTGCTCACATTGCCCTTCCTTGAAGGACAGGAGAGTAATTTCAGGACAACTTCAGAGAACTGCACCTGCTGTAGACCTTATTTGCCACAGAGTAAAGTTTCTTACCTAAAATAATGGCACTCAATGGGAATGATAGCTCCATTCGTTCTCACAATGACAGATCCATGAGCATTTGGGGTGTGGTTCAGGTGGGTGGTGTAGACCAGGAAATCTCCAGCCATCTGAAAGACATCAGGGTAAGGAATGAAGAGCTGGTCTCATTGGACAAAAGCTATTTCTGGTCATTTTCCTGCCCTGTTCAGCAGCAGTTTGAGGGGTTTCAGCTGTTCCTCAATGACACATGATTGAAGCAGCTCCACCATTGGTTGAAGTTGCCTCGAGCAGCCTCTGTTGCTCTGCTCAGTCCACCTTCTGCAACAGGGGACTTCAGGCCTGCAGTCAGAAACCCTGAAATGATTGGCACTGCCAGATTTGATGAGCATTCTTTCCCACATAGAATAGAGCTTTCACCTTAAGGGGCTTCAAGTTAACCCTGATATGGAGCACAAAACAACATCACTTAAATCTCATCTGTGTCCGTGGAATCAAGGGGATTGGCAGGAGTAATAACCAAAAGTGGAGTTCCCCTTTAATACATTGTATCCCAATTATTATTCCACTTGTTTCATTTTTCAAGAGAAGTCTCAACAGGAACTTCCACATTGAACATTCATTGACCACAAGTTGAGGCAACAGGCCTGAATATCCACGAGACGGCAAGGAAAAGATAAATCAATTGAGGCACAAAAGAACAGACTGGTTTGGAGGAATGTCGGTAAAGGTTCAAGGTCAATAGAATTGAATCTCAGAGTTAGAGAGTGGTAATGACCCATTTAAGAAAGATGCAGTCCCTCAGTGACAAGTTGAAGTTCTTTTTAAATATAAAGCTAAGATTAACAGGTCAATATAAAGTAGTTGTTTCACACAGGGTGATATTTAACAGTGGGCAAGAATTCATACACAGATTTCATTCAGGGATCTCCTCAGTGGCTGGAGTTTCAGCCGACGTTAATGAATTCAGAGTGGGCAGTAAACGACACAGTGAAATTGGAGCAAGAATTGAGGAATCACATTACCTGCAATCTGCTGCCACATTCATGGAGCCCATAGTCAAAGAGGACAGTGTGGTTCTGAGAGTGGATCCCAGTTGGCCGACAACCTGCTGTCCCCAGGGTCAGGTCAGTAGCTTTAATCAGGTGCCTGGTTCCAAATAAATCCATGTCTACCCTCACCAGCAGGTTCTGCTCTCCACACTGCACCATCACAGTCTGCAGTGGAGACAGACTTCTCCCCTCAGACACACTGAAATGGGAACCAAAGGGAGGCACCGGGAGAGGGACTCTCTGGGGCACAGGGGTGGGTTTTACTCTTCTCCATGGAAATCTCTGGCCTCTAAACTGTTCCCAAATATCAGAGCAACAAACCACTCCAACGAACACCAGCACCGAGAACAAAGCTCTCACTACAAAATCCCCCATGATACCAAACAACTCAACTATTCCTTTACCCACCAACCAACACCTTTTATACACTGCAGTCACCTGACTCCAATTCAATGAGTCGCTGTTGTGATACGATTGGATGTCTTTCAGAAAAAAACTCAATATCTTTCTGATCCTGCTTTCATTCAATCACTTCCATTGTCCTATTTCATAAGTTTCTTTCGAAAAATAAGAAAAAAAGAAAAGAAAAAAGACGGAGGGAGAGAGCGGTGCAACTGAGTACAGCGATACAGAGAGACACCAGCAGAGGGAGGTAGAGAGCGGTGTAACTGAGTACGGAGATAAAGAGAGACACCAGCAGAGGGAGGTAGAGAGCGGTGTAACTTTGTACAGCGATACAGAGAGACACCAGCAGAGGGAGGTAGAGAGCGGTGTAACTGTGTACAGAGAGACACCAGCAGAGGGAGGTAGGGAGCGGTGTAACTGGGTACAGAGATGCAGAGAGACACCAGCAGAGTGTCCAGGAAACCAACCTTTTATCTGAAGTCTGAGGCGAGATCTAAACTGCACAGTGTAGAGGAAGCATTACTGTGTATCTAACGCGTGTTGTACCTGCCGTGTGAGTGTTTGATTTGACAGTGTGGAGGGAGCGACATCTGCATATATCCCGTGCTGTACCTTTCCTGGGAGTGTTTGATGTCACAGTGTGGAGGGAGCTTTGCTCCCCATCTGACCTGTAACTGCCCTTCTGCAACTGGAAATTTTCTCCTTCTTTACTCTTTGAAAACCCTTCACAATTTTGAACACCTCTATCAAATCTCCACTTTATGTTCTCTGTTCTAAGGAGAACAGCCCCAGTTTCTCCAGTCTCTCCACAGAACTGAAGTCCTTCATTCCTGGCACCATTCTAGTAAATCTCCTCTGCATCCTCTCTGAGGCCTTGACATCCTTCCTAATGTTTGGTGCCCAGAATTGAACACAATACTCCAGCTGAGGCCTAACCAGTGTTTTATTAAGATTTTGTATCAATTCCTTCCTTTCTATTCTGTGCCTCAATTAATAAAGCCAAGGGCCCCACTTGATTTTTTTAACAGCCTTCTCAATTTGTCCTGCCACCTTCAAAGATTTGTGTAACTACACCCCCAGGTCTCTCTATTCGTCCACTCCATTTAAAATTGTTCCATTTAGTTTACATTACATCTCCTCATTCTTCCTACCAAAATGTATCGCTTCACAATTCTCTGTATTAAATTTCATCTGCCATGTTTCTACCCATTTCACCAGTCTGTCTATGTCCTCCTGAAGTCTGTTACTATCCTCAACATTGTTTATTACATTTCTGAGTTTCCTGTCATCTGCAAACTTTGAAATTATACCCTGTACACCCAAGTCCCGGTCATTAATATATATCAAAAAGAGCAGTGGTCCCAATACCGAGCCCTGGGGGACACCACTGTATACTTGCCTCCAGTCTGAAAAACAACCGTTCACCACTACTCTCTGTTTACTGCTCCTTAGCCAATTTTGTATCCACGCTGCCATTGTCCCTTTAATCCCATGGGCTTCAATTTTGCTGACAAGTCTATTATGTGATACTTTATCCTCCCTTAATCTCTCCCTGCATAGAAACTCCCCGACCCATATTCATGGCCACCCCCTCGACCTTGCCATCTCACGTGGCCTCTCTACTCCCATCGTCTCAATCATGGATAAGGCCATCTCCGATCACTTCCTTGTAACCCTCTCCACCCATATGGAATCATAGAATCATAGCAAGGTTACAGCACGGAAGGAGGCCATTCGGCCCATCGAGTGATTACCGGCTCTATGGAAGATCAATCCATGCAGTCCCACTCCGCCAATGCACATCACAGAATGAACTCAGGAATCCCACCCCACTTTCTATGGGTCGGGGAGTTTCTATGCAGGGAGAGATTACGGGAGGATAAAGTATCACATAATAGACTTGTTAGCAAAACAGGCTGCGGTTATGGTGCAGACTGGGATCCAGGGCTGAGGCTGTGGTCATCAGTTAGTCTGGGAGTGGCACAATCTGGTTCATGACTCGCCGGGTGTGAGAGTAACACCAGGGAGTCAGGCTGGCGTTTCGAAGGGTGTGGGTTCCAGCTCCCAGTGTTTCCAGAATGTTCTGTGTGTGTTTCACTGAGACTCGGGCTTCACAGTAAATATTAAAAGGATTGTAGACAAATACTTGGCCATGAGCTGCTGAGTGACCTGTCGGGAGATTGTTGCTTGCTTCCCTTCAGCTTGTGGGACTGTGTTTTTGGTGCACTGTCCCTTTAAGAGCTGTGGTCTGCCTCATTTGTCAGTGTGATTGTGGGACTGACACAGAAGCGAGGGAGGAAGCAGCAGCCATAGCTCGGACTGCAGGCAAATTGGGAGGCTGGGATTAAAAGGCTGTTATTCCTACACCGGGAGTTGAAACCACGCCACCTGCAGGAAAACCAGGAATCCTAACCACCAGACCACATGGGAATGGAAGGAGGAATCAACAACAAGGGCACTGAGACAACACCCAGAAGGTTAAGGCGCGATTTAATGTCGGTGTTCACAATTATGAAAGATTTTGACAGACGAAATAAGGAGAAACTGTTTCCAGTGATGGGAGGGTTAATAACCAGAGGACACAGATTAAAAATAAATGGGAAAAAAAGCCACAGGCGGGAGGAATGAGGAGAGATTTTTTTACGCAGCGAGTTTTTATGATCGGGAATGCACTGCCTGAAAGGGAGGTGGAAGCAGGTTCAATAGTAACTTTCGAAAGGGAATTGGATAAATACTTGACCGGAAAAAATTCACAGGGCTGTGGGGAAAGAGCCGGGGAGTGGGACTAACCCACTTCCTTCTGTGTTCATCCCTGGAAAAAACTCTCCCCCCAAGTCACTTACAACGGCACTTTCAAATTCCCAACTGTCTATTCTTTGGCCATTCATCGCCAGATCTGGCTGGACCACATAAAGCACTATCGGGTCCTGTCTCCTCTGACAAAACTGCTCACTATTCCAGGATCATCCTGGAATGTAAAGATAACCCCCGGATTCTCTTCACTACAAACCATCTTCTTAAACCCCTCTCCCATCCCCTCTCCACCCTCACCTCCAACAACAAGTGCGAGGAGCTCACGGACTTCTTTGTCACTAAGATTGAGACCATCCATTCAGCTGCCTCTGCCGTTCCCCTCCCTTCCGGGAGCTCACCAAGTTTCTCTCCTATCTCCCCTCATGCCCTCTCTGAGCTCATCTTGACCATGAGACCCACCTCCTGCTCCCTCGACCCTATTCCCTCCAAACTTCTGAATACACAACCTCCTTTCCTGGCCCATGTTTGCTGACATTGTTAACGGTCCCCTCTCCTCAGGTACTGCCCCCTCCTCATCAAATCTGCCGTCATCACCCTCCTTCTCAAAAGACCCACCCTTGACCCTCTGTCCTTTCAAAAGACCGCCCCATCTCCCACCTCCCTTTCCTCTCCAAAGTCCTTCAATGTGTTTTTGCCTCCTAAATCCGTGTCCATCTTTCCCACAACACCATGTTTGAATCCCTCCAATCAGGCTTCCACTCCTGCCACAGTACTGAAACGACCCTTGTCAAATTCACAAATTACATCCTCTGTGACTGTGTCGAGGGAGATTTCATCTTGATCGAACCCTTGATCGAACCAGATTCACTGAAATGTGAAGCATCTGTGGTGAATGTACGTTAAAAGCTTGCACCACTTCCTCGTTAGTATAGTGGTGAGTATCCCCGCCTGTCACGCGGGAGACCGGGGTTCAATTCCCCGACGAGGAGGTTATTGCTGCTTTCGAAGCTTCACTTTCATTTATCTGCAATATTGGATGTTGAAAATACAATGAAAAACTGACTCGGCCTTTCCCACTTCTCCAATTTGATTTCACAGCGATTTTAAAAATCTGCTCTCTGCCTCACGCTTCAGCTCGATGTCAGAACCACAATAATGGGCAAGAAATAAAACGCAGAATCGCGCTGTCACCAGCCCGAAACAGAGAGAGACAGGTCTCGGAACAGGCGCAGACATGAAAGATCTCACATACAGCAATGAAAAGGATGCATGTTTCAGTGAATCTATTTTAACGACTTCTTTGATGACAATTTGTTTAACTTTCCACATGCCACTGTTGAAAGAAGACTTCCTTTCTGTCTCTTTGTTAGTCAAGGTCCAGAGAAAAATTATGTGGGGAACAGGGAAAAAGTGACAGAAAGAAAGAAAGAGAGAGACACTCAGAAACGGGTAGAAAAAGTGAGACACACGCAGACATATTCACACATACACAAACACACACATTCATAGCTACATACACACTCACACACAGACACACCGGCATGTACACACAAACACACACCCACCAATAACCTGAAAGTAACACAGGACGACTTGCCAAACAGCAGAAGCAGCATGCTGTAGACAGAGCTAAGCGATCCCACAACCAACGGATCTTCTGCAGTCCTGCCACACCCAGTTGTGAATGGTGGTGGTCAATTAAACAACTAACGGGAGGAGGCTCTGTGAACATCCCCATCTTCAATGATGGGAAAGCCCAGCACGTGAGTGCAAAAAAAAGACAAGGCTGAACTGTGAGCAACCATCTTCAGCCAGAAGTGCCGAGTGGATGATCCATCTCTGCCTCCTCCCGATGTCCCCACCATCACAGAAGCCAGTCTTAGATCGAGGTGAAGAGTGACGCGGAGAGCAGATTTTAAAACCGCTGGAATATCAGTTCATTTAAATTGAGGAAAGTGGGAATCTCCGAGTCAGTTTCACACTGCATTTTCCACATCCAATGTTACAGATAAAAACTTTGACAGGCGGCGAAAATTTAACGTCCTCGTCGGGGAATTGAACCCCGGTCTCCGGAGTGACAGGCGGGGAATACTCACCACTATACTAACGATGAACTACTGCATTGATTCTACACTCACCCCAGATGGTGTTAAAAATGCTTCATGTGTCAGTGAATTTCTTCAACGATTTATTTGATGACAGTTTGTTTAATTTTCCACGGGCCACTGTTGAAAGAACCTTTTACATTTCCTTCTCTTTGTTAGACAACGAACAACTGACTCTGTCTTTCTTTCGTTCTTTCTCTCTCTTATCGTGGTGAGCATTTATAAGACGCCAACTTTTAATTTTATGTCTTCGCCGAGCTTCTTCCTAAAAAAAACTACAGAGAAAAATAAACAGCTGATTGTCGCTTTCAGAATATTATTGAACAGAGACTGTTTGGAGACTGGATGCAGAGCGATTGTGATTTTAACTGACTCGTGGTTAAGGTGACAGATTAAAATTTCATTCATTTCCCTCGCACAGGTTCGAATCTGAGAGACTTCAGATCCCGTCATTTATCAACGTGTTCATCTCTGCGTTTCAAAATTCAACAAGTTTCTTGTGGAATTAATAATTCTGAAGTGAATTAAAATTCCACAGCATTGAACACCTCGAGTTTTATGCTCATTGATCTGTGAGATTTCACGAAATCTACGACAGAAATAGAACAAAAATCAGCCAAATTATCCATGTTCTGTCTCTCCATATTTCTGAGTCACTCCATGTGTATGCGTGTCTGTGTCTATCTGTCTGTGTATGTGCCTCATATTTTCTATGTTTTCTTGAGTCGGTCTTTCTCTGTCTCACTCTCTCCCGCGCTCCCCACATCATGATCCAACATGAGACGGAAAAGTGGTCGGTAAATCTTCTTTCAACAGTGGTCCGTGGAAAGTTAAACAAACTGTCATCAAAAGAATAGTTTAAACAGATTTACTGAAACGTGAAGCATCTGTGGTGAACGTACATGCCCTTCCGGCACCAGTTCCACGTTAGTATCGTGGTGAGTATCAGTGTCTATCACCCTGGAGACTGGGGTCAATTCCCCGACGGGAAGGTCTGCCTTCAGAAGCTTCACTTTCATTTATCAGCAACATCGAATGAAGAAAATACAGTGAAAAACTGACTCGGACTTTTTCACTTTCTACGATTTAATTTCACTGATCTCCGAGCAGATTTTAAAATCCTCACCTCGATATCAGAACCACAATAATGAGGAAGAAATAAAACGCAGAATCGCCCTGTGAACAGACCCGGGCTAATTCACCAGCCCGAAACAGAGAGAGACAGAAAACTGCTCATTATTCCAGGATTATCCAGGAATCCAAAGATACCCCCGGTATCTCTTCTCGACCACAAACCGACTTCTTGCACCCCCTGCCTCCTCCACCCTCACCACAAAATTTGCGAGGAGCTCCTGGACTATTTTGTCACAAAGATTGAGACCATCCGTTCAGCTGCCGCTTCAGTGGAAAACTCTCCAGTGGCTGGAGTCAGACGGAGCACAAAAGAAGATGGTAGTGGTTGTTGGAGGCCAATCATCTCAGCCCCAGGACATTGCTGCAGGAGTTCCTCAGGGCAGTGTGTTTGGCCCAACCATCTTCAGCTGCTTCATCAATGACCTTTCCCCCATCATAAGGTCAGAAATGGGGATTTTTGCTGATGATTGCGCAGTGTTCAGTTCCATTCGCAACCCCACAGATAAGAAGCAGTCCGTGCCCACATGCAGCAAGACCTGGACAATATCCAGGCTTGGGCTCATAAGTGGCAAGTAACATTCATGCCAGACAATTGCCAGGCAATGACAATCTCCAACAAGAGAGAGTCTGACCACCTCCCCTTGACATTCAACGGCACTACCATCGCCGAATCCCCCATCATCAACATCCTGGGTGTCACCATTGACCAGAAACTTAACTGGACCAGCCATATAAATACTGTGGCTACACGAGTAGGCCAGAAGCTGGGTATTCTGTGGTGAGTGACCCACCTCCGGACTCCCCAAAGCCTTTCCACCATCTACAAGGCACAAGTCAGGAGTTTGATAGAATACTCTCCACTTGCCTGGATGAGTGCAGCTCCAACAACACTCAAGAAGCTCGACACCATCCAGGACAAAGTAGCCCACTTGTTCGGCACCCCATCCACCACCCTAAACATTCACTCCCTTCACCACCGGCGCACTGTGGCTGCAGTGTGTACCATCCACAGGATGCACTGCAGCAATTCGCCAAGGCTTCTTCGACAGCACCTCCCAAACCCACGACCTCTAACATCTAGAAGGACAAGGGCAGCAGGCACATGGGAACAACACCACCTGCACGTTCCCTTCCAAGTCACACACCATCCCGACTTGGAAATATATCACCGTTCCTTCATCGTCGCTGGGTCAAAATCCTGGAACTCCCTACCTAACAGCACTGTGGGAGAACCTTCACCACATGGACTGCAACAGTTCAAGAAGGCGGCTCACCACCACCTTCTCAAGGGCAATTAGGGATGGGCAATAAATGGTGGCCTCGCCAGCGACGCCCACATCCCATGAACGATTAAAAAAAGGCAGCAATGGCGCGGCTGGCATACAAAACCATGCTGGCAAAGCTCAATGGATTAGCAGTCCATCACCTCAACCACTCAGCCACCTGGTCGCAAGAACAGTGCAAAGAAAGCCCTTTTATTTGATTCTTTCAAGGCAAAAATCTTGGACTCAAAGGTCAGAGTCGGAAAGCCGCTTTTCAATCACCAGTTCCGAGATTCTGGACAACACTCTTGTGAAGCGGTAGCGTGGCCGAGCGGTCCAAGGCGCTGGATTTAGGCTCCAGTCTCTGCGCTGCCATAATCTGAGCTGTTGAACATTTTAGCCTCATCACCAAAATCTTTCTTTTCTCAGCAGTGTCATGCGTGCCATTAATGTTGTTGGGGCACAACTGCCACACCTCATGTGCTGCGTCGTGATCGTTTTGTGGTTAACACTCTGCGTTGTGGTCGCAGTAACATCGGAGCGAATCCGAGTCTCCACAGAGTTTCATTTACCGATTTTTTTCCTTCGCCACATGTGCTGAGTGGATGCAGCAAGAAATCAATCTTTACAATATGAAAGAAAAATGTTTTGGTGAAACCTTTCAATTCCGTAAAATCCCACCTCTCTCACATGCCTGGACTTGATGTTCCACAGTTCAAACCCGCCTCTTCTCCCAGCTTTTTCTTCCTTCCACAGTCAATAGGCCGCCTTTACTTTCCTCCTTCCATTTCATGGAAACTTTCCTGCGGCATTGCCGACTCTAACATTCACTATCACGATCTCACTCCTTTAAGTTTGTTCTGCTCCGACCGCTGTTTCTATTGGGCACATGTCCCATTCACACCAATGTTCATTTGTGCCTTGAAATCAGTCGACACATTTCGATCTGCGTGACCGCTCGACAGACAAACACGACGAAAGCAGGGCTGGTCTCTGGAAAGACAGCCGCCCGAATGTTCACGAAATTTACTTGGGGAATCTTGTGATCCAGGGGATGGTAACTGAAGAACTGGTTTTTGTTTTGATGCTTGTTGGCTCTTTTCTCTCAGCAGTTGAGTTGCGTGAGTGACGGGCAGCGCTACAGAGCTGCGAATGGCGGTTGAAAGGTTCACATTTGGCAAGTTGGGGCGGTGCAGTAAGATCGGAAGTGTTCCGCCTTGATCTTAATAGTTCTGTTGAAACGTGCGATTGAATCGAGTAGAGGATAAATGTAAAGAGCGCCTGTGGGGAAAAAGGAGCGATTACAGGCCATGAGCGGAAGGTCTTTCAAATTCTCGTGGCGCAGGACGCTGTGTGCGGAAACGGCAGATTTTAAAGCGCGTGTGTCGGAAAGTAAAGTGCGATCTTGTGTGTGAGAAGAGCACAAGAAAGTTGTGCTTGAAGCTGCGCCCTTGAGGCAAGTTGCAGGTTGTCAGGAAAACTGCGATAGTGAACGCACAAAAATAAACCCAGAAACTGCTGGCAACACTCAGCAGGTCAGGTCGTATCTGTGGAGAGATACTCAAGTATTTATCCAATTCTCCTTTTAAAGTTACGATTGAATCGAGCTCCACCATCCTTTAAGGCAGTGCGTTCCAGATCATAACAATTTGCTGTGTAAAAAAACCTGCTTATTTCCCTCTATTTCTACCCTTAACCTTCATTGCTCGAAGCAGAACAATCCCAGGTTCTCGAGTCTCTCCACACAACTAAACCCCATCCCTGGTATAATTCTGGGAAATCTCCTCTCCATCCTCTCCAAGACCTTGACATCCTTAATAAGTTATAGTGCCCAGAATTGGACACATTACTTCAGATGAGGCCTGAACAATGATTTATAAACGTTTAACATAACTTCCTTGCTTTTGTACTCTATTTCTCTATTATTAAGCCAAGGAACCGGATGCTGTTTTAACGGTTTCACCAACTTGTGCTGCCACATTCAAAGATGTTGATGAAAACTGTCGAAACTTAACACTATACAAATGCATTAACACCCAAACAAGTAGTACAAGGAGAAACTTTATTGAACCCCAACTTGTATACAAGTGGAAGTGCACCTCAAACAATGGTTGAGGGTGGAACTTCGCCGAGTCAATGAATCAGTTCATGTTCATACAATTCATGAGGCAACGCCCACCTGTTACAGAATATGGGCGTACACGTACATTCTTTATTGGCTCAGGTCGTTGGTCAATCAAGTAGTGAGCCAGCCGCCGAACATCCATAGACATCACGTAGGCCTGAGCAGATGTCAGCTATTTTCTTTCTCTCTGCATTCCTGTTCCTTGTTATCAGTAAGGCTGGAGCCAGTCTCAAGGCTTCATGGCCATTCATCAACTCTATTATTATTATATTCTGTCCTTCTCTCAAGGAAGGCCTGGCTGTGCTAGGCCTCATTATCAACATACCAAGGCTCAAACGCAATTACACAATTGTGCTTACTTTGTGTTTGTGGCTAATCCTATCATGTGAGTTAATAAAGAGTTAATATGGTCAAGTATCCCGTCATGCACTTCCACAAAATTACCAGCAACACATTGGGTGAGAACGAAAAACACAGCACAGGCCGGGATGGCGGAGAGAGACAGAGACACGTGTTGTGATCTGTAACTTTTTATAAACACTTCAGTTTATTTCACTCCGTGTCCAACACCGTGCGATCTCCCCTAGTGTGTCAGCTTTCAGTGTTCTCCAGAGTGTAATATATTGAATTGTCTCTTGGATCAGAAGGAGTGGTAGACGGGGGTCTGTGTGCGGAGGGTTCGGGGGGTGAGCTCTGATTCCCGCCCTCTTCTGGATTGAAAGGAGAAAAGAATGAATGAGAGAGAGAAGTGATGTGGGAGAAGGGTTGATGGAAGAATTTGTCCGTGAACTTAATTAAAGTGGCCAAAAATAAGATAATATTAAGATATCATCAGCAGAACATTAATACAAGCTGTAAAACAAAAGAAAAATACTGCAGATGATGGAAATCTGAAGTAAAAACAGAAAATGCTGGAAATACTCAGCAGGTCAGGCAGCATCTGTGGAGAGATTTCTGATGAAATGTCATCGGCCTGAAAGGATGTTTCTCTCTCCACAGATGCTGCCTGACCTGCTGAGTGTTTCCCGCATTTTCTGTTTTTATTATTAATATAACCTGAGCTCTCTCGAGCGTTCATTGGTCGATTCACTGATAAAGCTGGGAATTGAGGGGAAGCTGGTTCATGGCGAACCCCAGCTCTGAATCCCCCCGGCAGAGAGTTCAAGGAATGTTGAATATAAATGAGATTCAACGACAGGATCAGAAAATCTCTCCTTGATGGTCGGTCTCATTCTCCCGAAGTGAGGAATGAGCGGGAGGGGTTATATTTTATTCCAAGAGGAAGTCTCAAAGTGCAGTTCACAGTGGGGCTGAAACAGCTGAATTGGGCGAGCGTTCAACAGAAAATGTAAAGGTTCCTGGTTCGATCCCGGATTTCAGCAGTTTTCTGTTATTTTGTTTCTTCTTCTATGGGCCGATTCTCAAACATTTATTTACACTGACATTTTTACCCGACACTGAACGGTTGGGGATGGAATAGAGAGACATCAAGGATGTCTGTATTTAGCTTTTTTTCTCAATTTCCTTCTGCCTTTCTCTCTGGTTTTTGTTTCTCTCGGTGCTCGATGAACATTTGATTTGATGCATTTGTCCTAAACTGATGCCCTTTCCACATCTCAGGGCGGTCAGACACGCTCTGTCTGTCTGTTACTGCTTGTGACCATTAACGGGAACAGGCCGCGAGTTAAACATTTATCAGCAAACCGCCAGAGAGATAACACAGCGGGAATAAAACACATTGCCTCACATTGTTAGACACCGAGTGACACAGATTGTAATGTGTGTCAGTAAACAGACCCGGAAAACAGAGTCCGAGAAAGGAAAGAAATAGAGAGATAGAAAAGAGTGATAAAAAGAAAGAAAACCCTTTCTCCACCCCAACAACAACTTGCATTTATATCGCGCCTTTAACGGAGTAAAACGTCCCAAGGCGCTTCACAGGAGCGATTATCAAACAAAATGTGACACGGAGCCACATAAGGAGATATTGGGACAGGTGAGGTAGGTTTTAAGTGTCTGAAGGAGGAGAGAGAGGTCGAGAGGCGGGGAGGTTTAGGGAGGGAAATCCAGAGCTTTGGGCCCAGTCGGTTGAAGTCACGGCCGCCAATGGTGGAGCGATGAAAATCGTGGATGCGCAAGAGGCCTATTTTTTCATGCCCTCTCTTTGCTTTCCTATTTTCCTTTTTAATTTCACCAACGTTTAATGATTTCTCACCATTTAAAACATATTCTGATCTTTTATTCTTCCCATCAAAGTGAATAACCTCACATTTCCCCACATTATACTCCATCTGCCACCTTCTTGCCCACTCACTTAACCTGTCTATATCCCTTTGCAGATACTTTGTGTCCTCCTCACAGCTTACTTTCCGATCTATCTTTGTATCGTCAGCAAACTTGGACACATTGCACTCGGTCCCTTCATCTAAGTCGTTAATACAGATTGAAAATAGCTGACGCCCAAAAACGGCCGGCATTGCTCTCTGTTCAGTCAAGAGGAACTTCCCTGCCTGGAAATTGGTCCCAGCCTTGTTGAGGTGCAACACGTCCATCTTGTGCAGGTCTTTAATATTAATCAATGCACAATGAGGCCCTGGGAAAGTGAGTATCTCTCCACAGATACTGTCTGGCCAGCTGAGTGTTGCCAGCAGTTTCAGGGTTTATTTTTGTGCTTTCACTATCGCAGTTTTCCTGACAACCTGCAACTTGCCTCAAGGGCGCAGCTTCAAGAACAACTTTCTTGTGCTCTTCTCACACACAAGATCGCACTTTACTTTCCGACACACGCGCTTTAAAATCTGCCGTTTCCGCACACAGCGTCCTGCGCCACGAGAATTTGAAAGACCTTCTGCTCATGGCCTGTAATCGCTCCTTTTTCCCCACAGGCGCTCTTTACATTTATCCTCGACTCGCTTCAATCTCACGCTTCAACAGAACTATTAAGATCAAGGCGGAACACTTCCGATCTTACTGCAGCGCCCCAACTTGCCAAATGTGCACCTTTCAACCGCCATTCGCAGCTCTGTCGCGCTGCCCGTCACTCACGCAACTCAACTGTTTCGAGAAAAGAGCCAACAAGCATCAAAACAAAAACCAGTTCTTCAGTTACCATCCCCTGGATCATAAGATCACCGAAGTGAATTTCGTGAACATTCGGGCGGCTGTCTTTCCAGAGACCAGCCCTGCTTTCGTCGTGTTTGTCTGTCGAGCGGTCACGCAGATCGAAATGTATCGACTGGTTTCAAGGCACAAATGAACATTGGCGCGAATGGGACATGTGCCCAATAGAAACAGCGGTCGGAGCAGAACAAACTTAAAGGCATAAGATCGTGAAAGTGAATGTTAGAGTCGGCAATGTTCATGAAATGGAAGGAGGAAAGTAAAGGCGGCCTATTGACTGTGGAAGGAAGAAAAAGCTGGGAGAAGAGGCGGGTTTGAACTGCGGCACATGAAGGACAGGCATGTGAGAGTGCTGGGATTTGATGGAATATTTGGTTTTATTTCATGTATGAAAGATTGATATTTTACTGCATTCGATGAGCAGAAGACAAAAACTATGCCGTGACTCGGATTCGAACCGAGGTTGCTGCGGCCACAACGCAGCGTACTAACCACGATACGATCACGGCACCACACCACAACTGGAACTGCTCTACCTATAGTATTTATAAAGCTCCTTTAAGGTAGCAAAAGATCCCAAGGGGCTTCACAGTCACGTTTTCAAACAAAATTTGACACAACCACAGAAGGAGATATGAGAAGCAAAATACTGCCGATGCTGGAAATTTGAAAAAAAAAACAGAAAATGTTGTAAATAATCAGCAAGTCAGGCAGCATCTGTGGAGAGAGAAACAGAGTTAACGTTTCAGGTCGATGATCCGTCGTCAGAACTGGAAAAGGTTGAAGATTAAACAGAAATTGTGCACTTTGATTGATACTTCACGTTATTCACATCTTACACTCGCAACACCTCCGGCCGCCAATCAGGACTTTGCTGATTTGAGCAGAGTTCAGTGAGCAATGCAAAATTCATCCATCGTGGCTTCGGATTGGACTGAAACCCAGGACTTCTGGATGAATATAATGAAGGAACCAACACATCAAACGGTAAATGCAATAATGGCGCGGATGGGATAAAAACCATGCGTGGAGAGAGAGGTCGAGAGTGAGCATGTGGCGGTGCGTGGCGTTGAGCGTGGATCTCAGGAAGCGGCGGGAGCAGTGGTTGGAGGAACGCTGAATATCATGGAGATATCTGGAATCATGGGCGGATCCGAAACATGAAGGGTGGAATTTAAGTTGGAATCCACGTGGAATAAGTCGGAGCCGGACACAATTGCTGAGGAAGGAGATGTGTCTGTGAAAGTGAGTTTTAGTAGAAACCTGATCAAACACTCTCTCTTCAGCAGCACCGACTCTCTCTACTTCAGAGCTGTCCTGGTCCGCAGTTCCATTTCATCCTTCGCCTCATCCGGCGCTTTAATGAAAAAAACTTTTTTCCTTCCTTTCAGGTGTCAAGGACCGCAAGTTTCAACAACTCTTAGATACCAACACCCCTCCCGATCCTTCTTCCCCTTCACTTTCCACTGACCCCATCCCTCCCTCCAATCTCTTTGTCGTGTTTTCACCATTCCCTCTGACCTTCCCCTCTCTGGCCCCAAACTTCAGTCCTCAGCAAAGGCCTCAGCTTCATCCCCTTACGCCCCCACCTCAATGAGTTTCGAGCTGGACTCGATGCTGAGCTCTTCTTCCATCACCTTCACCTCCGCGCCCATTTCTTTGTCCAGGAGTCTTCCCCCCGCACAGCGGACCCTGTCTCCCATCTTCAGAATTCCCGTTCCACCTGGACCCCTCCCTCTATCCTCTTACCCTCTCTTGAACTTTTCATTGCGAACTGCCAGCGTAACATCGACCGTCTCAATTTCTTTACTCCCCTCACTCACTCTGACCTCCCTCCCTCTGAACTCGCAGCACTCCGTTCTCTCGAGTCCGATCCTGACATTGTCATTAAACCTGCTGACAAGGGCGGCTCTGTTGTTGTTGTGAGGTGAACAGACCTCTACCTAGTGGAGGCTGAACGCCAACTCTCCGATACCACCTCCTACCTTCCCCTGGACCATGACCCCACCACCGAACATCAAGCCATAGTTTCCCAGACCGTTACTGACCTCATCTCCTCTGGAGATCTTCCCCCAAGGCCTCCAACCTCACAGTCCCCCAACCCCGCACAGCCCACTTCAACCTCCTTCCCAAGATCTACAAACAGGACTGCCCTGGTAGATCCATCGTCTCAGCCTGTTCTCGTCCCACGGAACCAATTTCTTCCTATCTCGACTCTATTTTCTCTCCCCTCCTCCAGTCTATTCCGACCTGCATCCATGACTCTTCCGACATCCTCCGCCACTTAAACAGTTTCCAGTTGCCCAGCCCTAACTGTCTCCATTTTTTCTGTGGACGTCCAGTCCGTCGACACCTCCATCTCCCTCCAGGGCGTCCTGCGGGCTCTCTGCCTCTTCCTTGAACGAAGACGCAACCAGTCTCCATCCACCACCCTCCTCTGCCTGGCTGAACTTGTTCTTACATTGAACAACTTCTCCTTTGACTCCACTCACTTCCTCCAAATAAAAGGTGTTGCTATGGGAACCCTTATGGGTCCTAGCTATGGCTCCCTTTTTTGTGGGATACGTGGAATATTCTTTGTTCCAGTCCTACTCAGCTCCCCTCCCTCACCTCTTTTTCTGGTACATTGATGACTGTATCGATGCCGTTTCCTGCTCCCGCCCTGAACTGGGAAATGTCATCAAGGTTGCTTCCAATTTCCACCCTTCCCTCGCCTTCACACGGTCCATCTCCGAATCTTCCCTTCCCTTCCTCGACCTCTCTATCTCCATTTCCGCGGATAGGCTGTCAACCAATATCTATTATAAGCCCACCGACCCTCACAGCTACCTTGATTACACTTCCTCCCACTCCGCTTCCTGTAAGGACTCTATTCCCTTCTCCCAGTTTCTCTGTCTCCATCACATCTGTTCTGACGATGCCACCTTCCACACCAGTGCTTCCGATAAGTCTTCCTTTCTCCTCAACCGATGATTCCCCTCCACTGTAGTTAACAGGGCCCTTGACCGTGTCCGTCCCATTTCCTCCACTTCTGCCCTCACACCCTCCCTCCCAGAACCATGACAGGGTTCCTCTTGTCCTTCCTTTCCACCCCACCAGCCTCTACATTCAACGTACCATCTTCCCCCATTTCAACCACGTCCAGCGGAATGCCACCACCAAACACAACACCCCCTCCACTCCCCTTTCAACATCCTGAAGCGACTGCTCCCTCCTCGACACCCTGGTCCACTCTTCCATCACCCCCAACACCCGCTCTCCTCCCACCGCACCTTCCCATGCAACTCCTGCCCTTTCACCTCCTCCCTTCCCACCTCCCAGGGCCCCAAACATTCCTTCCAGGTGCAACAGTGATTTACTTGTACTTCTTTCAATTTACTGTACTGTACTCGCTGCTCGCAATGCGGCCTCCTCTACATTGGGGCGACCAAACGCAGATTGGGTGATCGCTTTGCTGAACACTTCTGCTCAGTCCACAAGCTTGACCCTGACCTGCCGGTCACTTGTCATTTTAATTCCCCGTCCCACTCCCACTCTGACCTCTCTGTCCTCGGCCTCTTACACTGTTCCAATGAAGCTCAACGGAAGCTCGAGAAACAGCACCTCATCTTTCGATTAGTCTCTTTACAACCTTCTGAACTCAACATTGATTTCAACAACTCGAGAACATAAACACTGATCACATTTTTTTCGGAGACCAAGTGCTGATTGTGGTTCTAATGTTGCCATTTACAGCTCCTCTAGACCCATCTTTTGTTTCTTTACTTGTCCCATTCCCACCCTCCTTGACTTGCACCATCATCCCTTTTGTTATTTAATCACTCCTGCCCTCCACCCGATCAGAGACCTTCCCTTTTGTTCTTTCCTCCCCTCCCCTTCCTCCCCCATCCCTTTTCCTGACTCTGTACTTGCTGAAAAACTGTTTAATCTTCAACTTTTTCCATTTCTGACGAAGGGTCATCGACCTGAAACGTTAACTCTGTTTCTCTCTCCACAGACGCTGCCGGACTTGTTGAGTATTTCCAGCATTTTCTGTTTGTATTTCAAATTTCCAGCATCCGCAGTATTTTGCTTCTAATATCTCCTTCTGTGGCTCGGGGTCAAATTTTGTTTAAAAAAGCTCCTGTGAAGCCCCTTGGGACGTTTTGCTACGTTAAATGTGTGATATAAATGGACGTTGTATTTGTAGTTGTTGTTGTTGAAACTGATTAAAGTTTCTCTGTCACCCAGTGTCCATGTCAGTGTTTCTGTCAGTCTGCAGCAGAAAGTTATCGGTTGATCAATGGCGATTACAACAATTATTCATCTTTCACAGAGTTTCATTAATTTTCTGTAATTAATGTAATCAGGTTCTTGTAGCTGTAACCTCAAACTTTAGCTCGGTGAATGAATGGTTTAGTTTGTAACAAGTCGTGTTACCTGCGCAAAGCAGCTGCACAGGAGTTCCAAATCCACCCTCTCGCCACCATAAGATCATAAGACCATAAGAGATAGGAGCAGGAGTCGGCCATTTGGCCCTTCGAGCCTGCTCCGCCATTTAATGAGATCATGGCTGATCTGATTTTTACCTCAACTCCACTTTTCCGCCTTTTCCCCATATCCTTTGATTCCCTCGCCACTCGTCAATCACATTAACTGAACTTGACCCGGGCCCAGTGTCACCGCGCTGAAATCACGTCTTTGTCCGGCAGATGACTTTAACATCAGTGTTGCTGTTTTACGAGTGAAAAGTGATCCCGCTTCACTCTAGGGGCATTGGACAAATTTGTAGATGCCGTGTAGTCGGTGCTGGGACCACTGCTTTTCTTGATATATATTAATGACTTGGACTTGGGTGTTCAGGGCATAATTTCAAAATTTGCAGATGACACAAAACCTGCAAGGGTAGTAACCAGTGAGGAGGATAGTGATAGATTTCAAGAGGATATAGACAGGCTGGTGGCATGGGCGGACACGTGGCAGATGAAATTTAACGCAGAAAAATGTGAAGTGATCCATTTCGGTTGGAAGAACGAGGAGAGGCAAAATAAATTAGAGGGCACAACTCTAAAAGAGGTACAGGAACAGAGAGATCTGGGGGTACATGTGCACAAATCGTTAAAGGTGACAAGGCAGGTTAAGAAAGCCGATTAAAAAGCATACGGGATCCTGGGCTTTATAAATAGGGGCATAGAGTAAAAAATTATGGAAGTCATGATGAAACTTCGTAAAACACTGGTTTGGCCACAACTGGAGCATTGTGTCCAGTTCTGGGCACCGCACTTCAAGAAAGATCTGATGGCCTTAGAGAGGGTGCAGAAGAGATTTACAAGAATGATTCCAGGGATGAGGGACTTTCGTTCCGTGGACAGACTGGAGAAGCTGGGTTTATTCTCCTTGGAACAGAGACGGTTGTGAGGAGATTTGATCGAGGTGTTCAAAATCATGAAGGGTGCAGACAGAGTCGATAGAGAGAAACTGTTCCCATTGGTGGAAATGTCAAGCACCAGAGGACACAGATTTGACGTGATTGGCAAAAGAACCAAAGGTGAAATGAGGAAAAACTTTTTTACACAGCGAGTGGTTAGGATCTGGAATGCACTGCCCGAGGGGGTGGTGGAGGCAGATTCAATCATGGCCTTCAAAAGGAAATGGATAAGTACTTGACAGGAAAAGAATTGCAGGGCAACCGGAATAGGGCGGGTGAGTGGGACCAGCTGGATTGCTGTTGCATGGAGCCGGCGGGGACTCGATGGGCCGAATGGCCTCCTTCCGTGCTGTTGCCTTTCTATGATTCTAGGATTCTAGTGGGCCAAGTAAAGGATCAGGACAGATAATACCGAGAACAATTCAAAAAGAAGCACAAGTTGATGAAACCAGCGCTGGTGAAATTGCTGGGTGGATATTAAAAGGATGGGCCGTGGGAGGGGCTGGACCGCTATTCTGCAACAATTTGAGGCGCTGCTTATTGCTGTGGTTCGGGTCTTGTAGCAGCAGCTGAGGTGTGGCGCCGTGATCGTATAGTGGTTAGTACTCTGCGTTGTGGTCGCAGCAACCTCGGTTCGAATCCAAGTCACGGCATAACTTTCTCACCTCTTTTATCCTCTGCCACACATACTGATAGAATGCAGCAATATATCAATCTTTAACATATATAAGAAATATTTTTTGTTGGTGGCGAAAACCTATCCATTCCTTCAAATCCCAGCACTCTCACATGCCTGTACTTGATGTTCCACAGTTCAAACCCGCCTCTTCTCCCCGCTTTTTCTTCCTTCCACAGTCAATAGGCCGCCTTCACTTCCCTCCTTCCATTTCATGGACACTTTCCTGCTCCATTGCCGACTCTAACATTCACTTTCACGATCTCACGCCTTGTAAGTTTGTTCTGCTCTGACCGCTGTTTCTATTGGGCACATGTCCCATTCGCACCAATGTTCATTTGTGCCTTGAAACCAGTCGATACATTTCGATCTGCGTGACCGCTCGACAGACAAACACGACGAAAGCAGGGCTGGTCTCTGGAAAGACAGCCGCCCGAATGTTCACGAAATTTACTTCGGGAATCTTGTGATCCAGGGGATGGTAACTGAAGAACTGGTTTTTGTTTTAATGCTTGTTGGCTCTTTTCTCTCAGCAGTTGAGGTGCGTGAGCGACGGGCAGCGCAACAGAGCTGCGAATGGCGGTTCAAAGGTTCACATTTGGCAAGTTGGGGCGGTGCAGTAAGATCGGAAGTGTTCCGCCTTGATCTTAATAGTTCTGTTGAAATTTGTGATTGAATCGAGTAGAGGATAAATGTAAAGATCGCCTGTGGGGAAAAAGGAGCGATTACAGGCCATGAGCGAAAGGTCTTTCAAATTCTCATGGCGCAGGACGCTGTGTGCGGAAACGGCAGATTTTAAAGCGAGTGTGTCGGAAAGTAAAGTGCGATCTTGTGTGTGAGAAGAGCAAAAGAAAGTTGTGCTTGAAGCTGCGCCCTTGAGGCAAGTTGCAGGTTGTCAGGAAAACTGCTATAGTGAAAGCTCAAAAATAAAACCAGAAACTGCTGGCAACACTCAGCAGGTCAGGTAGTATCTGTGGGGAGATACTCAAGTATTTATCCAATTCTCCTTTTCAAGTTACGATTGAATCGAGCTCCACCATCCTTTAAGGCAGTGCGTTCCAGATCATAACAATTCGCTGTGTAAAAAAAATCTCCTTATTTCCCTTCGAGTTCTTTCGCCAATTATCTTAAATCTGCGTCCGTTGGTTGCCGACCCTCCCGCCAGTGGGTGAAGTTTCTCCTTATTTACTCGATCAAAACCCCTCTTAATTTTGAACACGTGGATTACTTCTACCCTTAACCTTCATTGCTCGAAGCAGAACAATCCCAGGTTCTCGAGTCTCTCCACACAACTAAACCCCACCCCTGGTATAATTCTGGTAAATCTCCTCTCCATCTTCTCCAAGACCTTGACCTCCTTAATAAATTATAGTGCCCAGAATTGGACACAATACTTCAGATGAGGCCTGAACAATGATTTATAAACGTTTAATATAACTTCCTTGCTTTTGTACTCTATTTCTCGATTATTAAGCCAAGGAACTGGATGCTGTTTTAACGGCTTGAACAAATCGTGCTGCCACATTCAAAGATGTTGATGAAAATTACCAGGAACACATTGAGTCAGCTCACTCGGCACAGGCCCGGGACTGAGCCTCGGCTTCTCTTGCTCCGTGGCTCAGTCGCACACCTCGTGAGATCAGCTCACTCAGGACAGGCTGGAGATTGAACATGTGCCCATCCTGCTCTTTGGGACTCAGTTCCACATCAGTTGAGATCAGCTCACTCCGCACAGGCCGGGATGGTGGAGAGAGACAGAGACACGTGTTGTGATCTGTAACTTTTTATAAACACTTCAGTTTATTTCACTCCGTGTCCAACACCGTGCGATCTCCCCTGGTGTGTCAGCTTTCTGTGTTTATACAGAGTGTAATGTATTGAATTGTCTCTTGGATCACACGGGGTGGTACACGGGGGTCTGTGTGCGGAGGATTCGGGGGGTGAGCTCTGATTCCCGCCCTCTTCTGGATTGAAAGAAGAAAAGAATGAATGAGAGAGAGAAGCGATGTGGGAGAAGGGATGATGGAAGCATTTGTCCATGAACCTGATTAAAATGGCCCAAAAACAAGATAATATTAAGATATCATCAGCAGAACATTAATACAAGCTGTAAAACAAAAGCAAAATACTGCAGATGCTGGAAATCTGAAGTAAAAACAGAAAATACTGGAAATACTCAGCAGGTCAGGCAGCATCTGTGGAGAGAGTTCTGATGAAAGGTCATCGACCTGAAAGGATGTTTCTCTCTCCACAGATGCTGCCTGACCTGCTGATTGTTTCCCGCATTTTCTGTTTTTATTATTAATATAACCTGAGCTCTGTCGAGCGTTTGTTGGTCGTTTCACTGATAAAGCTAGGAATTGAGGGGAAGCTGGTTCATGGCGAACCCCAACTCTGAATCCCCCCTGCAAAGTGTTCAAGGAATGTTTAATATAAATGAGATTCAACGACAGGATCAGAAAATCTCTCCTTGATGGTCGGTCTCATTCTCCCGAAGTGAGGAATGAGCGGGAGGGGCAATTCCACCCGGGGTTATATTTTATTCCAAGAGGCTGAACCAAAAGATCAGTTTGCGGTGGGGCCGAAATAGCTCAGTTGGGAGAGCGTTAGACTGAAGATCTGAAGGTCCCGGGTTCGATCCCGGGTTTCGGCAGTTTTGGGTTATTTTGTTTCTTCTTCTTTGGGCCGATTCTCGAACATTTGTTTGCACTGACATTTTTACCCAACAGTGAACGGTTGGGGATGGAATAGAGAGACATCAAGGATGTCTGTATTTAGCTTTTATTTCTCTATTTCCTTCTACCTTTCTATCTGGTTTTTGTCTCTCTCGGTGCCCGATGAACATTTGATTTGATGCATTTGTCCTAAACTGATGCCTTTTTCACATCTCAGGGCGGTCAGACACGCTCTGTCTGTCTGTTACTGCTTGTGACCATTAACGGGAACAGGCCGCGAGTTAAACATTTATCAGCAAACCGCCAGAGAGATAACACAGCGGGAATAAAACACATTGCCTCACATTGTTAGACACCGAGTGACACAGATTGTAATGTGTGTCAGTAAACAGACCCGGAAAACAGAGTCCGAGAAAGGAAAGAAATAGAGAGATAGAAAAGAGTCATAAAAAGAAAGAAAAACCCTTTCTCCACCCCAACAACAACAACAACTTGCATTTATATCGCGCCTTTAACGGAGTAAAACGTCCCAAGGCGCTTCACAGGAGCGATTATCAAACAAAATGTGACACGGAGCCACATAAGGAGATATTGGGACAGGTGAGGTCGGTTTTAAGTGTCTTAAGGGAGGAGAAAGAGGTCGAGAGGCGGGGAGGTTTAGGGAGGGAAATCCAGAGATTTGGGCCCAGTCGGTTGAAGTCACGGCCGCCAATGGTGGAGCGATGAAAATCGTGGATGCGCAAGAGGCCTATTTTTTCATGCCCTCTCTTTGCTTTCCTATTTTCCTTTTTAATTTCACCAACGTTTAATGATTTCTCACCATTTAAAACATATTCTGTTCTTTTATTCTTCCCATCAAAGTGAATAACCTCACATTTCCCCACATTATACTCCATCTGCCACCTTCTTGCCCACTCACTTAACCTGTCTATATCCCTTTGCAGACACTTTGTGTCCTCCTCACAGCTTACTTTCCGATCTATCTTTGTATCGTCAGCAAACTTGGACACATTGCACTCGGTCCCTTCATCTAAGTCGTTAATACAGATTGAAAATAGCTGACGCCCAAAAACGGCCGGCATTGCTCTCTGTTCAGTCAAGAGGAACTTCCCTGCCTGGAAATTGGTCCCAGCCTTGTTGAGGTGCAACACGTCCATCTTGTGCAGGTCTTTAATATTAATCAATGCACAATGAGGCCCTGGGAAAGCGAGTATCTCTCCACAGATACTGTCTGACCTGCTGAGTGTTGAGAGCAGTTTCTGGGTTTATTTTTGAGCTTTCACTATCGCAGTTTTCCTGACAACCTGCAACTTGCCTCAAGGGCGCAGCTTCAAGAACAACTTTCTTGTGCTCTTCTCACACACAAGATCGCACTTTACTTTCCGACACACGCGCTTTAAAATCTGCCGTTTCCGCACACAGCGTCTTGCGCCACGAGAATTTGAAAGACCTTCTGCTCATGGCCTGTAATCGCTCCTTTTTCCCCACAGGCGCTCTTTACATTTATCCTCTACTCGCTTCAATCTCACGCTTCAACAGAACTATTAAGATCAAGGCGGAACACTTCCGATCTTACTGCACCGCCCCAACTTGCCAAATGTGCACCTTTCAACCGCCATTCACAGCTCTGTAGCGCTGCCCGTCGCTCACGCAACTCAACTGTTTAGAGAAAAGAGCCAACAAGCATCAAAACAAAAACCAGTTCTTCAGTTACCATCCCCTGGATCATAAGATCACCCAAGTGAATTTCGTGAACATTCGGGCGGCTGTCTTTCCAGAGACCAGCCCTGCTTTCGTCGTGTTTGTCTGTCGAGCGGTCACGCAGATCGAAATGTATCGACTGGTTTCAAGGCAGAAATGAACATTGGTGTGAAAGGGACATGTGCCCAATAGAAACAGCGGTCGGAGCAGAACAAACTTAAAGGCATAAGATCGTGAAAGTGAATGTTAGAGTCGGCAATGTTCATGAAATGGAAGGAGGAAAGTAAAGGCGGCCTATTGACTGTGGAAGGAAGAAAAAGCTGGGAGAAGAGGCGGGTTTGAACTGCGGCACATGAAGGACAGGCATGTGAGAGTGCTGGGATTTGATGGAATATTTGGTTTTATTTCATGTATGTAAGATTGAAATATTACTGCATTCGATGAGCAAGAGAGGCAGAAGACAAAAACTATGCCGTGACTCGGATTCGAACCGAGGTTTCTGCGGCCACAACGCAGAGTACTAACCACTATACGATCACGGCACCACACCACAACTGGAACTGCTCTACCTGTAGTATTTATAAAGCTCCTTTAAGGTAGCAAAAGATCCCAAGGGGCTTCACAGTCACGTTTTCAAACAAAATTTGACACTGAACCACAGAAGGAGATATTAGAAGAAAATACTGCCGATGCTGGAAATTTGAAAAAAAAAACAGAAAATGTTGTAAATAATCAGCAAGTCAGGCAGCATCTGTGGAGAGAGAAACAGAGTTAACGTTTCAGGTCGATGATCCGTCGTCAGAACTGGAAAAGGTTGAAGATTAAACAGAAATTGTGCACTTTGATTGATACTTCACGTTATTCACATCTTACACTCGCAGCACCTCCGGCCGCCAATCAGGACTTTACTGATTTGAGCAGAGTTCAGTGAGCAATGCAAAATTCATCCACCGTGGCTTCGGATTGGACTGAAACCCAGGACTTCTGGATGAATATAATGAAGGAACCAACACATCAAACGGTAAATGCAATAATGGCGCGGATGGGATAAAAACCATGCGTGGAGAGAGAGGTCGAGAGTGAGCATGTGGCGGTGCGTGGCGTTGAGCGTGGATCTCAGGAAGCGGCGGGAGCAGTGGTTGGAGGAACGCTGAATATCATGGAGATATCTGGAATCATGGGCGGATCCGAAACATGAAGGGTGGAATTTAAGTTGGAATCCACGTGGAATAAGTCGGAGCCGGACACAGTTGCTGAGGAAGGAGATGTGTCTGTGAAAGTGAGTTTTAGTGGAAACCTGATCAAACACTCTCTCTTCAGCAGCACCGACTCTCTCTACTTCAGAGCTGTCCTGGTCCGCAGTTCCATTTCATCCTTCGCCTCATCCGGCGCTTTAATGAAATAAACTTTTTTCCTTCCTTTCAGGTGTCAAGGACCGCAAGTTTCAACAACTCTTAGATTCCAACACCCCTCCCGATCCTTCTTCCCCTTCACTTTCCTCTGACCCCACCCCTCCCTCCAATCTCTTTGTCGTGTTTTCACCATTCCCTCTGACCTTCCCCTCTCTGACCCCGAACGTCAGACCTCAGTAAAAGCCTCAGCTTCATCCCCTTACGCCCCCACCTCAATGAGTTTCGAGCTGGACTCGATGCTGAGCTCTTCTTCCATCACCTTCACCTCCGCGCCCATTTCATTGACCAGGAGTCTTCCCCCCGCACAGCGGACCCTTTCTCCCATCTTCAGAATTCCCGTTCCACCTGGACCCCTCCCTCTATCCTCTTACCCTCTCTTGAACTTTTCATTGCGAACTGCCAGCGTAACATCGACCGTCTCAATTTCTTTACTCCCCTCACTCACTCTAACCTCCCTCCCTCTGAACTCGCAGCACTCCGTTCTCTCGAGTCCGACCCTGACATTGTCATTAAACCTGCTGACAAGGGCGGCTCTGTTGTTGTTGTGAGGTGAGTAGACCTCTACCTAGTGGAGGCTGAACGCCAACTCTCCGATACCTCCTCCTACCTTCCCCTGGACCATGACCCCACCACCGAACATCAAGCCATAGTTTCCCAGACCGTTACTGACCTCATCTCCTCTGGAGATCTTCCCCCATGGCCTCCAACCTCACAGTCTCCCAACCCCGCACAGCCCACTTCAACCTCCTTCCCAAGATCTACAAACAGGACTGCCCTGGTAGATCCATCGTCTCAGCCTGTTCTCGTCCCACGGAACCAATTTCTTCCTATCTCGACTCTATTTTCTCTCCCCTCCTCCAGTCTATTCCGACCTGCATCCATGACTCTTCCGACATCCTCCGCCACTTAAACAGTTTCCAGTTGCCCAGCCCTAACTGTCTCCATTTTTTCTGTGGACGTCCAGTCCGTCGACACCTCCATCTCCCTCCAGGGCGTCCTGCGGGCTCTCTGCCTCTTCCTTGAACGAAGACGCAACCAGTCTCCATCCACCACCCTCCTCTGCCTGGCTGAACTTGTTCTTACATTGAACAACTTCTCCTTTGACTCCACTCACTTCCTCCAAATAAAAGGTGTTGCTATGGGAACCCTTATGGGTCCTAGCTATGCCTCCCTTTTTTGTGGGATACGTGGAACATTCTTTGTTCCAGTCCTACTCAGCTCCCCTCCCTCTCCTCTTTTTCTGGTACATTGATGACTGTATCGATGCCGTTTCCTGCTCCCGCCCTGAACTGGGAAATGTCATCAAGGTTGCTTCCAATTTCCACCCTTCCCTCGCCTTCACACGGTCCATCTCCGAATCTTCCCTTCCCTTCCTCGACCTCTCTATCTCCATTTCCGCGGATAGGCTGTCAACCAATATCTATTATAAGCCCACCGACCCTCACAGCTACCTTGATTACACTTCCTCCCACTCCGCTTCCTGTAAGGACTCTATTCCCTTCTCCCAGTTTCTCTGTCTCCATCACATCTGTTCTGACGATGCCGCCTTCCACTCCAGTGCTTCCGATAAGTCTTCCTTTCTCCTCAACCGATGATTCCCCTCCACTGTAGTTAACAGGGCCCTTGACCGTGTCCGTCCCATTTCCTCCACTTCTGCCCTCACACCCTCCCTCCCAGAACCATGACAGGGTTCCTCTTGTCCTTCCTTTCCACCCCACCAGCCTCCACATTCAACGTACCATCCTCCCCCATTTCAACCACCTCCAGCGGAATGCCACCACCAAACACAACACCCCCTCCACTCCCCTTTCAACATCCTGACGCGACTGCTCCCTCCTCGACAACCTGGTCCACTCTTCCATCACCCCCAACACCCGCTCTCCTCCCACCGCACCTTCCCATGCAACTCCTGCCCTTTCACCTCCTCCCTTCCCACCTCCCAGGGCCGTTATGGTTCTAATGTTGCCATTAACAGCTCCTCTAGACCCATCTTTTGTTTCTTTACTTGTCCCATTACCACCCTCCTTGACTTGCACCATCATCCCTTTTGTTATTTAATCACTCCTGCCCTCCACCCTATCAGAGACCTACCCTTTTGTTCTTTCCTCCCCTCCCCTTCCTCCCCCATCCCTTTTCCTGACTTTGTACTTGCTGAAAAACTGTTTAATCTTCAACTTTTTCCATTTCTGACGAAGGGTCATCGACCTGAAACATTAACTCTGTTTCTCTCTCCACAGACGCTGCCTGACTTGCTGATTATTTGCAGCATTTTCTGTTTTTATTTCAGATTTCCAGCATCCGCAGTATTTTGCTTCTAATATCTCCTTCTGTGGCTCAGTGTCAAATTTTGTTTAAAAAAGTTCCTGTGAAGCGCATTGGGACGTTTTGCTACGTTAAATGTGTGATATAAATGGACGTTGTATTTGTAGTTGTTGTTGTTGAAACTGATTAAAGTTTCTCTCTCACCCAGTGTCCATGTCAGTGTTTCTGTCAGTCTGCAGCAGAAAGTTATCGGTTGATCAATGGCGATTACAACAATTATTCATCTTTCACAGAGTTTCATTAATTTCCTGTAATTAATGTAATCAGGTTCTTGTCGCTGCAACCTCAAACTTTAGCTCGGTGAATTAATGGTTTAGTTTGTAACAAGTCGTGTTACCTGCGCAAAGCAGCCGCACAGGAGTTCCAAATCCACCCTCTCACCACCATAAGATCATAAGACCATAAGAGATAGGAGCAGGAGTCGGCCATTTGGCCCTTCGAGCCTACTCCGCCATTTAATGAGATCATGGCTGATCTTATTTTTACCTCAACTCCACTTTTCCGCCTTTTCCCCATATCCTTTGACTCCCTCGCCACTCGGCAATCACATTAACTGAACTTTGCTCTGGCCCAGTGTCACCGCGCTGAAATCACGTCTTTCTCCGGCAGATGATTTTAACATCAGGGTTGCTGGTTTACGAGTGCAAAGTGATCCCGCTTCACTCTAGGGGCATTGGACAAATGTGTAGATGCCGTGTAGTCGGTGCTGGGACCACTGCTTTTCTTGATATATATTAATGACTTGGACTTGGATGCACAGGGCACAATTTCAAAATGTGCAGATGACACAAAACCTGGAAGGGAGTGGCCAGTGAGGAGAATAGTGATAGACTTCAAGAGGATATTGACAGGCTGATGGCATGGGCGGACACGTGGCAGATGAAATTTAACACAGAAAAATGCGACGTGATACATTTCGGTAGGAAGAACGAGGGGAGGCAAAATAAACTAGAGGACACAACTCTAAAAGGGGTACAGGAACAGAGAGATCTGGGGGTACATGTGCACAAATCGTTAAAGGTGACAAGGCAGGTTAAGAAAGTGGTTAAAAAGCATACGGGATCCTGGGCTTTATAAATAGAGGCATAGAGAAAAAATTATGGAAGTCATGATGAAACTTTGCAAAACACTGGTTTGGCCACAACTGGAGCATTGTGTCCAGTTCTGGGCACCACACTTTAGGAAAGATCTGATGGCCTTAGAGAGGGTGCAGAAGAGATTTACAAGAATGATTCCAGGGGTGAGGGACTTTCGTTACGTGGACAGACTGGAGAAGCTGGGGTTGTTCTCCTTGGAACAGAGACGGTTGTGAGGAGATTTGATCGAGGTATTCAAAATCATGAAGGGTCCAGACGGAGTCGATAGAGAGAAACTGTTCCCATTGGTGGAAATGTCAAGCACCAGAGGACACAGATTTGACGTGATTGGCAAAAGAACCAAAGGTGAAATGAGGAAAATCTTTTGACACAGCGAGTGGTTAGGATCTGGAATGCACTGCCCGAGGGGGTGGTGGAGGCAGATTCAATCATGGCCTTCAAAAGGAAATGGATAAGTACTTGAAAGGAAAAGAATTGCAGGGCTCCCGGAATAGGGCGGGTGAGTGGGACCAGCTGGATTGCTGTTGCATGGAGCCGGCGGGGACTCGATGGGCCGAATGGCCTCCTTCCGTGCTGTTGCCTTTCTATGATTCTAGGATTCTAGTGGGCCAAGTAAAGGATCAGGACAGATAATACCGAGAACAATTCAAAAAGAAGCACAAGTTGATGAAACCAGCACTGGTGAAATTGCTGGGTGGATATTTAAAGGATGGGCCGTGGGAGGGGCTGGACCGCTGTTCTGACACAATTTGAGGCGCTGCTTATTGCTGTGGTTCGGGTGCTGTAATTATAACTGAGGTGTGGCGCCGTGATCGTATAGTGGTTAGTACTCTGCGTTGTGGTCGCAGCAACCTCGGTTCGAATCCGAGTCACGGCATAACTTTCTCACCTCTTTTATCCTCTGCCACACATGCTGATAGAATGCAGCAATATATCAATCTTTAATATATATAAGAAATATTTTTTGTTGGTGGCGAAAACCTTTCCATTCCTTCAAATCCCCCTTTCCATTCCTTCAAATCCCAGCACTCTCACATGCCTGTACTTGATGTTCCACAGTTCAAACCCGCCTCTTCTCCCCGCTTTTTCTTTCTTCCATCGTCAATAGGCCGCCTTCACTTCCCTCCTTCCATTTCATGGACACTTTCCTGCTCCATTGCCGACTCTAACATTCACTTTCACGATCTCACGCCTTATAAGTTTGTTCTGCTCCGACCGCTGTTTCTATTGGGCACATGTCCCATTCGCACCAATATTCATTTGTGCCTTGAAATCAGTCGATACATTTCGATCTGCGTGACCGCTCGACAGACAAACACGACGAAAGCAGGGCTGGTCTCTGGAAAGACAGCCGCCCGAATGTTCACGAAATTTACTTGGGGAATCTTGTGATCCAGGGGATGGTAACTGAAGAACTGGTTTTTGTTTTGATGCTTGTTGGCTCTTTTCTCTCAGCAGTTGAGTTGCGTGAGCGACGGGCAGCGCTACAGAGCTGCGAATGGCGGTTGAAAGGTGCACATTTGACAAGTTGGGGCGGTGCAGTAAGATCGGAAGTGTTTCGCCTTGATCTTAATAGTTCTGTTGAAATTTGTGATTGAATCGAGTAGAGGATATATGTAAAGAGCACCTGTGGGGAAAAAGGAGCGATTACAGGCCATGAGCGAAAGGTCTTTCAAATTCTCGTGGCGCAGGACGCTGTGTGCGGAAACGGCAGATTTTAAAGCGCGTGTGTTGGAAAGTAAAGTGCGATCTTGTGTGTGAGAAGAGCACAAGAAAGTTGTGCTTGAAGCTGCGCCCTTGAGGCAAGTTGCAGGTTGTCAGGAAAACTGCGATAGTGAAAGCTCAAAAATAAACCCAGAAACTGCTGGTAACACTCAGCAGGTCAGGTAGTATCTGTGGAGAGATACTCAAGTATTTATCCAATTCTCCTTTTAAAGTTACGATTGAATCGAGCTCCACCATCCTTTAAGGCAGT
The DNA here is from genome assembly GCF_035084215.1 of Heptranchias perlo. Taxonomy (NCBI): domain Eukaryota; kingdom Metazoa; phylum Chordata; class Chondrichthyes; order Hexanchiformes; family Hexanchidae; genus Heptranchias; species Heptranchias perlo. The sequence goes on from NC_090359.1 coordinate 10,724,254, forward strand.
GCGTTCCAGATCATAACAATTCGCTGTGTAAAAAAAATCTCCTTATTTCCCTTCTAGTTCTTTTGCCAATTATCTTAAATCTGCGTCCGTTGGTTGCCGACCCTCCCGCCAGTGGGTGAAGTTTCTCCTTATTTACTCGATCAAAACCCCTCTTAATTTTGAACACGTGGATTACTTCTACCCTTAACCTTCATTGCTCGAAGCAGAACAATCCCAGGTTCTCGAGTCTCTCCACACAACTAAACCCCATCCCTGGTATAATTCTGGGAAATCTCCTCTCCATCCTCTCCAAGACCTTGACCTCCTTAATAAATTATAGTGCCCAGAATTGGACACAATACTTCAGATGAGGCCTGAACAATGATTTATAAACGTTTAACATAACTTCCTTGCTTTTGTACTCTATTTCTCTATTATTAAGCCAAGGAACCGGATGCTGTTTTAACGGCTTGAACAAATCGTGCTGCCACATTCAAAGATGTTGATGAAAATTACCAGGAACACATTGAGTCAGCTCACTCGGCACAGGCCCGGGACTGAGCCTCGGCTTCTCTTGCTCCGTGGCTCAGTCGCACACCTCGTGAGATCAGCTCACTCAGTACAGGCTGGAGATTGAACATGTGCCCATCCTGCTCTGTGTGGGATTTAGTACCACATCAGTTGAGATCAGCTCACTCAGCACAGGCCGGGATGGCGGAGAGAGACAGAGACACGTGTTGTGATCTGTAACTTTTTATAAACACTTCAGTTTATTTCACTCCGTGTCCAACACCGTGCGATCTCCCCTGGTGTGTCAGCTTTCAGTGTTTATACAGAGTGTAATGTATTGAATTGTCTCTTGGATCACACGGAGTGGTAGACGGGGGTCTGTGTGCGGAGGGTTCGGGGGGTGAGCTCTGATTCCCGCCCTCTTCTGGATTGAAAGAAGAAAAGAATGAATGAGAGAGAGAAGCGATGTGGGAGAAGGGATGATGGAAGCATTTGTCCATGAACCTGATTAAAATGGCCCAAAAACAAGATAATATTAAGATATCATCAGCAGAACATTAATACAAGCTGTAAAACAAAAGCAAAATACTGCAGATGCTGGAAATCTGAAGTAAAAACAGAAAATGCTGGAAATACTCAGCAGGTCAGGCAGCATCTGTGGAGAGAGTTCTGATGAAAGGTCATCGACCTGAAAGGATGTTTCTCTCTCCACAGATGCTGCCTGACCTGCTGAGTGTTTCCCGCATTTTCTGTTTTTATTATTAATATAACCTGAGCTCTGTCGAGCGTTTGTTGGTCGTTTCACTGATAAAGCTGGGAATTGAGGGGAAGCTGGTTCATGGCGAACCCCAGCTCTGAATCCCCCCTGCAAAGTGTTCAAGGAATGTTTAATATAAATGAGATTCAACGACAGGATCAGAAAATCTCTCCTTGATGGTCGGTCTCATTCTCCCGAAGTGAGGAATGAGTGGGAGGGGCAATTCCACCCGGGGTTATATTGTATTCCAAGAGGCTGAACCAAAAGATCAGTTTGCGGTGGGGCCGAAATAGCTCAGTTGGGAGAGCGTTAGACTGAAGATCTAAAGGTCCCTGGTTCGATCCCGGGTTTCGGCAGTTTTGGGTTATTTTGTTTCTTCTTCTTTGGGCCGATTCTCGAACATTTGTTTGCACTGACATTTTTACCCAACAGTGAACTGTTGGGGATGGAATAGAGAGACATCAAGGATGTCTGTATTTAGCTTTTATTTCTCTATTTCCTTCTGCCTTTCTCTCTGGTTTTTGTCTCTCTCGGTGCCCGATGAACATTTGATTTGATGCATTTGTCCGAAACTGATGCCTTTTCCACATCTCAGGGCGGTCAGACACGCTCTGTCTGTCTGTTACTGCTTGTGACCATTAACGGGAACAGGCCGCGAGTTAAACATTTATCAGCAAACCGCCAGAGAGATAACACAGCGGGAATAAAACACATTGCCTCACATTGTTAGACACCGAGTGACACAGATTGTAATGTGTGTCAGTAAACAGACCCGGAAAACAGAGTCCGAGAAAGGAAAGAAATAGAGAGATAGAAAAGAGTGATAAAAAGAAAGAAAACCCTTTCTCCACCCCAACAACAACAACAACTTGCATTTATATCGCGCCTTTAACGGAGTAAAACGTCCCAAGGCGCTTCACAGGAGCGATTATCAAACAAAATGTGACACGGAGCCACATAAGGAGATATTGGGACAGGTGAGGTCGGTTTTAAGTGTCTTAAGGGAGGAGAGAGAGGTAGAGAGGCGGGAGGTTTCGGGAGGGAAATCCAGATCTTTGGGCCCAGTCGGTTGAAGGCACGGCCGCCAATGGTGGAGCGATGAAAATCGTGGATGCGCAAGAGGCCTATTTTTTCATGCCCTCTCTTTACTTTCCTATTTTCCTTTTTAATTTCACCAACGTTTAATGATTTCTCACCATTTGAAACATATTCTGTTCTTTTATTCTTCCCATCAAAGTGAATAACCTCACATTTCCACACATTATACTCCATCTGCCACCTTCTTGCCCACTCACTTAACCTGTCTATATCCCTTTGCAGACACTTTGTGTCCTCCTCACAGCTTACTTTCCTGTCTATCTTTGTATCGTCAGCAAACTTGGACACATTGCACTCGGTCCCTTCATCTAAGTCGTTAATACAGATTGAAAATAGCTGACGCCCAAAAACGGCCGGCATTGCTCTCTGTTCAGTCAAGAGGAACTTCCCTGCCTGGAAATTGGTCCCAGCCTTGTTGAGGTGCAACACGTCCATCTTGTGCAGGTCTTTAATATTAATCAATGCACAATGAGGCCCTGGGAAAGCGAGTATCTCTCCACAGATACTGTCTGACCTGCTGAGTGTTGACAGCAGTTTCAGGGTTTATTTTTGAGCTTTCACTATAGCAGTTTTCCTGACAACCTGCAACTTGCCTCAAGGGCGCAGCTTCAAGAACAACTTTCTTGTGCTCTTCTCACACACAAGATCGCACTTTACTTTCCGACACACGCGCTTTAAAATCTGCCGTTTCCGCACACAGCGTCCTGCGCCACGAGAATTTGAAAGACCTTCTGCTCATGGCCTGTACTCGCTCCTTTTTCCCAACAGGCGCTCTTTACATTTATCCTCGACTCGCTTCAATCTCACGCTTCAACAGAACTATTAAGATCAAGGCGGAACACTTCCGATCTTACTGCACCGCCCCAACTTGCCAAATGTGCACCTTTCAACCGCCATTCGCAGCTCTGTCGCGCTGCCCGTCGCTCACGCAACTCAACTGTTCAGAGAAAAGAGCCAACAAGCATCAAAACAAAAACCAGTTCTTCAGTTACCATCCCCTCGATCATAAGATCACCGAAGTGAATTTCGTGAACATTCGGGCGGCTGTCTTTCCAGAGACCAGCCCTGCTTTCGTCGTGTTTGTCTGTCGAGCGGTCACGCAGATCGAAATGTGTCGACTGATTTCAAGGCACAAATGAACATTGGTGTGAATGGGACATGTGCCCAATAGAAACAGTGGTCGGAGCAGAACAAACTTGAAGGCATAAGATCGTGAAAGTGAATGTTAGATTCGGCAATGTTCATGAAATGGAAGGAGGAAAGTAAAGGCGGCCTATTGACTGTGGAAGGAAGAAAAAGCTGGTTGAACAGGCGGGTTTGAACTGCGGCACATGAAGTACAGGCATGTGAGAGTGCTGGGATTTGATGGAATATTTGGTTTTATTTCATGTATTAAAGATTGAAATATTACTGCATTCGATGAGCAAGAGAGGCAGATGACAAAAACTATGCCGTGACTCGGATTCGAACCGAGGTTGTTGCGGCCACAACGCAGAGTACGAACCACTATACGATCACGGCACCACACCACAGCTGGAACTGCACTACCTGTAGTATTTATAAAGCTCCTTTAAGGTAGCAAACGATCCCAAGGGGCTTCACAGTCACGTTTTCAAACAAAATTTGACACAACCACAGAAGGAGATATCAGAAGCAAAATACTGCCGATGCTGGAAATTTGAAAAAAAAAACAGAAAATGTTGTAAATAATCAGCAAGTCAGGCAGCATCTGTGGACAGAGAAACAGAGTTAACGTTTCAGGTCGATGATCCGTCGTCAGAACTGGAAAAGGTTGAAGATTAAACAGAAATTGTGCACTTTGATTGATACTTCACGTTATTCACATCTTACACTCGCAACACCTCCGGCCGCCAATCAGGACTTTGCTGATTTGAGCAGAGTTCAGTGAGCAATGCAAAATTCATCCACCGTGGCTTCGGATTGGACTGAAACCCTGGACTTCTGGATGAATATAATGAAGGAACCAACACATCAAACGGTAAATGCAATAATGGCGCGGATGGGATAAAAACCATGCGTGGAGAGAGAGGTCGAGAGTGAGCATGTGGCGGCGCGTGGCGTTGAGCGTGGATCTCAGGAAGCGGCGGGAGCAGTGGTTGGAGGAACGCTGAATATCATGGAGATATCTGGAATCATGGGCAGATCCGAAACATGAAGGGTGGAATTTAAGTTGGAATCCACGTGGAATAAGTCGGAGCCGGACACAGTTGCTGAGGAAGGAGATGTGTCTGTGAAAGTGAGTTTTAGTAGAAACCTGATCAAACACTCTCTCTTCAGCAGCACCGACTCTCTCTACTTCAGAGCTGTCCTGGTCCGCAGTTCCATTTCATCCTTCGCCTCATCCGGCGCTTCAACAAAAAACTTTTTTCTTCCTCTTAGGTGTCAAGGACCGCAAGTTTCAACAACTCTTAGATTCCAACACCCCTCCCGATCCTTCTTCCCCTTCACTTTCCTCTGACCCCATCCCTCCCTCCAATCTCTTTGTCGTGTTTTCACCATTCCCTCTGACCTTCCCCTCTCTGACCCCGAACGTCAGTCCTCAGCAAAGGCTTCAGTTTCATCCCCTTACGCCCCCACATCAATGGGTTTCGAGCTCGACACGATGCTGAGCTCTTCTTCCGTCGCCTTCACCTCCGCGCCCATTTCTTTGGCCAGGAGTCTTCCCCCCGCACAGCGGACCCTGTCTCCCATCTTCAGATTTCTCATTCCACCTGGACCCCTCCCTCTATCCTCTTACCCTCTCTTGATCTTTCCATTGGGAACTGCCAGCGTGACATCGGCCGTCTCAATTTCTTTACTCCCCTCACTCACTCTAACCTCCCTCCATCTGAACTCGCAGCACTCCGTTCTCTCAGGTCCAACCCTGACATTGTCATTAAACCTGCTGACAATGGCGGCGCTCTTGTTGTTGTGAGGCGAACAGACCTCTACCTAGCGGCGGCTGAACGCCAACTCTCCGATACCTCCTCCTACCTTCCCTTGGAGCGTGATCCCACCACCGAACATCAAGCCATAGTTTCTCAGACCTTCAATGACCTCATCTCCTCTGGAGAACTTCCTCCCCAAGGCCTCCACCTCATTGTCCCCCAACCCCGCTTCTAACTCCTTCCAAGATCCACATGCAGAACTGACCCAGGAGATCCATCGTCTCAGCCTGTTCGTGCCCCCGGATAATTATTTCTTCCTAGTTTGACTCTACTTTCTCTCCCCTCGTCCAGTCTATTCCGACCTATATCCACGAATCTTACAACTCCATGCGCCACTTGAACAATTTCCAGTTCCCCGGCACTAACCATCTCCTTTTCACCATGGACTTCCAGTCCGTCTACACCTCCACCACCACCCCCCACAACAGGACGGCCTGCGGGCCCTCCGCCTATTCCATGAACGAAGGCCCAACCTATCCCCATCCTCCACCACTCTCCTCCGTCTGGCTGAACTTGTTCTTACTTTGGACAACTTCTCCTTTGACTCCACTCACTTTCTCCAAATGAAAGATGTCACTATGGGAACTCATGTGGGTCCGAGCTATGCCTGACTTTTTCTGGGGGATACGTGGAAGATTCTTTGTTCCAGTACTACTCAGTTCCCCTCGCCTCTTTTTCTGGTACATCGATGTCACTTCCTGCTCTCGCCCCAATCAAGTTCGCTTCCAATTTCCACCCTTCCCTCGCCTTCACATGGTCCATCTCTGAACCTTCCATTCCCTTCCTCGACTTCTCTATCTCCATTTCCGGGGATGGTCTGTCAACCAATATCTGTTATAAGGCCACCGACCCCAACAGCTACCTTGATTACACTTCATCCCACCCCGCTTCCTGTAAGGACTCTATTCTGTTCTCCCAGTTTCTCCATCTCCGTCGTGTCTGTTCTGATGATGCCACCATCCACACAAATGCTTCCGATATGTCTTCCTTTTTCCTCAATCGAGGATTCCCCTCCACTGCAGTTGACTGCGCCCTCGACTGTGTCGGTCCTATTGACTCCACTTCTGCCCTTACCCCTTCCCCTCCCTCCCTCCCAGAACCATGATAGGGTCCCCCTTGTCCTTACCTTCCACCTCACCAGCCTCCACATTCAATGTATGATCCTCCGCCATTTCCTCCACGTACAAGCGCGATGCTACCACCAAAAACATCTTCCCCTCCCCTCCCCTTTCAGCCTTCATAATGGACCGCTCCCTCCACAACACCCTGGTCCACTCTTCCATCACCCCAAACACCCGCTCTCCTCCCCACGGTACCTTCCGACTCGAGCGCAGGAGATGCAACACCTGCCCTTTCACCTACTCCCTTCCCACCTTCCAGGGCCCCAAACATTCCTTCCAGGTGAAACAGCGATTTATTTGTAATCGTGTTGCTGAACACCTCCGCTCAGTCCACAAGCGTGACCCTGAGCTTCCGGTCTGTTGCCATTTTAATTCCCCGTCCCACTCCCACTCTGACCTCTCTGTCCTCGGCATCCGACTCCGTTCCAATGAAGCTCAACATAAGCTCGAGAAACAGCACCTCATCTTTCGATCAGGCTCTTTACAACCTTCTGAACTCAACATGGATTTCAATAACTTCAGATCATAAACACTGCTCACATTTTTTCGGAGATCAAGTGCTGATTGTGGTTCTAATGTTGCCATTTACAGCTCCTCTTGACCCATCTTTTGTTTCTTTACTTGTCCCATTCCCACCCTCCTTGCCTTGCACCATCATCCCTTTTGTTATTTAATCACTCCTGCCCTCCACCCTATCAGAGACCTTCCCTTTTGTTATTTCCTCCCCTCCCCTTCCTCCCCTATCCCTTTTCCTGACTCTGTACTTGCTTAAAAACTGTTTAATCTTCAACCTTTTCCATTTCCGACGAAGGGTCATCGACCTGAAACGTTAACTCTGTTTCTCTCTCCACAGACGCTGCCTGACTTGCTGATTATTTACAGCATTTTCTGTTTTTATTTCAAATTTCCAGCATCTGCAGTATTTTGCTTCTAATATCTCCTTCTGTGGCTCGGTGTCAAATTTTGTTCAAATGCGCTCCTGTGAAGCGCCTTGGGACGTTTTGCTACGTTAAAGGTAAATAGTACAGACAACGTTTGCACAGGTGGGATGTGGTGCCGTGATCGGATAGTGGTTCGTGCTCTGTGTTGTGCGCTGCTTCTTTTGTCTTCTGCCTCTCATGCTGATAGAATGCAGTCATCTTTGATACGTGAAAGCAAATCTAATATTCCATCAAATCCCACCACTCTCACATGCCTGCCCTTGATGTTCCACAGTTCAAACCCGCCTCTTCTCCCAGCTTTTTCTTCCTTCCACAGTCAATAGGCCGCCTTTACTTTCCTCCTCCCATTTCATGGACACTTTCCTGCTCCATTGCCGACTCTGACATTCACTTTCACGATCTCACGCCTTTAAGTTTGTTCTGCTCCGACCGCTGTTTCTATTGGGCACATGTCCCATTCACACCAATGTTCATTTGTGCCTTGAAACCAATCGATACGTTTCGATCTGCGTGACCGCTCGACAGAAAAACACGACGAAAGCAGGGCTGGTCTCTGGAAAGACAGCCACCCGGATGTTCACGAAATTTACTTGTGGAATCTTGTGATCCAGGGGATGGTAACTGAAGAACTGGTTTTTGTTTTGATGCTTGTTGGCTCTTTTCTCTCAGCAGTTGAGTTGCGTGAGTGACGGGCAGCGGGACAGAGCTGCGAATGGCGTTTGAAAGGTGCACATTTGGCAAGTTGGGGCGGTGCAGTAAGATCGGAAGTGTTCCGCCTTGATCTTAATAGTTCTGTTGAAATTTGTGATTGAATCGAGTAGAGGACAAATGTAAAGAGCGCCTGTGATGAAAAAGGAGCGATTACAGGCCATGAGCGAAAGGTCTTTCAAATTCTCGTGGCGCAGGACGCTGTGTGCGGAAACGGCAGATTTTAAAGCGCGTGTGTCGGAAAGTAAAGTGCGATCTTGTGTGTGAGAAGAGCACAAGAAAGTTGTTCTTGAAGCTGCGCCCTTGAGGCAAGTTGCAGGTTGTCAGGAAAACTGCTATCGTGAAAGCTCGAAAATAAACCCAGAAACTACTGGCAACACTCAACAGATCAGGCAACATCTGTGGAGAGATATTCGCTTTCCCAGGGCCTCATTATGTATTGATTAATATTAAAGACCTGCACAAGATGGACGTGTTGCACCTCAACAAGGCTGGGACCAATTTCAAAGCAGGGAAGTTCCTCTTAACTGAACAGAGAGCAATGCCGGCCGTTTTTGGGTGTCAGCTATTTTCAATCTGTATAAACGACTTAGATGGAGGGACCGAGTGCAATGTGTCCAAGTTTGCTGACGATACAAAGCAAGATGGGAAAGTAAACTGTGAGGAGGACACAACGTGTCTGCAAAGGGATATAGACAGGTTAAGTGAGTGGGCAAGAAGGCGGCAGATGGAGTATAATGTGTGGAAATGTGAGGTTATTCACTTTGATGGGAAGAATAAAAGAACAGAATATGTTTTAAATGGTGAGAAATAATTAAATGTTGGTGAATTTAAAAAGGAAAATAGGAAAGCAAAGAGAGGGCATTAAAAAATACTGGCAAGTAAAATTGAGGAAAACCCAAAATATTTTATAAATACATAAAGAGCAAGAGGATAACTAAGGAAAGAGTAGGGCCTATTAGAGGCCAAAAAGATAACCTATTCGTGGAGGTGGAAGACGTGGGAATGGTTCGCAATGAATAATTTGCGTCTGTCTTCGCAAAAGAGGGGGACGATGCAGAGATTGTAGTTAAGGAGGAGGAATGTGAAATATTGGATGGGATAAACATAATGAGAGAGGAAGTATTAAGGGGTTTAGCATCTTTGAAAGTAGATAAATTGCCAGGCTCGGATGAAATGTATCCCAGGCTGTTGAAAGAAGCAAGGGAGGAAATAAGGGAGGTTCTGACCATCATTTTCCAATCGTCCCTGGCTACAGGCATGGTGTCGGAGGATTGGAGGACTGCTAAAGTTGGCCGTTCTTTAAAAATGGAGAAAAGGACAGACCCAGTAAATACAGGCCAGTCAGTCTAACCTCGGTGGTGGGCAAATTATTGGAATCAATTCTGAGGGACAGCATGAACCTTCATTTAGAAAGGCACGGATTAATCAAGGACAGTCAACATGGATTTGTTAAGCGAAGGTTTTGTCTGACTGACTTGATTGAATTTTTTGTGCAGGTGACAAGGAGGGTTGATGAGGGTCATGCGTTTGATGTAGTGTACATGGATTTTAGCAAGGCTTTTGACAAGGTCCCACATGGCAGACTGGTCAAAAAAATAAAAGCCCATGGGATCCAGGGGAAAGTGACAAATTGGATTCAAAATTCGCTGAGTGGCAGGAAGCAAAGGGTCATGGTTGACGGATTGTGACTGGAAGGCTGTTTCCATTGGGGTTCACGGGGTTCAGTACTTGGTCCCTTGCTTTTTGTGGTATATATTAATGATTTAGACTTAAATGTAGCGGGCATGATTAAGAAGTTGGCAGATGATACAAACATTGGCCGTGTGGTTAATAGTGAGGACGAAAGCAGTAGAATGCAGAAAGATATCAGTGGACTGGTCAGGTGGGCAGACAAGTGGCAAATGGAATTCAATCCAGAAACGTGTGAGGTAATGCATTTGGGGAGGTCAAACAAGGCAAGGGAATACACAATAAATGGGAGAATACTGAGAGGTGTGGAGGGAGAGAGAGACCTTGGAGTGTGTGTCCACTGATCCCTGAAGGTAGCAGGACAGGTAGATAAGTTGGTTAAGGAGTCATACGGAATACTTTCCTTTATTAGCCGAGGCATAGAATATTAGAGCAGGGAAGTTATGCTAGAACTGTATGAAACACTAGTTAGGCCACAGCTTGAGTGCTGTGCACAGTTGTGGTCACCACATTACAGCAAAGATGTGATTGCACTTGAGAGGGTACAAAGGAGATTTATGAGGATGTTGTCAGGACTGGAGAATTTTAGCTATGGGGAAAGATTGGACAGGCTGGGGTTGTTTTCTTTGGAACAGAGGAGCCTGAGGTGTGGTTTAATTGAGGTGTATAAAATTATGAGGGGCCTGGATAGAATGGACAGGAAGGACCTATTTCCCTTAGCAGAGGGCCCATTTAGCAGGGGATTGGTCGGAGGATTAGAGATGAGCTGAGGAAAACAAAATTCACTCAGAGGGTGGTGGGGTTCTGGAACTCACTTCCTGAAAGGGTGGTAGAGGCAGAAACCATTTTAAACTAGGTGTAGGTGCAAATCTAACGATGGATTTCAAATTTATCACCTTAACCACTGCTTAGTTAAAATCGCAATGAGTGATCGCTCGGTAACACACCGTGCATCCAGCCCCCAACCCGTCTCCGTTCAATCATGTTCTGAAAGTGACAATCACCTGTTTAATTTTTTCTTCTGTTCTATTTTTCTCTGTAGTTTTGGAAGAAGAAGCTCGGCGAAGACATAAAATTAAAAGTTGGCGTCTGATAAATGCTTCCTCCCCGTCGGGGAATTAAACCCCGGACGAAGGTGGGGCAACTCACCACGATAAGAGAGAAAGAAAGAACGAAAGAAAGACAGAGTCAGTTGTCGTTGTCCAACAAAGAGATGGAAATGTAAAAGATTCTTTCTCGAGTGGCCCGTGGAAAATGAAACAAACTGTCATCAAGTTAACAGTGAAAAGAAATGCACTGATACATGAAGCATGTCTAACACCATCTGGGATGAGTGCACAGTCAATGCAGCAGTTCCTCGTTAGTATAGTGGTGAGTATCCCCGCCTGTCACGCGGGAGACCGGGTTTCAATTCCTCGACGGCGAGATTAAACTTTCGCCGCCTTTAAAAGCTTTTTCTCTCATTCATCTCCAATATTGGATGCGGAATATACAGTGTAAAACTGACTCGGAGTTTCCCACTTTCCCCAATTTAATTTCACTGATATTCCAGCGGTTTTAAAATCTGCTCTCAGCTTCACTCTTCACCTCGATGTTCGACTGGCTTCTGTGATGGTGGGGATTTCTGGAGGAGGCCGAGATGGATCATCCACTCGGCACTTCTGGCTGAAGACGGTTTCTAAAACTTTGCACTCACACGCTGGGCTTTACCATCATTGAGGATGGGGATGTTCATGGAGCCTCTTCCCATTCGTTGTTTAATTATCCACCGTCATTCACAAATGGGTGTGGCAGGACTGCAGAGCTTTGACCTGATCCGTTGTTTGTGGGATCGTTTAGCTCTGTCTACAGCATGCTGCTTCCACTGTTTGTCAAGTAGTCCTGTGTTACTTTCAGGTTATTGGTGTGTGTTTTTGTCTGTGTGCGAGTGTTTATGTAGCTCGGAATGTGTGTGTTTGTGTATGTGTGAATATGACTATGTCTGTCTCACTTGTTATATGCGTTTCTGAGTGTCCCTCTCTTTCTTTCTATCTGTCACTTTTAACCTGCTCCCCAAATAATTTTTCTCTGGACCTTGACTAACAAAGAGATAGAAAGTAAGTCTTCTTTCAACAGTGGCATGTGGAAAGTTAATCAAATTGTCATCAAAGAAGTCGTTAAAATAGATTCACTGAAACATGCATCCTTTTCATTGCTGTATGTGAGATCTTTCATGTCTGCGCCTGTTCCGAGACCTGTCTCTCTCTGTTTCGGGCTGGTGACAGCGCGATTCTGCGTTTCATTTCTTGCCCATCATTGTGGTTCTCACATCGAGCTGAAGCGTGAGGCAGAGAGCAGATTTTTAAAATCGCTGTGAAATCAATTTGTGGAAGTGGGAAAGGCCGAGTCAGTTTTTCATTGTATTTTCAACATCCAATATTTCAGATAAATGAAAGTGAAGCTTCGAAAGCAGCAATAACCTCCTCGTCGGGGAATTGAACCCCGGTCTCCCGCGTGACAGGCGGGGATACTCACCACTATACTAACGAGGAATTCGTGCAGACGTTTGCCGTATATTCACCACAGATGCTTCACGTTTCAGTGAATCTGTTTGAACTGTTCATTTGATGACAGTTTGTTTAACTTTCCACGGACCACTGTTGAAAGAAGAATTACCGACCACTTTTCCATCTCATGTTGGATCATGATGTGGGTAACGCGGGAGAGAGTGAGACAGATCTTCTCAGGAAAATATAGAAAATATGAGGCACATACACAGACAGACAGACACAGACACACATACACATGGATTGACTCAGAAATACTGAGAGTCAGAATATGGATAATTTGGCTGATTTTTGTTCCATTTCTGTCGTAGATTTCGTGAAATCTTGCAGATCAATTAAAATGAGCATAAAACTCGAGGTACTCAATGCTGTGGAATTTTAATTCACTTAAGAATTATTAATTCTACAAGAAACTTGTTGAATTTTGAAACGCAGAGATGAAACAGGTTGATGAATGACGGGATCTGAAGTCTGTCAGATTTGAACCTGCGCGGGGGAAATGAATGAATTTCGAATCTGTCACCTAACCCACCAGTTAGTAAAAATCACAATTGCTCTGCATCCAGTCCTCAAATAGTCTCCGTACAATAATATTCTGAAAGTGACAATCACCTGTTTTATTGCTCTGTAGTTTTTGTTTAGGAAGAAGGTCGGCGAAGACATAAATTAAAAGTTAGCGTCTGAAAACTGCTACCTCCCAGTCGGGGTATTAAACCCCGGACTAAGGTGGGGCAACTCACCACGATAAGAGAGAAAGAAAGAACGAAAGAAAGACAGAGTCAGTTGTCGTTGTCTAATTGTAAACAATTTTACAACACCAAGTTATAGTCCAGCAATTTTATTTTAAATTCACAAGCTTTCGGAGACTTCCTCCTTCCTCAGCTAAATGTTCAGGATCTCCTTGAAGCCTACGCATTTATACATATAGAACAATACATGGTGTTGACAGACTGCCCCTGCAACTGCCCGTTGCCAAGGCAATCACCGTGTTCAGACAGAGAGGTGTCACCTGCAGAACCCCCGAATACACATTCAACAAAAAAACAAACAGGGAAAAAAAACAGAGAAGAAAAACAGAGAGAGGCAGAAACATCCGGAAGGCAGAGAGAGCCAGCAAATGACCCATTATATTAAAAACAGATAACATTTGTTCGCTGGTGGGGTAACGTGTAGCGTGACATGTCTAACAAAGAGATGGAAATGTAAATGGTTCTTTCAAGAGTGGCCCGTGGAAAATGAAACAAACTGTCATCAAATAAATAGTTAAAAGAAATGCACTGATACGTGAAGCATGTCTAACACCATCTGGGATGAGTGCACTGTCAATGCAGCAGTTCCTCGTTAGTATAGTGGTGAGTATCCCCGCCTGTCACGCGGGAGACCGGGGTTCAATTCCCCGACGGGGAGATTAAACATTTGCCGCCTTTTAAAGCTTTTTCTCTCATTTATCTCTAATATTCGATGCGGAATATACAGTGTAAAACTGACTCGGAGTTTCCCACTTTCCCCGATTTAATTTCACTGATATTCCAGCGGTTTTAAAATCTGCTCTCAGCTTCACTCTTCACCTCGATGTTCGACTGGTTTCTGTGATGTTGGGGATTTCGGGAGGAGGCCGAGATGGATCATCCACTCGGCACTTCTGGCTGAAGACGGTTTCTAAAACTTTGCACTCACACGCTGGGCTTTACCATCATTGAGGATGGGGATGTTCATGGAGCCTCTTCCCATTAGTTGTTTAATTATCCACCATCATTCACAAATGGGTGTGGCAGGACTGCAGAGCTTTGACCTGATCCGTTGTTTGTGGGATCGTTTAGCTCTGTCTACAGCATGCTGCTTCCACTGTTTGTCAAGTAGTCCTGTGTTACTTTCAGGTTATTGGTGTGTGTTTTTGTCTGTGTGCGAGTGTTTATGTAGCTCGGAATGTGTGTGTTTGTGTATGTGTGAATATGACTATGTCTGTCTCACTTGTTATATGCGTTTCTGAGTGTCCCTCTCTTTCTTTCTATCTGTCACTTTTAACCTGCTCCCCAAATAATTTTTCTCTGGACCTTGACTAACAAAGAGATAGAAAGTAAGTCTTCTTTCAACAGTGGCATGTGGAAAGTTAATCAAATTGTCATCAAAGAAGTCGTTAAAATAGATTCACTGAAACATGCATCCTTTTCATTGCTGTATGTGAGATCTTTCATGTCTGCGCCTGTTCCGAGACCTGTCTCTCTCTGTTTCGGGCTGGTGACAGCGCGATTCTGCGTTTCATTTCTTGCCCATCATTGTGGTTCTCACATCCAGCTGAAGCGTGAGGCAGAGAGCAGATTTTTAAAATCGCTGTGAAATCAATTTGTGGAAGTGGGAAAGGCCGAGTCAGTTTTTCATTGTATTTTCAACATCCAATATTTCAGATAAATGAAAGTGAAGCTTCGAAAGCAGCAATAACCTCCTCGTCGGGGAATTGAACCCCGGTCTCCCGCGTGACAGGCGGGGATACTCACCACTATACTAACGAGGAATTCGTGCAGACGTTTGCCGTATATTCACCACAGATGCTTCACGTTTCAGTGAATCTGTTTGAACTGTTCATTTGATGACAGTTTGTTTAACTTTCCACGGACCACTGTTGAAAGAAGAATTACCGACCACTTTTCCATCTCATGTTGGATCATGATGTGGGTAACGCGGGAGAGAGTGAGACAGATCTTCTCAGGAAAATATAGAAAATATGAGGCACATACACAGACAGACAGACACAGACACACATACACATGGATTGACTCAGAAATACTGAGAGTCAGAATATGGATAATTTGGCTGATTTTTGTTCCATTTCTGTCGTAGATTTCGTGAAATCTTGCAGATCAATTAAAATGAGCATAAAACTCGAGGTACTCAATGCTGTGGAATTTTAATTCACTTAAGAATTATTAATTCTACAAGAAACTTGTTGAATTTTGAAACGCAGAGATGAAACAGGTTGATGAATGACGGGATCTGAAGTCTGTCAGATTTGAACCTGCGCGGGGGAAATGAATGAATTTCGAATCTGTCACCTCACCCACCAGTTAGTAAAAATCACAATTGCTCTGCATCCAGTCCTCAAATAGTCTCCGTACAATAATATTCTGAAAGTGACAATCACCTGTTTTATTGCTCTGTAGTTTTTGTTTAGGAAGAAGGTCGGCGAAGACATAAATTAAAAGTTAGCGTCTGAAAACTGCTACCTCCCAGTCGGGGTATTAAACCCCGGACTAAGGTGGGGCAACTCACCACGATAAGAGAGAAAGAAAGAACGAAAGAAAGACAGAGTCAGTTGTCGTTGTCTAATTGTAAACAATTTTACAACACCAAGTTATAGTCCAGCAATTTTATTTTAAATTCACAAGCTTTTGGAGACTTCCTCCTTCCTCAGCTAAATGTTCAGGATCTCCTTGAAGCCTACGCATTTATACATATAGAACAATACATGGTGTTGACAGACTGCCCCTGCAACTGCCCGTTGCCAAGGCAATCACCGTGTTCAGACAGAGAGGTGTCACCTGCAGAACCCCCGAATACACATTCAACAAAAAAACAAACAGGGAAAAAAAACAGAGAAGAAAAACAGAGAGAGGCAGAAACATCCGGAAGGCAGAGAGAGCCAGCAAATGACCCATTATATTAAAAACAGATAACATTTGTTCGCTGGTGGGGTAACGTGTAGCGTGACATGTCTAACAAAGAGATGGAAATGTAAATGGTTCTTTCAAGAGTGGCCCGTGGAAAATGAAACAAACTGTCATCAAATAAATAGTTAAAAGAAATGCACTGATACGTGAAGCATGTCTAACACCATCTGGGATGAGTGCACTGTCAATGCAGCAGTTCCTCGTTAGTATAGTGGTGAGTATCCCCGCCTGTCACGCGGGAGACCGGGGTTCAATTCCCCGACGGGGAGATTAAACATTTGCCGCCTTTTAAAGCTTTTTCTCTCATTTATCTCTAATATTCGATGCGGAATATACAGTGTAAAACTGACTCGGAGTTTCCCACTTTCCCCGATTTAATTTCACTGATATTCCAGCGGTTTTAAAATCTGCTCTCAGCTTCACTCTTCACCTCGATGTTCGACTGGTTTCTGTGATGTTGGGGATTTCGGGAGGAGGCCGAGATGGATCATCCACTCGGCACTTCTGGCTGAAGACGGTTTCTAAAACTTTGCACTCACACGCTGGGCTTTACCATCATTGAGGATGGGGATGTTCATGGAGCCTCTTCCCATTAGTTGTTTAATTATCCACCATCATTCACAAATGGGTGTGGCAGGACTGCAGAGCTTTGATCTGATCCGTTGTTTGTGGGATCGTTTAGCTCTGTCTGCAGCATGCTGCTTCCACTGTTTGTCAAGTAGTCCTGTGTTACTTTCAGGTTATTGGTGTGTGTATATGTCTGTGTGCGAGTGTTTATGTAGCTCGGAATGTGTGTGTTTGTGTATGTGTGAATATGACTATGTCTGTCTCACTTGTTATATGCGTTTCTGAGTGTCCCTCTCTTTCTTTCTATCTGTCACTTTTAACCTGCTCCCCAAATAATTTTTCTCTGGACCTTGACGAACAAAGAGATAGAAAGTAAGTCTTCTTTCAACAGTGGCATGTGGAAAGTTAATCAAATTGTCATCAAAGAAGTCGTTAAAATAGATTCACTGAAACATGCATCCTTTTCATTGCTGTATGTGAGATCTTTCATGTCTGCGCCTGTTCCGAGACCTGTCTCTCTCTGGTGACAGCGCGATTCTGCGTTTCATTTCTTGCCCATCATTGTGATTCTCACATCGAGCTGAAGCGTGAGGCAGAGAGCAGATTTTTAAAATCGCTGTGAAATCAATTTGTGGAAGTGGGAAAGGCCGAGTCAATTTTTCATTGTATTTTCAACATCCAATATTGCAGATAAATTAAAGTGAAGCTTCGAAAGCAGCAATAACCTCCTCGTCGGGGAATTGAACCCCGGTCTCCCGCGTGACAGGCGGGGATACTCACCCCGATACTAACGAGGAATGCGTGCAGACATTTGCCGTATATTCACCACAGATGCTTCACGTTTCAGTGAATCTGTTTGAACTGTTCATTTGATGACAGTTTGTTTAACTTTCCACGGACCACTGTTGAAAGAAGAATTACCGACCACTTTTCCATCTCATGTTGGATCATGATGTGGGTAACGCGGGAGAGAGTGAGACAGATCTTCTCAGGAAAATATAGAAAATATGAGGCACATACACAGACAGACAGACAGACACAGACACACATACACATGGATTGACTCAGAAATACTGAGAGTCAGAATATGGATAATTTGGCTGATTTTTGTTCCATTTCTGTCGTAGATTTCGTGAAATCTTGCAGATCAATTAAAATGAGCATAAAACTCGAGGTACTCAATGCTGTGGAATTTTAATTCACTTAAGAATTATTAATTCTACAAGAAACTTGTTGAATTTTGAAACAGGTTGATGAATGACGGGATCTGAAGTCTGTCAGATTTGAACCTGCGCGGGGGAAATGAATGAATTTCGAATCTGTCACCTCACCCACCAGTTAGTAAAAATCACAATTGCTCTGCATCCAGTCCTCAAATAGTCTCCGTACAATAATATTCTGAAAGTGACAATCACCTGTTTTTTTGCTCTGTACCTTTTGTTTAGGAAGAAGGTCGGCGAAGACATAAAATTAAAAGTTAGCGTCTGAAAACTGCTACCTCCCAGTCGGGGTATTAAACCCCGGACGAAGGTGGGGCAACTCACCACGATAAGAGAGAAAGAAAGAACGAGAGAAAGACAGAGTCAGTTGTCGTTGTCTAACAAAGAGATGGAAATGTAAATGGTTCTTTCAAGAGTGGCCCGTGGAAAATGAAACAAACTGTCATCAAATAAATAGTTAAAAGAAATGCACTGATACGTGAAGCATGTCTAACACCATCTGGGATGAGTGCACAGTCAATGCAGCAGCTCCTCGTTAGTATAGTGGTGAGTATCCCCGCCTGTCACGCGGGAGACCGGGGTTCAATTCCCCGACGGGGAGATTAAACATTTGCCGCCTTTTAAAGCTTTTTCTCTCATTTTGTCTCTAATATTCGATGCGGAATATACAGTGTAAAACTGACTCGGAGTTTCCCACTTTCCCCGATTTAATTTCACTGATATTCCAGCGGTTTTAAAATCTGCTCTCAGCTTCACTCTTCACCTCGATGTTCGACTGGTTTCTGTGATGGTGGGGATTTCGGGAGGAGGCCGAGATGGATCATCCACTCGGCACTTCTGGCTGAAGACGGTTTCTAAAACTTTGCACTCACACGCTGGGCTTTACCATCATTGAGGATGGGGATGTTCATCGAGCCTCTTCCTTTAGTTGTTTAATTATCCACCATCATTCACAAATGGGTGCGGCAGGACTGCAGAGCTTTGATCTGATCCGTTGTTTGTGGGATCGTTTAGCTCTGTCCACAGCATGCTGCTTCCACTGTTTGTCAAGTAGTCCTGTGTTACTTTCAGGTTATTGGTGTGTGTATATGTCTGTGTGCGAGTGTTTATGTAGCTCGGAATGTGTGTGTTTGTGTATGTGTGAATATGACTATGTCTGTCTCACTTGTTATATGCGTTTCTGAGTGTCCCTCTCTTTCTTTCTATCTGTCACTTTTAACCTGCTCCCC
The DNA here is from genome assembly GCF_035084215.1 of Heptranchias perlo. Lineage (NCBI taxonomy): Eukaryota > Metazoa > Chordata > Chondrichthyes > Hexanchiformes > Hexanchidae > Heptranchias > Heptranchias perlo. The sequence continues at coordinate 10,743,235 of NC_090359.1, forward strand.
AAATAATTTTTCTCTGGACCTTGACGAACAAAGAGATAGAAAGTAAGTCTTCTTTCAACAGTGGCATGTGGAAAGTTAATCAAATTGTCATCAAAGAAGTCGTTAAAATAGATTCACTGAAACATGCATCCTTTTCATTGCTGTATGTGAGATCTTTCATGTCTGCGCCTGTTCCGAGACCTGTCTCTCTCTGTTTCGGGCTGGTGACAGCGCGATTCTGCGTTTCATTTCTTGCCCATCATTGTGGTTCTCACATCGAGCTGAAGCGTGAGGCAGAGAGCAGATTTTTAAAATCGCTGTGAAATCAATTTGTGGAAGTGGGAAAGGCCGAGTCAGTTTTTCATTGTATTTTCAACATCCAATATTGCAGATAAATTAAAGTGAAGCTTCGAAAGCAGCAATAACCTCCTCGTCGGGGAATTGAACCCCGATCTCCCGCGTGACAGGCGGGGACACTCACCACTATACTAACGAGGAATTCGTGCAGACATTTGCCGTATATTCACCACAGATGCTTCACGTTTCAGTGAATCTGTTTGACCTGTTCATTTGATGACAGTTTGTTTCACTTTCCACGGACCACTGTTGAAAGAAGAATTACCGACCACTTTTCCATCTCATGTTGGATCATGATGTGGGTAACGCGGGATAGAGTGAGACAGATCTTCTCAGGAAAATATAGAAAATATGAGGCACATACACAGACAGACAGACACAGACACAGACACACATACACATGGATTGACTCAGAAATACTGAGAGTCATAATATGGATAATTTGGCTGATTTTTGTTCCATTTCTGTCGTAGATTTCGTGAAATCTTGCAGATCAATTAAAATGAGCATAAAACTCGAGGTACTCAATGCTGTGGAATTTTAATTCACTTAAGAATTATTAATTCTACAAGAAACTTGTTGAATTTTGAAACGCAGAGATGAAACAGGTTGATGAATGACGGGATCTGAAGTCTGTTAGATTTGAACCTGCGCGGGGGAAATGAATGAATTTCGAATCTGTCACCTCACCCACCAGTTCGTAAAAATCACAATTGCTCTGCATCCAGTCCTCAAATAGTCTCCGTACAATAATATTCTGAAAGTGACAATCACCTGTTTTTTTGCTCTGTAGTTTTTGTTTAGGAAGAAGGTCGGCGAAGACATAAAATTAAAAGTTAGCGTCTGAAAACTGCGACCTCCCAGTCGGGGTATTAAAACCCGGACTAAGGTGGGGCAACTCACCACGATAAGAGAGAAAGAAAGAACGAAAGAAAGACAGAGTCAGTTGTCGTTGTCTAACAAAGAGATGGAAATGTAAATGGTTCTTTCAAGAGTGGCCCGTGGAAAATGAAACAAACTGTCATCAAATAAATAGTTAAAAGAAATGCACTGATACGTGAAGCATGTCTAACACCATCTGGGATGAGTGCACAGTCAATGCAGCAGTTCCTCGTTAGTATAGTGGTGAGTATCCCCGCCTGTCACGCGAGAGACCGGGGTTCAATTCCCCGACGGGGAGATTAAACTTTTGCCGCCTTTTAAAGCTTTTTCTCTCATTTATCTCTAATATTCGATGCGGAATATACAGTGTAAAACTGACTCGGAGTTTCCCACTTTCCCCGATTCAATTTCACTGATATTCCAGCGGTTTTAAAATCTGCTCTCAGCTTCACTCTTCACCTCGATGTTCGACTGGTTTCTGTGATGTTGGGGATTTCGGGAGGAGGCCGAGATGGATCATCCACTCGGCACTTCTGGCTGAAGACGGTTTCTAAAACTTTGCACTCACACGCTGGGCTTTACCATCATTGAGGATGGGGATGTTCATAGAGCCTCTTCCCATTCGTTGTTTAATTATCCACCATCATTCACAAATGGGTGTGGCAGGACTGCAGAGCTTTGATCTGATCCGTTGTTTGTGGGATCGTTTAGCTCTGTCTACAGCATGCTGCTTCCACTGTTTGTCAAGTAGTCCTGTGTTACTTTCAGGTTATTGGTGTGTGTATATGTCTGTGTGCGAGTGTTTATGTAGCTCGGAATGTGTGTGTTTGTGTATGTGTGAATATGACTATGTCTGTCTCACTTGTTATATGCGTTTCTGAGTGTCCCTCTCTTTCTTTCTATCTGTCACTTTTAACCTGCTCCCCAAATAATTTTTCTCTGGACCTTGACTAACAAAGAGATAGAAAGTAAGTCTTCTTTCAACAGTGGCATGTGGAAAGTTAATCAAATTGTCATCAAAGAAGTAGTTAAAATAGATTCACTGAAACATGCATCCTTTTCATTGCTGTATGTGAGATCTTTCATGTCTGCGCCTGTTCCGAGACCTGTCTCTCTCTGGTGACAGCGCGATTCTGCGTTTCATTTCTTGCCCATCATTGTGGTTCTCACATCGAGCTGAAGCGTGAGGCAGAGAGCAGATTTTTAAAATCGCTGTGAAATCAATTTGTGGAAGTGGGAAAGGCCGAGTCAGTTTTTCATTGTATTTTCAACATCCAATATTGCAGATAAATGAAAGTGAAGCTTCGAAAGCAGCAATAACCTCCTCGTCGGAGAATTGAACCCCGGTCTCCCGCGTGATGGGCGGGGATACTCACCACTATACTAACGAGGAATTCGTGCAGACATTTGCCGTATATTCACCACAGATGCTTCACGTTTCAGTGAATCTGTTTGAACTGTTCATTTGTTGACAGTTTGTTTAACTTTCCACGGACCACTGTTGAAAGAAGAATTACCGACCACTTTTCCATCTCATTTTGGATCATGATGTGGGTAACGCGGAAGAGAGTGAGACAGATCTTCTCAGGAAAATATAGAAAATATGAGGCACATACACAGACCTGTCTCTCTCTGGTGACAGCGCGATTCTGCGTTTCATTTCTTGCCCATCATTGTGGTTCTCACATCGAGCTGAAGCGTGAGGCAGAGAGCAGATTTTTAAAATCGCTGTGAAATCAATTTGTGGAAGTGGGAAAGGCCGAGTCAGTTTTTCATTGTATTTTCAACATCCAATATTGCAGATAAATGAAAGTGAAGCTTCGAAAGCAGCAATAACCTCCTCGTCGGAGAATTGAACCCCGGTCTCCCGCGTGATGGGCGGGGATACTCACCACTATACTAACGAGGAATTCGTGCAGACATTTGCCGTATATTCACCACAGATGCTTCACGTTTCAGTGAATCTGTTTGAACTGTTCATTTGTTGACAGTTTGTTTAACTTTCCACGGACCACTGTTGAAAGAAGAATTACCGACCACTTTTCCATCTCATTTTGGATCATGATGTGGGTAACGCGGAAGAGAGTGAGACAGATCTTCTCAGGAAAATATAGAAAATATGAGGCACATACACAGACAGACAGACACAGACACAGACACACATACACATGGATTGACTCAGAAATACTGAGAGTCAGAATATGGATAATTTGGCTGATTTTTGTTCCATTTCTGTCGTAGATTTCGTGAAATCTTGCAGATCAATTAAAATGAGCATAAAACTCGAGGTACTCGATGCTGTGGAATTTTAATTCACTTAAGAATTATTAATTCTACAAGAAACTTGTTGAATTTTGAAACGCAGAGATGAAACAGGTTGATGAATGACGGGATCTGAAGTCTGTCAGATTTGAACCTGCGCAGGGGAAATGAATCAATTTCGAATCTGTCACCTCACCCACCAGTTAGTAAAAATCACAATTGCTCTGCATCCAGTCCTCAAATAGTCTCCGTACAATAATATTCTGAAAGTGACAATCACCTGTTTTTTTGCTCTGTAGTTTTTGTTTAGGAAGAAGGTCGGTGAAGACATAAAATTAAAAGTTAGCGTCTGAAAACTGCTACCTCCCAGTCGGGGTATTAAATCCCGGACGAAGGTGGGGCAACTCACCACGATAAGAGAGAAAGAAAGAACGAAAGAAAGACAGAGTCAGTTGTCGTTGTCTAACAAAGAGATAGAAATGTAAATGGTTCTTTCAAGAGTGGCCCGTGGAAAATGAAACAAACTGTCATCAAATAAATAGTTAAAAGAAATGCACTGATACGTGAAGCATGTCTAACACCATCTGGGATGAGTGCACAGTCAATGCAGCAGTTCCTCGTTAGTGTAGTGGTGAGTATCCCCGCCTGTCACGCGGGAGACCGGCGTTCAATTCCCCGACGGGGAGATTAAACTTTTGCCGCCTTTTAAAGCTTTTTCTCTCATTTATCTCTAATATTCGATGCGGAATATACAGTGTAAAACTGACTCGGAGTTTCCCACTTTCCCCGATTCAATTTCACTGATATTCCAGCGGTTTTAAAATCTGCTCTCAGCTTCACTCTTCACCTCGATGTTCGACTGGTTTCTGTGATGTTGGGGATTTCGGGAGGAGGCCGAGATGGATCATCCACTCGGCACTTCTGGCTGAAGACGGTTTCTAAAACTTTGCACTCACACGCTGGGCTTTACCATCATTGAGGATGGGGATGTTCATAGAGCCTCTTCCCATTCGTTGTTTAATTATCCACCATCATTCACAAATGGGTGTGGCAGGACTGCAGAGCTTTGATCTGATCCGTTGTTTGTGGGATCGTTTAGCTCTGTCTACAGCATGCTGCTTCCACTGTTTGTCAAGTAGTCCTGTGTTACTTTCAGGTTATTGGTGTGTGTATATGTCTGTGTGCGAGTGTTTATGTAGCTCGGAATGTGTGTGTTTGTGTATGTGTGAATATGACTATGTCTGTCTCACTTGTTATATGCGTTTCTGAGTGTCCCTCTCTTTCTTTCTATCTGTCACTTTTAACCTGCTCCCCAAATAATTTTTCTCTGGACCTTGACTAACAAAGAGATAGAAAGTAAGTCTTCTTTCAACAGTGGCATGTGGAAAGTTAATCAAATTGTCATCAAAGAAGTAGTTAAAATAGATTCACTGAAACATGCATCCTTTTCATTGCTGTATGTGAGATCTTTCATGTCTGCGCCTGTTCCGAGACCTGTCTCTCTCTGTTTCGGGCTGGTGACAGCGCGATTCTGCGTTTCATTTCTTGCCTATCATTGTGGTTCTCACATCGAGCTGAAGCGTGAGGCAGAGAGCAGATTTCTAAAATCGCTGTGAAATCAATTTGTGGAAGTGGGAAAGGCCGAGTCAGTTTTTCGTTGTATTTTCAACATCCAATATTGCAGATAAATGAAAGTGAAGCTTCGAAAGCAGCAATAACCTCCTCGTCGGGGAATTGAACCCCGGTCTCCCGCGTGACAGGCGTGGATACTCACCACTATACTAACGAGGAATTCGTGCAGACATTTGCCGTATATTCACCACAGATGCTTCACGTTTCAGTGAATCTGTTTGAACTGTTCATTTGATGACAGTTTGTTTAACTTTCCACGGACCACTGTTGAAAGAAGAATTGCCGACCACTTTTCCATCTCATGTTGGATCATGATGTGGGTAACGCGGGATAGAGTGAGACAGATCTTCTCAGGAAAATATAGAAAATATGAGGCACATACACAGACAGACAGACACAGACACAGACACACATACACATGGATTGACTCAGAAATACTGAGAGTCAGAATATGGATAATTTGGCTGATTTTTGTTCCATTTCTGTCGTAGATTTCGTGAAATCTTACAGATCAATTAAAATGAGCATAAAACTCGAGGTACTCAATGCTGTGGAATTTTAATTCACTTAAGAATTATTAATTCTACAAGAAACTTGTTGAATTTTGAAACGCAGAGATGAAACAGGTTGATGAATGACGGGATCTGAAGTCTGTCAGATTTGAACCTGCGCGGGGGAAATGAATGAATTTCGAATCTGTCACCTCACCCACCAGTTCGTAAAAATCACAATTGCTCTGCATCCAGTCCTCAAATAGTCTCCGTACAATAATATTCTGAAAGTGACAATCACCTGTTTTTTTGCTCTGTAGTTTTTGTTTAGGAAGAAGGTCGGCGAAGACATAAAATTAAAAGTTAGCGTCTGAAAACTGCGACCTCCCAGTCGGGGTATTAAAACCCGGACTAAGGTGGGGCAACTCACCACGATAAGAGAGAAAGAAAGAACGAAAGAAAGACAGAGTCAGTTGTCGTTGTCTAACAAAGAGATGGAAATGTAAATGGTTCTTTCAAGAGTGGCCCGTGGAAAATGAAACAAACTGTCATCAAATAAATAGTTAAAAGAAATGCACTGATACGTGAAGCATGTCTAACACCATCTGGGATGAGTGCACAATCAATGCAGCAGTTCCTCGTTAGTATAGTGGTGAGTATCCCCGCCTGTCACGCGGGAGACCGGGGTTCAATTCCCCGACGGGGAGATTAAACTTTTGCCGCCTTTTAAAGCTTTTTCTCTCATTTATCTCTAATATTCGATGCGGAATATACAGTGTAAAACTGACTCGGAGTTTCCCACTTTCCCCGATTCAATTTCACTGATATTGCAGCGGTTTTAAAATCTGCTCTCAGCTTCACTCTTCACCTCGATGTTCGACTGGTTTCTGTGATGTTGGGGATTTCGGGAGGAGGCCGAGATGGATCATCCACTCGGCACTTCTGGCTGAAGACGGTTTCTAAAACTTTGCACTCACACGCTGGGCTTTACCATCATTGAGGATGGGGATGTTCATAGAGCCTCTTCCCATTAGTTGTTTAATTATCCACCATCATTCACAAATGGGTGTGGCAGGACTGCAGAGCTTTGATCTGATCCGTTGTTTGTGGGATCGTTTAGCTCTGTCTACAGCATGCTGCTTCCACTGTTTGTCAAGTAGTCCTGTGTTACTTTCAGGTTATTGGTGTGTGTATATGTCTGTGTGCGAGTGTTTATGTCGCTCGGAATGTGTGTGTTTGTGTATGTGTGAATATGACTATGTCTGTCTCACTTGTTATATGCGTTTCTGAGTGTCCCTCTCTTTCTTTCTATCTGTCACTTTTAACCTGCTCCCCAAATAATTTTTCTCTGGACCTTGACTAACAAAGAGATAGAAAGTAAGTCTTCTTTCAACAGTGGCATGTGGAAAGTTAATCAAATTGTCATCAAAGAAGTAGTTAAAATAGATTCACTGAAACATGCATCCTTTTCATTGCTGTATGTGAGATCTTTCATGTCTGCGCCTGTTCCGAGACCTGTCTCTCTCTGTTTCGGGCTGGTGACAGCGCGATTCTGCGTTTCATTTCTTGCCCATCATTGTGGTTCTCACATCGAGCTGAAGCGTGAGGCAGAGAGCAGATTTCTAAAATCGCTGTGAAATCAATTTGTGGAAGTGGGAAAGGCCGAGTCAGTTTTTCGTTGTATTTTCAACATCCAATATTGCAGATAAATGAAAGTGAAGCTTCGAAAGCAGCAATAACCTCCTCGTCGGGGAATTGAACCCCGGTCTCCCGCGTGACAGGCGTGGACACTCACCACTATACTAACGAGGAATTCGTGCAGACATTTGCCGTATATTCACCACAGATGCTTCACGTTTCAGTGAATCTGTTTGAACTGTTCATTTGATGACAGTTTGTTTAACTTTCCACGGACCACTGTTGAAAGAAGAATTGCCGACCACTTTTCCATCTCATGTTGGATCATGATGTGGGTAACGCGGGAGAGAGTGAGACAGATCTTCTCAGGAAAATATAGAAAATATGAGGCACATACACAGACAGACAGACACAGACACAGACACACATACACATGGATTGACTCAGAAATACTGAGAGTCAGAATATGGATAATTTGGCTGATTTTTGTTCCATTTCTGTCGTAGATTTCGTGAAATCTTGCAGATCAATTAAAATGAGCATAAAACTCGAGGTACTCAATGCTGTGGAATTTTAATTCACTTAAGAATTATTAATTCTACAAGAAACTTGTTGAATTTTGAAACGCAGAGATGAAACAGGTTGATGAATGACGGGATCTGAAGTCTGTCAGATTTGAACCTGCGCGGGGGAAATGAATGAATTTCGAATCTGTCACCTCACCCACCAGTTCGTAAAAATCACAATTGCTCTGCATCCAGTCCTCAAATAGTCTCCGTACAATAATATTCTGAAAGTGACAATCACCTGTTTTTTTGCTCTGTAGTTTTTGTTTAGGAAGAAGGTCGGCGAAGACATAAAATTAAAAGTTAGCGTCTGAAAACTGCGACCTCCCAGTCGGGGTATTAAAACCCGGACTAAGGTGGGGCAACTCACCACGATAAGAGAGAAAGAAAGAACGAAAGAAAGACAGAGTCAGTTGTCGTTGTCTAACAAAGAGATGGAAATGTAAATGGTTCTTTCAAGAGTGGCCCGTGGAAAATGAAACAAACTGTCATCAAATAAATAGTTAAAAGAAATGCACTGATACGTGAAGCATGTCTAACACCATCTGGGATGAGTGCACAGTCAATGCAGCAGTTCCTCGTTAGTATAGTGGTGAGTATCCCCGCCTGTCACGCGAGAGACCGGGGTTCAATTCCCCGACGGGGAGATTAAACTTTTGCCGCCTTTTAAAGCTTTTTCTCTCATTTATCTCTAATATTCGATGCGGAATATACAGTGTAAAACTGACTCGGAGTTTCCCACTTTCCCCGATTCAATTTCACTGATATTCCAGCGGTTTTAAAATCTGCTCTCAACTTCACTCTTCACCTCGATGTTCGACTGGTTTCTGTGATGTTGGGGATTTCGGGAGGAGGCCGAGATGGATCATCCACTCGGCACTTCTGGCTGAAGACGGTTTCTAAAACTTTGCACTCACACGCTGGGCTTTACCATCATTGAGGATGGGGATGTTCATAGAGCCTCTTCCCATTAGTTGTTTAATTATCCACCATCATTCACAAATGGGTGTGGCAGGACTGCAGAGCTTTGATCTGATCCGTTGTTTGTGGGATCGTTTAGCTCTGTCTACAGCATGTTGCTTCCACTGTTTGTCAAGTAGTCCTGTGTTACTTTCAGGTTATTGGTGTGTGTATATGTCTGTGTGCGAGTGTTTATGTAGCTCGGAATGTGTGTGTTTGTGTATGTGTGAATATGACTATGTCTGTCTCACTTGTTATATGCGTTTCTGAGTGTCCCTCTCTTTCTTTCTATCTGTCACTTTTAACCTGCTCCCCAAATAATTTTTCTCTGGACCTTGACTAACAAAGAGATAGAAAGTAAGTCTTCTTTCAACAGTGGCATGTGGAAAGTTAATCAAATTGTCATCAAAGAAGTAGTTAAAATAGATTCACTGAAACATGCATCCTTTTCATTGCTGCATGTGAGATCTTTCATGTCTGCGCCTGTTCCGAGACCTGTCTCTCTCTGGTGACAGCGCGATTCTGCGTTTCATTTCTTGCCCATCATTGTGGTTCTCACATCGAGCTGAAGCGTGAGGCAGAGAGCAGATTTTTAAAATCGCTGTGAAATCAATTTGTGGAAGTGGGAAAGGCCGAGTCAGTTTTTCATTGTATTTTCAACATCCAATATTGCAGATAAATGAAAGTGAAGCTTCGAAAGCAGCAATAACCTCCTCGTCGGAGAATTGAACCCCGGTCTCCCGCGTGATGGGCGGGGATACTCACCACTATACTAACGAGGAATTCGTGCAGACATTTGCCGTATATTCACCACAGATGCTTCACGTTTCAGTGAATCTGTTTGAACTGTTCATTTGATGACAGTTTGTTTAACTTTCCACGGACCACTGTTGAAAGAAGAATTACCGACCACTTTTCCATCTCATGTTGGATCATGATGTGGGTAACGCGGGAGAGAGTGAGACAGATCTTCTCAGGAAAATATAGAAAATATGAGGCACATACACAGACAGACAGACACAGACACACATACACATGGATTGACTCAGAAATACTGAGAGTCAGAATATGGATAATTTGGCTGATTTTTGTTCCATTTCTGTCGTAGATTTCGTGAAATCTTGCAGATCAATTAAAATGAGCATAAAACTCGAGGTACTCAATGCTGTGGAATTTTAATTCACTCAAGAATTATTAATTCTACAAGAAACTTGTTGAATTTTGAAACGTAGAGATGAAACAGGTTGATGAATGACGGGATCTGAAGTCTGTCAGATTTGAACCTGTGCGGGGGAAATGAATGAATTTCGAATCTGTCACCTAAACCACCAGTTAGTAAAAATCACAATTGCTCTGCATCCAGTCCTCAAATAGTATCCGTACAATAATATTCTGAAAGTGACAATCACCTGTTTTTTTGCTCTGTAGTTTTTGTTTAGGAAGAAGGTCGGCGAAGACATAAAATTAAAAGTTAGCGTCTGAAAACTGCTACCTCCCAGTCGGGGTATTAAACCCCGGACGAAGGTGGGGCAACTCACCACGATAAGAGAGAAAGAAAGAACGAAAGAAAGACAGAGTCAGTTGTCGTTGTCTAACAAAGAGATGGAAATGTAAATGGTTCTTTCAAGAGTGGCCCGTGGAAAATGAAACAAACTGTCATCAAATAAATAGTTAAAAGAAATGCACTGATACGTGAAGCATGTCTAACACCATCTGGGATGAGTGCACAGTCAATGCAGTAGTTCCTCGTTAGTATAGTGGTGAGTGTCCTCGCCTGTCACGCGGGAGACCGGGGTTCAATTCCCCGACGGGGAGATTGAACTTTTGCCGCCTTTTAAAGCTTTTTCTCTCATTTATCTCTAATATTCGATGCGGAATATACAGTGTAAAACTGACTCGGAGTTTCCCACTTTCCCCGATTTAATTTCACTGATATTCCAGCGGCTTTAAAATCTGCTCTCAGCTTCACTCTTCACCTCGATGTTCGACTGGTTTCTGTGATGTTGGGGATTTCGGGAGGAGGCCGAGATGGATCATCCACTCGGCACTTCTGGCTGAAGACGGTTTCTAAAACTTTGCACTCACACGCTGGGCTTTACCATCATTGAGGATGGGGATGTTCATAGAGCCTCTTCCCATTAGTTGTTTAATTATCCACCATCATTCACAAATGGGTGTGGCAGGACTGCAGAGCTTTGATCTGATCCGTTGTTTGTGGGAACGTTTAGCTCTGTCTACAGCATGCTGCTTCCACTGTTTGTCAAGTAGTCCTGTGTTACCTTCAGGTTATTGGTGTGTGTATATGTCTGTGTGCGAGTGTTTATGTAGCTCGGAATGTGTGTGTTTGTGTATGTGTGAATATGACTATGTCTGTCTCACTTGTTATATGCGTTTCTGAGTGTCCCTCTCTTTCTTTCTATCTGTCACTTTTAACCTGCTCCCCAAATAATTTTTCTCTGGACCTTGACGAACAAAGAGATAGAAAGTAAGTCTTCTTTCAGCAGTGGCATGTGGAAAGTTAAACAAATTGTCATCAAAGAAGTCGTTAAAATAGATTCACTGAAACATGCATCCTTTTCATTGCTGCATGTGAGATCTTTCATGTCTGCGCCTGTTCCGAGACCTGTCTCTCTCTGGTGACAGCGCGATTCTGCGTTTCATTTCTTGCCCATCATTGTGGTTCTCACATCGAGCTGAAGCGTGAGGCAGAGAGCAGATTTTTAAAATCGCTGTGAAATCAATTTGTGGAAGTGGGAAAGGCCGAGTCAGTTTTTCATTGTATTTTCAACATCCAATATTGCAGATAAATGAAAGTGAAGCTTCGAAAGCAGCAATGACCTCCTCGTCGGAGAATTGAACCCCGGTCTCTCGCGTGACAGGCGGGGATACTCACCACTATACTAACGAGGAATTCGTGCAGACATTTGCCGTATATTCACCACAGATGCTTCACGTTTCAGTGAATCTGTTTGAACTGTTCATTTGATGACAGTTTGTTTAACTTTCCACGGACCACTGTTGAAAGAAGAATTACCGACCACTTTTCCATCTCATGTTGGATCATGATGTGGGTAACGCGGGAGAGAGTGAGACAGAAAGAGACAGATCTTCTCAGGAAAATATAGAAAATATGAGGCACATACACAGACAGACACACAGACAGACAGACACAGACACACATACACATGGATTGACTCAGAAATACTGAGAGTCAGAATATGGATAATTTGGCTGATTTTTGTTCCATTTCTGTCGTAGATTTCGTGAAATCTTGCAGATCAATTAAAATGAGCATAAAACTCGACGGACTCAATGCTGTGGAATTTTAATTCACTTAAGAATTATTAATTCTACAAGAAACTTGTTGAATTTTGAAACGCAGGTTGATGAATGATGGGATCTGAAGTCTGTCAGATTTGAACCTGCGCGGGGGAAATGAATGAATTTCGAATCTGTCACCGAACCCACCAGTTCGTAAAAATCACAACTGCTCTGCATCCAGTCCTCAAATAGTCTCCGTACAATAATATTCTGAAAGTGACAATCACCTGTTTTTTTGCTCTGTAGTTTTTGTTTAGGAAGAAGGTCGGCGAAGACATAAAATTAAAAGTTAGCGTCTGAAAACTGCGACCTCCCAGTCGGGGTATTAAAACCCGGACTAAGGTGGGGCAACTCACCACGATAAGAGAGAAAGAAAGAACGAAAGAAAGACAGAGTCAGTTGTCGTTGTCTAACAAAGAGATGGAAATGTAAATGGTTCTTTCAAGAGTGGCCCGTGGAAAATGAAACAAACTGTCATCAAATAAATAGTTAAAAGAAATGCACTGATACGTGAAGCATGTCTAACACCATCTGGGATGAGTGCACAGTCAATGCAGCAGTTCCTCGTTAGTATAGTGGTGAGTATCCCCGCCTGTCACGCGAGAGACCGGGGTTCAATTCCCCGACGGGGAGATTAAACTTTTGCCGCCTTTTAAAGCTTTTTCTCTCATTTATCTCTAATATTCGATGCGGAATATACAGTGTAAAACTGACTCGGAGTTTCCCACTTTCCCCGATTCAATTTCACTGATATTCCAGCGGTTTTAAAATCTGCTCTCAACTTCACTCTTCACCTCGATGTTCGACTGGTTTCTGTGATGTTGGGGATTTCGGGAGGAGGCCGAGATGGATCATCCACTCGGCACTTCTGGCTGAAGACGGTTTCTAAAACTTTGCACTCACACGCTGGGCTTTACCATCATTGAGGATGGGGATGTTCATAGAGCCTCTTCCCATTAGTTGTTTAATTATCCACCATCATTCACAAATGGGTGTGGCAGGACTGCAGAGCTTTGATCTGATCCGTTGTTTGTGGGATCGTTTAGCTCTGTCTACAGCATGCTGCTTCCACTGTTTGTCAAGTAGTCCTGTGTTACTTTCAGGTTATTGGTGTGTGTTTTTGTCTGTGTGCGAGTGTTTATGTAGCTCGGAATGTGTGTGTTTGTGTATGTGTGAATATGACTATGTCTGTCTCACTTGTTATATGCGTTTCTGAGTGTCCCTCTCTTTCTTTCTATCTGTCACTTTTAACCTGCTCCCCAAATAATTTTTCTCTGGACCTTGACGAACAAAGAGATAGAAAGTAAGTCTTCTTTCAGCAGTGGCATGTGGAAAGTTAAACAAATTGTCATCAAAGAAGTAGTTAAAATAGATTCACTGAAACATGCATCCTTTTCATTGCTGCATGTGAGATCTTTCATGTCTGCGCCTGTTCCGAGACCTGTCTCTCTCTGGTGACAGCGCGATTCTGCGTTTCATTTCTTGCCCATCATTGTGGTTCTCACATCGAGCTGAAGCGTGAGGCAGAGAGCAGATTTTTAAAATCGCTGTGAAATCAATTTGTGGAAGTGGGAAAGGCCGAGTCAGTTTTTCATTGTATTTTCAACATCCAATATTGCAGATAAATGAAAGTGAAGCTTCGAAAGCAGCAATGACCTCCTCGTCGGAGAATTGAACCCCGGTCTCTCGCGTGACAGGCGGGGATACTCACCACTATACTAACGAGGAATTCGTGCAGACATTTGCCGTATATTCACCACAGATGCTTCACGTTTCAGTGAATCTGTTTGAACTGTTCATTTGATGACAGTTTGTTTAACTTTCCACGGACCACTGTTGAAAGAAGAATTACCGACCACTTTTCCATCTCATGTTGGATCATGATGTGGGTAACGCGGGAGAGAGTGAGACAGAAAGAGACAGATCTTCTCAGGAAAATATAGAAAATATGAGGCACATACACAGACAGACACACAGACAGACAGACACAGACACACATACACATGGATTGACTCAGAAATACTGAGAGTCAGAATATGGATAATTTGGCTGATTTTTGTTCCATTTCTGTCGTAGATTTCGTGAAATCTTGCAGATCAATTAAAATGAGCATAAAACTCGACGGACTCAATGCTGTGGAATTTTAATTCACTTAAGAATTATTAATTCTACAAGAAACTTGTTGAATTTTGAAACGCAGAGATGAAACAGGTTGATGAATGATGGGATCTGAAGTCTGTCAGATTTGAACCTGCGCGGGGGAAATGAATGAATTTCGAATCTGTCACCGAACCCACCAGTTCGTAAAAATCACAACTGCTCTGCATCCAGTCCTCAAATAGTCTCCGTACAATAATATTCTGAAAGTGACAATCACCTGTTTTTTTGCTCTGTAGTTTTTGTTTAGGAAGAAGGTCGGCGAAGACATAAAATTAAAAGTTAGCGTCTGTAAAATGCTACCTCCCAGTCGGGGTATTGAACCCCGGACGAAGGCGGGGCAACTCACCACGATAAGAGAGGAAAAAAAAGAAAGAAAGACAGAGGCAGTTGTCGTTGTCTCACAAAGAGATGGAAATGGAAAGGGTTCTTTCAACAGTGGCAAGTGGAAAATGAAACAAACTGTCATCAAATAAATAGTTAAAAGTAATGCACTGATACGTGAAGCATGTCTAACACCATCTGGGATGAGTGCAAGATCAATGTAACAGTTCCTCGTTAGTGTCGTGGTGAGTATCCCCGCCTGTCACGCGGGAGACCGGGATTTAGTTCCCCGACGGGGGGTTTAAACTTTCGCCGCCTTCCAAAGCTTTTATCTCCAATATTGGATGCGGAATATACAGTGTAAAACTGACTCGGAGTTTCCCACTTTCGCCAATTTAATTTCACTGATATTCCAGCGGTTTTAAAATCTGCTCTCAGCTTCACTCTTCACCTCAATGTTCGACTGGCTTCTGTGATGTTGGGGATTTTGGGAGGAGGCCGAGATGGATCATCCACTCGGCACTTCTGGCTGAAGACGGTTTCTAAAACTTTGCACTCACGTGCTGGGCTTTACCATCATTGAGGATGGGGATGTTCACAGAGCCTCTTCCCGTTCGTTGTTTAATTATCCACCATCATTCACAAATGGGTGTGGCAGGACTGCAGAGCTTTGATCTGATCCGTTGTTTGTGGGATCGCTTCGCTCTATCTGCAGCATGCTGTTTGTCAAGTAGTCCTGTGTTACTTTCATGTTATTGGTGTGTGTATATTTGTGTGTATATGTCTGTGTGTGAGTGTTTATGTCGCTAGCATGTGGGCTTCCATTTTTACAGCTTTTTTATTTTAAACTCTTGGGGGCCGGGATTCCTGGGCCTTCTCCTTCACACCACATGAGAGGAGGCGAGAAGGCCCGAAACAGCAGGTAAATGCCTTTATCGCACAGCTTGTGGGCCCGGAGGAGCAGGAGTGCTTCCCCCTGGCCCAACAAGCCAACCGGCCGTGATCCCACACAGGCGATCGGCCGACCCCCTCCAAATCACCGACACCCCTGCACGAGCGACAAAACCCATGATCTCCGACCCCCGCGATGACCCCCGACCCCCGATGACTGACTCGCCGATGCCCCCGATGAGTGACCCACCCATGACCTCATGACCCCCGTGACCCCCATCCCCGATAAAATCATGCCCAATGGGTTTGATTCCCGTTGTGTTATCTCTCTGTCGGTTTGCTGATAAACGTTTAACTCGCGGCCTGTTCCCGTCAATGGTCACAAGTAGTAACAGACAGAGCGGGTCTGACCGCCCCGAGATGTGGAAAAGACATCAGTTTAGGACAAATTCCTCAAATCAAATGGTCTCCCGGCACCGAGAGAGACAAATTCCAGAGAAAAAGGCAGAAGAGAAAAGAGAAATAAAAACTCAATAAAGACACTATCAATATTTCCCATTCTTGATGCCTGTCTATTTCTTCCCCAACCTTTCTGTGCCGGTTAAAATTTCAGTGAAATAAATGCGAGAATCGACTCAAAGAACGAGAACAGAGCAACAAAAATCACCGAACACAGAATCAAACCCAGAGACCTTCAGATCTTCAATCTCACGCTCTCCAAACTCAACTATTTCGGCTCAACTGTAAATTGGATTTTGTGACATCACCTTGGACAAAAATATAAACCGGGTGGAATTTCCCCTCCCGCTCATTCCTCCCTCTGGGGGAATGGGACCCGGTCAGATCTCGGAGCTCAGGTTATGTTCATGTTCAGCTGATGATATCTTAATATTATCTTGTGTTTGGCCTCATTTAATCAGGTTCATGGGCACTTTCTTCCATCATCCCTTCTCCCTGAAAGGAATGTGGTGCAGCGGTTGCCAAATTTAACAGGAAAAATCAATTATCGCCCGCTTTTCACAGGAGAAGAAACTCATCCTGGAGATTCACGCGGAGCAATTTCCCAAATAATGGTCCCGCCCGGGATTGAATCAGAGACTTTTCATGAGTGATGTAAACATGATAACCGCTGCACTCGGGAAACCACTGCTCAATTTAAGGCATCGTGTGCCTTCTCCGTTAAACAACTTCTGTCCCACACTTAAAGCTCTCATTCCATCTCTTTCTCAAACATTTCACTGACCAAAACTTCACAAGTCACAGAGGAAAAAGACTTAATTTCAAAATCATTAAACTCCCGAAGGAGCTGCGGGGACAGACTGAGCGGTGTAACTGAGTACAGAGATACAGAGAGACACCAGCAGAGGGAGGTAGAGAGCGGTGTAACTGAGCACAGAGATACAGAGAGACACCAGCAGAGGGAGGTAGAGAGCGGTGTAACTGAGTACAGAGATACAGAGAGACACCAGCAGAGGGAGGTAGAGAGCCGTGTAACTGAGTACAGAGATACAGAGAGACACCAGCAGAGGGAGGTAGAGAGCGGTGTAACTGAGTACAGAGATACAGAGAGACGCCAGCAGAGGGAGGTAGAGAGCGGTGTAACTGAGTACAGACATACAGAGACACACCAGCAGAGGGAGGTAGAGAGCGGTGTAACTGAGTACAGAGATGCAGAGAGACACCAGCAGAGGGAGGTAGAGAGCGGTGTAACTGAGTACAGAGATACAGAGAGACACCAGCAGAGGGAGGTAGAGAGCGGTGTAACTGAGTACAGAGATACAGAGAGACAGCAGCAGAGGGAGGTAGAGAGCGGTGTAACTGAGTACAGAGATCCAGAGAGACAACAGCAGAGGGAGGTAGAGAGCGGTGTAACTGAGTACAGAGATACATAGAGACACCAGCAGAGGGAGGTAGAGAGCGGTGTAACTGAGTACAGAGATACAGAGACACACCAGCAGAGGGAGGTAGAGTGCGGTATAAATGAGTACAGAAATACAGAGAGACACCAGCAGAGGGAGGTAGAGAGCGGTGTAACTGATTACAGAGATACAGAGACACACCAGCAGAGGGAGGTAGAGTGCGGTATAAATGAGTACAGAAATACAGAGAGACACCAGCAGAGGGAGGTAGAGAGCGGTGTAACTGAGTACAGAGATACAGAGAGACACCAGCAGAGGGAGGTAGAGAGCGCTGTAACTGAGTACAGAGATACAGAGAGACACCAGCAGAGGGAGGTAGAGAGCGGTGTAACTGAGTACAGAGATACAGAGAGACACCGGCAGAGGGAGGTAGAGAGCGGTGCAACTGGGTACAGAGATACAGAGAGACACCAGCAGAGGGAGGTGGAGAGCGGTGTAACTGAGTGCAGAGAGACAGAGAGACACCAGCAGAGTGTCCAGGAAACCAACCTTTTATCTGAAATCTGAGGCGAGATATAAACTGCACAGAGTAGAGGAAGCATTACTGTGTATCTAACCCGTGTTTTACCTGCCCTGGGAGTGTTTGATTTGACAGTGTGGAGGGAGCTTCATTCTGCATCTAACCCGTGCTGTACCTGTCCTGGGAGTGTTTGATGGGGCAGTTCAGATGGAACTTTAATCAGTCTCTCCACATAACTGAAGTCCCTCATCCCTGGTACCATTCTAATAAATCTCCTCTGCACCCTCTCTAAGGCATTGACATCCTTCTTCATGTTACGTGCCCAGAATTAAACACAATACTCCAGCTGAGGCCTCACCAGTGTTTTATAAAGGTTTTGTATCAATTCCTTGCTTTTGTATTCAATGCCTCAATTAATAAAGCAAAGGGCCCCATTTGCTTTTTTAACTGCCTTCTCAACTTGTCCTGCCACCTTCCAAGATTTGTGTAACTACACCCCCAGTTCTCTCGATTCCTGCACTCCCTTTAAAATTGTGCCATTTCGTTTAAATTGCCTCTCCTCATTCTTCCTACCAAAATGTATCAATTCACAATTCTCTGCATTAAATTTCATCTGCCCATTTCACCAGTCTGTCTATGTCCTCCTGAAGTCTGTTACCATCCTCAACATTGTTTATTACATTTCTGAGTTTCGTGTCATCTGCAAACTTTGAAATTATACCCTGTACTCCCAAGTCCCGGTCATTAATATATATCAAAAAGAGCAGTGGCCCTAATACCGAGCCCTGGGGGGCACCACTGTATACTTGCCTCCAGTCTGAAAAACAACCGTTCACCACTCCTCTCTGTTTTCTGCTCCTTAGCCAATTTTGTATCCATGCTGCCATTGTCCGTTTAATCCCATGGGCTTCAATTTTGCTAACAAGTCTATTGTGTGATACTTTATCCTCCCTTAATCTCTCCCTGCATAGAAACTCCCCGACCCATATTCATGGCCACCCCCTCGACCTTGCCATCTCACGTGGTCTCTCTTCTCCTGATCGTGTCAATCATGGATAAGGCCATCTCTGATCACTTCCTTGTAACCCTCTCCACCCACATGGAATCAGAGAATCATAGAAAGGTCACAGCATGGAAGGAGGCCATTTGGCACATCGAGTCCTTACCGGCTCCATGCAAGATCAATCCATGTAGTCCCACTCCCCCAATGCACATCACAGAATGAACTCAGGAATCCCACGCCACTTTCTATGAGCGGTAACAGGCTGCGGTTATGGTGCAGACCGGGACCCAGGGCTGAGGCTGTGGTCATCAGTTACTCTGGGAGTGGCACAGTCTGGTTCATGACCAGGCGGGGGTGAGAGTAACACCAGAGAGTCAGGATGGTGTTCAGAAGGGTGTGGGTTCCAGCTCCAGTTCCAGGACTGGGACACATGATCCAGACTGACTGTGTCGTGCTGAAAGGGAGCTGCATCGTGAGAGGTGCTGTCCTTTGAATGAGGTGTTTAATGGGGGTCCCTTCTATCTGCTCCGAGGTGTAAAAGATCCCGTGGCAATTTGTGAAGAGCAGGGAGTTCTCCCGGTGTCCTGGCCAACATTCTTCCCTCGACCATCAGCACCCAACAAACAGGAGATCGGCTCAATATCTCATCACTGTTTGTGGGATCTTGCTGTACACAACTTGTCTGCTACCTTCTCTTAAAAACGATAGTGACTGAACTTCTAGTGAAGTGCGTTGGGATGTCCTGAGGATGTGAAAGGTGCTATACAAATGCAAGTTCCTTGTTTCTCACAGGGGGCCGTGTCTCGCTCCTCGTCTCATTGAGTCTCTCAGTTGATTGGTCCGTTCTCTGCGCAGATGGGGCCCGACTCACTGAGTGTTTCCCGAATGTTCTGTGTGTGTTTCACTCAGACTCGGGCTTTACAGTAAATAATAAAAGGACTGTAGTCAAACACTTGGCCATGAGCTGCTGCCCAACCTGTCGTGACATTGTTGCTTGCTTCCCTTCAGTTTTTGGTGCACTGTTGCCTCATTTCTCAGTGTGATTGTGGGACTGACACAGAAATGAGAGAGAAAGCAGCAGCCACAGCCTGGACTGCAGGCAAATTGGGAGGCTGAAACTAAAAGTTAACTATTCCCACACCGGGAATCGAAGCCGTGCCACCTGGGTAAAAACCAAGAATCCTAACCGCTAGACCACATGGGAACTGAAATAAAGCCCCAGCAGGAAGGGCACTGAGACTACAACCGGAAAGTTAACGGACGATTCAAAGGAGGTATTCACAATTATGAAAGGTTTTGACAGAGTGTGTAAAGAGAAATTGTTTCCAGTGATGGAATGGTTAATAACCAGAGGACACAGATTTCAGATAAATTGAAAGAAATCATTGGGGGATTTGGAGAGATTTTTTTACACAGCGAGTTGTTATGATCTGGAATGCACTGCCTGAAAGGGAGGTGGAAGCAGGTTCAATAGTAACTTTCAAAAGGGAATTGGATAAATAGTTGACGTGTAATAAATTGCAGGGCTGTGGGGAAAGAGCCGGGGAGTGGGACTAACCCACTTCCTTCTGTGTTCATCCCTGGAAAAAACCCTCCCCCAGGTCACTTACAAAGGCACTTTCAAATTCCCAACTCTCTGGACTTTGTCCCTCCATTCACCACGACATTTCTGCAGCTACTGATTTGCTCAATCACACCCTCACCTCCACCTTTGACGCCCTTGTACCCATTAAAGCCATCACTCTCCCTCACCCTGGTCAATCCCCCTGGGTCTGCCCTCATTTCTGCTTCCTTAAGTCCAAGGGACACAGCTTTGAAAGTTTATGGTGGACAACTGCTTTGGCCATTCATCGCCAGATCTGGCTGGACCACATAAAGCACTATCGGGTCCTGTCTCCTCTGACAAAACTGCTCACTATTCCAGGATCATCCTGGAATGTAAAGATAACCCCCGGCTTCTCTTCTCCACTACAAACCGTCTTCTTAAACCCCACTCCCCTCACTCCTCCACCCTCACCTCCAACAAAAAGTGCGAGGAGCTCATGGACTTCTTTGTCACTGAGATTGAGACCATCCATTCAGCTGCCTCTGCCGCTCCCCTCCCTTCCCCGAGCTCACCAAGTTTCTCTCCTATCTCCCCTCATGCCCTCGCTGAGCTCATCTTGACCATGAGACCCACCTCCTGCTCCCTCAACCCTATTCCCAACAATCTGCTGACCACACAACCTCCCTTCCTGGCCCCATGTTAGCTGACATTGTTAATGGTCTCTTCTCCTCAGGTACTGTCCCCCTCCCCATCAAATCTGCCGTCATCACCCTCCTTCTCAAAAGACCCACCCTTGACCCCTGTGTCCTTGTAAACTACCACCCCATCTCCCACCTCCCTTTCCTCTCCAAAGTCTTGTCACCTCCCAAATCCATGTCCATCTTTCCCACAACACCATGTTTGAATCCCTCCAATCAGGTTTCCACTCCTGCCACTGTACTGAAACGGCCCTTGTCAAAGTCACAAATGACATCCTCTGTGACTGTGTGGAGGGAGATTTAATCTTCATTTAACCCTTGATGCACCTGCCCCCGGAATGTTTGATGGCACAGTGTCGAGGGAGCTTTACTCTGCCATGTACTGTACAGTATCAGTCTGTGATTGAGCAGAGCCCTGCTCTTTAATGGAAATTATTCTTTCGAAGAGCCACTGAGCCCCTAAAGCAGCCTCCGAGACCCAAAGTCTGATTTCCATCCCACAGTTCCAGCAGTTTGCGAGGGCTGGGCCACGTTAACAGCAGCTCTCTGTTCCTGGTCTGGAGCTGAGGTGTTGTGTATTGTCCCTGACACAGGGACCAGACGGTGAGCTGCTGGCTCCTATTGTTCTGGGATCATTCCCTGCTGCTCTGTTCTCACCTCTTCACTGGGTCTCAGATTATTACCAGCCATCTTCCTGATCAATAAACAATCGGCAGTCTGACCGCGGAGATTTGAAATGTGTGAAACATTTCATGTGTCTCATCCCTCTCCCTGGACACAAATAAATAGGCCGTCATGAAATGTTCACAGTCCATTTCTTGAGCCTTCTCCTTCTTAGAAGAATCTTCTAAACTCCTTGCTAAAGTGACCTTTGAACATAATGTCTTGTTTTGCGGTATGTTCTAGATTGTTCCAGGTCAGCATTGTAATAATTCGGGGTAGTTGAAAAGTGGGATCATTATATTAAATCGAGATATTGATCACAGCCCCGCCCCCCGAACATTCAAACCACCGTTCAGGAGGAGAACCCCTCTGCTCACTGACCTACATTGGCTCCCAGTCCACCAACATCTCAAATTTTAAATTATCATCCTCGTGTTCAAATCCCTCCATGACCTCGCCCCTCCCTATCTCTGTAACCTGCTCCACCCCGACAACCCTCCGAGATCTCTGAGCTCCTCCAATTCAGGCCTCTTGCGCATCCACGATTTTCATCGCTCCACCATTGGCGGCCGTGCCTTCAACCGTCTGGGCCCAAAGCTCTGGATTTCCCTCCCTAAACCTCCCGCCTCTCTGCCTCTCTCTCCTCCCTTAAGACACTTAAAACCTACCTCACCTGTCCCAATATCTCCTTATGTGGCTCCGTGTCACATTTTGTTTGATAATCGCTCCTGTGAAGCGCCTTGGGACGTTTTACTCCGTAAAAGGCGCGATATCAATGCAAGTTGTTGTTGTTGGGGTGGAGAAAGCGTTTTCTTTCTTTTTATGAATCTTTTCTATCTCTCTATTTCTTTCCTTTCTCGGACTCTGTTTTCCGGGTCTGTTTACTGACACACATTACAATCTGTGTCACTCGGTGTCTAACAATGTGAGGCAATGTGTTTTATTCCCGCTGTGTTATCTCTCTGGCGGTTTGCTGATAAATGTTTAACTCGCGGCCTGTTCCCATTAATGGTCACAAGCAGTAACAGACAGACAGAGCGTGTCTGACCGCCCTGAGATGTGGAAAAGGCATCAGTTTCGGACAAATGCATCAAATCAAATGTTCATCGGGCACCGAGAGAGACAAAAACCAGAGAGAAAGGCAGAAGGAAATAGACAAATAAAAGCTAAATACAGACATCCTTGATGTCTCTCTATTCCATCCCCAACCGTTCAGTGTCGGGTAAAAATGTCAGTGCAAATAAATGTTCGAGAATCGGCCCGAAGAAGAAACAAAATAACCCAAAACTGCCGAAACCCGGGATCAAATCAGGGACCTTGAGATGTTCACTCTAACGCTCTCCCAACTGAGCTATTTCGGCCCCACTCTTAATTTCCTTTTGATCACCCTCTTGGAATAAAATATAACCCCGGGTGGAATTGCCCCTCCCGCTCATTCCTCACTTCGGGAGAATGAGGCCGACCATCAAGGAGAGATTTTCTGAGACTCTCGTTGAATCTCATTTATATTAAACATTCCTTGAACTCTCTGCCGGGGGGATTCAGAGCTGGGGTTCGCCATGAACCAGCTTCCCCTCAATTCCCAGCTTTATCAGTGAATCGACCAACAAACGCTCCACAGAGCTCAGGTTATATTAATAATAAAAACAGTAAATGCGGGAAACACTCAGCAGGTCAGGCAGCATCTGTGGAGAGAGAAACATCCTTTCAGGTCGATGACCTTTCATCAGAACTCTCTCCACAGATGCTGCCTGACCTGCTGAGTATTTCCAGCATTTTCTGTTTTTACTTCAGATTTCCAGCATCTGCAGTTTTTTGTTTTTGTTTTACAGCTTGTATTAATGTTCTGCTGAAGATATCTTAATATTATCTTGTTTTTGGGCCACTTTAATCAGGTTCATGGACAAATTCTTCCATCATCCCTTCTCCCACATCGCTTCTCTCTCTCATTCATTCTTTTCTCCTTTCAATCCAGAAGAGGGCGGGAATCAGAGCTCACCCCCCGAACCCTCCGCACACAGACCTCCGTCTACCACCCCGTGTGATCCAAGAGACAATTCAATACATTACACTGTATGAACACAGAAAGCTGACACACCAGGGGAGATCGCACGGTGTTGGACACGGAGTGAAATAAACTGAAGTGTTTATAAAAAGTTACAGATCACAACCCGTGTCTCTGTCTCTCTCCACCATCCCCAGCCGGTGCTGTGTTATCCGATCTCACCCAATGTGTTCCTGGGAATTTTCATCAACATCTTTGAATGTGGCAGCACAAGTTGGTGAAACCGTTCAAACAGCATCCGGTTCCTTGGCTTAATAATAGAGAAATAAGAGTACAAAAGCAAGGAAGTTATGTTAAACGTTTATTAATCAATGTTCAGGCCTCATATGAAGTATTTTGTCCAATTCTGGGCACTATAATTTATTAAGGATGTAAAGGTCTTGGAGAGGATGGAGAGGAGATTTCCCAGAATTATACCAGGGATGGGGTTTAGTTGTGTGGAGAGACTCGAGAACCTGGGATTGTTCTGCTTCGAGCAATGAAGGTTAAGGGTAGAAGTAATCCACGTGTTCAAAATTAAGAGGGGTTTTGATCGAGTAAATAAGGAGAAACTTCACCCACTGGCGGGAGGGTCGGCAACCAACGGACGCAGATTTAAGATAATTGGCGAAAGAACGAGAAGGGAAATAAGGAGATTTTTTTACACAGCGAATTGTTATGATCTGGAACGCACTGCCTTAAAGGATTGTGGAGCTCGATTCAATCGTAACTTTAAAAGGAGAATTGGATAAATACTTGAGAATCTCTCCACAGATACTACCTGACCTGCTGAGTGTTACCAGCAGTTTCTGGGTTTATTTTGAGCTGTCACTCTAGCAGTTTTCCTGACAACCTGCAACTTGCCTCAAGGGCGCAGCTTCAAGCACAACTTTCTTGTGCTCTTCTCACACACAAGATCGCACTTTACTTTCCGACACACGCGCTTTAAAATCTGCCGTTTCCGCACACAGCGTCCTGCGCCACGAGAATTTGAAAGACCTTCCGCTCATGGCCTGTAATCGTTCCTTTTTCCCCACAGGCGCTCTTTACATTTATCCTCTACTCGATTCAATCGCACGTATCAACAGAACTATTAAGATCAAGGCGGAACACTTCCGATCTTACTGCACCGCCCCAACTTGCCAAATGTGAACCTTTCAACCTCCATTCGCAGCTCTGTCGCGCTGCCCGTCGCTCACGCAACTCAACTGCTGAGAGAAAAGAGCCAACAAGCATCAAAACAAAAACCAGTTCTTCAGTTACCATCCCCTGGATCACAAGACTCACCAAGTAAATTTCGTGAACATTCGGGCGGCTGTCTTTCCAGAGACCAGCCCTGCTTTCGTCGTGTTTGTCTGTCGAGCGGTCACGCAGATCGAAATGTATCGACTGGTTTCAAGGCACAAATGAACATTGGTGAGAATCGGACATGTGCCCAATAGAAACAGCGGTCGGAGCAGAACAAACTTAAAGGAGTGAGATCGTGAAAGTGAATGTTAGAGTCGGCAATGCCGCAGGAAAGTGTCCATGAAATGGAAGGAGGAAAGTAAAGGCGGCCGATTGATTGTGGAAGGAAGAAAAAGCTGGGAGAAGAGGCGGGTTTGAACTGTGGAACATCAAGTACAGGCATGTGAGAGTGCTGGGATTTGATGGAATAAATAGGTTTTCAACACCACCAAAAAATGTTTTTTTCATTTATTAAATATTGATATATTATTGCATTATATTCGCAAGCGCGGGAAAGAATAAAAGAAGCAGCGCACACTATGCCGTGACTCGGATTCGAACCGAGGTTGCTGCGGCCACAACGCAGAGTACTAACCACTATACGATCACGGCGCCACACGTCAGTGGCAAGGGATCTGCCCGAACTATTTAAATTGCGCCTTTAAGGTAGCAAAACGTCCCAAGGCGCTTCACAGGAGCTTTTTCAAACAATATTTGGCCCCGAGCCACAGAAGGAGATATTAGAAGCAAAATACTGCAGATGCTGGAAAGCTGAAATAAAAACAGACAATGCTGTCAATAATCAGCAAGTCAGGCAGCGTCTGTGGAGAGAGAAACAGAGTTAACGTTTCAGGTCGATGACCCTTCGTCAGAACTGGAAAAGGTTGAAGATTAAACAGTTTTTAAGCAAGTAGAGAGCGTTTAAGGAGCATCTTAAGGGAGGAGAGAGAGGTAGAGAGGCGGGGAGGTTTCGGGAGGGAAATCCAGAGCTTTGGGCCCAGTCGGTTGAAGGCACGGCCGCCAATGGTGGAGCGATGAAAATCGTGGATGCGCAAGAGGCCTGAATTGGAGGAGCTCAGAGATCTCGGAGGGTTGTAGGGGTGGAGGAGGTTACAGAGATAGGGAGGGGCGAGGTCATGGAGGGATTTGAACACGAGGAGGAGAATTTAAAATTTGAGATGTTGGTGGACTGGGAACCAATGTCGGTCAGCGAGCAGAGGGGTTCTCCTCCTGAACGGTGGTTTGAATATTTGGAGGGGGAGGTGAAAAGTCTCTCGATTTGATATAATGATCCCACTTTTCAACTCGGTTGGAGATGGAGGCGGTAGTTTGCAAGGACCGAGAGGTCAAGGGTGAGTTTTTTGAGGAGGGGGTGATGACGCCAGATTTGAAGGGGAGGGGGACAGTACCTGAGGAGAGGGAACCGTTAACAATATTGGGCTAACATGGTGGCCAGGAAGGGAAGTTGGGTGGTCAGTAGTTTGGTATGAATAGGGTCGAAGGAGTAGGGGGTGGGTCTCATGGTCAAGATGAGCTCAGAGAGGGCAAGAAGGGAGATAGGAGAGAAACTAGAGAAAGATGTGAGTTCAGGGCTGGGGCAGGGGGAACCTTAGGGGAAGTTTAGCTTGTGGGTGGGGGAAGGGAGGGAAACGGCAGAGGCAGCTGAACGGATGGTCCCAGTCTTAGTGACAAAGAAATCCATGAGCTCCTCGCACTTGTTGTTGGAGGTGAGGGTGGAGGGGCAGGGGAGAGGGGTTTAAGAAACCGTTTTGCAGTGAAGAGAAGCCGGGGTTATCTTTACATTCCAGGATGATCCTGGAATATTGAGCAGTTTTGGCAGAGAGCAGGACCTGATGGTGTTTCAGTGTTCCCGCCAGATCTGGCGATGAATGGCTGAACCAGTTGTCCGCCATAAATTTTCAAGTCTGCGACCTTGGACTTAAAGGATGGGAGATGAGGCTGCACATCACATCCCTGAAACATTGTTACCCATTTCTGTCTGAAACTGATGAGTGTGTAAATAGTAAGTAACAGGAAAAAAAAGTATTTTAAGCACCAAACTTAATTCTGATTATTATTATAGCATAAAACCTGAACAGCCCATCCCTCAAACACTGATATAAAACCAGTCCCAGGACCCTGAGCCACTGTGAAAATGCTGTGATCCCGACCTGATTTGAACTCGCAGTTTTCTGATCGGGAATCAGACGCTGTCAGTTGCGACAGGAGGTGGATCCGGATCCAGAGGAGGGAGATCGGTTCCGACCGCCGCCGGGACTCTCGGGGGGCGAGAGGCGGAAGCAGCAGCAGCCAGACCGCCTCAACAACAGCTCAGGATCCCCGCTCTCTGATCCAGCCGCTGCCGGCCGAGAGCTGCCGGTCCCGGCCTGAGCCGTGTCTGGGAGCCGCCTGCCGGTCTCTCTTTACTGAACGGGACCGATCCAGGTGCAGCTCACACACAGGCCCAGGAATCCCACTCCGGACAGATTCACTTCTTTAAACCTTGTTTAGATTCAGTGAATTGGGATTTAATTCAATCCTCATCTGCCCTCCGCTCTGTCAGTTCTGGGCTTTATTTAAACCGATACTTGGAGCTCTGTTTTACAGGGTGTCGGCTGTTTAAATATTTCTCAGTCCCACTACTCCCATGAATAACACTTTTTGCTGCAAACTGCTGCTTGATACAAAGTGCCCAGGAATTGGGGAATTTCTCCCGGGGACCGGGAACTGACTCGGATTCGGCTCAACCCTCAAATCCACAAAGTTTTTGTCACTGCTGCTGTCCAGGATTAAAGGAAGGGACCGAACCAGAAGCGGTTTTAAATTATTACTGACAAATCAGGGACAAAGGCAAAGGATTCAGTCTGCTTATCTACAGGGCTGAGTCCCCGCCCGCTTCACTGTCTGTCTGTCTGTCTCCCGGTTTATCCGTCTGATTGAGTCTCTGCTTTATTCTCTGGCTCTTTGTTTGCTGTCTGCAGGCCTCCCGACCCGACTGACTGACTAACTACCGGACCGTGTGTCGGAATGAATGACTGGGACTGAGTGTCTGCCTATTTATGGACCTGAATGGCCACATTTCTCAGTTCCTGCCTTCGCTCTGTGTCACGGGCCTGTCGCTGTCTCTCAGGATGACAACACACCCACACCCTTCACACACCGCCTTTGACGACTGAACGCAGGTTTGCTCAGTCTGTCCCCGCAGCTCCTTCGGGAGTTTAATGATTTGGAAATGAAGACTTTTTCCTGTGTGACTTGTGAAGTTTTGATCAGTGAAATGTTTGTGAAAGGGAAGGATTGAGAGCTTTTAGTGTGGGACAGAAGTGATGTTGTTTCATGGAGAAGTCAGGCGATGAAATGAACATGAGCAGCGGTTTCCAGAGTGTGGCGGTTATCACATTCGTTTCGCACACGAAAGATCTCTGGTTCGACCCCAGGCGGGAATGTTATTTGAGAATTTGCTCTTGTGAAAAGTGGGAGATAATTGGCTTTTCCTGTTGAATTTAACAACGGCTGCACCACATTCCTGTTTTCATAAACACTGAACATTTTAACCAGACTCTTAAAAAACAGTCTTTAAAATGAGAACGGATAAAAGTTCATCACATGCAAAACACAATAACTTCCCCACGTGTCACTGGGTAACCATGTTAGTATTTCCGTCAGTCAGTCTGCAGAAAGTTATCGCTTTATTAATGGCGATTACAACAATTTTTCATCTTTCATGTGTTCATTTAATAAAGTTCACAATTGTTTTGTGACAATTATTTCATTGACCGGGAATCGAACCCACACCGCGGCGGTGAGAGCCCTGAATCCAAACCACCAGATGCCGCGCAGTGGGTCGAGTCACGGATCGGCACAGTTGACACAAAGAACAAATTAAAAAGTAGAAACAGAAAATGTTGCGAACTCTCAGCAGGTCAGACAGTCTCTGTGGAGAGAGAAACAGAGGGAATGTTTCAGGTCGATGACCTTTCATCAGAACTCGCTCCACAGATGCTGCCTGACCGGCTGAGTGTATCCAGCATTTTCTGTTTATAGTTCAGATTTCCAGAATCCGCAGCACTTTACTTTTGAAATTAAAAAGTAGCCCAAGTTGATGAAAGTTGCACCAGTGAAAATCCTGGGTGGAGATTTAGAGGATGCGACAGTGGGAAGGGCTGGACTGCGATTCGAACAGTCCTCCAAGCAAATTTCGGGGAAGTCATCGAAATTTAAAAGAGAACTTGGAACGGGAATAGAACGACAGGCTCACGTGACAGGGCATTGGTATTCGGAATGTACAAAATGCAGTCCCCACTGCTCTGATGACCTGAATCAGACAAATAGTAATTCACAACACAGGACAAATCCATTTGATTTGAGTTTTGGAAACCCATTCACGACAGCAGCTGTCTCCCATCAGTTTACTTTTCCAAACTAAAGGGTATGAAGCTTGCACGAGTGATGATCTGTGCTGTATTATTTCTGAGCAGCAGACTCACTTTGCCCCATCAATGCCTATTTGTTGGAAGGCGCAGTCCCCATTGGTCGAGGGGATCGGTTTCTCGAGCTGTGATTCACCATCCTCTGTTTCAGGAATATTCCGGTTTGCTGAAAATGAGATGAGATGAAACGAGCAGGTCCAACGAGCCGGTCTGCAACACTACACGGCATCTACAAAGTTGTCTCTTGCACTTACAGTGAATCGGAGGGCAGTTTTCACCCTTAAACCAGCACGTTTGGTGGCGCAGTAAATAGTGTAGATGGGAGCAGGAAGTAGTGAAGGGACATTGATGATTAAATGAGAGGGTAAAACTGTGGCAGATGGAGTTCAATGTAGGGAAGTGAGATATAATCCACTTCGAACATTAAAAAGATAAACCAGAGTATTTTCTAAATGACGGGAAACTAGGAACTATGGAGGAGCAGAGAGGTTCAGGGGTCCATCTCCAGAAATCACTAAAAACTAGTGGACAGGTACAAAAAATAATTAATGGAATGTGAGCCTTCATCTCAAGGGGCTGGAATACAAAGGGTGGAAATTATGATACAGATGCATAAAGCCCTGGTTAAACCACATCTGGAGTACTGCGTTCAGTTCTGGACACCGTACCCCAGGAGGGACATATTGGCCTTGACTGGGTGTAGAACAGATTCACCAGAATGATATCAGGGCTAAAAGGGTTAAATTATGAGGACAGGTCTTCCAGACGAGACTTTTATTCCCTTGAGTATAGGAGGTTAAGGGGTGATCTAATTGAGATGTTTAAGAAGATGGGGGGAGGGGAGTGTAAGAAGATGGTTTGTAGTGGAGAAGAGAAGCCAGGGGTTATCTTTACATTCCAGGATGATCCTGGAATAGTGAGCAGTTTTGTCAGAGGAGAGCAGGACCCGATAGTGTTTTATGTGGTCCAGCCAGATCTGGTGATGAATGGTTAACCAGTTGTCCACCATAAATATTCAAGTCTGCGTCCCTTGGGCTCACAGGAGTGGAAATGAGGGCAGTACCAGGGGGATCGACCAGGGTGAGAGAAGAGTAATGGTTTTAATGGGGAGAAGGGCATCAAAGATGGAGGTGAGGGTCTGATCGAGCAGATGGGTAGCTGCAGAAATGTCGTGGTGAATGGAGGGCCAAAGGCTGGACAGTTAGGAATTTGAAAGTGCTGTTGCAAGTGACCTGGGGGAGAGTTTTTTCCAGGGATGAACACAGAAGGAAGTGGATTAGTCCCACTCCCCTGCTCTTTCCCCATATCTCTCCAAATTTTTTCATGTCAACTATTCACTCAATTCCCTTTTGAAAGTTACGATTGAACCCACTTCCGCCGCCCTTTCAGGCAGTGCGTTCCCGATCATAAAAACTCGCTGCGTAAAAAAATCTCTCCTCATTCCTCCGCCCGTGGCTTTTTTGCCCATTGATCTTAAATCTGTGTCCTCTGGTTATTAACCCTTCCATCACTGGAAACAGTTTCTCCTTATTTGCTGTATCAAAACCTGTCATAATCGTGAACCTCCATTAAACCTTCTGGGTGTAGTCTCAGTGCCCTTCCTGCTGATCATCCCTTCAGTTCTCATGTGGTCCAGCGGTGAGGATTCCTGGCTTTTACCCAGGCGGCTCGGGTTCGACTCCCGGTGTGGGCGTAATCGATTTTTAGTCCCCGCCTCGCAATTTGCCTGCAGTCCGGGCTGTGGCTGCTGCTTCCTCCCTCGCTTCTGTGTCAGACCCACAATCACACTGAGAAATGAGGCAGACCACAGCTCTTAAAGGGACAGTGCACTAAAAGCAACAATGTCCCGACAGGTCACACAGCAGCTCATGGCCAAGTGTTTGACTACAATCCTTTTATCATTTACTGTAAAACCCGAGGCTCAGTGAAACACTCACAGAATATTCTGGAAACACTCAGCGAGTCAGGCCGAATCTGTGGAGAGAACAGACCAATTAACTGAGAGTCTCAGTGAGACAAGGAACGAGACACGGCTCTTCACAAATTGTCACGGGATCTTTTATACCTCGGAGCAGAAAGAAGGGACCCCCATTAAACACCTCATTCAAAGGACAGCACCTCTCACGATGCAGCTCCCTCTCAGAACGACACAGTCAGTCTGGATCATGTGTCCCAGTGCTGGTACGGGAGCTGGAACCCACACCCTTCTGAACACCTGCCTGACTCCCAGGTGTTACTCTCACCCCCGGCTAGTCATGAAACAGACTGTGTCACTCCCAGAGTAACTGATGACCACAGCCTCAGCCCTGGGTCCCGGTCTGCACCATAACCGCAGCCTGATACCGCTCATAGAAAGTGGCGTGGGATTCCTGTGATCATTCTGTGATGTGCATTGGGGACGTCATGGATTGCTCTTGCATAGAGCTGGTATGGACTCGATGGGCCGAATGGCCTCCTTCCGTGCTGTAACCTTTCTATGATTCTATGATTCCATGTGGGTGGAGAGGGATACAAGGAAGTGATCAGAGATGGCCTTATCCATGATTGACACGATCGGGAGTAGAGAGGCCACGTGAGATGGCAAGGTCGAGGGGGTGGCCATGAATATGGGTCGGGGAGTTTCTATGCAGGGAGAGATTAAGGGAGGATAAAGTATCACATAATAGACTTGTTGGCAAAATTGAAGCCCATGGGATTAAACGGACAATGGCAGATTGGATAGAAAATTGGCAAAGGAGCAGAAAGCAGAGAGTAGTGGTGAGCGGTTGTTTTTCAGACTGGAGGCAAGTATACAGTGGTGTCCCCCAGGGCTCGGTATTAGGACCACTGCTCTTTTTGATATATATTAATGACTGCGACTTGGGTGCACAGGGTATAATTTCAAAATTTGGAGATGACACGAAACTCAGAAATGTAATTAACAATGTTGAGGATAGTAACAGACTTCAGGAGGACAGAGACAGACTGGTGAAATGGGCAGAAACATGGCAGATGAAATTTAATGCAGAGAATTGTGAAGTGATACATTTTGGTCGGAAGAATGAGGAGAGGCAATATAAACTAAATGGAACAATTTTAAATGGAGTGGAGGAATAGAGAGACCTGGGGGTGTAGTTACACAAATCTTTGAAGGTGGCAGGACAAGTTGAGAAGGCTGTTAAGAAAGCAAATGTGGCCCTTCCTTTATTAATGGAGGCATTGAATACAAAAGCAAAGAATTGATACTAAACCTTAATAAAACACTGGTTAGGCCTCAGCTGGAGTATTGTGTTCAATTCTGGGCACGAAACTTTAGAAAGGATGTCAAGGCCTTAGAGAGGGTGCAGAAGAGAATTACTAAAATTGTATCAGAAATGAGGGACTTCAGTTATGTGGAGAAACTGGAGAAACTGGGGCTGTTCTCCTTGGAGCAGAGAACGTAAAGGGGAGATTTGATAGAGGTGTTTAAAATCATGAAGTGTTATGATGGAGCAAGGGAGAAACTTTCCAGTTGCAGAAGGGCAGTTACAACACGGGTTAGATAGAGAGCAAAACTTCCTCTACATTGACATCAAACACTTCCAGGGAAGGGACAGCACGGGTTATCTGCAGAATGAAGCTCCCTCTACACTGTCAAATGAAACACTCACAGGGCAGGTAAAACAGTAATGCTTCCTGTACTCTGTGCAGTTTATCGTAGCCATGATGTGGAGATGCCGGTGATGGACTGGGGTGGACAAATGTAAGGAATCTTACAACACCAGGTTATAGTCCAACAGTTTTATTTGAAAATCACAAGCTTTCGGAGCTTACCTCCTTCGTCAGGTGAGTGAAGGGTTCTAAAAACACTAAGAAACCTTCACTCACCTGACGAAGGAGGTAATCTCCGAAAGCTTGTGATTTTCAAATAAAAATGTTGGACTATAACCTGGTGTTGTAAGATTCCTTACATCTGTGCAGTTTAGATCTCGACTCAGACTTCAGATAAAAGGTTTGTTTCCTGGACACTCTGCTGGTGTCTCTCTTTCTCTCTGTACTCAGTTACACCGCTCTCTACCACCCTCTGCTGGTGTCTCTCTGTATCTCTGTACTCAGTTACACCGCTCTCTACCTCCCTCTGCTGGTGTCTCTCTGTATCTCTGTACTCAGTTACACCGCTCTCTACCACCCTCTGCTGGTGTCTCTCTGTATCTCTGAACTCAGTTACACCGCTCTCTACCACCCTCTGCTGGTGTCTCTCTGTATCTCTGTACTCAGTTACACCGCTCTCTACCTCCCTCTGCTGGTGTCTCTCTCTAACACTCAATCCGCTCTGTTTTTTTTTTCTTTTTTTCCTTTTTTTTAACCGCAAGTTAAGGCAACAGGTGAATATCCACGAGAAGGCACGGAAAAGATAAGAGAAAAAGGGTTTTTTTTCTTTTTTTTTCTTTTTTTGTTGAGAGTCCATCCTTTTTTTTTGTTTTCTTCCAAATTAGGCCCCCCTTTTATAAGAAGGGGGTGTGGGGTGTGCTTACAAACTAAAAACCCAAAGAAACCAAAACCAATTTTTCAAATTAAAACTTTATTCGCCTCGTCCAGGATGCACTCCAGCCCCTGCGGTGCCCACCGGTCGCGGAAAGCCTCGAGCGTACCGGCAGACACCGCGTGCTCCATCTCCAGGGCCACCCGGGCGCGGAGCATTCCGCGGAAGAGAGGCAGACAGGCCGAGCGACCGCCCCCGTGGACCGCAAGCATCCTGGACCTGTGGATATCCAGGATGCACTCCAGTTTCGTCGAGTTTTCTCGTTTATCCTGGGACAATTGGAGTCAGGTGACTGCAGGTTTTGTATAAAAGGTGCTGGTTGGTGGGTAAAGTGATAGTTGAGTTGTTTGGTATCATGGGGGATTTTGTAGTGAGAGGTTTGTTCCCAGTGCTGGTGTTTGTTGGAGCGGTTTGTTGCTCTGATATTTGGCAACAGTTTCGAGGCCACAGATTTCAATGGAGAAGAGTAAAACCCACCCCTGTGCCCCAGAGAGTCCCTCCTCATGTCCCTCCCTTTGGTTCCCATTTCAGTGTGTCTGAGGGGAGAAGTCTGTCTCCACTGCAGACTGTGATGGTGCAGTGTGGAGAGCGGAACCTGCTGGTGAGGGTCGACATGGATTTATTTAGAACCAGGCACCTGATTAAAGCTGCTGACCTGACCCTGGGGACAGCAGGTTGTCGGCCAACTGGGATCTACTCTCAGAACCACACTGTCCTCTTTGACTATGGGCTCCATGAATGTGGCAGCAGATTGCAGGTAATGTGATTCCTCAACTCTTGCTCCAATTTCACTTTGTAGATTACTGCCCACTCTGAACTCATTAACATCGGGTGAAACTCCAGCCACTGAGGAGATCCCTGAATGGAATCTGTGTATAAATTCTTGCCCACTGTTAAATATCACCCTGTGTGAAACTACTTCTTTATGTTGCCATGTCTATCTTAGCTTTACTTTTAAAGAACTTCAACTTGTCACTGAGGGACTGCATCTTTCTTAAATGGGTCATTACTACTCTCTAACTCAGATTCAATTCTATTGACCTTGAACCTTCACCGACATTTCTCCAAACCACTCTGTTCTTTTGTGCCTCAATTGATTTATCTTTTCCGTTCCTTCCTGTGGATATTCAGGCCTGCTGCCTCAACTTGTGGTCAATGAATGTTCAGTGTGGAAGTTCCTGTTGAGACTTCTCTTGAAAGATGAAACAAGTGGAATAATAATTGGGATACAATGTATTAAAGGGGAACTCCACTTTTGGTTATTATACCTGCCAATCCCCTTGATTCCATGGACACAGATGAGGTTTAAAAGTGATGTTGTGTTTTGTGCTCCATATCAGGGGTAACTTGAAGCCCCTTAAGGTGAAAGCTCTATTATATATGGGAAAGAATGCTCATGAAATCTGGCAGTGCCAATCATTTCCGGGTTTCTGACTGCAGGCCTGAAGTCCCCGAAAATCGAAGGTGGACTGAGCAGAGTAACAGAGGCTGCTCTGGGCAACTTCCACCAATGGTGGAGCTGCTTCAATCATGTGTCATTGAGGAGCAGCTGAAACCCCTCAAACTGCTGCTTAACAGGGCAGGAAAATGACCAGAAAAAGATTTTGTCCAATGAAACCAGCTCTTCATTCCTTAACCTGATGTCTTTCAGATGGCTGGAGATTTCCTGGTCTACACCACCCACCTGAACCACACCCCAAATGCTCGTGGATCTGTCATTGTGAGAACTAATGGAGCAGTCATTCCCATTGAGTGCCACTATTTTAGGTAAGAATCTTTACTCTGTGGCAAATAAGGTCTACAGCAGGTGCAGTTCTTTGACGTTGTCCTGAAATTACACTCCTGTCCTTCCAGGAAGGGCAATGTGAGCAGTGACCCTATCAAGCCCACCTGGATCCCATTCAGCTCGACCAAGTCTGGAGAAGGGCTTCTGTCATTCTCACTGCGTCTTATGAACGGTATGTGATGGGTGGATGGGGAGTGCTTTTCTGTTGTCTCCCACTGGGAGTTACACCCACTGTCTCCAACCCTTGTCCTCTTGTACTTCAGATGACTGGCTTTCAGAGCGCACCTCGACTGTCTACTACCTGGGTGACCTCATTCACATTGAGGCCTCTGTTTCAATGACCAACCACATGCCCTTGAAGCTCTACATTGACAGCTGTGCAGCTACATTGAGCCCAGACAATGATTCCACCCCAAGATACAACATCATTGACTACCATGGGTAAGGAGCTCTCTGCTTTCTCCAGCTGGTTTTGTCTCAATCGGTTCACTTAATTCACTTTTTTTCCTTTTTTTAATCTTTCTTCAGTTGCCTCCTGGACAGCAAAGCTGAGGACTCCTTTTCGACCTTTGTGTTGCCAAGAGGTGAACGTGAGCTGGACAAACTCCAGTTTGACCTGGATGCATTCCGCTTCTTTGGAGATGACCGTTCCTTGGTAAGAGGAAGCCAAACATTGGGTTCCCCATGTTGGGAGGAGGTCACTAAATAACAACTTGTATTGAATGTGTCCCTCAGATTTTCATCACCTGTCACCTGAAAGTTGCTGCAGTGGATCGGAGAGATTCCATGAACAAAGCTTGTACTTTCCAGAATATGTAAGTTCCCTCTCTTGCTCAGGGATGTGTTGTATTAAAGGATGATGGACAACCTGGTTGATAAATGGATTCTCTGGTTCAGCTGGACCCCATTGGAAGAATCGACCAATGACGTGTGTGCCTGTTGTCAACTGGGCAACTGCAGTGCCACGAGGGAATTCCGAATTGATTCCAGAGGAAGGAGGGATCTTGTATTTGGACCTGGTAGGACATTGATCCTCTCTATGTTGGAGGTCACCCTTTACCCTCTCTAACTGGAATGTTTGATATTGCAGAGAGTGATGCTGAATTGAAGTGGGAGGGTGAGGCCTCACTTGGACCCCTGGTCATTCTCGATCCTGATGTGACAGAGCTGGCAACTGAGCCCCTTAATGAGGTTGAGCAAAGGATGCAGGAGAGGTCTCCGGGTGGTGAGTTGGCCGACTGCTAGTTTCCATTTTCCCTCCGTATTTCCTTCACTCACTGACCATTGGTTTTTTTTTTGTTCCTTTTTTTTAAGGTGTGGCGTCTGAGGTTGTCCTGATTTTGGCCCTGACTGTGACCGCTGTCTCTCTGATCTCTGCTTCTTTGATTGCCTTGTTCCTGCACAGGAAACACAAGCAAACCCAGTTCAACTAGTTATCAAATGACTAATAAAGCAGTGACTACTTGTATCTTCTAATGGCTGGTTGCTCATTTTTCATTATCTGGCTCCAATCAGCATGCAATGGGTGCTTAATACTGTTAGTAACACTCCGCACTCCTCCACAGTTCCTCCTGTTAGTGAAATGGGTTTTAATGGGTCCATGTAAGTAGTGGCAAAATGGCTGTTAATAGTGTATCCAGTCCAGGGATGGCTGCAGCAATGGGTGAAGGCTTGCCAGGCCCTCATTGTACAAGTCAATGAACTTTGAAGGGACAGTGGGACTGGCCTGAGGTACTGGTGCCAGCTGGTTGATGGCCCAATCATTCCCTTGGTGCTCTGTGGCTATTGATCAGTTGAATCCCCACACAGGCTCCAAACTCCAGTAAAACTTTTCTGTTTGGAGCTAATTGTCCAAACACCAATAGGATTGAAAGTCAGTGGACTTGGAACTCTCTTCCAAGATTGAAGATCTCTGCCGCTGGTGCAAAGATTCTTCTTTCGTGGGGCTGGGACTCCGGGTAGATTTCAAACGCCCAGTGTAAAAGTTAATGTGCACGGGCCAATGATGTGCCCAGTGGGTACAGGCACAGAGAGTGCGAGGGACAGCGAGCCCAGCGGTTGTGATGTAACTCCGTTGGATTTGAATTTCACCTGTCTTTTGAGAAGACTGAAGTTTCTTTATGTTCAGCTTCTCCTCACGACAGGCCCTCGGGATTGTACTGTAAGTCGTTAGTCCTATTTTCAGATTACATTATTGTTTCATTCACTGTATTTGAGGGGTGGTCATAGGAACAGGAGTAGGTCATTGAGCCCCTCTCGCCTGGTCCACCATTCAATGAGATCATGGTTGATCTGTGACATAACTCCATATACCTGCCTTCGTCATATCCCTTACCTTCTTTGCATAACAACAAAATTTTAAGCTGAGATAATAGATTTAACAATTGAGCGAGCATCAACTGCCCTTTGTGGAAGAGTGTTCTTAACTTTTCCCACTCTTTGCGTGGAGAAGTGTCTCTTAACTTCACTCCTGAAAGTCCTGATTCTAATTTTTAGTTTATGTTCCCTGGTCGCTAAACTGGCTGTGTTTTTATAACTTTACAGTGAATTGGGTCCAATCCATG
This sequence comes from Heptranchias perlo, assembly GCF_035084215.1. NCBI lineage: Eukaryota > Metazoa > Chordata > Chondrichthyes > Hexanchiformes > Hexanchidae > Heptranchias > Heptranchias perlo. The sequence continues at coordinate 10,781,536 of NC_090359.1, forward strand.
TCTGGGACACCCTTGCCTTGTGAAATACTGAAATTTGTTCATAAAAATATTCAGATTAATAAGAGACTGTTTAACTTTACTGAGCTGGGTTTTTCTTTTTGGTAAATCAGACATTCAGGGGGTCTATTAAACAGGATGGGAGCTGTTAGCAGTAAACACCCTCGCTTCAGACAACATTCTTTGGCAGGTGGAAACCATTCCTCCATTTAAATCAAATCATGGTAATATTTTACTTGAGCTATCATCACTGAAGTTTAGTGTTTAAACATAGCAGGAGATCCAGGCTCGTTCTGTTAAAGTAGAATAACAATAAGTTAGTGGGAACTTTTAACAATAGCAATTCATTTCTGCTCACTACACACACTGAAGGTGATTTTTCTTCCAGTGGAAACTGCAGTCAGACGGCCCCTCCTCACTTTCACTGAGCTTCCTCACACCATTGATAAATCGTGTTCGGAAACTTTAAACCCAATAGATGACAATACATTCAAGTGTAGTGTAGGTCCATCCTACCCTCTTCTGACTGTTGTCTGATTTACATATAAACATTTCAGGGAGACTTTACAAAGTGCATACACTGGCCAGGTCACCAGGAGAACTACTTTGGGATATTTTTATAATGTTGCAAAAAAATACCATGTAGAAATGCTTCAAGAATTCATTTTCAATGAAGCTTTGGATCTTACAGGACAGAAACAGGTGACTTTCCTCTCTCCCCTCATCCAATTTAATGTTCCTCTGTTCCAAGGTCCTTATACTACTCTCATTTAAAATAATTCATGGAGTCTGTCTGAACAACACTTTCAGGCAGAACTCTACATTGTTTCTTCCCTCTCTGTTAAGATTTTTTTGGAACCATAAACATGTATCTTTTGCCATGTCACATTTGACCCTAGAAGTTATAGAATCATAGAAATTTACAGCACAGAAGGAGGCTATTCGGCCATTGTGTCTGTGCCAGCTGAAAAAGAGCTCTCCAGCCTGATCGCACTCTTGGTCTTGGTCCGCAGCCTTGTCGGTGACGGCACTTCAAGTGCACATCGAAGTACTTTTTAAAAAGCGATGTGGGTTTCTGCCTCTACCACCCTTTCAGTCAGTAAGGTCCATACTCACACCACCCTCTGGGTGAAAAAATTTATCCACAGATCCCCTCCAATCCTTCTACCAATTACTTGAAATATATGCCCCCTGGTTATTGGCCCCTCTGCTAAGGGAAATAGGACCTTAATATCCTTTTTCTAATTTGTTTATGGGATGTGGGCGTCGCTGGCAATGGCAGAATTTATTAACCATCCCTAATTGTCCTTGAGAAGGTGGTGGTGAGCTGCTTCCTTCTTGAAGTGATGCAGTCTGTGTGGCTCCCAATAATTTTTTTCGGTCAATTAAATCCCCCCTCAGCCTCCTCTGTTCCAATGAAAACAACTCCAGCCGATCCAATCCTTCCTCATTGCTAAAATTCTCCAGTCCTGGAACATCCTTGTAAATCTCCTCTGGACCCTCTCTGGTCCAATCCCATCTTTCCTGTAATGTGGTGACCTGAACTGGACACGGGTTAAATTTATTAGTCCGCCTGTTCCCACAGGTCCCAGTCGAGTTTCTTCATTCCTTTCCTTGGTTCAATCCGTCATTCACCGATTGGGTTTATGACCGGTCACCACCTCCTGTGATTTCCCCAATTGGCTGCCCCTCTTCTCAGAGATTCTCTCGCTCCACAGACCACCTGCACTCTGTCGGTTCCACCAATCCGGGAAGCTTCACCTGTGATTGGATGAACTCGGTGACCCGGGCCCGTCATGGCGGCCGAATCTCCCACAATGCAGAGCGGCGGAGAAAAGGCCCCATCTGTGAGACAGGCCGCGCTGCACTCTGGGAGAATGTTCGCACATGCGCACATCACCCGCCGGATCAGCGGCCGCTTCCTGTTGTGTCGCGAGACAAACTTTCCGTTTTTTCGGTTGAGAACGAGCGGTTTTTATTGTGACGGAAACTGACGTCACTTTTCCTTTGAATCGCGCGGTTTGATTTAAATAAACGGCGCACATGCGCAGTGTGGCGCGTCCCTCTTAAAGGGCCCTGGACCGGCCGAGAGTCCCCGAGCCCGGGGACAGGACCGAGAGACGGGCAATGGGATTAGAGCGGAGGGCGGCCCCGGGGAGGGGGAACTTGCATTTCTCCAGCGCCTGTCACATCCTCAGGACGACCCAAAGCCTCGCAGCCAATGGGGGGGCTTTTGAAATGAGGTCACTGTTGTCATGTGGGCAGCCATTTCGTGCACAGCAAGATCCCACAAACAGCAATGTGATAAATGACCAGATAATCTGTTTATAGGTGTTGGTGGAGGATTAAATATTGGCCAGGACACTGGGGAGAACTCCCCTGCTCTTCTTCGAATAGTGTCGCGGGATCTTTTACATCCACCTGAGGGGCCGGACTGGTTTAACGGCTCGTGGAAAAGACGGCCCCTCCGACAGTGCAGCACTCCCTCAGTACTGCACTGGAGTGTGAGCTGAGATTTTGTGCTCAGGTCTCTGGAGGGGAGCTTTATTCCTCAATCTTTATGATTCTAGGGGTGAGGGAGTGCTACAAATGGGCCAAGGCCGACACCGAGTACTTCAGAAGGGTCGTTGATTCTTCCGTCCCGTAACACGATGTGACTTTCTTCCACAGGAGAATTCGTGCCTGAACTTCCAGGAGTTTTGAGGAAAACCGCACCGGATTTGAATCAATCTGCTGGAAAATACTTGAGGCCGACTGGAAACCTGTTTGGATATTTACACAGCCAGGAGGCACCAAGACATTTCGATGAGACTGTGAAGGATGTCAAGTGAAATCAGGGACATGGCGAGCAACGGTGTGAAGGTAACTGGGAGATCCCCAGGGTAATGCCCAGTCTGTTCAGGTGGGCCGTTTAAAAGGAAATGGAACAGTGCGGGGAGAAAGTTGTCTGGGGACAGGAAACAGAGGGTCTGGGTTAATGGGAGTTGCTGAGATTGGAGAAGGGTTGGAAGTGGTTACCCCAGGGGTCAGTGCTGGGCCCACTTTTATTCTCTGTATTTATGGACCGTTTAGAATTACATAGAATTTACAGCACAGAAACAGGCCGTTCGGCTCAACTGGTCTGAGCTGGTGTTTATGCTCCACACGAGCCCCTCTCGCACCTCTCTTCATCTGTCCCTATCTGTATATCCTTCTATTCCTTTCTCCCTCATGTACTTATCTAGCTTCCCCTTAAAAGCATCTATGCTATTTGCCTCAATTACTCCATGTGTTAGCAAGTTCCACATTCTAACCACTCTCTGGGTAAATAAGTTCCTCCTGAATTCCTTAGTGGATTTATTAGTGACTATCTTCTATTCATGGCCCATAGTTTTGGACTCCCCCCACAAGCGGAAACACATCCATGTCTCCCCTATCAAACTCCCTCATAATTTTAAAGACCTCTATCAGGTCACCCCTCAGCCTTCTCTTTTCTGGAGAAAAGAGCCCCAGCTTGTTCAGTCTATCCTGATAGTTATAACCTCTCAGTTCTGGTATCATCCTTGTCAATCTTTTTTGCACCTTCTCCAGTGGCTCTACATCCTTTTTGTAACATGGAGACCAGAACTGTGCACAGTACTCAGTGTGGTCTAACCAAGGTGCTGGACAAGTTTAACATAACTTCCCTGCTTTTCAATTCTATTCCTCTGGAAATGAATCCCAGTGCTTTGTTTGCTTTTTTATGGCCTTATGACCCTGAGTCACTACATTTAATGATTTGTGTATCTGTACCCCTCGACCCCAATTTGCTCCTCTATCCCATTTAGACTCTTATTATACAGGAAGTATGTGGCCTCCTTGTTCTTCCTACTAAATTTGTACCACCTCACACTTATCTATATTGAAATTCATTTGCCAATTACACGCCCATTCTGCAAGTTTATTAATGTCTTCCTGTATTTTATCTCAGTCCTCTTCACTATTAACTATATCCCTCAATTTGATGTTGTCCGCAAATTTTGAAATTGTTCTTCCGATTCCCAAGTCCAAACCGTTGATGCAAATGGTGAACAACAGTGTTCCCAGCACCGATCCCTGTGGAACACCACTTCCCACCTTCTGCCAGTCTGAGTGACTATCTTTAACCCCTGCTCTCTTTTCTGTTTTGTAGCCAGCTTGCTACCCATTCTGCAACCTGTCCCCTGACTCCACAAGCTCTGACCTTGGTCATGAACCTACTATGCGGTACCTCATCGAAGGCCTTTCAAGATCTTTCAAGATTTTCTTCTTCAGATATTGATTCACTTCCCTTTTAAATTCTGCTTCCCTCGGTGTTTCTGGTCAGACATTCCATTGTCCTAACAACCCTCTGCATCAAAAAGAAAGAAAACCAACCTCTCTTAATTTGATGCCTCCAGTTACCGACTCACGAACTGGGATGTGGGCGTCGCTGGCAAGGCCAGCATTTATTGCCCTTCCCAGTTGCCCTTGAGAGGGTGGTGGTGTGCCACCTATCTTGAACAATTGAGTGACTTGCTGGGCCATTTCAGAGGGTGATTAAGAATCAACCACATTGCTGTGGGTTTGGAGTCACATATAGGCCAGACCGGGTAAGGACGGCAGGTTTCCTTCCCGAAAGGACATCAGTGAACCAGATGGGTCTTTACGACAATCCGGTAGTTTCATGGCCACCATTACTGATACTATTTTTTTTAAAATTCCAGATTTTATTTAATTAATTGAATTTAAATTTCCCAGCTGCCGTGGATTTGATCTCATGACCCCGGAATATTAGTCCGAGCCTCTAGGATTACTAGTCCAGTAACATAACCACTGTGCTCCCGTACCAGTGGAAATAGTTTTCCCTCATTGACTTTATCAAAACCCCCTCATAATTTTGATCCCCTCTCTCTGATCTTATTTAAACTTCTCTGCTCCCGTGAAAAGTTATGTGAAGACTCTCATCCTTGGGATCATCTTAGTGAATCTCTTCTGCCCCTCTCCATGGCCGCGACATTCTTACTAAAGTAATGCACCAAAAACTGGACACAATATTCTGACGATGACCTAACCAATGATTTGTCCAGGTGTAGCATTAACTCTTTCCTTTTATAATCTATGCCCCTATTTATAAATCCTAGGATCCCATGGGGGTTTTTGTAAAACAGCTTTATCAACTTGTCCTCCCACTTTTTTAAAGATTTGTATATCTGAATCCCTAAATCTCTCTGCTCCTCTACTCCTTTTACAGTTTTACAGTATAGTGTCTATTTCCTCTCCTTATTCTTCTCAACTCACATCTCTCCCCATTAAATTCCATCTCACATCTACCTGCCCAATCTGCTCACCTGTCTGCCTCCTCCTGAAGTTATCGATAATCCTCTTCATGGTTAATCTCACTCCTTATCTTTGTGGCAGCTGCAAATTTTGATATTGTGCCCCCTACACCCAGGTCCAGATCATTTCTATCCACAGATATTGAGAAAAGCAATGGTGCCAACACTGACCCCGGCGATCACCACTGTTTAAATCCTTCCAGTGCAAGAAACATCTGTTAACCACAACTCTCAGTTTTCTGTCCTTTTATCCATGCAATCTCTCATTTCTCTCCAACTTCTCACATTTCTATCCCTTAGTTCTCATGCACAAACAGGCTCTCTTCCCCTTTCCTCTCTCTCTTACACACAGACTGTTTCTCTTTCCTGTCTCCAATATTCTCTCTTGCCCGTTCTCACAAACCCTCTCTCCCTCTCTCCCTCCCACCCTACCTCTCAGACTCTCCTTCATCCAGATGTCGACTCTCCGAGACACACTCTCAGACTCTCCGAGACTCACTCCCTCTCTCACACAGACTCTCTGTGACTCACTCCCTCTCTCACACACTATTTTACCCACTTTTCATTGAAACTTACAGAACAGAAGGAGGCCATTCATCGTGCCTTTGAAAGAGCTGTCCAATTTAGTCCCACACTCCAGCTCTTTCCCCATAACCCTCCATATTAGTCCTCTTCAAGTAGATGTCTAATTGCCCTTTCAAAATTCCCATGGAATCTGATTTCTCCCTTTCAGGGTGTGCGTTTCAGATCTTAACAACTCTCTGTATGAAGAAAAACTTCTCCTCATTTCCTCTCTAGTTCTTTTGCCAATTATTTTAAATGTATGACCTCTGGTTACCGACCCGCTTGCCAGAGGAAACAGAGCAAGTAGGGAGAAACTATCAAAACCCCTCTTGATTTTGAACACCTCGATTAAATCTCCCCTTATCCCCGGCTCTAAGGAGAATAATCCCAGCTTCTCCAACCTCTCCACATAACTGATGTCCCTCATCCCTGGTACCATCCTGGTAAACCTCCTCTGTACCCTCTCCATGACCTTGACATCCTTCCTGAAGTGCGGTGCCCAGAGTTGTCCACAATACTCCAGCTGAGGCCTAACCAGTGATTTATAAAGATTCAGCATGACTTCCTCGTTTTTGTATTCAATGCCCCTATTTACAAAGCCAAGTTTCCCATACCCTTTCTTAACCACCTTTTCAACTTGCCCTGCCACCTTCAAAGATTTGTGACTCTGTACCCCAGGTTCCTCTGTTCTTGCACTCCCCTCAAAATAGTCCCATTGAGATTATGCAGCCTCTCCGTTTTGTTCCTCCCAAAGTGCATCACTTCACACTTGTCCGTCTTAAATTGCATCTGCCCTGTGTCTGCCCATTTTACCAGTCTGTCTATGTCCTCCTGAAATCTGCTACTATCCTCCTCACTATTTACTACGTTGCTAAGTCCTGTATCAGTCGCAAACTTTGAAATTGTGCTCCCGAAACCCAAATCCAGGTCATTTTGATATAACAAGAAAAGTAATGGTCCTAATACTGACCCCTGGGGGACCCCACTGCATACTTCTGTCCAGTCAGAAAAGCATCCGTTCACCACTGCTCTCTGTTTCCCATCCCCTAGCCAATTATGTACCCAAGTTACCACCAATTTTTTCCTTTAATCCCATGGGCTTCTGTTTTCCAAATAAGTCTGTTCTGTGGCACTTTATCAAATGCCTTTTGAAAGTCCATATTTCCAACAGCTACTGCACTACCTTCATCAACCCTCTCTGTTACTTCATCAAAGAATTCAATCAGGTTAGTCAGACATGATTTGTCTTTAAGAAATCCATGCTGGCTGTTCCTTATTAACCCATGCCTCTCCAAGTGAGAATTAATTTTGTCCTTGACAATGGTCACCAGTTGTTTTCCCACCACTGATATTAGACTGACTGGCCTGTAGTTACCAGTTTTATCCCTCTCCCCTTTTTTGAAAAGGGGTGTAATATTTGCAATCCTCCAGTCCTCTGGCCCCACTCTCATATCCAAGGAGGATTGATAGATTGTGGTCAGAGCTTCTGCTATCTCCACCCTTGCTTCCCTCAGCAGCCTGGGATGCATCCCACCTGGACCGGGGGACTTGTTCACTTTGAGTGATGCCAACCTATTTAGCACCTCCTTTCTATCTATTTTGATCCTATCCAATATCTCTACTCCCTCCTCCTCCACTGCGACATTAACTTCATCCTCTTCTTTTGTGAAGACAGATGCAAAGTCCTCATTCAGTATCTCAGTCATGCCCTCTGCCTCCACAAGCAGATTTCCTATTTTGTCCCTGATCGGCCCCACCATTCCTTTTTGATCCTTTTACTTTTTATATTTTTATGAAAGATTTTTGGGTTTCCATTTATGTTACCCACTAATCTTTTCTCATATTCTCTCTTTGCCCTTCTTATATCCTTTTCAATTTCCCCTGCACACTCTCCTGGTTTTGTGCTGTATTCTGTACCTGACCTTTTTCTGTTTTATTTTCAGCTCTATTTCCTTTGTCATCCAGGGAGCTCGAGCTTTGGATGCCGTATCTTTCCTCCTTATGGGAAAATCCTTGGTTTATACCCGAACTACCTCCACCTTGAAGACCTGCCATTGCTCGTTTACTGTTTTTTTTTGTCCAGTCTTTGTTTCCAGTCCACTTGTGCTCGATCCCTTCTCAAATCACTGAAATTGGCTCCCTTTCAGTTGGATATTTTCACCTTTGATTTTTCTTTGTCCCTTTCCGTAACTACTTCAAACCAAATTATATTATGATCACTATTACCCAGATGTTCCCCCACTGAAATACACTCCACTTGCCTTACATCATTCCCTAAAACTAGATCCAGCACTGCTTCCTCCCTTGTTGGGCTAGAAATATACTAATTAAGAAAGTTCTCCTGTACGAATTTTTGGAATTCTTCACCCTCCTTGCCTTTCAATTACTACAATCCCCTGCGTCTGTCTTTAAGGGACCACGTTACTCTTAGTCACCTTTTTCTTAATATACTTGTAAAAACCTTTAGTATTGTCCTTGATATCCCTCACAAACTGGAGTTGGCAGCTGATATTGTGAGTGAATTTAATCCAAAAAAGAGTGGAAAGAAAAGAACAATTTAATGTTAAAGTAAATCAATCAAATGCCATTAATGACAAATATATTCAAATTAAATATAACCGTTTGCTCAAAAATAATCCTATTGTATTCCAGTGACAGATTCTCGAATCTAATCAGCCGCTCGGAGTTGTCGGACAGCTGCCCAGTGAGACTCGGCCTGTGATGGTTCCTCCCTTCCTCTGGGTAAGCACCTTGGCCAATATCGCCTTCAATGCAGTAAAACATCCTAAGGTGCTTCACAGGAGTGATTATCAAACAGAATTTTTCACTGAGCCACATAAAGAGATATTAGGACGGGTGACCAAAAGCTTAGCCAAAGAGTTAGGCTTAAGGAGCGTCTTAAAGGAAGAGAGGTGGAGAGATGAAGAAGTTTAGGGAAGGAATTCCAGAGCTTAGGATCTAGGCAGCCGAAGGCACGGCCGCCAATGGTGGAATGATTAAAATCAGGGATGCACAAGAGGCCAGAATTGGAGAGCGCAGAGTTCTCGGAGGGTTGTAGGGCTGGAGGAGGTTACAGAGATAGGCAGGGGTGAGGGCCATGGAGAGTTTTGAAATGAAGGATGAGAATTTTAAAATCGAGGTGTTGCTGGACCGGGAATGAATGTAGGTCAGCGAGCACAGGAGTCTTGGGTGAACGGGACTTGCTGCGAATTAAAATACGGGAGTTTTGGACGAGCTCAAGTCCATGGAAGATGGGAGGCCGGCCAGGAGAGTATTGGAATAGTCAAGTCTAGAGATAACAAAGGCATGGATGCGGGTTTCAGCAGCAGATGAGCTGAGGCAGGGACGGAGACGGGTGATGTTATGGAGGAGGAAGTAGATGGACTTCGTGATAGAGCAGATATGTGGTCGGAAACTCATCCCAGGGTCAAATAGGACGCCAAGGTTATGAATGGTCTGGTTCAGCCTCAGACAGTGACCAGGGAGAGGGATGGAGTCGATGGCTCGGGAATGGTGTTTGTGGCGGGGCCCGAAGACAATGGCTTCGATCTTTGTTCTTCGATCTTCGATCTTCAATCTTTCGATGTTCGATCAATGAACATAATTTAACAGGACAAAGTCAGCATGGCTTTACGAAGGGGAAGTCATGTCTGACAAATTTGCTTGAGTTCTTTGAGGACGTAACGTACAGGGTGGATAAAGGGGAACCAGTGGACGTAGTGTATTTAGACTTCCAGAAGGCATTCGACAAGGTGCCACATAAAAGATTATTGCTCAAGATAAAGAATCACTGGATTGGGGGTAATATTCTGGCATGGGTGGAGGATTGGTTATCTAACAGGAAGCAGAGAGTTGGGATAAATGGTTCATTCTCGGACTGGCAACCAGTAACCAGTGGTGTTCCGCAGGGGTCGGTGCTGGGTCCCCAACTCTTTACAATCTATATTAACGATTTGGAGGATGGGACCGAGTGTAACATATCAAAGTTTGCAGATGATACAAAGATGGGAGGGAAAGTGGAGAGTGAGGAGGACATAAAAAACCTACAGGGGGATATAGACAGGCTGGGTGAGTGGGCGGAGATTTGGCAGATGCAATACAATATTGGAAAATGTGAGGTTATGCACTTTGGCAGGAAAAATCAGAGAGCAAGTTATTATCTTAATGGCGTGAAACTGGAAAGTACTGCAGTACAAAGGGATCTGGGGGTCCTCGTGCAAGAAGATCAAAAAGTTAGTATGCATGTGCAGCAGGTGATCAAGAAGGCCAACGGAATGTTGGCTTTTATTGCTCGGGGGATAGAATATAAAAATAGGGAGGTATTGCTGCAGTTATATAAGGTATTGGTGAGACCGCACCTGGAATACTGCATACAGTTTTGGTGTCCATACTTAAGAAAAGACATACTTGCTCTCGAGGCAGTACAAAGAAGGTTCACTCGGTTAATCCCGGGGATGAGGGGGCGGACATATGAGGAGAGGTTGAGTAGATTGGGACTCTACTCATTGGAGTTCAGAAGAATGAGAGGCGATCTTATTGAAACATATAAGATTGTGAAGGGGCTTGATCGGGTGGATGCGGTAAGGATGTTCCCAAGGATGGGTGAAACTAGAACTAGGGGGCATAATCTTAGAATAAGGGGCTGCTCTTTCAAAACTGAGATGAGGAGAAACTTCTTCACTCAGAGGGTAGTAGGTCTGTGGAATTTGCTGCCCCAGGAAGCTGTGGAAGCTACATCATTAAATAAATTTAAAACAGAAATAGACAGTTTCCTAGAAGTAAAGGGAATTAGGGGTTACGGGGAGCGGGCAGGAAATTGGACATGAATTTAGATTTGAGGTTAGGATCAGATCAACCATGATCTTATTGAATGGTGGAGCAGGCTCGAGGGGCTGATTGGCCTCCTCCTGCTCCTATTTCTTATGTTCTGAGCAATATTTAGTTGGAGGAAATTGCTGCTCATCCAGTACTGAATGTTGGACAAGCAATGTGAGAAATCAGAGACAGTGGAGGGTTCGAGGGAGGTAGTGGTGAAGTAGAGCTGGGTGTCGTCAGTGCACATGTGGAACCTGACATTGTGTTTTCGGACGATGTCGTCAAGGGGCAGCATGTAGATGAGACATAGGAGGGGGCCAAGGATAAATCCTTGGGTGCTCCAGAATTGACAGTCCAGGAGTGGGAAAAGAAGCCATTGCAGGAGATTCTCTGGCTACGACTGGATAGATAAGATTGGAACCAGGCGAGCGCAGTCCCACCCAGCTGGACGACGGACGAGAGGAGTTGGCGTCTCAACAAAGGAAGATACAGTTGAGATACTGGATGGGCTAAAAATTGATAAAGGAGAGGTACTAGAAAGGCTAGCTGTACTTAAAATAGATAAGTCACCCGGTCCAGACGGGATGCATCCTAGGTTGCTGAGGGAAGTAAGAGTGGAAATTGTGGAGGTACTGGCCATAATCTTCCAAACATCCTTAGATACGGGGGTGATGCTGGAGAATTGCAAATTTTACTCCCTTGTTCAAAAAAGGGTGTAAGGATAAACCCAGCAACTCTCGGCCAGTCAGTTTAACCTCTGTGGTGGGGAAACCTTTGGAAACGATAATCTGAGACAGAATTAGCAGACATTTGGATGAGTATGGATTGATTTGGGAAAGCCAGCATGGATTTGTTCAAGGCAAAATGATGAGGTAACGGAGAGGGTAGTTGGGGGAAATGCAGTTGATGTGATGTATATGGACTTTCAGTAGGCGTTTGATAAAGTGCTGTTATTAGGCTTATCAAGATTGTGGCCCATGGAATAAAGGGGGCAGTAGCAACATGGATACAGAATTGGCTAAGGAACAGGAATCAGTAGTGGTGAACAGTTGTTTTTTGGACTGGAGGGAGGTGTACAGTGGTGTTCCCCAGGAATCAGTGCTGGGACCATTGCTCTTCTTGATATATATTAATGACTTGGACTTGGATGTACAGAGCACAATTTCAAAATTTGCAGAAGACACAAAACTTGGAAAGGAAGTAAACAGTGAGACAGATAGTGATAAATTTCAAGAGGATACAGTCATGCTGGTGGCATGGGTGGACAAGTGGCAGATGAAATTTTTCGCAGAAAAATGCGAAGTGATATATTTCGGTAGGAAGAACAAGGAGAGGCAATATAATCTAGAGGGCACAACTCTAAAAGGGGTACAGGAACTGAGAGATCTGGGGGTATATGTGCATAAATCGTTGAAGGTGGCAGGGCAGATTGAGAAAGCGGTTAAAAAAGCTTCCAGGATTCTGGGCTTTATAAATAGAAGCATAGAGTACAAAAGTATGGAAGTCATGATCGACCTTTATAAAACACTGGTTCGGCCACAACTGGAGTATTGTGTCCAGTTTTGGGCACCTCACTTTAGGAAAGATGTGAAGGCCTGAGAGAGGGTGCAGAAGAGATCTACTACAATGATTCCAGGGATGAGGGACTTTAGTAACGTGGATAGGCTGGAGAAGCTGGGGCTTTTCTCCTTGAAGCAGAGACGGTTACGAGGAGATTTGATAGAGGTATTCAAAAATCATGAAGGGTCTCGACAGAGTCGGTTGAGAGAAACTGTTCCCATTGGTGGAAGGGTCAAGAACTGGAAGACATAGATTTAAGGTGATTGGCAAAAGAACCAAAGGTGACATGAGGAAAAACATTTTACACAGCGAGTGGTTAGGATCTGGAATGCACTGCCTGAGGGGGTGGTGGAGGCAGATTCAATCGTGGCCTTCAAAAGGGAACTGGATAAGTACTTGAGAGTAAAAAAATTTCAGGGCTACGGGGGTAGGGCAGGGGAGTGGGACGAGCTGGATTGCTCTTGCACAGCACAGACTCGATGGGCCAAATGGCCTCCTTCCTTGCTGTAACCTTTCTATCATTCGAAGAGGATGATGTGGTCAACCATGTCAAAGGCTGCAGACAGGTCGAGAAGAATGAGGAGGGAGAGTTTACTATGGTCACAGTCACATAGGATGTCATTTGTGGCTTTGATTAGGGCTGTTTCAGTACTGTGGCAGGGGTGGACTTTGGAAAGGAAAAGGAGGTTGGAGATGGGGTGGTGGTTTGCAAGGACATAGGGGTCAAGGGTGGGACTTTTCAGGAGCGGGGTGATGATGGCAGGATCAGGCGCACAGGGACACGGGGTCAGGTGCACAGGGACACGGGGTCAGGCGCACAGGGACACGGGGTCAGGCGCACAGGGACACGGGGTCAGGCGCACAGGGACACGGGGTCAGGCGCACAGGGACACGGGGTCAGGCGCACAGGGACACGGGGTCAGGCGCACAGGGACACGGGGTCAGGCGCACAGGGACACGTGGTCAGGCGCACAGGGACATAAAAAAAATGTACAAGGCTCCAGTTAGCTCAGTTCCTGTGGACAGCAGGTTGCACACTGGGCGTTATCACTGATTTATGAATAACCCTGTTAGTTACTGAATGACAAACTTCAGGAGTTTGTTGGATCCCTTTTGTACAATGTGTAACTTTACCAGTAAGGGGTTGGAATGTGTAAGAAATCTCCCTGTGCTGTGTTAATAAAACTCTGCTCCTGCTGTCACTGGGGACCTGCTCTCTCTTTACTGTAATAAATCTCCAGGTGCTGACACACCCCGTACTGGGTTAATGAAACTCTCCATCCCACTCCAACTGGGGCTCGCTCACTATTGTTTTCAAAATGTTTTACAAAAGTGTACACAGAATGAAACTCCACCCCAGACCCTGTAAATTACATTCCATGCCTTAGAAGCAAAATTGTAGATCCTCCCAACGAAATCCCAGATCCTGTCACCCTACCGATTGAGCCAAGTGTTACTCTGGACACTGCACATGATCTGCTGCAGAAAATGGATCAACTGATTTAGCAAATGTGATCCCCTGCCATTCAATAATAAATGCCCCTTATCTCAATAAAATGAATAATCTGTGAATCAAAATAGCTGAGATAATCTTAAAGAATGGCTGACCTGCAACATGGTGTCTGTATGCCTCTCTGTCTGTATGCCATGCTCTCTCTCTCTCGCTCTCTCTCTCTCGCTCTCTCTCTCTCTCTCTCTCTCGCTCTCTCTCTCGCTCTCTCTCTCGCTCTCTCTCGCTCTCTCTCTCGCTCTCTCTCTCGCTCTCTCGCTCTCTCTCGCTCTCTCTCTCTCGCTCTCTCTCGCTCTCTCTCTCTCGCTCTCTCTCTCGCTCTCTCTCTCGCTCTCTCTCGCTCGCTCTCTCTCGCTCGCTCTCTCTCGCTCGCTCTCTCTCTCGCTCTCTCTCGCTCGCTCTCTCCCTGACTCTCTCACTATTCCTGTTTCCCCTGCTTCTTTTGCCTCCCACTACCTGCATGCTGGTTTCTCTCACTTCCTCCCTGTCCCATTTCATTTGCTCCCCGTCCCATTTCATTTGCTCCCCATCCCTCTCCACCTTGCTCCCCACCTCCTATTCTCTCCCAACCGAGTTCTCATCTTTGTGTCCACCTCACTCTGTTTCCTTACCCCTCCCTCTCTCCATTTCTTTTCATCCCTCTCGTTCCCATCAATCGCTTTTTACCCTCTCTCTTTTTCTCTGTGCCTGACCCTGCTCTCTTTTTAATTTCTCGGACACATTTTCTACCCAATCCCCACGTTTTGCCCTGTCCCGAGATCTCTCTGTCTGCAGTCCATCCCTTTCTGGAGGAGGGCCTATTTCAGTGGGATGAGAACAGATCTGGCCCGGGTAAATTGGAATCATAGATTGGCAGGCAAAACTGTAATTGAACAGTGGGCAGCCTTTAAAGAGGAGATGATTTGGGTACAGACAAGGTACATTCCAACGAGGGAGAAAAGTAGGGCAACTAAAGCCAGAGCTCCCTGGATGACAAAGGAGATCGAGAGTAAGATGAAGCGGAAAAAAGTGGTGTATGACAGGTGTCAGGTCGATAATACAAGTGAGAACCAGGCAGAGGGGAAGTGAAAAAGGAAATAAGAGGGGCAAAGAGAGAGTATGAGAATAGACTAGCGACCAACATAAAAGGGAATCCAAAAGTCTCCTGCAGACATGTTAACAGTAAACAGGTAGTAAGAGGAGGGGTGGAGCCGATTATGGACCATAAAGGAGATCTACTCATGGAGGCAGTGGGCACAGCTGAGGTATTAAATGAGCACTTTGCATCTGTCTTTACCAAGGAAGAAGATGCTGCCAGAGTCTCGGTAAAGGAAGATATAGTTAAGATACTGATGGGCTAAAAATTGATAAAGAAGAGGTACTAGAATGGCTAGCTGAACTTAAAGTAGATAAGTCACCTGGTCTGGATGGGATACACCCGAGGATGCTGAAGGAAGTAAGGGGGGAAATTGGGGAGGTACTGGCCATAATCTTCCAGACATCCTTGGACATGGGAGTGGTGCCAGAGGATTGGAGATTTGCAAATGTTACACCCTTGTTCAAAAAAGGGTGTAAGGATAAACCCAGCAACAATAGGCCAGTCAGTTTAACCTCGGTGGTGGGGAAACTTCTGGAAACGATAATACTGGACAGAATTAACAGTCACTTGGACGAATGTGGATTGATTCGGGAAAGCCAGCATGGATTTGTTCAAGGCAAATCGTGTTTCACTAACTTGATAGAGTTTTTTGATGAGGTAACAGAGAGTGTAGATGAGGGCAATGCGGTTGACTTTGTGTATATGGACGTTCCAAAGGCGTTTAATAAAGTGCCACATGGTCGGCTTGTCATCGAGGTTGCGGCCCATGGAATAAAGGGGGCAATAACAGCATGGATACAGAATTGGCTAAGTGTCAGGAATCAGAGTAGTGGTGATCGGTTGTTTTTCGGATTGGAGGGAGGTGCACAGTGGTGTTCCCCAGGGGTCGGTGCTGGGACCACTGCTTTTCTTGATATATATTAAGGACTTGGACTTGGGTGTACAGGGCACAATTTCAAATTTGCAGATGACACGAGACTTGGAAGGGTAGTGTGCAGTGAGGAGGATAGTGATAGACTTCAAGAGGATATAGACAGGCTGGTGGCATGGGCGGACACGTGGCAGATGAAATTTAAACCAGATAAATGTGAAGTGATACATTTCGGTAGGAAGAAAGTGGAGAGGCAATATAAACTAAAGGGCACAATTCTAAAAGGGGTACAGGAACTGTGAAATCTGGGGGTATATGTGCACAAATCGTTGAAGGTGGCAGGGCAGGTTGAGAAAGCGGTTAAAAAAGTGGTCGGGATCCTGGGCTTTATAAATAGAGGCATAGAGTACAAAAGTAAGGAAATCATAATAAACCTTTATAAAACACTGGTTTGGCCACAACTGGAATATTGTGTGCAGTTCTGGGCACCGCACTTTCGGAAAAATGTGAAGGCCATAGAGAGGGTGCAGAAGAGATTTACCAGAATGATTCCAGGGATAATGGACTTTTCTTGCATGGATAGACTGGAGAGGCTCGGGTTGTTCTCTTTGGAACAGAAAAGGTTGAGAGGATATTTGATAGAGGTGTTCAAAATCATGAAGGGTCAAGACAGAGTAGATAGAGAGAAACTGTTCCCATTGGCGGAAGGGTCAAGAACCAGAGGCTGAGACTTAAGGTGGTTGGCAAAAGAACCGAAGGTGATATGATGTAAAACTTTTTTACACAGCGAGTGGTTATGATCTGGAATGTGCTGCCTGAGGGGGTGGTGGAGGCAGATTCAATCATGGCCTTTAAAAGGAGACTGGATAAGTACTCGAAAGTAAAAAATTTTCAGGGCAATGGGGATAGGGCGGGGGAATGGGATTAGTTGGATTGCTCTGGGATGGAGCCGGCGTGGACTAGATGGGCCGAATGGCCTCCTTCCGTGCTGTAATCTTTCTTTGATTCTACGCTTCGAAGATTAAAAAGTATGACTCTGCCTAATCATATTATTGTAAACAATTTTACAACACCAAGTTATAGTCCAGCAATTTTATTTTAAATTCACAAGCTTTCGGAGATTTTCTCCTTCCTCAGGCAAATGTTTGCCTGAGGAAGGAGAAAATCTCCGAAAGCTTGTGAATTTAAAATAAAATTGCTGGACTATAACTTGGTGTTGTAAAATTGTTTACAATTGTCAACCCCAGTCCATCACCGGCATCTCCACATCATAATCATATTATGATTTTCTAGGTGCCCTTTTACTACGTCCTTAATAATACATTCTAGCATTTTCCCTACTATTGATGTCAAGCTAACTAGCCTACAGTTCCCTCTTTTCTCTCTCACTCCTTTCTTAAATGGCGGGGTTACATTTGCTCCCTTGCAATCCACGGGGACCATTCTAGAATCTGGGGAATTCTGTAAGATCACAACCAATGCATCCACTATCTCTGCAGTCACCTCTTTTAAAACCTGAGGATGTCGGCCATCAGGTCCAGGGGGTTTCTCGGCTTTTAGTCCCATTAATTTCTCCAGTATTTTTTCTTTACTAATATTAATTACTTTAAGTTCCTCACTCTCATTCAACCCTTGGTTCCCCACTGTTTCCGGTATTTTTTTGTGTCCTCTACTTTGAAGACAGATATCAAATATTTGTTTAACATCTCTGCCATTTCCTTACTCCCCATTATAATTTCTTCTGTCTCTGCCTCTAAGGGACCCACGATTATTTTCACTCATCTCTTCCTTTTCACATACTTGTGGAAGCTCATACAATCTGTTTTTATATTTCTTGTTGGTTTCCTGTCAGATTCAATTTTCTCCCTCTTTATGAATTTTTGGTCATCCTTTGCTGATTTCTGAAACTCTCCCAATCCTCAGGCTAACTACGCTTTTTGACTACATTGTAAGCCTCTTCTTTTAATCTAATGTTATCCTTAAATTCTCTAATTAGCCACAATTGTATCACTTTTCCCGTGGAGTTTTATTCCTCAAGGGAATGTATATTAGTTGAGAATTATGAATTATTTCTTTAAATATTTGCCATTGTTTGTCTACCGTTATATCTTTTAATCTAATTTCCCAATCTACCTCAGCCAACTCGCCCCTCATACCTACATAATTGGCTTTATTTATATTTAAGACCCTAGTTTCGGACTTAACCACATCACTCTCAAACTGAATATGAAATTCTATCATATCATGTTCGCTCTCCCCCAGAGAATCCTTTACTATAAGTTTACTAATTAACCCTGTCTCATTACACAATACGAGATCTAAAATAACCTGTTCCCTAGGTGGTTCCTCTACCAATTAAGTACTTTTGAAGTCTAGTTGCTGCTTCACTGCAGGAAACACGGCAGTACATTGAACACAGTAAGGTCCCACAAACAGCAATGTGATAATGACCAGATCATCTGTTTTAGTGATGTTGGTTGAGGGATAAAAATTATAATTGAATTTAAAAGACCGGTCCAGCAGTAAGATACGGGTTTTCACCCACCTGCAATGTTTCTAAACCCGACCTTACCACCGGGGAAGATACCAAGCAAAGGCTGGGCCAGGGAGGCAGGGACTCTCCACAGGTGGTGGGGGGAGATCAAGGGAGAATTGCCCAGGTTGCTCTTACATCCTCTTCTAGTGGCTGGATTCAGACCAGAAATGGTGGAGGTCTAAGACCCAGAGAAGGGGAGAAACGGCCTCAGATATAGAAATGACTGAGGCTCAGTGTTCATCACTGTGGAGTAGTTTACAATTCAGCAAATATATTGTCCACATGGAGAAAATTGTCCACCGCAGCCAAAGTATCAGGCGGGTAGAAGTGAACTCTTTGAGGAGTCGCGTTTCCCTTAAAAACTCTCCAGCCAAATGGTAAAGTCCCTTTAAATTTACAATCCTTCTCCACCAGTCATCGCCCGCTTGAATGTGTTGTGTCAGGTCCTCTATCCAAGCAGTTTTCTGCTCCTGTCACTGTGACTCATTTCTATTATACACCAGAGAGAGAGAGAGAGAGAATGTACTGCAAGTCTATTTATAAATCTCAGCCCATCTCCCCATCACTCACTGAAACATTGTTGGTGCAGAGGGGTGATTAAGCAACACATATTTCTCCCTGTATCTTTCTGCCAGCTGAAATGTGTCCATTATAATGAGGTGGAGATGCCGGTGATGGACTGGGGTTGACAATTGTAAACAATTTTACAACACCAAGTTATAGTCCAGCAATTTTATTTTAAATTCACAAGCTTTCGGAGGCTTCCTCCTTCCTCAGGTAAATGTGGAGTAGTTTACAATTCAGCAAATATATTGTCCACATGGAGAAAATTGTCCACCGCAGCCAAAGTATCAGGCGGGTAGAAGTGAACTCTTTGAGGAGTCGCGTTTACCTGAGGAAGGAGGAAGCCTCCGAAAGCTTGTGAATTTAAAATAAAATTGCTGGACTATAACTTGGTGTTGTAAAATTGTTTACCATGATAATGAGAACAGGTGATGTGCCACATAAGTACAGTGCCTGGCATGTGATCCTTGGCACATTTATACACAGAGGCACCCTCAGAAAAGGTGGCAAATACCGTGGCACTATTTTGGATGGAGAGGGCCTGAGGCTTAATTGCGACAGGCCTTTCCCCACAATATATGTGTGAGTGGCAGGAGACACAGACGGAGACACGGGAGAGACAGACGGGGAGAGAGAGAGAGAGAGAGAGAGAGAGACAGACAGACATGGGAGAGACAGACGCAGATATTAAAACGTACCCTTGTTTTAGATGGAGTATGACTTAAAAGCAAAGTAATGCATTGTTTCATTGACTAGTAATGTGGTGATTAGTTACTAATAGACCCGAACTCATTCATAACACCTGCAAGAATAACTTGCAGTTATAGCTTTCCCTCCAGTGGCACATGTGGACTATCATGCAATGTGAAACAGGGTGATTTTAACTCTCCCTGATCGCAAGATCAGTTAAAATGGAGCAGCTCCATTTCCCGCTCCATTCCCGTCAATCGGCCGTTTTAACGCCACTCATCTTGGCTTTTAACGAGTCTCCCGCTGGACTCCTCGATCACATCATAACCCCTGAAATTTAACCCACTTCTGAGCAGGGAGGCCACCCCGCAGGGGGAACCTGTCGAGAAGCCTGCAAGACACACTGAGGTAAGTTTAAAAAATAAACTGACCTTTGAGTAAATAAGGAGAAATTGTTTCCACTGACAGGAGGGTTGATAACCAGAAAAAACAGATTGAAGATAATTGACATCTAATCCGAATACATTGGGCCCGGTGTTACCAGGGCTGCGGGTTCTCGGCGGGGGGGCTATCGGGCACGTGGGTAACGCGCCCGGTGAAATCAGTCAGCTCCCTGCGCGATTGGAGCATAAATGGATCCACTTACCTGGTCTTCCGGGTTCCCCACTGCTGATCTGCGCGTCGGGCGGACTGCGCGTGCACAGTCAGATCCGTCAGCTGGAGGAGCTCTATTTCAAGGGGCAGTCCTCCACTGACAGATGCTGCAACAAATAGAAAAAATTACAGCATGGAGCAGCCCAGGGGGAAGGCTGCTCCCAGTTTAATGATGCCTCACTCCAGGTATCAATACATGGGGTGAGGTGGAGGGGGAGGACAGAGATCTTCCCCCCCGCCGGCGGGCGGGAGGAAGCGGCCTGCCTCTGCCACCAGGAAGGCCTGGCTCGAGGTGGCAGAGGAGGTCACCAGCACCACCAACATATCGCCCACCTGCATACAGTGCAGGAGGCGCTCCAATGACCTCAGTAGGTCAGCCAAAGTGAGTACACTTACTCATTCCCCTACACTCCATCTGCCACATCACCGCCCACACCTCCTTCTGCACTGCCAACACGACTCTGTCACATCACCCCTCATACCCACTCAAACCTCATCCTCATCTTACCTGCACCTACTCACCTCGCCAGTACTCATCCCGCCACTACCACTCAACCCAATCCTCATACAATCTCATGGCTCTATCTCATCCTCACCCTCTCATGCATCTCTTTCACAGTCAGCCTCACTCAACCTGCCACTACCTGTGCTGCAGCCACAGGGCATGCATCACATATGTGCAGCAGGAAGCGTAAGGCAAACGTGTCGTGAGCATGAAGGGGATGCACAAGCGTGTTTGAGGGTTTGTCATGGTGTTTACCTGTATTTAATTTCTGAGCAACTCACATCACATATTATATTGGCACCACTGCTGCCATGTCTTCGCGAATTTTGTCTGGTTTGTGCAATAATGCCCTTTCCTGAGGATCACTATGAAGACCCACAACTGATGCCACCCATTGTGTCACTGCAGAGTGGGTGTAGGTGCATTTGCAGGGCTCTTTTGTGCAGACGGCTGAGAGACGTCGGCGATGTCCCCGGTTGCACCCTGGAAGGATGCGGAGGAGAAGTTGTTGAGGGCAGTGGTGACTTTGACAGCAACAGGTAAGAAGATGGTGCTCGGGCCAGCCAGGAGCAGCTTGGCATGAAGGAGGCTGCAGATGTCCACGACTACATGTCGAGTGACTCTGAGCCTCCGTGTGCACTGCTGCTCAGAGAGGTCCAGGAAGCTGAGCCTCGGTCTGTGGACCCTGTGGCGAGGGTAGTGCCCTCTGCGACGCATCTCTCTCTGCGGTAGCCCTCCCTCCTGCTGTACAGGTGGATGTGTCACAGCGCACTGTTGTGGAGCTCCACGTGTCAGAGGTGGACGGTGAGGCTGGTGATGCTGTTCGCCCTCCGAGGAGGTCATGACTGCAGCTACGGCGGCCCCCATCCGGAAGATGTACATCTGAGGGGGTCCGCAAGGTAGGTACATATCTCTGGACCCCGGGGTAAGTGTGCAAGTTGGTGACTTTGGTTGTCAGGAGGAGGGTGGTGGAGGCCAAACTTTGTCCCAAGTGACTGAGTGGCCTCCTGCAATGGGTGAGGGTCTCCCCCACCCCCAACCTGTCAAATGGACCTTTGCAGCTGCCACAGGCTGACAGCTGCAACAGGTCCATTTGAACTGGGAGTGTTTCCCCCAGTGTGGGAAACAGTCCCAGTTTCCTTTAAAATCCCACCCCTCCTCACATAATCCCTGAATCAGGTCAGTTAATGACCTGAACAAGCAAAATAAATACGTTCAAGTGGCATCCCGCTGGCTATAATTGCCTGTGGGATTCCCACCAGCGGGGGCTGCGCGCGCACGCTGGCGCATTAGTGGGGAACCCAGAAGTGCGTGGTCCCACTCCGGGATTTCCCAATTTTCGGGGGCCCCCCCGCCAGGAACGCACCTGATAGCGGGTGCTAAAATGCTGCCCATTATATACAAGATGGGTAAAAAGAGTTAAGATACAGATTAGCCATGATCTAAATGAATGGCAGAACAGAATCGCGGGAATGAATGATCTACTCCTGAGGGTGAGAGTGCAGTTCAATGGGCCCTTACTCTCACTTGATTCAGTTCTATGGCGCCTACATTCACAGGGGTACAGTTCCATGGACCCTGACAGTCACTGGGGTACAGTTCCATGGACCCTGACAGTCACTGGGGTACAGTTCCATGGACCCTGACAGTCACTGGGGTACAGTTCCATGGACCCTGACAGTCACTGGGGTACAGTTCCATGGACCCTGACAGTCACTGGGGTACAGTTCCATGGACCCTGACAGTCACTGGGGTACAGTTCCATGGACCCTGACAGTCACTGGGGTACAGTTCCATGGACCCTGACAGTCACTGGGGTACAGTTCCATGGACCCTGACAGTCACTGGGGTACAGTTCCATGGACCCTGACAGTCACTGGGGTACAGTTCCATGGACCCTGACAGTCACTGGGGTACAGTTCCATGGACCCTGACAGTCACTGGGGTACAGTTCCATGGACCCTGACAGTCACTGGGGTACAGTTCCATGGACCCTGACAGTCACTGGGGTACAGTTCCATGGACCCTGACAGTCACTGGGGTACAGTTCCATGGACCCTGACAGTCACTGGGGTACAGTTCCATGGACCCTGACAGTCACTGGGGTACAGTTCCATGGACCCTGACAGTCACTGGGGTACAGTTCCATGGACCCTGACAGTCACTGGGGTACAGTTCCATGGACCCTGACAGTCACTGGGGTACAGTTCCATGGACCCTGACAGTCACTGGGGTACAGTTCCATGGACCCTGACAGTCACTGGGGTACAGTTCCATGGACCCTGACAGTCACTGGGGTACAGTTCCATGGGCGATAATTCTCACTGGGTACATTTCCATGGGCACCTACTCTCACTGAGGTACAGTTCTGTACACTCTGACTCTCACTGGGGTACAGTTCTGTGCACTCTGGCTCTCACTGGGGAACAGTTCTATGCACCCTGACTTTCACTGGGGAACAGTTCTATGCACCCTGACTCTCACTGGGGAACAGTTCCATGCACCCTGACTCTCACTGGGGAACAGTTCCATGAGGACCTACTCTCTCAGTTCCATGGACATTGTCTGTCACTCGAATACTATTCCATGGATCCTGACACACTCTGCGAACAGTTCCGTGGACACTGACACTGGGATACAGTTTCACGGACACTGGCACTCACTGGGATACAGTTCCATGGACACTGACACTCACTGGGATACAGTTCCATGGACACTGACTCTCACTGGGATACAGTTCCACGGACACTGACTCTCACTAGATACAGTTCCATGGACACTGACACTCACTGGGATACTGTTCCACGGACACGGTCTCTCACTGGGATACTGTTCCACGGACGCTGACACTAATAATGAAATACCATGGATGAATAAAGAGATAAGATCAGAATTGAAACTAAAGAAAAAGGCATATACTCAGCACCTGGACAATAAAGAAGAGGATGACAAAAGGGAATACGAAGAGGTTAGGAAATAAGTTTGAAAAAAACCTATTCGGAAGGCAAAGAGGAATTACAAAATTAAATTATCAAAAAATACTTTTTAAAAAGTAAAGTATTCTACAGACACATAAATAACAAAAGGAAAATCATGATAGGGGTAGGGCCACTAAGGGATGCACAAGGTAAACTCACAGGTAACGGCAGAAATCTGGAATCATTACTTTGCCTCAATATTGACACTAACAAGATGGATAAGACATTAGAAGCAGAAATCAAAAAAGTTGTAAAGACATTTATGATCGAAAAGGGGAGATAATTGATAAACTGGTCAAACATAGAAAAGAATAGAAGGATATGCTGATAGGGTTAGATGAAGTACCTGAACTATCTCCTCCTTGAAGGCCTCCCTTTGCTCTTTAACTGTTTTACCTGATAATCTTTGTTCCCATTCCATAAGGGCCAGATCCCTTTTCAACTCACTGAAATTAACCCTCTTCCGGTTAAGTATCTTCAACTTTCATTGTCTTTGTACTTTTCCATAATTACTCTAAACCTAATCATATTGTGATCACCGTTTCCAAAACACTCTCCCATTGAAACTTGCCCCACTTCATTCCCCAGAACGAGATCCAGCACTGCTTCCTTCCTCGTTAGGCTGGAAACATGCTGATCAAGAACCTCAGACATTTACAAAAGCTTAAACTATCCCAGCAGCTCAATCTAATACAGTACCTCCAACTAACCCAGTAACTTAAGCTAAAACTGCACTTGCAGCAAATAGATTACCTCAAACTAAAGCTGCTGCCCTAAGTAATCCAGCACCTCAACATAATCTAATACCTCAAGCAAAAACAGCACCTCAAAAAAGGCAGGACCTCAGACCAGCCCTGAACCTCGAAATAACCTAATACTTCAAAATAATACAGCCTCCAAACTAATCCAACACTTCAAGCTAACCTAGCACCTCAAGTTAGTCCAGCACCTTAACCTAACCTAGCTCTTCAAGTAGTACAGTACCTCTAACTGGCCCAGCACTTCAGACTGATACAGCACCTCAAGCTAATACCATGTATCTCTAATACTGACCACAGCACCCTGAAACTGACTCTGGTACTGCAAACTGGGTTCAGGGACCATAACTGAGGCAGTGTTCAATGACTGACTATCCCATCTCCCCAAATGAGTCAGCATCCTAAAGCTGTCCACATTACGCCCCAAACCGATCACATCATCCGCTATAAAACACAATACCCAGAAACTGACCCAGTCCCCACACACTTACCTCACCATCCACACATTGATCAAACACCCAAAGCTAACAATGGCACCACACATTGGGCTTCTGCATCCTGTAAAATGATAACTGCACTGTCACAGCAAACCACAGCATCTGTAAACGGACCTTAAACAGTGCACATTACCCCAATACTGAGCAGAGAAACCCCACACCACAACACCCACAAACTGACACAGAACAACAAACATAGACAACGATCTCTGATGATTCAACACGCCCAGACTGATGCCAACACTGAGGGATTGTAGAAATCCCTGACGCTCAGCCTTCGGTCTCAGCCTCGTCATGTGGGTTCATTCTGGGTTCGAGATATGTTTCGTGCATTGAATATTTTTAGGCTGATGAATCAGTGTAAGACTTTGATTCAATCTTGGATTCTGGGCTTGTTTTCAGTTTCAACACAAATTTGGGTTCTTGGCTTTTCCTTATGTTTATAATTCATTTTACATGAGTTGGTCACTTTAGAATTGGGATTGGTTCAGGGTCCCAGTTCAGTTTTATATTCTGGGTTAGTTTGGTCAATTTGAGATTCTGTGTTGTTTTGAGTTTCTGGCTCAGTATCTGGTTGTAACATACTGCACTCAAACTGACCACAAGAGCTCCAATTTACTCAGGACCCTCAAGACTAACATTCTCCACACATCCAAAAACACCCAGCACTGCAAAATATTCCACAGGACCCCGGCAAAGACTGATCCTCACAGACTGATCTCAATGATCCCTAACATTACATCATATCTTAAAAACAGCAGAAGAGCCTGAAACAAACTACAGAACTAACAAGTGAACCAGTGGAGTCAGCTAGGGTTCTGGGCCAGGTCGGGTTTCCAGGTCTGCTTGGTGTTTCAGGTCTGTTTCGGGTTTGCCGTATTTTAATATTCTGAGTCCGTTTAGGATAATGGATCAGTTTCGGGTTTAGATCAGCCTGTGATTCTGAGTTGGTTGCAGTTTTGCTTTGGTTCAGGGTTCCAGGTCGGTTTAGGATTCTGGAACAGTTTAACGTTCTTCCACTCTGAGAGGGAAATCCAGAGGACCGGAGCTCTTGGATTGACTCGAGTTCCTTTGGAGCTGTAACAATTTAGGCCACGGAAAGTGTCAGGATGAGGGTCTGGGTCAGTTTATGTTTCTGTACAGGTTTAGGGTTTTATGTCGATTTAGGGCTCTGGGTCACTGGGTTTTGGGATGTTTAGGGTATCCAGTCATTTCAATTTACATATTAATTTGGGACTTAATGTGAGTTTGGAATTGTGGGTTACTTTGTAGTTATGTTGAATGTAAGATTCTGGGTCATTTTAAGGTTCTGACTCAGTATTCCATTGATGGTCAGTTTAGGGTACCTGTCACTTTTGGGATTCTGGATCAGTTTGGGGTTCCAGGTCAGTTTAAGTTTCTGGGTCACCAGGGGTTCGTGAGCTGATTTAGGGTTTTGTGCAGCTTAGTGTTTTTGGTCTCTAAAGTACTTTGGATCAGAGGGTCTCAAGAAGGGCAAAGGACTCTTGTTCATAGAGAGTTCTGTGTATGTTCAGGATTCCAGGGCACTTTTAAGTTCCAGATCAAGTTGAGGTTGTTCAGAAGTTTGGGCATTCATGTTCAGTTCAGTTTAGTTTGGGTTCAGGTAGGGTTGTGTCTCTGGGTCATTTTACAGTTCCTGGTTTATTTGAGGTTTGTATGTGAGTTTAGGGTCTTCCAGTGTTGGGCACCGTGTTGTTTAGGTTTGAGGATCAGATTGAGAGTTGTTGCTTGTTTTGTTCAGAGTCATTGTTGGGTTCTGGTTAAGTTTAGGTTTGTGACTCGCTCTGGTTCTGCTTCAGTTTGGGGAAATGGTTCAGCGTCTGATTAAGAGTTAGTTTGGGGATTTAGGTCAAGTTATGTTTCAGTGTCAGTTTTGGATTGTATCATTGTGTGTTTGCCTTGTCGTGCAAGTGTCTGCAGGAGATTGGGGTTCTGGGTCACTTTGTAATTCTGGTCAGTTTAGGTTTCAGGTCCAGTTTGGAAATCTTCAATATCATTTCCACCTCAATATTTATCTCGTTAATCTTCACAGCTTTAATTGAGGATTTATTCCACATTTTTTTTAAGTACAAAATATCAACTTTATTCTCAGTAATAATACATACAGAGACACTGGAAAAACCTGTTTTTCATTTTGAATATCTCCCCACAGGGAGGTGCACCGTTCCCAGAGACACTGCAATACTGGGTCGATGCGTGGAGTGGACGGAGCAAGCCCCTATTCCATCTCCCTGTTACAAAAATCAAATTAATATACGGTCCCCAGATAGGGGACGTATCAGATATTAAACTGATAAGAACAGATTTTTTTCTCAAAAAATATACTTTATTCATAAAATTTGTAACAATACATGCAATACAGTTGTCATATCACATTTCAAACATACACAATACAGAATATACTTTTTGCAAGATACATAAAGTACAGTTCCATTATGATTCCAACAATACAGTTACACATTGTTCATAATTACAGTTCATGACACTCTCGGGTGCCTTATTGCATTACAATCAATAAGCTTATTGATTACAGATTCATTACAGGTACATTACATTTCATTACATAAATTTGTATTTTACATTCTGCCCGAGGTGGGTTTTCCCTGATTGCAGCCCGTCGGTTCACAATTGCGGGAGAGCTCCAAACGATAGCCTTTCCCCACAGAGCCTTTGCGGCGGCCGCACCCAGCTTCAGTGCATCCCTGAGCACGTGGACCTGGACCTTGGAATGTGCCAGTCTGCAACACTCGGTCGAGGACAGCTCCTTGCGCTGGAAGACCAGCAAATTTCGGGCAGACCAAAAGGCGTATTTCACCGAGTTGATGGTCTTTCAGCAGCAGTTGATATCTGTCTCGGAGTGCTGCCCTGGTAACAGCCCATAAAGCACAGAATCATGTGTTACTGAACTGCTCCCTTGTGGGAGAAACGAGAACCAGTTTAAAAATAAGGGGTCTCCCATTTAAGACGGAGATGAGGAGAAATTTTTCTCTCAGAGGGTCGTGAGTCTGTGGAACTCCCTTCTCCAGAGAGCAGCGGAGGCAGGGTCATTGAATATTTTTATGGCTAAGTTATATCGATTCCTGATTAACAAGGGAGTCAAAGGTTATAGTAGGTACACGGGAAAGTAGGGTTGTGGTCACAATCAGATCAGCCATGATCTTATCAAATGGCAGAGCAGGCTCGAGGGGCTGAATGGCCGACTCCTGCTCTTAATTTGTATGTATGAACCTGGACAGATACCACTGCATCTCTCTCCAGATCTTCTTTGCAAAGGGACATTCCAGGAGGAGATGGGTGACGGTCTCGTCCCCATCGCAACTTCCTTGGGGACAGCGCACGGTGGCACTGAGAGGTCGGGAGTGCATGAAGGATCTGGCGGGAAGGGCCCTTCTCACCACCAGCTAAGCTACATCTTGGTGCTTGTTTGAAAGCTCTGGCGATGAGGTGTTCTGTCAAATGACTTTAGCAGAAAGCCTCATCGCTACACAATGGGGGACTCTTTCCAATCGAACACGAAGGATTGTTAATGTTGTATCCACATCACGTACTTCTGTGCCCCAATAGTTTGTTGTGACACACAATCCATTTCTCTTGTTGTATTTTATACTATTACCGTGCGCGTTTCTGTTCTTATGGAGGTGTCTGTGGGTTCCTGTGGGCTTGATGTTGGTAATTTCAGCCTCCAATGCCTGTGTTTGAATACAGCCAACACTGACAGGAGGTAAATCTGTTTCACTTGCTGCTTGTAAGGATCCCACATTAAATCAGTCTGGGCAGCATCAATCCATTACTTACTGGGAATGGGCCCACTGCAAAAATTGTATTTAATTAATGATCTCACTCAGATAAGATCAGAGCAGGTGGAGTCAGGACAAAGAGCAGAATTAATAGCAAGCTGGGTACAAAACAGAAAACAGAGAGTAAGTGTTAAAGGTAGTTACTCAGACTGGCAAAAGGTCTGAGTGGTGAATCACAGGGATTGGTGCTGGGACCACTGTTCTTCACCATTTATATAAACGATTTGGACTTGGGAATTGGAAGTATAATTTCAAAATTTGCAGACAACACCAAACTGGGGGGTATAGTTAATACTGAGGAGGAGTGCGACACAATACAGGAAGATATAAATAAATTTGCACAATGGGCGTGTAACTGGCAAATGAATCTCAATATAGATAAGTGTGAGGTTTTAAATTATGATGGGAAGAATAAGTGGGCCACTGCTTCAATAATGGGGTAAAGGAGCAGAGGCGTCTCGGGGTACAGATACACAAATCACTAAAAGTAATGACACAGGTTAATAAGGCCATTAAAAAAGCAAACCAACACTGGGGTTCATTTCCAGAGGAATAGAATTGAAAAGCAGAGAAGTTATGTTAAACTTATACAGAACCTTGATAAGACCACACTTGGAGTACTGTGAACAGTTCTGGCCTCCATATTATAAAAAGAATATAGAGGCACTCTATAGAGTAGGTGAAAAAAAGATTTACGAGGATGATACCAAAACCGAGAGGTTATACTTAACAGGAAAGATTGAACAGGCTGGGGCTCTTTTCTCCAGAAAAGAGAAGACTGAGAGGTGACCTGATGGAGATCTTTAAGATTATGAGAGGGTTTGATAGAGGAGTCATGGAGAAGATATTTCCACTTGCGGGGGAGACCAGAACTAGGGGCCATAAATATAAGATAGTCACTAATAAATCCAATAGGGAATTCAGGAGAAACCTATTTACCCAGAGAGTGATTAGAATGTGGAACTCGCTGCCACAAGGAGTAGTTGAGGCGAATAGCAGAGATGCATTAAAGGAGAAGCTAGATCAGCAGATGAGGGAGAGAAGAATAGAAGAATATGCTGATAGGGTTAGATGAAGCAGGGAGGGAGGGAGGGGGCTTGTGTGGAG
The DNA here is from genome assembly GCF_035084215.1 of Heptranchias perlo. Classification (NCBI taxonomy): domain Eukaryota; kingdom Metazoa; phylum Chordata; class Chondrichthyes; order Hexanchiformes; family Hexanchidae; genus Heptranchias; species Heptranchias perlo. The sequence goes on from NC_090359.1 coordinate 10,811,353, forward strand.
CATAAACACCGGCATGGACCTGTTGTGGGGAATGGCCTATTTCTGTGCCGGACATTCTATGTCAGATAGGCTGCAGCATGGCTGGTGTTAAAAGTGAATCAGTGTCAAACTGGTGAAAATATCGGTGCTATTGGGGTGTTGGGGCCGCATCACCTTCCTTAGAATTAATAATAATAGTAACAAAACTTCACTCATTTAATCTTCTAATATGCAGAGCATATCTTTGCTTAGTTCGTGAATAATGAACCTAGGCCCTGCGAGTACAATTGCAACTGACTGTCCATAAAGTTTAATGGAAACTGAGCAACTTGTGTTGATGTATCACCAGCCTGAAAATATAGGGCTCGATTTTAAAAGTAAAGAACAGGTGGGTTGGGGGTGGGGGTGCATTGAAAATTGCCACCATTTCAGACCCGCCTCCAACCCGCCCATTTCCCGTTTTCACGGGGGCGGGCGACCAACCCGCTCCCAGGGGGCGGGTCGGGCCTCATAACCTTTCAAGGAGGCTTCACGCATCCATTTTTTACTAATTCCCGATTTCCACCCTGGGTGGCCAGGATTCCTGGGCCTTCTGTT